>NC_135079.1:13662500-14340000 GCF_051107435.1 Chaetodon auriga | reverse complement strand
AATTGAACTCAAGGATGAACTCAGTAGATTTTGGTGGTCAAAAGCCAAAGCTCACTGTGACCTCACAAAACACAATTTTGGCCATAACTCAAGAATTCATAGACTAAGCGTTGCTTATGATGAAATGATGGCATGATGACACCTTTATCCAAAAGGTCAACTTCACAGCAACATCATAATGTTCGGCAAAAACCCTTTTCTGGCCATTATTCAGCACCATAACTGAGCAGCAGAAGGGGAGATTGTGAGCATATTTCACATTTGATTTTAGGCTGTAAAAACTGGGGATTGCTGTTTGAAGATGTGTGTGAAGCATCCATGTTTTACAATTTGTGGCTTCTTTGCAGCAACATCCGTATTTGAAGCATTGTAGTTAACAACAAGCTCATTGGTTTAGCTGATATTTAGCTTCAGGTGATTGTCATTGCACCATGTGGTGAAGCTATCAGTCCTCTGTAAAAGCAATCTCGAGTGAAGAAGCATGTTTCTCACTGAAAATTATTCACTGGAATCATAAATGTCTATATAGTGGAAACCTCCATTTTGACAAAAAAAACACTTATTTTATTACCTTTTATTAAATTCCTTCAAAGTCTTCACGACCGTCTGGACAGACATGGATGTAAATGCAACTTGACTAGTTGGCAGAGGTAACAATTCTATTTTTTTTGCTTTAAAGAATTGGCATTGATTTTTATTAATATGCAGTTGTGCATATTAATATCAATAGCAATGTGAATAATGATTTTAAAACTCAATTTCTTTATTTCTTGATAGATTTTGTGAGCTGAGAACCTGAGATGTGAACAATAGCAATCCACGGCTCCTTGCAGCAATAAACAGAAAAATGTTTCCGGTAGAAATTCATAAGACGTTCAATCTTAGAAGTAACATGAGTTTTTAAGGTCATTGGTCCAAACTTAAATATCTATTCAACATTTAGGCCCAATAGCAAATGTCTGGCAGCCAATAAATCATGACCAGAGAAAGTGGCTTGTTTAACTTGATCAGTGAGGAGACCACCTTAAGGCTGTGATTTGAAATTGTACCCCCAAGGCTCCATGACACAATTCACACATATCCTCTCACCCCACACACACACACGCACACACACACACACACACACACACACACATCACCTCAGAGGACATTGACTTACATTCATTTCCTGGAGTCTTACCCTAACCATAACCATAACCACTGCGTGCCAAACCCTAACCTTAACCTAACTTTAATCGAAGTCTTCATGATAAAATGTAAAGATTTATGTTATGGGGACTTGCGTTTTGTCCCCATGAGGAAGATGAGTCCCCACAATGTGACTCTGTAAACATATTTAGGTCCCCATAATGTGAGCAATCCACATGCACGCACATGCGCGCGCGCACACACACACACACACGCACGCACGCACGCACACACACACCGGAAATGAAAAAAAAAACTCAAGCGATCATAAGCAAAATGTGTGCACCAGCCCCCCCCCCCCCACACACACACTTTCATGAATAAAATACATTCTGAGCTATACGTACTTTGTCATCTGTGAGATTATGTGAGCAGGAAATGATTTATTACCAATGCAATTTTGGTTCACTTGTGATAGCAATCTGCTTGTGTGTGTGTGTGTGTGTGTGTGTGTGTGTGTGTCTACATGCAAGATGTGAATGCACGTGTATCACCAGAAAGGTCTTGTTTGTATTTGTATGTTTACTGTATGTATTGTACATTTGAAAGCGGTTGTCCATGTGTATATTGTGTCCTTGTATATGTGTGCCTGTTAATGAGATGCATAAATGGATGGACATTGGACTGTCTCTCAGGCTTGGTCAAATCTCAAATCTTTGATCATTCTCGACCAGACGGTGAGATGTTTTGCTGTGATGGCCGTTCATAGCATTATTACCATAGTACATGTCAAATTTGTCCATGCAACCCAAAAATAATGCTGCATTTTCTGTGCTTCCCTGACCATCTGTTCCCTTCATCACAATATGAGACCAAGATCACTCAGATTAATGTCACCACATTATTTGGTGGCAAAAGTTTTGTGTAGTACAAACCATAGAAAATAAAATATTTTATAGCACGGTGGGAGATTTTATCGACTCTGAGCTCATCTAAAACTGAGGCGAAAAAAGGGGTGAAGCTGGATCTTAGCGAGTGACTGACTGAGCTCCTCTCCTCACTCAGACAGACAGGGAGACACTGGAGGCAAAGAAAAACACAGCATTGCACTGTGAGGTAATGTCAGTCCACACAGGATCTGTTCTTTGAGGCATTCAGAAAGGGACAAGAGAGCAGCAGCAGCTCTTGGAATCAACATTTAGTGCATTTTGGGAGCACCTCCGAAGATCTGTCAAGTGATGAGTTCACTTTTCACCTCATCACCATTGCCTCTCCACAGTGTCTTCGAATAGAACAGCACACATAATTAGACACACATAATTACACATACACACACAGGCGCATATGGTCTCATCTGTAGTCTGGCTATGTTTTCACTGATTAGAAGAGGGGAGGTGAAATTAATGGAGGATGGGAAGAGGAAACAAAAAGAGGTGGACTGAGAGAAGAGCTGAAGCCCAGAGAGAAAAATAAACTGTTAAAGCACTTAAGTTTGTTTTTTTTTTTTCCTGTGTTTGAAATGGTATCAAGGGAAAGTTTCATGCCAGAGCAATTGTCTTCCGCTTTTTTTGTTTAGTCCAACTTGCTATTTTAATATGTGAAGGAAGTGAGGGTGTCTGTGTGTGTGTGTACCTGGAAGAGTGTGCACACATGCTTTGTGTATACAGTGTTGGTGGGAGTGCATAGAAAGCTCTAGATTGAGTTCTTGCGCTTGTGTCTGTGTGTGTGTCAGTGTGTGATTTTAGTGTGAATTTGAGTATTATCCATTACACTGCAGGGCAATTTGAGTCCCTGAAGGGCACTCTGTGTTGTGAAAGAGCAGAAAAAGCTTTGCCATTGCCAAGCTCTCACCTGGACAGCTCTTCAAAGCACCCCTCTCAGAGCAGCCATCCTGGAGCGACTGGCATGGGCAGAAATAGCAGCATGAAGGCCGGGGAAACATCGCCAGCTCCGACTGAGGCACCCACTTAAAAAAAAAAAAAGAGGGGGTGGTAATCTAATGGCAGAACTAGAGATCCATCCAATGTCACTGTCTGCTCAGGACTCAAGATCTCCTGAGTTTTTGGACATGTTCCCAGACATTTTTAATCAATTCGTCATAGCTAAACTTCCTCTTTATTTACAGTTTTCCGCGCAACTGTCTTGTTGCCAAGTGGCGAACGGCAACGTAGCAAAGAAGGGAGAGGGAATGGAGAGGAAAAACAGGGGAAGAAACAGGCAGAGGAGGTCTACTTCAGTTGAGAGGTTTGTAATTAGCAACTGTGATAATTAACCAAATGGGAGATTAATGGACAGGGATGAAATTATTTCTGTGCTATTTAAAGCATACATGCACAAGCAGATAACCAAATCTCACACTGGATAATACTGATTAAGAGATAAGCTAAAAATACATGCGGAAGAGCAGAAAACAACATGCTGCATCTGTGAGTAAACCAAAGCATAAAACAGGATGAGACATGTAGAAGTTTGGAAATCACAGGGCTGCACTGGTCTGGGTGACTCTTGATATCCAGGGATGGATCACCTCATTAATGAAACATCATCTTTTATCAAATCGTAAAATTAATTATTAAAACATGTGATAATGAACTGGTCTGCCTCCTTAACTGCTTTGAGTGTCAGGAGCCAAGACAGACAGGACACACTTGTATGAGCGCAGGCGTACAAACACACACACACACACACACACACACACACACACACACACACACCATTAGTTGATTTAAAGGGGCGAGCCTGGCCCCTATTCATCATCCAGCACCTCTGTGACTGGCCTCTGCCAAGTCCTGGTGAGTTTCATCAGCGCTGACAGTGGACATATCTCACTCTATTCTCTCTCTGATGAGCTCGTGCACTCTCAGCCTGACTCCAGTACGGAGACATCCAGCTCTTATTTTCGCTGCTAGATGACTGTCATTATCCTAATTTTCACTCTGTGAGTGTCAGCATAACTACTGTGTCTCTGTGTGTGTGCACGTCTGTGCGTGAGTGTGTCGATGTGTATTACGTTGTGGGGACATAAATCTGTTTACACTGTGTCACATTGTGCAAACTCACCTTTCTTATGGGGACAAAACAAAAGTAAATACAAGAAAGAAAACAAATGCTTGGTTTAAGGTGAGGTTCAAGGTTCGGATTAGAGTTAGATATTTAGTGGTGATGGTTAAGATTAGAGGCAAGGGAATGCATTATGTCAATGAGTGTCCTTACAAGGATAGATGTGTAAGTGTGTGTGTGGCCATGTATTCGTCATGTTGTGAAGACATAAATTTGTTTATGCTGTCACGTTGTGGGGACTCGCCTTCTTTATGGGGACAAAACTCAAATCCTTAAAGTGTAAATCATGAAGTCTTAGGGTGAAGACTTTGGTTAAGGTTAGGGTAAGAGTTAGAGTTAGGCAAGTAGTGGTTATGGTTGTGGTTAGGGTAAGTCTCCAGGAAATGAATGTAAGTCTTTGTAATGTCCCCAAAAGTGATGAAAACCTAATGTGTGTGTGTGCGTGTGTGTGAGTGTGTGTGTGTTTCAGTGTATGATCTGTATCTTGTGAGTGATCCAGATTCAATTCTAATGTAGAAAATAATGTATTTGTTTCAGTAGATGACTACGAAATCACTTAAGCACTAACATTTTTTGTCTAAATGACTTTTGCCAGTCAGCACAAATGTTATAGTGTCAACAAATTACACAAAATCACATCAGCAGACGTAACCTCAGTGGCTACTCAGCGCCGTTTATCATACTTTATATTAAATCATTGTCTGCATTTGTATTCTTCTCACACTTTAAACAAGCCTTTGTCTCCTTTGAGTGTCCAATCAGCTTAATGACAGATAACTATAATGAAACTCTGTCTAACCATTTTCAAAGAGAAATTCCCATCACTAGGGACGCCTGAAGGTTTTTTAGGGCCACAACAATCAGTGAGTTAATGTAATTAAAATCGGTCAAATTGATACCAAGTGCAGATTGGTCCTGTCATTAAACATGCAGAAAGCTCCTGCGAGACACCTTTTCTGTGTGTTTTCAGTGTCTTTGCCTTATGTTTACTTTCAAAGTGGGTCCCACCCCTGGAAAATATACATATATTACTCTAAACTACTAATTACTCATATTAAAAGTATGAGGACATTTTGGTGGGAGCAGTGATTTATTACATTTTTCCATGTCACATTACAGTGCGGACAAAATCATCAGTTGTTCCATCATCAAACAAAAATGAATACAATGAACGAAAAGCAGGTTTTCATTTGCAAAGACAATAATATAAGAAAGATAGAAATATATATAATAGTGAGGTCCACTGTTTGCAGGACAAGATGTCTTTGTGTAAGAGTGTGGACAGCCATGAAAGGTCAGGAAGTGGATGTGGTGTACTGACAGACAACAACATGTTAATGTGTTGGTGAGCATTTTGGATGCATACAGTATATTTTTGGTCAGATGGGTCAACACACATTGGAAGTTGTGCATTGTTCACTTCCTGTTTCCTACTGACAGTGAGTGTTGGTATCTTTTAACCATGAGTAGGATAGTTCCTGAACCTTAACGGAGAGGGTTTTTTTAACCATGGCATCCTCTCTTTAATAATTATTTTAACACAACCACAACCATGCTTTTATGCATAAACCTAAACAAACTTGAACCACAGTGGTGTCAAAGTGGAGAACATCTTTATTTTTGCAGCAGTGATTTGTAAAAGTTTTGGAAGGAGCTGACAAATGAAATTGTTCTGGCAACAGGGCAACAAAGTGCAATCCTGGATGGTAGAGAGTGTCTATTGACCCTCCATCAGCTCCCTTTTTTTTTTTCTTTGGTGCAACCTTGCAGCCCATCCATAATATTTCTCACACACACACACACACACACACACACACACACATGCACACACAATGCTGCAAATAAGATTGCAACACTTGGGCTGCAATAATCACAAAAACAGTCCATGAGTACCTGGTGGGACTGACAAACTGCAGAGTGTTTGCTTTGAGAAATTGGGTTCGGCTTTTGTCTAAAATGAGATACAGCATCAACCAAGTGAAAAGAACTGACACTGGTTCTTAAACTAAGATTGATAGAAATCTTTGGGAGCACAAAGGCGGTGACATTACTCTTCTAGTCTTCTTGTTCTTTCTCCAAATGGCGTTCAAATTATTACGTAGTGTACAGTATTTTTACACTTGTTAAAATGTCTGCAGTTGACCAGTGATGTAATTAAACTGTGAGTGATTGAGCGAGTGATCTTCTCTGTGTGTGTGTGTGTGTGTGTGTGTGTGTGTGTGTGTGTGTGTGAGTGTGCATGTGTGGGTGCGTGTGTGTGTGCGTCATGTGACAAGGCCTTTGCTTGGCATTGCATTGATTCGGCCTCTCCTTGCTCTCATCCATGCACTCTTATTGTCAGAATGCTGCTGCAGATCGCCTCATATCATTAATCAATTATTCACCAGCAGCCTGTTAATGTTTAATGAGTGAGGCTGCTGCGGTCAATTACTAATGAATTGTGGTTGTGGTGAGAAAGCTCAGAGGAGAGGCCAAATCAGATACTGTACACAGTCTGTTAGTGCGTGTGCACATGTGTACATGTGTGCATGTACACATTCATGCAAACACACCTGTGTGTTTCTGTATTTGCATGTGTTAAGCATAATCTGATTACAGAGTAACTCTACAGTTAAGGCTCGTCGGACTGTCACCAAATAACACCCAGATTTTTTTTTTTTAAAATCATTGGTTTACGGTGATTCTCAGCCAGATCCCACATATCTAAAGGTTGTTGTGTTTGCTGTCAAAAGTGACACAGTTGCAAGGGAAGCTCAGAAAACACATCTCGTGAGGGAAGGCAAAAATTGGGGAAATGCAAATTAGCTCCTGATTTTACACGGGTCCTTCAAAGAGAAAGCATTAAATTGTGAAACTACAGAGTGTTTGTTCTGCAGTTTCTTTATGGTGCGAAAACACAATGTTTCGTCAGGATTTTTGTATAATCATATTCTTTTGAATTAAAAATGTAACTTTTTTTAATTAAAACATAAACTGTAGTCTGTATATATTGAAGATTTGTTTTCCAGAAACAGACAACAATAATGATCAGAAGATCAGATCAGAAACAAACAGTAAAAACGTGCTACAAAAAAAATTTGTATCACAAACAATAATTTTTCTGATTTTACATAACACTAAATAAAGTTTGGTAAAGCACCCTGGACAGAAGGTGAGGTGAGTCACTGTCAAAGTCTCGGTCTTTCTGGGAGCGATTACGTACGTGAGTGTTTGTGCATTTGTCTGTGTGTGTTGGACTGGCAAGCAGACGAACATGAGACAGGTCAGTGCACGTCCTGTGAAGTGTGTGTGGCCTGCAGTCTGTTGGCCATGCCTCTGTAACCAGGATAATTAGAGACCAACCCCCTGTGAGGAGCCATAAACAGCCCAAAACAACATTACCAACCATATGATATTTACACACACACACACACACACGCACGCACACACACACATTTTTATGGAGCACTTTAAAACACGTTTGGGGCAAATTTGTCATGCATCATACTTAATTTCCAAATATAGCCATTGTTTTCCATTTGCAGCTACACACCGGCAGACTTTTGTGTATCATCAAACAATGATGATGTCGCTGCAATTTTTTAGGAGATTAAAAACACCACAAAGTAACAGGAAGTGACATTAACCTCAAAAGATTATAGATTATAGATATACAGGGACATATACGTGGTTTCTCTTGGACTAATATGAATACACTGTCTATTTGTATATGAATGTTATCGGGGTATTATAGGAGCTTTCTGTTACATGCAGCCAGTGGATTTTGTGCAGCATGATCAAGTGCAATCCTCTCGGCAGTGGCTCCTAAAACAGGCATTCAGTATATTATGTTTTTCAAAAGCATATAAAGTAGGTCTGTACCCATTGTAATGGTGAAATTCAATGCTTGGTTAAGCCGGTCTCCTCTCCCATTTGTACTGTGCCCATGGAAATATCTGAAGAACCCTTCAACCTTAAAAAAACAGCTTGTGTGTAATGCAGTTGCAGTGAATTGTTTTTCTTACATCAAGTATGTTGTTTTTTTCCCCTAAAAGTGGCCCTGAAATAAAGAAACACACTCCTCTCACAAGAACCAAATATTTCCAGAATACAACTTATTTCATCATCATATGTAAAACGGAAATTGCCCCAAACTATTTTATTGTCATAAAGGGTCATAGCTCCATATTATAAGGGGTCCTTTTGGCCACTTGACCACATCACAAGTGACCACACTGACCAAAGCAAATGGATGCTTGTGGTTGTAACTAGCCCTGTTGTCCAACCAACACTGGGCACACTTCTAAGCACACTCACTCCTCTGTGTGAAGCTCCATCCATCATGAGGCCAAGACAGGACAGAAGACCATGGGAAATGAAGCGTGGCTAATTCTATTAGCGCTGGGACACAAACAATCTGTGGGGAATCAAAGACGAAGGAAACATAATCCCAGTGGACCCACTTCCTGCTGCATGAGCTGGAGCAGTTCACCATGATCAGGCAAAACGTTAAATTCCTGCACACTAGATAACCAAACACACAAATGGCAGATGGTAGATGTTTCATATACTGAGGTTCAAGTTGTCTGTATTACCATCTATCACACTGGTATCTAACTCTGTCCCTCAATCATTATTTTCTTTTCTTTGTGTATTTCTTTTCTTTTCTTTCTTTTCTTTTCTTTCTTTCTTTCTTTCTCTCTGCTTTTCGGCTGTGCTGTGCCTCGGTCTATGGGGAAAGGCCGGGTACAAAGCTCTCTCGCTGAGGGACCCTTATGGGACAAAGCTGGCTTTCTGGGCTTTCTGCATATATGCATGCCATGCAGACAATGAGGCCTTTATTAGAGAAGCCAGCATCTCTGAGCTGGAGCGGCAGAGATGAGGGATGAAGTCCGGGAAAGCTGTGACTGACACTGGGTGCCAGTGTGTGTGTATGCACTTCCCACCTCATGCCTGTGCATGCATGTGTGTCACAGAGGTGTGAAGTGGATGCTCTTACCCGTACTTCTTCAGTCAACTAATCAATCTCTGCCCATCCGAAAGCTTATCCTCAGAGACAGTTTTCTCTTGCCATATGGTGTCACACAGTAGATACGTGGAAAACATATGAGCTAGTCAGAAACTTCAGCCTCCTGTTGTATTACATCTGCATATAAAACAGGCAAAAACAACATGCTGTGGCCTGTAGCTGCAATCAAAAAACTGCTTTAAGCAAGCCCTCAGACAGTGTATTTCTATGCACTTGACTAACTTTACAATACAGAAATCAGGCCTCTAGACTGAGTGCTTCTGTGTGTGCGTGCATGTATGCGTGTGCATTTGTGTGTGTGTGTGTGTGTGTGTGTGTGTGTGTGTTTGTGTTGAGTAGAGAGAGAGGACGCTCTGTGACTCAATCATGCGTGAAGAGGATTTTCTGTTCAATAGGAGCTGCACACTTGCATACTTGCATTCTAATGACTCCATGTGCATAATCATACAAACAAGTACAGATGCGCAGATGTGTGTGTACGTGCACACGCACACACTGAGTAGCACTGTTTCTGTTCTCATGATGGAACAACAGGAGGAAGCAGGGAGAGACGCCTAACTTGTAGAAAATAGAGTGTTTGTGTGTGTGTGGATGTCATATATCAGGCATCACGTTAGTGTGAAGTATGATAAAGGCTTCGGATGTAGACTTCTAGTCACAGCTCTGAAGGTGTTCAGGTTTGAATGTGCTGTATCTGTGCCAGTGAAGCATGCAGCCAAGGTCTCTGAAATACACCTGAACAAGATGAAGCATGGATAGCATGTTTGGTGCTTCTGTCAGTTTTTTCTTTGCCACTGACATCATAGAGTGTAATACTGTGTTAAAACATTGATGGAGCTTGCATGAGAAAAAAAAAGAAAAAGAAAAAAGAGGGTGTGAAATTCCGTCGATTAAACCATATATGTTTGGAGTCAGCTTGCAATGACAGATGAAGTCTGTACGTCATTCTGCACCTCAAACAGAAAACATTCATGTTGGATCATATCTCTCTCTCTCTCTCTCTCTCTCTCTCTCTCTCTCTCTCTCTCTCTCTCTCTTCCCCCTCACTCTCTCTCATGTCTCTCCCTCTTCACTCAGTAAAGCCGGAGTTGTTGTTCTGTGGTAAACATGTGCTAAGGGGGGTGAATGGCTAAGTTTTCTTTTTATCCAATAAAAATGTCTCCTTGCCAGATCGATTGTTGTTGCTAGGAGACTGAAGCATCCTTTGGCAAGGGGCTACAGCTCTCCACGTCTGTTGTTTCCCTCCCCTTCTCTCTCTCTCTCTCTCTCTCTCTATCTCTCTCTCTCTCTCTCTCTCTCTATGACATGCACGCGCGCTCTCTCTCTCTCTCTCTCTCTCACACACACACACACACACACACACACACACACACACACACACACGTCCACGGAGCTGGCGCGCAGAGCCGTGGCGCCCATCCTCTCTCTCAGTGCGACTCCTCCGAGGGATCAGGAGTAGACTAAGTCAAACTTCCAGCAGCTGAAGATTTGTGCGCAACCTTTGAATGATCCAAGTCGTCAAGGTAGGTCAAATGTAACATATTCGTTTCTGCTGGGCAAATGTGTTGCAGTCTTAGATTTCGGGTTAGGCGACAGAGTGCAGTGAAAAATTGACAGTCCGGGACCGTTCGAGCGCGCGTCAGCCAATCCTACGGTGGGGAACAATTTGCTTTGAACTTTGCGCAGGATTTAAACACCCAGTTGTGCTGCATGAGTGTGCTTCTTATGTATTTCTTTTAATCAGATGCTCCTACTGATCGCGGCTTGTGATAAAGAAAAAAGCCCTGGTAGCTAATCTCTGCAGCAGATGCATGATAAAGATACAGAAGGTGAAACAAAGAGTATCTGCAATTGCGTATTTTACGCTGCGTGGAGAAGTTATTTAGGTTCAGACAGACCGCACCAAGCCATGTCCCGCGGCTTTCAGCTTCTTGGGAAAAAGATGGGCGGATAGTGCGTCTCTGGAAACAGGCATACAGGTGGATTTGGTAACCGAACCTGGTCGCTGTTAATCAGTGGAATGACTTTCCGTTCGCTTCTAAACAACCACTCCACACCTTGCGCCAAAGGAGAGGCGCGTGGACCTGCGCTAAAGGTACAGCAGGACCAAAATGTCTATCCACATCAGGTACACAGACTATGGAGATCTGTCACTGGCAGTAAGGCTTTAAGGCGTGATAGAACTTGGACTTTATAAATGGACGAACATATTCCTGCATGTAAGCCACATGCAGCTCGTCCCTAAAACGGTTTTCCACTCCAGCTCAGCAGCATATTTGAATTCTGAAAAACAGTGAAAAAGCAAGGCCCATGGGCTGTATTCCTGCAGAGCAGGTGTGTCTTTAGAACACCTAACAGTGAGCTTTGTGTGACCTTACCTTTTCTACGCACTGTTCAATCATTTCCTATCATTTTAACAATGATCAATATATTTGGCATTATGTGTCACAGTAGTCTGTATATCTGGGTGATAGGTATCTTGGTGAGCCCATCGGCGTTATTTTTTTATGGTGTTAAGGCACCATATTTCATACCAAGCATGATGAAGTATGACCAGCCAATGACTAACTTTGGCTTGGTGATAATGCACCTTGTTTCCATCATCCTAAATCTAAAGGTAGAACTTAAATGAAATGCACCAGAAAAGCATAGCATGTTGCTGTTTTATCAGAGTCAAATATTTGCGTTGAAAACTATTACGAGAATGATGCATTATAAGATTTTACAAAATCATGGTGCTGTTTCCCTCTGTGATAATGTCTATGTCTATAACTGTCAGAGGATAGGCGTACACAGCAGGAGTAATAAGAATCTTAAATTCACTCTTATGTCTGATGTGCTTTAGAGAGGAGTGACAGAACAAACATTTACCCAGAGGAGGGGTGGGCAGTACCTGTACCGCTAGATATCTGAGAGGCAGAAGACATACAAATAATAACAATAATAATAATAATAATAATAATAATAATAATAATCCACTTGTTGTGCGGCATTAAGAAATGAAGGAGTTGAGTGAATGCAGAATCTGTGTGATTTGTCTTTCCTTTAGGGGTGGGGTCAGCATGTTGCCTGTGTGTGTATACATGCACATATGCACCTGTGTATGTAAAATGATGATTTGTTTTCATGGAATAATATCAGATTTTGATGTTTATTATATTTTACAGTATTGGTATCTCTGTATATTACACTGGTTTGCCTCCAAAATGTTGTTTTACTGACACAATGCAACGTGTGTGTGCGCGTATGTGAGAATACTCAGATTTCATGCGTTTTTGCTCAAGTGTGTGTGGAACTTGTTGCGCAATTAAGTGTAATTTTATATATGGTTTCATTCACACTTGCGCAATATTGTTGCATTTGTGGGTCAAACGCTGTGTGGGAAGGTGTCACAAGTGTGCGTGGGCATTTGGTGGCCTTGTTAAACCTTAAATACATGCTTACATGCTTCTGTATAGATGTGTTTCTGTATGTGCATGTGTTTTATCAGGATGTGCATGTATGTGCTAGTCAGGGCACAATTGCCTGTCAGTGAATAGATATGGCCTTGAGTTTCAGCACTTTTGTGCTGGTAAATGTGCTTACATGAGCTTGTGTGTGTGTGTGTGTGTGTGTGTGTGTGTGCAAATGGCCTTGTAGCCTCCACACAGCACCACTTGACTGCATGCAGTACAGAACCTCACCGTTAGCAGTGTACTAATACAGTGCATAGGGGAAGGAAGCCCCTGCATCACTGAATATGTGAATTGGCATATGAGTTAAGTGTGGCTGTAAGTGCATGATGTGACATTGATTTTGGAAGCACAAGCAGGACTCATTGTGGAGTATGTGTTCTGGTGGCTTTACTGATAGTTCAACAGTGTGTTAGATAAATCAGATAACTTTAAATGGAAGGTTTTGTCCAAATAGAACAGGGCGGTCTGTTTCAATATCACACAGTACGATATGTTCACTGAGGTCTTATTGACTACACACAGCCCAAACGTAAATCCTGGGCATACACAGGTAAAATTAAGGAAAAATACAGTCAGTTCTGATGTAATGCCGTAAAAAAAGTGTCTATGTAAAGGCCATACATTTCTGTGCAAGGCAGCTCTGTGGATACAGCCATTAAAAAAATACTCTGCCCAAAATCTGTCTTTTGAGTATCAAATACTCCAGTCAATATATGCCTGAAAAGCACCTGTAAAAGGTAACTGGTTTATGGACACAGTGGCAGCTATGGTCAGATGGAATTCATGCCAGTTGCAGTTAATTCCAGTTATTGACCTGTTTTCAATTTTGAAAAAAACAAAACAAAAAAACCCACACCTGCAGCATAATCCACTTCTCTGCTGTCTGTCTGTGCTCTGTAAGGCACTCTAACATATGTAAACACACCTGCTCATATTGTGCATTAGGGCTGAGATGGAAGCATGTTTAACCATTAATTGCTGAAAATATGAGTGTCTGGATGGAGCATACAGTGAGAACCGGTAATATGGATAGTCAGCAAAATGTGGATTACACTGCAGGAGTGCTTTCTAAGTTCTGTGGACTTTTTGTCAGTATTGGAGTGAATTTTAACCAGCACACGTACCAGCCAACCACAGGACTAAACTGTGTACAGAAACCTTTCAAGCATACAGGGGATGATTGATATTTTTTTAAATGTGGTGAAGTGCAGAAGAGTAGATCAGTGGTGTGAGAAGAGCCCCACAAAATCTTCCATGTTTTGGCATTTATGAGGTGGTGGTTTTTCACCTTTACGGAAGGTCCTGCAAAAAGGTGGTGTAGTCACTGAAGAAGGGAAATACTTCATCACCTAGATAAACCAATGTAATGGATGAATGGAGATCTATAAGGACCAGCTTAATGAAACTATGTCCTGCTTGATGTCAAAGCTGATTTTTGAAATACTAAAATCATACTTTGAGCATATGAGGTGAATTAGAAAAATGGTCTGCCATTTCACTGCATATTTTAGAGATATTTTTATATGCTTTTACCATGTGCAGTTTTAGTTTTGCTGTCCTGAATATGTTGTGGAAAAATATAGTGAAACTTGCACTTACCCGAAAGCCACTGCATGGAGAAACTTCACCTTTCAGATTATTCTAATTGCATGATTTTCAGTTTGTAGAAAATGACATAATCCCAAAAACGGGTGCCGTCTATGTGCTGCCATCGGCCCAGTCACCACAGTGGTGCCAGGCAGTGCTGTCTGTCACTGGGGGCTGCAAAGTCAACAATGTCAAATTGTACATATTATGGCTTTAATCTGTACTTTTTAATACTGTCTAAACAACAGCATGTGTCTACATGCTGGAGAATACATGAATATTCATTAACCATTATTACACAATGAGCTCATGATTAATTAATAATAATACTAACTCATCTATCACTGTTGTGCATTATGATTAATTATTAGGGAGATATTGTATTGAAAATCTGTTCAGCATTGTTAATGTTTAGCAAGAACATTTTATGATTATTTAGTCGTGTTTTTTTTTTAAAAGACATTTATCGCAACAATTGTGACAGAAACAGCAAAAACACAAAAGTGGTTAATGTTTTGTTTTCCCTGGATACTGACACTGAACAGCCAGTGGTGATTCTGTGCCCTCTTTCACATTAATAATCCATTTTAGAGCTTAACAGTGTACATCTAAGAGGATTTCTATGAGTGCTGCTGAAGCTCTACAGGTGTTTCAGAGAACAGCATGTCAGGGCTTCGTGATGTTGCTGTCCATGGTGCTGAAGTCATTTTAAAGTAACATGACTGTTTTAAGCATTTGTAAGCACTTTAGATGAAATCTACGTCACATTAAAGACTATGCTTAGACCGGTCGCACTGAATATGCTCGAAAAATGAATGATGAATTGTTCTCTTTCAATCTAGTCTTTCTCTCTCTGGTTTCATGTGTTCATGAAGAGCAGGGGATGGAAACATGGGATCAAATCTCAGTAGAGTCGAGAGGAATCTAATGCACTAATTAAACAGGTAGGTGAATCAAAGTCAATCTATTGTTTTGTCCCTCATACCATCAATATGTAATGATTTTTCAGTTCAGGAGTTTTAGTGTGTTGTAACCTCTGTCCAAAATGCATTAAATCTGTCAACTTGAAGCAATTCGGTGTCTGACAGCAGTACTCATCATGCATTGATGGGGCTTTTACACTCAAACACATGCCCATTGCTAACTTTTCCAACTTTATCCCCCAAAATACTGAAATTGACTTTTTCACAGCAGCATCAGGGGATCAGCCACATGTTCACACCAGCCAAGATTAAAGGCAAACTTTGAAAGATGGGGGTATTTGCAAGAGGGGTCTGAGAAACTGACTTCATCATGGAAATTGCAGGATCCAGCATTTTTGGAGCTTGACTCTTGTAGGGACTGATATTATCATATCTTTGGCCCTTCTGGATTGATTTTGACCATTGTTTTTCTTAAAACTGCCCTCTCCTAAACACTATAGGCTTCATTTTTTGTATTATTTAAGACTGGGTGTTAAAGTTACAGCATAGTTGTTTTGTACACTTTTGTCAGTTAATTTGATACAAGCTGGCATCTCCAGAAAAGTGTATTCAAATGTTTCCCGGATATACTTAATCAGATATTAGACAGTGACTGGAGATGATATAGTGGAATGTATTCTTTCCGTTGTTGACGAGTTGAAAAAATATGGGGCAAAAGAAGATTTTAGGCAGGGAAGGAGATTTTGCTGTTGCTAACGTGACACAGTTGTGTGAGAAGAAAGCGACATGAGAGTCCATAAAAGCTTATTTTCGACTCCCTTGGTGTTCCACACAGCGTCAAACACGACTGAACTAAGACCGAAGGAACATGCTGACCATCTACAAGTAATTCGGCGAAACAGTTCAGGGTTACAGTATTTTGACTCAAGCATTGTTATATCATATAAACTACTGATATCGATGCAGGATCTCTACATTTTCAATATGTGGTCTGTTGGAGTTATCCTGCAAAAGATCTCCATATGAACCAGAGCATTGTATTTTTATTTTTTTTAATCACAGTCTGGAAATACGACAAATGCTTTAGATTGACATTCACTATATGCTTCAAATGAATATCATCATCTAGGTCCTTCATTCTGCTCTCGCGGGCCTCCTGAAGTTCTTGGCTTTTCGGGATTTTTAATATTACTGTTGCTCCGCTCCACATGTTTTATACACTGTTATGCTCTAGTGAGGAAACAAGGAAGTGTCTGGAAATCACTGCTGCTTCTCACAGCTCACCTCTCATCAGCAACGAGAACACACATCACGCGCGCACACATACACACACACACACACACACCAGTGCGCACACATACACACACAGGGTTAGCATGACACTGTCTGTTCTCTGACATCCATCCTTCCTTACATGCACAGACATTCACACACACACACATTCGTACACTCAAGGGATGAGGCAGTGAAAGGGCAGTGGGATGTACAGCTGTGATGGTGTGTCTCAGAGAGAGATCAGACTCTTTAATAAATGATGAACTTGAGGGGGGCAGCAGTGTGTGTGAGAGAGTGTGTGTGTGTGTGTGTGTGAGAGATGGATAGTGAAAGGTGGCTTACTGGTCATGCAGTGGCCACCATCAATAGAAAGTGCCATCGTGAAAGTTACAGAGTGCAGGTAACTCAGCAGTGATACTCCTGGAAACGTTTAATGTCTGTTAAAGTGAAAAGGTTTGCCGTTCTTCATCTGAGACCAGCTGACTTGATGCAACAGTTATGATATCTAATAACTCACTGTCTTGTCAGATTAGCATCATAATATCCAGGAGTAGATGCAAAATTGGGTCAATGTTTGGGATTAGCACACTAAAAATAAAAAATAACAATACAAACCTGCCGATGATGGAGCAGTTTTCGCTTAAATGAGTGTATGTGTGATATTGCTATAAAACTAATGGAGAGTCAGGGTTTTCAGTTACAGCCGACGTTTGGTAAATTTTTGATCCACTGCTTCAGGCACATTACTGAAGCTGTGAGTAGTACACATACCAGTAGTGCAGAGCTCTACATCCTTATCACAGTAATGTCAAAGGTCAGCAATGTCACATGCTAAATTATTTCATCCAGTGTGTTTTAAATACTGGATAACTGTTGCATGGATTAATGAATTAATATGTTTACTTTTGTGTCCACTGACTGAACACTGACATGGTCGACCACACAGGGGATTACATGACTCACAACAATATCCAATACAAATACAGCCTTCCGTTCACATTCAAGAGGAAAAAAAAAAAATGCTGCGTACCACATGTTGTTCATCAAAGGGGGGAAAAAAAACTAAAACATGTGTTACATGTTAACAAAGTAGATGTTTACGACAAAAAATGATCCAGTTCCCATGCAGTTCCCTCGCACTCTGACAATACCAAGCTTACTGTCACACAGTGTCTTCCAACGATTTGCAGACCCGTTCTCTCAGGTTATGATAACATGACAGGCGCAATAACCTTCTCTTTCTCCCCTATTGCATCACATATAGTAACTTCTCTGGAAATTCACTCCTAATGCGCAGGCTGAACCCTCTCAATCCAACCACACGGCTTTTCCTTGCTCACTGCTGTGTGGGCATCTGCCACACACCTGGGAACTACATGCCAGCTGTGACTGTCACCGTGAATAATCAATAAACTGTAGTGGATACAGCATTCTGCATAAAATCTTATTACCAGTTTGGACTTTTCATGATTAAATATAAACCTATGAGACTGTCTCGGGAGAAAAGAATTACCAATCAGTTATCAAATGATCGATTTGAATGCTTACAAATTACATTCATTAATTTAGTGTATGAAATCATCAATCGTCTTCATGCAAAGTTTTGTGAAAAGCATGCCCTTCATAATTTAGCTCTAGCAACCACTTACTTGTATATACATCACATAAATAATGGTGCCTGCAGATGTCAGGGCTCTTCCCACATGTTTGGTTGTCATAACCTACAGAGATAAATAAGTAGAAATATCAAGATTCATTTTTTTAGATGCACAAAATACACAAAATGAATGGCAGCTCATAAACAATAAAAAAACTGTACATGTACTGCCAAAAAGAGTACCACATATATCCTTTTTGTACATAGCAAACACCTCAGTTTTGTTGCTTTTACAGTTAAAATACTTGGGTCTATGTTTCAGTACAATAGGTTGAGCTCATTGTGCAGCAGCGGGGACAATTAGTCTCCCAATAATGATGATGACAAATCCGAGGCTAATGTGGGAGAGCAAATTCAAAAGTTAGTATCACTTAAAGTCTCATAATTAGCGAAGAATGACTGCAGTAATTGGCTTTTACACATCACTACCTCACCTGAATCAACCAAATCCAACCAACATTATTTCTACCTCAGTGTTTTGTGTCTCTGTCCAAACCAATTATATTTATACTTCTGTCTGAGGTGTGCTGTGGTCAATACTCTCCGTTACACTCTACCTGTCCATTGTAACGCACCGTGCACCTCATGTATCGACCGCAGTGACGACAGAGTGGCGGGGTGTGAACATGAATTAAGTAGGATGCAGCAGCAACCCGTGCCAAGAAGAGGTTGACTGATGCTCCATGATGACTCCCAGGGTCATTACATGACAGTTAACTTGATAGATGCCATCCACAGAGGGGTAATTCTCCTTCTGACAGGCCTGCCGCCCTCTACAGTGATGAAATGCAGATCTGATGAATGCTTTCACACATCTTCCAACCCTGGTCCGTTTTTAGGCTGAACAGCCATTTTTAATTACGCCATGTCAGATGAGCTGTGGACCACCAAAACATGCTGTGAAGACTATGAAGACAGAGGCAACTAACTGACAATGGCCTATAAAATGGCAGAGAAACACTAAAATGTCCATCACAGTTTCCCAGAGCCTAAGGAGCTGTTTTTAAATTGCTAACCAGTCAGTTCAAAATACAAATATGTTCAATTTACAATGATTAAAAAACAGAAAAGCAGAAATCCTCATGTTTGAGATGCTGGAAGCTTATAAGAACTCAAATGAAGGATGAAACCGAAATTCTTTTACAATTATGAATTCATTTTCTGTCACTTATAGCAGTGAAATAATAGTCCTCATGTTCCAAACTATTTCTGAGGGTCTCACTGAATTAAAATGTTCTAGGTAAAATAGTCAGAGTACTCCCACCGTAGACTTGGTGTGGTGCTCAAAGGTTAAGAGCTCTTTCAGCGGAGAATCCCCCTGGAGTACCCACTGCACATGAGAGTACAGTTTGGTCTGTGTGCCCCTGAAGCGCACCACTTCTTGCATGGGTTAATCCAATTTTCATCATGAATGTACTTATCTATTACTTGTGTGAATTTGTGCACTCCAAAACATGGACCTGCAGTTCTTTTGTTAAGCAAAGATCAATGCCTGTGTGGTTAGATCTTTTCAATTTCATCTGTCTGTAAGGTCCTGTAATCAATTTCTATGTTTCTAACATGAAACGGCCTTTAACCTTTGAACCCAATGCAGGTCACCAAATGGACTTGGTCAATACAGGAAAGGTTGTTTTCTATCTTACTGTGTGAACGCAACATCAATAGTCATCTGAGATCAGAGTACCTGATTATTGATTTTGATTTGTAATTGGTGATAATGGCAGTTCAATCCAACACAAGTGTGTTGGTGGGAATTGGTGGTGCTTGCTCTTAAAGGATCGACGGCTGTGCATCATGTCTCGCTGCCTGTTTGGCTGTTGTGTTTAGTGTCTTATCTTTCTGTCCTATTTATGGATCATCAGTCTTTACTGCCTAAAACGCACTTCGTAAATAATTAATGGTCACAGCCCATTGCATCCGTTAGACTGTCACAAGTCTGGGACACCATGTCTACGCACACATGCACGCACACACACGCACATAATTGTTATGTGAGGGTCAAAATAAAAGTAGTGCACTTTTCACACATTTAAAAAAGGAGTACACACATGCTGTCTCCCACAATTCATGAGCTTTCAGTTCACATTCCCTCAGTATTAGAGTACTAGTGTACTTATTTGGCCTTATTTGCCAAAATAGACAGAGAGATAGAGGGAGTAAGAGATGGAAAGAGAGCAAAACACACAAAGCAATTGGATGAATTAACTGATAAATCTCTGATGGTGTGCTGCTGTAATAATGGGTCTGTTGCTCTGTAATAACAAAGCCTCTGATACCCCACCTCCCATCTCTCCTTCTCTTTAAAACAAAAAGAAAACTCACATGCACACGCAGGGTCTCCCCATACTGTGAGATTCGTGTCATTGATGCAGCTGTGGAGTCTGTGAGGTGCACTATAGATGGATAAACAAGCACACACACACATGAACACACACAGACATGGAGTTAAAAAAAAAAAAAAAAAAAAAAACAGAAAACACACACACAGAGAGGGCTGGGTTGTGGGGCTATCTCTCCTCTCAGTGTACTGCAGTCCATCGACCCTGCATGGCTGCTCTCAGCTGGATACGTGTCATCCACAGCAGCCCTGCCTGTTAGGGGGAGAGTGAGGGCTGCGGAGGGTGCAAGGGAGGTGGAAATAAATGGGGAGAGTGGAGCACCAGAGAGGGGAGGATGGGAGAGGGAGACGAGGAAAGGATGCAGGGGGGGATGCCATGGAGGAAACGGGATGAAACACGAGAAGCAAAGGAAGAGTGTGTGCTGCTGTGTATGCAGCTGACTCACTGACTATAGATTTGATCAGGGTCAGAGGTGAAATGGGGTTGTCTGTCAGATATTAGCCTGCATCACGCCTCCCAGGGAGGAGGGTCAGTACTCAGTGTCCTCCTTTATCTGATCACCTCCCCTCTTCTTCTATTGAGATTGTTTTCTGTTTTGATCACCTCATGAGTGTCCCCCATCTCCCCCCTCCCAGGTGTCTGTGGTGATGTTGCCATGTGCCAGCTGCCATCTGCTCTTGTCCTTCGTTATTCAGGTAGACACATAATGCCTATATGTTGTATGTGTACGTAATAAGTAAATATAAGTGTATGTTTTCGGCATTACTGAATCTACCAGTAAAAGCTGAAAACACACACATACAACACACACACACACACACACACACACACACACACAACTCCTTAAAGGAATAGTTAGACTTTTTTTCCTTTTCCTTTTTTTCCTCTCTTTCCTCTCTTCTTCTAAAAACTACAATTTCTTTTTTTTTTTCCTGTTGTCACCTCACAGTGAGACAAGACACAAGGAAGTCACTGAGTAAAGAATAATACAGAATAAAATCCCATGTAAATGGGTGGATTAAACAAACCAAGTAGAACATGTTAATTTTGAGCTTTAGAGGTGCTGGTAGACAGATTCTGTTACCTTTGGACTGAACCAAACTAGCTCTTTCACCCTAAAATATGACAGATATGACAGTGACATCAATCTACTCACCTAAGTCTCAGCCAGAAAGCAAATAAGTGTATTTCCTGAAATGTTGAAACATTTATGAATAGGGTTTATTTGTAACCAAGTTCATGTCAGTTTCACATTTTGCTTTTACAGTGTCCTGATTGTCTAATGTTTGTTTACTGGGTTTCATTTACCGACTGCATGCAGCTTGTAGATGTGACAGTGTTTGTAAGCTAAATCTCAAAACTTATACTAATGCATTTTAATGCCTAAGACTGGGTTTCCAAGCTATGGTGTTACTGACAAAACAAAGAGTATGTTCACTTTGGTTTAGTGTGTATCTTAAGTCTCAGCATGTTAATTTCCACACTCCATGAGCTGACATTATCTGTCACCAGTGGCTGCATGAAAAGAGAAAAAAAAGATGTAAGTGTGGCATAGTTTGTAATATGAACTCTCGTTTCCTTGCTTTCTAATAAAGGGGTTTAAATGTGTAGAAAATACTATGATGCTCAAAATACATGCAGCATATTGCACAAGTCAAGTGCACTGTCCTGTGCTTTCGCCTGCTTGGCAATATTTTTAGTAATAAAGAAAGAAGGGACAAGAAGTGAAACATCTCTGTTTCGCAGTGTTTTTTGCTTGCACAGTTGTTCGTGAGACAGGAAGCTGGGTTTGGGCACTTTCCAAGAGGTTATAATGAAGCAAACATTCAATTTCAGTGGACACCATGAGGGCAGTGTAAAAATGCTGGGAGATATTATTTGGCTCATTTCTGGGAAATTGGCTTCAAGAACTGCCAATTACATTATAGCATATTGTCAAAGTAAGGAGTTGAGTGTTGTTAGAGTCTCAGCTCCATAAATATACAATTTTATATGCTACAACGCACACACCCCTGTGCATGCACTTGTGCGCAAATGCACGCACACTCAGAACAAACACACAGCCACATCTGCAGCCTAGTTGCAGCGTTGTCCTTAAAACTGGGCTCATTACAAAGTTCCCCTTTGTGTTAGTTTCAGAGTGGCCTTTAATAATGATGTAAGTTTGTTTATAGAGTTTATTTCCAGGAACCCCAGCTTTGTCAGTGGATTTCTGGAAGTCATTCAAAGAGGTTCTGCTTTTTTCCCTCTAATTCACAAGTATAAACATATACAATAGACACACATACACATATCTAGCATGTGTGACAGCTTGGAGAATGGATACGAATCACCATCAATGTCTTTCCCAAAAAGTTGAATTATATATCCATCAATTTGTGTTAAGTTGTCTCAAGTGGGATTTTGACAAGAAACAACATCTGAAAGCAAACTCCTTGGGGACAGACGTGGCTTGAAAAGACCATATCAGACTGCATCGTGTGGTTCAAATGGGGTATTATCACCCCAGTCCCTTCTGTAATAATGATTTATCATATTTCCTGATTCTGTGTCTCCTACATGTTTCCTGAACACACTGATTCAGATCTCTGTTGGTTGAGAGAGAGGGGAGCTAAGACATAGAAATAGTCTGCTTTTAGGTCAACCCCTCAGAGAAGCAGAGGTGTGTGTGTGTGTGCGTGTGTCTGAGGGTGTGTGTGTGTATGTGTGTGTGTGTGCGTGTGTGTATGTGTGTGTGTGTGTGTGTGTGTGTGTGTGTGTGTGTGTGTGGGTGGGTGTTTGGGTTTGTGTGTTTGTCTGTACGTGTGTGTCATATTACAGAGCAGAGTGGTAAAGGTATGGCAGCTGCCTGCAGAAAAATCTGAGCTGCCTGCATCTAAGAGAAGCTTTCATCCTCCTACCTGCCCACCAAAGAGGGGAGGCATACACTCACTCTCTCTCTTTCTCTCTCGTTCACACACACACAAGCACACACACACCTACACGCACACATAAACCAGGGTTTAGGCCGGAAAGTCCAGCAATCAACAGAAATTTCACTACAAGTTCGCTCCTTGGTCTAGATTGATTTTCATAGTCAAACCGTCAACCTCCAGCTTCTGTCTTATCTCTCCTGAGGACTGAAGAGACTGCGAGGGAGACATGAGAGGCAGAGTTTCAAAGAAGAAAGCTATTTCCTGCTTATGGCTTTTACTGACTTTGCATTAGCTAAATAGTTTGAAAGATAAAAACACAGAGAGAAAGCGCGTGAGAGAGAGAGAGACTCGAGTAAGAACAGGACATTTATCACATCTTACAGCTGAATCTTGGAATCTTTGGACATTTAGTATTGCGTTTGCATAAAGTTGTGGAACTTGTAAGAAGAGAAAGGTCAAAATCAATGCAGCAGGGGCTGAGACATGCTGACTTTAATACACCATTTCCACCTGGTATTAAATTGCAATATATTGAGATATCTTTACAAGGTGTATAATGCACACAGAAAGCACTGCAATCCGAATGCCATCAGATGAGCCAGACTATCTCTAACATGTGTACATGAAATTTATATTGAGCTAAATTCTTAGGAAAGCAAGACTAAGTCTCAACAGCCTTGCTAGCATCTCTGTGAGGCTGCACTAAGGCACAGTGGTGCTTTGAGCTAAATGCTAATGTCAGCATGCTAACATGCTTGCACAGACAATCATACTGATGTTCAGCAGATAGAATGTTCACTCAGTTTCGTGTGTTATCATGCTCATATTTTCTAATTAGCTTAAGCCGATGTGATTATCATTACTTCTGCAGGTCCAGAAACCAAACTATTAGACAAATAAAAAATGTGACTTGATGGTGCTGAAAAACAAATTATTACAATTCAGGGCAATCCATCCCATAGCTGTCCAAGCTGTTTCACTCACAACCAAAAATGTCAACCTCATGGTGGCACGAGTGTAAAGTCTCAGAGGATCACTCAAATCATCAGAGAACATTGTCTTGAATTCCTGTAAAAAAAAATATTCTGCCAATCTCCAGTTGATGGAGATTTTTCACTAAGTTAGTAAACACTTTGGCCTACTTGTGGCGCTACAGGAAAAGTCAGAGGAATTCAAAGTCATTCAAATTTATCTACTGACCCCCTGATCCACGAGTGAAAAATAAGTGGAGCCCATAGAGCAGCATCGCTTCTCTTCTTGTAGGACGTGGCACGGCTTTTGGAAAGTTCACTAGCTCCACCTTCCTCGTTTGCATTTTAAGATTGATCACAGTGACAGAATCATGATAGCGATGCTGATTTGGAAATGCAAAGGTCAGCGATGCAATGTCATTGTCCAGATATCCAGATACACACTGCATATTAAAACATGTGTAAATGGAGTCCCTCGTATTGGTCAAATTCCAAATACGCTGAATCTTGAACTTCTCTTAAAGACCCTCAATAGCATAGTTTGTTATACTTTCCATGCCTGGTTCATTCCCACATCTTTCAAACTCCGTATCCCCAGTTTGTAAGGTGTGCTTTCCGCTTAAACTTTGCTCAGATCTCAAGCTGAGAGAACCCTGATGCCACCTTTCGTGGACAAAACATTTTACTGTTTTTACAGGTACTTCTGTCCATGACTGGTACATTGACCCTGCCATGAAAAATATGTGCAATGCCCTTTAAAAATAAGGTCAAATATCTTATATTGTTCATAAATAGTTCAGGATATCTCTGAGGAAAGACAGTCAAGACACACAATGATAGCTTTAATTGAGTTGTAAGCTATGATAAGTAGCATCAGCTGTTGTTGGCCTCATTGTTGTCAGTTAGCTTCTTTCATGGTAAAATGCATTCAGTCCTCGCATTGTAATTATGCAGGGGAGAGGGGGAGCAATAAATCTGATAACACACACACAGACACGCTCACACACACACACACACTTAGGGGTATAAACTCATGGACGAGCAGAGAATTGTTGGAACAGAGATCAGACAAGCTTTTCTGATCTGTGGCATGAGAAGGCTGGGCTCATGTATCAACCAGCCATCTAAGCTGGCTTATACTGATACAACCGGGGGCATACACACACGCACACACACACACACACACACACACACACACACACACACACACACGCTCAAATGTACAAGAAGAAAGTTTACTGGGTGATGTAAGGGAGGGGAGGTTGGAGAACAGTAGGGTACAATCTCCAAACAATTCCATATCCTTTTTAGTCATGGCCTGACTTTGGCTGTGAAGCGGAAACGACTTTGAGTCCTTGTTAACAGTGTCCCCAAACTCCACTAAATGTCTGCTTTGCTGTCTTCATACTTTATAGTAGCACTTAGAAAAGTATTTCATCCTGCAGCTCCTGACAGCTTTGTGATTTGTCCTGTGGCACGTTATGTCTCCTCTCCAAGCAGGACTAATGTCCAGATGGTGTGCCCCTCCATGTGTGGTCCAGTTCAGCACTCCCTGACCGTTTCATGGGCCACAAACCGACCCAGGCATCTACGGCCACTGCTTGACTCAACTCCAAGGCGCACTGTACACCTCACCCTCAACCCCTCACCCCTAACCTTCACCCTTAGCCCCCCACCTCCCTCTGTCCCACTCTCTGCCAAGCCTCTCCTCACATTTTGACAATCCTATCCCTCCTTGAAATCAACATGATTGCCCGCATACCTGCTCTAGTCTTGGTCATGATGTGTCGGGGCGTCTTGCTCTCCGTTGGGGACCCGCCTCCGTCCCGCCGGGAGATCCGCATCGAGGGAGATCTGGTGCTCGGCGGCCTGTTCCCAGTGCACGAGAAAGGTGCTGGGATGGAGGAATGTGGGCGTGTGAACGAGGACAGAGGGATCCAGAGGCTGGAGGCCATGCTGTTTGCCATAGATAGAATCAATAAGGACAATACTTTACTACCTGGGGTCTCTCTTGGGGTCCACATCCTGGACACCTGCTCAAGAGATACCTATGCACTGGAGCAGGTGGGTGAGCATGTTCACTGTACGATAACTCCGCCCCCAATGTCAGAAGACAGTCTTTAAATACACTTTTCTGGAAAAGGAATAGTTTTCTCATCTCAAGTTTACTGCTGCCTGACATCTTTTTGGGTATAAGCTTACATTTGCACAAGATACTGTTTACTGTTAACAACTTCAGTGCCCAAGATGTATCACACATGCAATGTACCAAGTAATGAGAAACCATGTTGTGTTCTTTGAACAGTTTTTCTTCCTGTTCTTGGAATCAGGATTGTCACATAACTATTAACTGCTTTAACTTTTTCTGTCTATATATACATAACAGTGGTGAAAGTAATCAAATCCTCAACTAAAGCAAGACTAGAAGCACATTACTGAAATAATAACTCACTTAGAGCCATTCTCCAGAGTTTATTCTCCAAGAATGTTCATTAATATCTGCAGTTGTCTGTGGATGCTGATCCAACTTTTTAGATACAGCAGCATTCGGGCACAGTTTGTTTAATTAGCTGTTTGTCTCTTCTGCTGCTGGGCGACTTCAACTTTTGCTTCATTTTACATTCAAAAAGTTGCTCTGCAAAGTGAGCTGTGGTGTCAGAAGTAAAGAGCACACTTTCCATTTTAAGTCAAGTAAAACTATAGGGTCTCATTAAAAGGTAATACTCAGGTAAAGTAAATGTACCTCGAAATTCAATTTTATCCACTATGGGTAAAGGATGGCTGCTTCAAATGGTGTCAGGAAATCCTTGGCAAGAAATAGAGATTGAAGCAATTTGCAGTGAGGAAAATGAACTGGATATATATAATAATATATATATATAAAAGCCTTCCCTCAAGGATTGTTGTCTTCAGAAAATATATATTGTATCTATTGCTTAAACATTTAGGGATGATGCGTCTAGTGATCTTATACAACAAGCTGTTGGACTGATTGCATAAACCTTGGATTCTTGACGTTTGCTTCCTACAAATGGGTTGCAGGTTAATTGGCTGATTGTCCATAGACCAGCAATATGTTATAATGTTCCTTGGTCTCAGAGGAGTTAAATTGCAATTTGGACCCTGTGCTAAAAGCAACTAAGCCCCCTTAGTGTGAAGCAATGGGTTTTACAGTCCTTTCAAAGGTAATAGAGATATTACATTACAGGAACACAATCATTTATGCTGCATATTTCTTATAAAGAACGTAACTCAAAGTGTTTCACAGGCTGATTAAGAATAAGAGATGATATCAACCATATGGTACTCAGTCTGTTGCACAGCACTTGAACTAAAATATCTATGTGGATGTGTTCGGTAGGCTCTGGAGTTTGTAAGAGCCTCCCTCACCAAGGTGGACGACACAGAGTTCATCTGTCCAGACGGATCTTACGCTCTGCAGGACGACAGCCCCCTCGCCATCGCTGGAGTCATAGGTGGATCCTTCAGCAGCGTCTCCATACAGGTAACGCACAGCATGCAGGTATAGGAACACTTATACAAACACGTTTACCATCATCATCTCTCTTTAACGTCCTTGGTGGCTTTTGCTCGTTTTTTACTTGCACAAGTACCAGTGGTACTTGTTATGGTACTGTGTCATAACCAAGTGTGCAAAAGCTGACTTCCACTGACATGGCAGGTCAAGTGTGTCCATGCCCGTCTCACTGTGTGTGTGTGTGTGTGTGTGTGTGTGTGTGCGTACTTTCTTAGAACCAAGTTCCACTGATGTGTTCTTGTGTGTCTCCCCAGTTCTTGTAGCTCTTGTCACAGAGCTGGGTAATTTACATAGTTTAGCATAAAACCTCCCTCTCCCTTACTCCGCTGTGACTGCACAAAAGCATCCTCCTATCAGTCCTTAAATCCCTAATCTCTGCAACTGTCTCTCTGTCTTCTTTTTCTCACCCTTGCTTTCTCTCTCTCTCCCTCTCCCACTTTATGTATTTCTCTTTTTTTCGGCCCCTTAAATCTTTGCTCTCTTCCCCCTCATCACTGCCTACTTCTCTTTTTTCTCCTTCTTTATATGCATTCAGAGGCACCCCTCGCGGCTATTTGGGGAGAGCTCAGTGTATGCTGACCTCAGCCCCCTTCTTCTCCTCCTCCTCCTTCCTGGGGCAGCCATTGTTAACACATCTGCTCCGTCTCTTGTCCGTCATCACACATAATTATCCCTTGTTTTCTCGCGGCTCATTCTTGTTGCCCTTTGTTTCCGTTGCTGTTGTTTTTACCTGTCTTTTCCGAGGGCAGCGCTGTTGACGAGACCCAAACTGTGCTCTGCTTTCTGATCTCTTGCCAGTGAAGCTAATCCAGCTACTCCTTCATGTCGCTCTACTTGGCCAATCTGTCTGTTGCTTCTAAATGAAGTCATAGGGAATTATTTTATGTTTAACCATGCACAACTAAACTCCAATGTTTTGAAGGCATTTACATAGCAGGCATCATTCCTCTCCACCGTTCGCACACGTGTGTGTATATGTCTGTGTATATGTGTGTGTGTGTGTGTGTGTGTGTGTGTGTGTGTGACTTGCATTCCAAGCAGAAAATACACAGCAGCCCTCCACTGCACCAATTTTTTCCTCCTTCCCTTTCATTTTTTTTCCTACTCGTCTCTCATATTCAACCCATTGCTACAGTACATCTCCATTCCCTCTCTCACAGGAAGGGAGCAGCTTTCACTAACAGAGTAAACTCTCAACGTCCCTACAGACAGGCCTCTTAGCTAGCTGTAGTCATTGTTCAGTGGCAGGTAATGGAGCAATGCGGTTACATTTTGCAGCGTGACCTTCCCTGACATTTAAGTCAAAACCATAAAACCTGCCTGAAGTACTATAAGCAGCTATCCGTGTGTGTGTGTGTGTGTGTGTGTGTGTGTGTGTGTGTGTGTGTGTCAGTGCAGGTATTTGTGCACTTGTCTAACTGTCCTTGTGCACATCCATATATGTATATGAGTGTGTTTTCTAGTCTTCTACATTATTAGTCTAATGAGATTCTGACATGTTGTCAAAACAGCTCATCAGCTGAGCTATGAAGGAAATGTAGAAACGCTCAGAGTGATGCGCTCTAAAAGGATTAAACCGAGGCGAGAACAGAATGGCTGTGTATTTTTTTGTTTATTTGTGTGTGTGTGCATGTTTGATTGTATATGTTTACATGACTTCTGTGCGCATGAGAATGTGTAACAGTTATAATTCCACTGTTTGTGCTGGCGTCTGTGACTGAAATTGTAATGAAGAGAACATGACCAAACCCCAATCAGCAGTAAAAGGGAATATTATATGGACATCAGTAGACCCCAGATGATGGACATCACTAATGCATGAGTCAGTGATTTATTGAACTGTGTGTGTGTGTGTGTGTGTGTGTGTGTGTGTGTGTGTGTGTGTGTGTGTGCGTGCTCATGTATTACTATGTTATGGGGACATAAATCTGTTTACGCAGACTCACCTTACTTGTGGGGACAAAATGCAGGTCCCCATAATGTAAAACGTTAAATTTTGGGGTGAAGAGTTAAGGTTATGGCTGGGGTACGTCTCCAGGAAATGAATGTAAGTCTATGTAATGTCCCCAAAAGTGATGAAAACCAAACGTGTGTGTGTGTGTGTGTGTGTGTGTGTGTGTGTTATTTTAGGCTTTTCCCTGTGCATATATTCCTACACTTGCTGCATTGTGTGTTATCTTTAAATAATCACGTTATGCATGAAGCAATTACTATCAGCAGCAACCTTCAAAATATGTTCAAATTGAAGAAATAAATAGATTTATTAAAAGATCATATTGTTGTGGGACTTATTTTGCAGGTTTTTGCCAATCATTGTTGATCAAACTTTTAATATTTGATTAACTGAAGAGCTTCACTCACAGAAATCTGTTCTCCAATACAGACCGGTTGGTCAAAGACATTAAAGAAAAAAAAATCCTTTAACACAACAACACGCCTGCAGTTTGGCATGTCTTTTAAGTAGCTGTGGGTGAGCTGTTTATTGCAGTTAGTAAAATTTTATTGGATAGACTTTTGACATTACTACATTGCTAGTTGACAGTCCTTAAACAGACCATATTACAGACAAGAGCTCCCTATAAACTGAAACACTATTCTGTTTACTTTACTGTTTGGAATATCAAGTACTGATCAGATAATTTTTCTCATCAGTTCAAACATGTGACAGGACATTGGATCAGATCTGAACTCTGAGTATCTGTTTCAGTATATGGTAGGCAGATAAGAGAGCAAGGGTTCATCCTAGCTGTAATTCTTTGTGAAATTCACATTTTCTATCACACAGAGAGGTTTCTCTTCCCATGTAATACACACAAAAATTGTCTGTTTTGGGGACATTTCACCATGTCTGGTGTGTATCCTCCCGTTTCCTTCAAATTTCCAGTTTCTTTCAAGTGCCCCATTGAATTAATTGTACAGTAATTGGTTCTCTTGCTGCCACCTCTCAAAACATTTGAGTTGTAAGCACTATAAGTAGCTGCTTGACTGCATTCAGTTTTGAGTTTAACACAGCTCCACACCGCAGGCCTGACAGATACCATGTGCTTTCAAACTGTGTACCTCACTGCTGGAACTGTGAAAAAGACTTTTCATGAGTGGATAATGGGACAAAGCACAATAACATTCAGAGAGTGTTCAAATTAGTCAACAATACAAAGTGATTAAAATTAGTCAAATCAAACTCATGCAGGACAACATCAGAAGGGCTGTTTTAAAATAAAATTATGGGAATTATAAGTTCTTAAGCACAGAATGTTGCTGGTCTCTCCAACTAACATGTCTTTCCTGTATAATTCTCATTCATTCATTCATTCTCAGTCATTATTAGAGTACTCCCTTATCATTTCTCCGCGTGCTGGAGAATCCAGGCTAAAAAGAGCTATCAGTCAATCAATGTTACCTTCCTACAATTCCTTAAAAAACTGAATGATTGATTCATGTCTCATTTAACTGTGTCTCTCCCCGCAGGTTGCCAATCTTCTCAGGCTCTTTCAGATCCCTCAGATAAGCTACGCGTCAACCAGTGCCAAGCTCAGTGATAAGACCCGCTACGATTACTTCGCCCGTACGGTGCCCCCTGACTTCTACCAGGCCAAAGCCATGGCCGAGATCCTCCGGTTCTTCAACTGGACGTACGTGTCCACCGTGGCATCGGAGGGCGATTATGGTGAAACCGGTATAGAGGCCTTCGAACAAGAGGCGCGCATGAGGAACATCTGTATCGCTACTTCAGAGAAGGTAAGGCGTGGAAAAGAATACAATAGAATATGCGTTTATTTCTGCATGATTAGAAGCAACCAGTGCTCAACACCAGACACCAAAAACCCCAAACTTTAATCAGCAGTGTCACATTGATGTATGGCCTGAAGCTGCACCAGTAACAATGAACGGGACACTAAATTTGTGAGCTTATAAAAGTTTGTGTCCATGTCTTATCTTGTCTTACACACAAATGGGGTTTATATTACAGTGGTGTTATCAGTCCCGAACCAGAAAATGAAAGCTTATCTCCAAGAACTTATTCTGGGTACTTTCACAGTCAGATTTTTCATCTCATTTGCTATGGAGGTGCATGATGGCGTGAGAGAGAAGTACAGAAGACATTTTATGTTTGTTTCTTGCTGTGAATGATGGTAATATAAAGTGATGCAGGGACAGCAAACGTATTTGGGAGCAGAAAGAGAATCTACAATACATCTGCTATTTCATTAATGCCCTCTTTCTGTCCAGGTGGGTCGTTCTAATGCTAAGAAGTCCTATGAAGCAGTGATCCGTCAGCTCCTCCAGAAGCCGAACGCCCGTGTGGCTGTCCTCTTCCTGCGTAGCGACGATGCAAGAGAGCTGCTGGCAGCTGCTGCCAGGCTTAACACCTCCTTCATCTGGGTCGCCAGCGATGGCTGGGGTGCACAGGAAAGCATTATCAAGGGAAATGAGGTCACCGCTGAAGGAGCCATCACACTTGAGCTGGCAGCCAATCCCGTTCCAGAATTCAATCGCTACTTCCTCAGCCTGAACCCAGCCAAAAACCATCGTAATCCCTGGTACAGGGAATTCTGGGAGCAGCGGTTTCAGTGCTCCCTGGGTGGTGGAGGAACAGGAGGAGGGGGTGGTTTTGGATTGGGAGAGACGCCTCTCCCGCCGTGTGACAAGGACTTGTCAATGGACAAGACTAACTTTGAACCAGAGTCCAAGATCATGTTTGTGGTGAACGCCGTGTACGCCATGGCCATTGCTCTCCATAACATGCAACGGAGCCTGTGCTTCAACACCACCAAGCTGTGCGACAGCATGAAGGCACTGGATGGGCGCAGACTCTACAGGGATTACATCCTTAATGTCAGCTTCACAGGTAAGAGAGCTGGAGCACAGCGAAGAAAGTGAAGAGTCCTAGATAAGGTGTTCAAGGTGGATGAAGAGTGAAAAGAAGTGAAGGTTGGTGGAGGAAAGGGAAGAGATAGCAAGAAAGAGACAGGAATGTGAGGGCTGTGCCTAGTTAACAGTCCTCTCATGAACAACACAGGCATGTTGCCCTCCTCAGCCAAAGCAGCCAAACCACAGAACATAAAAAGTACGGAGAAAAAGCCGCTTAATTGCTATGTATTGTTAGAGCCAGCCTGCCATTGACACCTATTACCCATGCGTAATTGATACGACACTACAAAGTTGCTTTGAGGAATGAGAGCTGCAGTTAATCCGTCAGCCATATTCTTCTCTATTGCGCTAATGAGATTGTGTGTGTTATAATAGCTCCTATAGCGGGATGCGTGTCTGTCTCTGTAGAGTTGGGAGAGAAGAGACAGAGGATTGGCTTGACTGACAGATGGCGTACAAAGGAAGCGTTATAAATAAACTGCTGTGTCTCGGGGACTGACACAGGTTTAGAGGTGCTTATTCCCCCACCAACCGTGACCAGGAGCAGACATCAAAACAGCCAAACAAACAGCACTAACACGGCAGCTTTGCCACGGGACGCTGGGGAGAGAACAGAAGGGATGGATGGAGGACGAAAAGAATGGCATCACCTGCGGAGGGAGGGGGAAGGAAGCTTACAGATAAGACTGACAGGCAGACTAAAATGAGAAAAGAGAGTTTGGGGTAAGGTAAAAGGGAGTAAGACAGAAAAAGAGACAGGGAGGGAAGGAGGGAAGGAACAAGGGAGCACTGAGGCAATGCCGGAGTGGGACAGCGTGCGTCAGCAGAAGACGAGGATTCTCTTTGAAAATCCCCATCTTCATTTCTGCTACAAATCAAAGGACTTGGAGCATTTCTGCCTGAGAGGAGGGAGACAGAGAGAACTAAAGAGAGAGGAAGAGTGTGAGTAGGAGAGAAAGGGAAGGAGAGGGGGAGAGAGTGAGAGAGAGAGAGAGAGAGAGAGAGAGAGAGAGAGAGAGAGAGAGAGAGAGAGAGAGGAAATAGTCAAGGCGATTGCAGTCGCAGCCTCCGGTTGGCATAGATGATAACCACTCCCTTATAGGATGCATACAGAGAGGGACGGAATAGATATGCAGATTCAGACACAGGAAGTTTAAAAATGCTGTGGAGTAAGTTGGAGAGGAGAGGAAAGGAGGTGCGAATCCCGCTGTGACTTCCCTACATCTCTATGTCTGATCATCCTTCTCCCTTACATTCTCCTCTCCCGCTCTCCCTCCCTTCTTTTCACTGCTGATGTATGTCCATAAGGCGCATGTCTTTACTCTGCAGCAGGGAACGAGTAACAGCATGTACAAGAATCTTGAGTTCTTTACAGATTCAGTGTCAGCAGTGACAGCATGGCATACAGCTGCATCAGTAAAAAAAAAAAAAACACTCAAAGAATCTGTGTCGATAAGACGATGAGGATGTTGAAGGTGGCGGCACAGTTAAACTGGGAACCGTGGCGCCGTTTGTTTTGAGCTGTCGGTCACTCCCGAATGACGCACTCGCACTGCTGCTGTACATATACATCTTTCCATCCACAGTCTACAGTATGTAAGGAAGGAGCTGAGGTGAGTTGAGGTTGAATGTGGGGGATAAATACTGCAGCATCACCATCCGCAGTGCTCTCAGTCTGAACTGTAGCAGACGGAAAACCAACACTGTTCAGCGCTCTCTATCTCTCTCCCATCTCCTTCTCTCACACACATATGCATGTTCATTACACACTCTTTACATTGCATCAAAGTTTGGTCTCACTAGTATCTTCTTGCTTCCCAATAGCCTGATTTACTAGCCCCTGGACTTCACTTTACATCCATAACACAGCAGATTGTGTCTTTAACCGTGATAAGGCTGCCCTTGTTGTGTGTTACTGACAGCGTATGTGGTGCACTGAGGCAGTATGTTGTGTGGTTAGGAGTGTGTTTTCATATGCCGCTCTCTTCATCTAGTCTCATCTCGCTAGTTGCTATGGTAATGAAGCCGACACTATTGCCAATTGTTGAAGTGATCTGGTAGATCATGGGAACAGCTCCCTGCCAACTAGTAATAGACACAGGGGCACATTTGTGCATTTTTATGAGGCCTTGCTAGATCCTTCAAACACAAAACGCACACGTACATACGCGCAAGAGACGCATACACAAACACGTGCAAAGACAGTCAGCTTTTTTTTACAAAGAGGCAGCTTGAAATGCTTGTTTTTTTAACCAGCATGAAATTGCAGACACCCCCAACCCACACACTTCTCAAAGCCATCATTCAACTCCCACCCACCCACCTCCCCGATCTGCAGCAAACATATCAGTATATACACACATGCACAGTCTTCTGTTCAAATAGTGGTGATAGATGTGATATTCCCCCTTCTCTGTGCGTGTGTGTGCATGTGTGTGTGTGTGTGTGTGTGTGTGTGTGTGTGTGTGTGTGTGTGTGTGTGTGTGTGTGTGATATGTCTGTGTTAGCAGAGGCGGTGTGCCTTCAGGGCCATACTGAGCAGAGAGCTTACTGCAACGTTAAGATGCTGGAGAACAACCTTCACTCCTCTCCCTCATTTTCTCTTCACACTCTTCCTCTGTCTCTCCGTCTCTGTCACTCTCTGCCACTCTCTCTGTCTTTCTGTCTCTCGTTCTCTCACTCTTCATCACTCTATCTCACGCTCTCTTTCTGTCTCCATTCTCTTTCTCACCCAGAGAGTGTCCTACTCTCTCTACATTCAAAAACAGCACATCCCACTCAGACTTCACAAGGTTGCTCTCCTGCCTCCACCGCCTCTCTGCGCCGGTCTGTTCCTCACTCCTTCGGCTCATCCATCCTTCACCTTTTCCCTATTGATTCCTCCGTCTAAAGGCTTTCCTCCGTCCACCTGTATCTCTGCCGCCGTCACATCAGTTTCTTGCTCCTCTCTTTTGCTATCTCCTCTCTGTTTTTTCTCGTATTCTGCTCCCTCTTCTCCCTTGTCACTTCCCTCCTTTCTTTGCCCTTATCTTGTCTCTCGGCTCATCCTCCATCCCAGCACCCCCTGCTTTTGCCTTTCTCCCTTTTGTCTCCCCTATCTCACTACCTTTCTTTCTGTCAAGCCTCAGCTCTCTGCTGCTGCACCTTTCCTCCTATACATTTCTCTCCCTTGTTCGAGACTTCCTTCTCTCCACCCTATCTGTCCTCTGTTCCCCTGTGGCCTGTTGGTCCGTGGCCCAGGTAGCACCTCCGTCCCCTGGGACCAAATCTGCCAGGAGAACAAATATAGCTGATGTGATCTGTCTGCGTGTGCATTTGTGACATGCGAGTGCATCCCTGTGCTGAGTGTGTGTGTGTATGTGCCTGTTGGGCACAGATGTGTAAGGTCATCAACCCTCTGAAGGAGGAAAAACAGGGACAAGAAAGGTTGGTCACGCCATTAGCATGCAGAGCGTCTTTCTGTTTTACCTGGAACAGATGTGCACTTACCTATATGACCTATATGTGGTGTTTACTTTAACAAACATAAAATCAAGATTAAATTCGGGTGAATTGATGCTTGGAAATACAATTCTCTATTCCCTAGCCAGCAACTAATCAACAGCCAGCTTTCGAATTTTTAGTCACACATTCACACAAAGAAAAGATTTGCCCTGTCCTTATAAGTCTGTAAACCTCGCTCTAATTCTCTCTCCACTTTTAGATTACTTATTCCTACTTATTCCTTCCAAGCCCCTTTGCCTCCTCTCTCTCCTTGCCTTTAATACCCACAATCCCCCTTGGGCTTCGCTTTAGCCCGACATGGCCGAGAACATAATTAATTTCACAGCTTCTGAATGAAAAGCCTGTTTTCACCATGCTTCTAATTAAGCTAGAATAATAAGGTGTTTCTCAAGTTAGCAAGAATGCTAAAGTATCTCACAAAATTTAGGGATGTGGTTAGGCTGCGTTTGTCTCACCTAACTTTTTTCTGGGGGTTTTTTTGTACTATTATTTGTTTTATATTCTGGAGCCCCTGCTGTTTGATTAACTGCATTACCAAAAATAAAGAGCAGATTTTGGTTGACTGCCTTGAGATGCTGGCAGCACCTCACAGGGATGGAAAGTCACTAAGAGCTACAAGAAGTGCTTAGAGCTGAGCCTGATGTGGCCCTGAGCTGGACTGGGCCAGCAGGTGCAGCAAGAATCAGCAATCATCAGTGTTTTAGGGATTAAGCTGCATTACAGTATGTTTGAATATATATCAGTAAAGCCCACAAGCTGCTGTTAGGAAGCGGTCACCACATTCAGTTCTTCAAATGAACCAATTGGTTCAGTTCATGGTTCATCAAAGTTACATCACAGACAAATGCTGTAGAAAGGTACCTCAGGGACAAACTTCCTTTTGACTGCTCCACCCCTGCACTTGTCTCTTGTGTGTCTGCCGGTATTCAAATGCACGGCTCTATGAATGGCAATGTCAGTGCGTCGGTCGGTCGGTCGATCCACCACTTTGGTCCAGACTGAAATATCTCAACAACTACTGGGTGGAATATCATGAACATTTGTTTGGAGATTCATAGATCCCAGAGGATGAAACCTAATGACGCTGGTGATCTTCTAAGTTTTTCTGTAGCGCCACCAACAAGTCAAATTTTTCACTTCTCCTGTAAAGTATCTTTAAATCTACCTGATGGATTGGTACCACGTGTTTGTGATCTCCTGATTTTTCCTGTAGCAACAATTGTTTGATAAATTGCCCTGAAGTTTAGTACAGACATTCATGTTCCCTGCAGGATGAATTTGAACATGCGAATATCAGCAGTTAGCTCAACTGCAGCCTCGCATTTACTGCATGGCTGTAGACTCTTGTCTAGTCTTGTTTAGTCAGAAGCGAAATCTTTCTGCCACTGGAACTGTGAGCCAACCAGACTTTTAAATTAAGGCCAGAAGAGCGCTGAGGGGAGGGAGTGGCGTCCATCAGTCAAGGACCTGGGCTGCCTGTCTCAGCTCTCTGCAGTCACCAGAGGGGTCTCGGTGGCCTTCGCCAGCTCTAACTTGCACCCTCATACGCTTTTCTGATAAGCCGCTCTGTCACATCAGCAAGGTTATGAGGAGGAATCACCAGTCTTCTGAGTCTATCGCTCTCTGAATGTGATCTGTTAGAGGGAAGTCAAGGACAACACAGTGCCCTCAAATGGGTCTGTAGGCTAATGCCGTTATCTCTTTAGTCTGTATTACACGTAATTACCACATACAGCTAATTAGGCTTCAGCACACATCTAAGGTCCTAATAAGGTGCAGTTATGATAATTAGCTAGTGGCAAAGTGTTTCTGTGAGTGTGTATGCGTGTCTAAGAGGAGGAGGCCCGGCTTGTCTTATTGCTCAGTGTTATTAGCAGACTTTATTATCTGCCAACTTGCAGTATAATGGATTCATAACTCTTCTTCGTCTGAAGATATTATCAGCAGCTTCTTATTGAAATCATTTTCATTTAGCTGTCACCTAAACATTTAGCCCCAAAATTCAAAGAAGACTTGACACTTAAAATTTCCTGTGACAGAGAGAGAGGGGAAAGATAGAGAGTTGTGCTGTCTCTGTGATTTATGGATTTCATAAACCCTAACCCCCTCTGCTGCCATCTGACACGCCATTCTTCTCTGAACACACTGAGCTCTCACAACAATAGCACAGCTTTAGCCCTTGTCAGTGTTGCAAGCACGTACACACACACATTCACACGCGCACACACACACGGCACTAACAGCAGGGTCAGAGCTTTGGTTCTGTCAGCACAGCCTCCCACAGCGCTCAGAGCAATACCTTAACCATCACACTGTAAAGTAAAACCTAATGGAGCTTCCACAGGCGTGCATGTGCACACTCCTCACTCATGCGCAGACACACTTTTCAGACCAACAGCCTACTCACAAACTGCGTTTTGATTCATTCCACTGATCCCAAGCCGTATGTTTGGAGAAAGAATTTGGCCCGTGGTTTCTGCAGTTACCCAATGACACAGAGATATGCGGAAGGCAGCGCAGCGCCATTAATGCTGCGGTGCGCTGAGGACAGACAGCCTTGTTATACGTTGAAGAGTGATGCTTTATAAATCCAGTGTACGCTGTACTATCCCCAGCCACATCATCATTTGACAGGGGAGGCAGCAGCGTATAACACTCAGCCGTGTACAGTGTGTCAGCAGCACGGAGTTGATTGCTCCGCTGTAAGGACAGAAGTGGCACTGTAGGAGTGACATACACTTTGTCTGTGTCAAAACGACCAAGTGTCAGCACTGTCAGGTCCAACACTGCCTGCAAGATGTTACTTTTTTTTTTTTTTTTGCCCAGTCCCTTTCTCCTTGGGTTGTTTTTAATGGTTTCAGCATCCTGCCAATTTTACGTCTTCTGTTCCCACATCCTCAGGGTAGATGGTAATCCTTTCATAACAACTTGTATACAAACCAATTTGGCAGTTTCAGCAGTGTACCTCCCTCACATGAGAGACCCAGAGGCTAATTCTATCAATGTGTGGGCTGCTATAGCACTACCCAGGGATTCAGTCCTCTGCCTTCATGCCTGTATGACTTTATGGACAGTTTGTTAATGATGCATTTGATAATAATCTTCGTCAGATCGGATTTTAGAGCAGCGTTTTTGTCCCTGTGTGACCTCAGGGAAGGATGGGAGGCCAATGATACACAGACATCACCAAGCATACCAGGAATTTATAGCCTCTTAGCAAATACTTTTGCAACTGGCTGGTCTTCAATAATGAAAACACTATTGTAATGCCCTTCACTGTCTCTTCTGGACTCCTAAGGCTTAACTGACCATGGCTTATTGTCTCTGTCCTCAATGCTGCTTTTAAGAGGCATCAATGAGGCATCAATGGAATGATTGTGATTGTTAAGCTTTAATCTCCTTTTTCCACTCATCTTATCACTTTTTTTTCCACTCTTTGTCTCCTTTCAACCCCTCCAGCCCCTTTCGCTCCTCCAGGCATTGAGACAGTCGTGAAGTTCGATTCCCAGGGGGATGGCATGGGCCGATACAACATCTTCAGCTACCAGCGCTCTGCCGATCGTTACACTTACGTCCCGGTAGGTGAATGGGCAGAGAGTCTGAGCCTGAGCAGCGAGCTGATTCGCTGGCCCAGAGAGGTGGTACCCACCTCACAGTGCAGCGACCCCTGTGAACGCAACGAGATGAAGAAAATGCAGGCAGGTAGGAGACAATGTTCTTTCTTGTCATTATGACATACCAGACCGAGCAGCAGTGCCTTTTGAAAAATCTCAGACTGTCACATTCTGCTTTTCATACTCCTGTCTCCTAGGTGAGTACTGCTGCTGGATCTGTACAGCCTGCGAGCCTCATGAATACCTGGCTGATGAGTTCACCTGCTCGCCCTGTGCTCCTGGCCAGTGGCCCACTGATGACCTGACGTCCTGTTACGATCTCCCCGAGGACTATATTATGTGGGAAGATGCCTGGGCCATCGGTCCAATTACCATCGCCTGTGTCGGGTGAGTGAAGGACTGTCAATATGATGTCAGTTTATGACTGGTCCTGAGAGGTGTAAGTGTGTTTGATTGAATGATGGGATGGTGGAAGGGATCTGATTGTTCCATAAACCCCTCCCTGAAACTGTGACTGTCCAATCATTTTTCCTCAAGCTGAAGTAGTGTACGTAAGGCTCTCATAAGAGCAATGCAAGAGCATTTAAATAGCCTGGAAGGTGACGTTTTTTCTAGCCTTTCCAAAACAAAAAAATACAACCTCAAAATTGAAAGCAATAGATTAAAAATCTGCAATTGCCTCAGATTCAGAGTAATTCTTGTGGGCCTTGTCCAGGACTTTCATGACTACTTCAGTTTGGTGCATGAGTCCATAGTCTCCCAGCTCTTTATGGACCCCTTTGAAGATCTTGGTAAATATCCTGCAATTACTGGTTTACCTCAACACTGAAGCTGGTTCTGACAGTTCAGGATAACATCAGCAGCTCCATTCTACTTTTCATTGGCTGTAAGCCCATTTTAACCAAGATAGCACTTTGTTTGCCAAACAGATCAGTTAGTCCTCATCCTAAAAGCTTTTTCTCTTACATCATTGAAGTTGAGCCATGAAGTACGAGTCATTTTTCTTGATCATACCTACAGTACTAAGATTATATTCTAGCTGTACACTGCAATAACAATGCTGCTTTTTTATTTAAATGTCTCCTGCACGGATTATCAACTGGAGAGGATTCTGATGGGACATGCAGGTTTAGTCTTTTAGTATGATGTACAGTCCTGATTGGGACGCTGTGTAGAATGTAAATAAAAACAGAATGCAATCATTTAGAAATGAGAAGCCTGCCAACATCTGTCAAGGCAAGGACCAGTTGTTTCAAAATTACTTAGAGTTTTAAGCAGTAAATCTGCCACAAATAAACTGTATGTGCGCAATGCGATACAGGAAAGCTTGACAGGCGTGGCAGCGGTAATTTTTAGAGGTCAATGAGGCTCAATACTGCAGACATACTTTTTTATACCTATAGTAAACATGTATAATGATATGAGCCTTTTCTGGTTATTGTGATATATGTTGTTATACGGCTCAGCCCTGCTTGTGGAATAGCACCTACCAAAAATGTGACTTAATGAAACTACTTTTTTAATTGTCAACACACTTCCCGTCCACAGGTTCATGTGCACCGGTCTGGTGTTCTGGGTGTTTATCAGACACAACCACACACCGCTGGTGAAAGCTTCAGGCAGAGAGCTGTGTTACATCCTCCTCTCGGGCGTCTTCATGTCCTACGCCATGACTTTCCTCTTCTTGGCCAAACCCTCTCCTGCCATCTGTGCCCTGCGGCGCCTCGGCCTGGGCACATCGTTCGCTGTCTGTTACTCCGCCCTCCTTACCAAAACCAACAGAATAGCCAGGATTTTCAGCGGCGTGAAAGATGGAGCGGGTGTAGCGAGACCACGCTTCATTAGCCCGTCCTCTCAGGTGAGTGATTGCACCATCATGTCCATCCATCTGCATCAGTCAGATGGATGGACAGGCAAACAGAGGATCTCAATGACCTTACCTACGTCTCCTTCTTTTTCAGGTCTTCATCTGTCTGAGTTTAATCTCCGTCCAGTTAGTGATGGTGTCTGTGTGGCTGCTGCTGGAAGTTCCCGGGACACGGCGCTTCACGTTGCCAGAGAGACGACAGACTGTCATCCTCAAGTGTAATGTACGCGACTCCAGCATGCTGCTGTCACTGGGATATGACGTGCTCCTGGTCATCCTGTGTACTGTGTAAGTGTGTCGCCGCTGATTCAATTTGCCATCAGTTTTGTTTTAATAGCAATAAGCGTTTAGATAGACTTTGAATCAGTTTTTGTCTAATTTAGATGATTCTCTCCCTCCAGGTATGCCTTCAAGACCAGGAAGTGCCCCGAGAACTTCAACGAGGCCAAGTTCATTGGATTCACCATGTATACCACCTGCATAATTTGGCTGGCATTTCTTCCCATTTTCTACGTTACATCCAGTGACTACAGGGTATCTTCTTGAACACACACACACACACACCAATACTTGCCTCTGCACTGACCTACATTAATTTCCTGTAGAGTAATCCTGATCCTAACCATCACTGCTACATCCCGAACCCCAACCCAACTGAATGTAACCCCAATCTTAACAGAAAAGTTAATAGGCTAAAAAGGCTTTTTCACTTTCTTGCCCAGAGTTACATAAGAAGATTGATATCAGTTTAATGTGCCAGAGAGATATCAATCTTCTCATCTGTATCTCAGCAAAGTATCTCCCAAAATGTCAAATTATTCCTCTGAGCTCCAAATGATTTACCCTCTGAAGACCTGTAGGAGTCCCTGTAATGCAACTGTGTGAACAGTTTGTCCCTTCAACATGATTAATACAAGCACTGTGTAGTCAGAAAACAGTGACTACACAGGTGAAGTGGCAGCTTAGACAATTTCTAATCCTGCTGGCAAATGTCCCAGCTCTGCAGTATTGGGACGACAAACAGACAGGCTCTGTCAAACTGCTGACACATGTCCAGGTTTAACAGCAAAGGGGAGTGAGTGTTCACCTGATCCATACAAATCTTAAGCACACACACAAACTTTAAGCACACACTTCCACAAACACACACACATGCAGTGCACTGTATCAAAGGGCATAAGAGAGGAGTGCTGATGCCGGGGCTGCTCATTTGATCCCTGTGAAAAACAGCTCACTTTCTCACTCTCTCGCTCTCTCTCTGGAAATAAGCATCTCTTTGGCCTTGTAATCTGACTTTAAGATTAGTCAGGTAGAGGCATTACATCACCAACATGCACTACCGCCCACTCGCACACACATTCTGTAAGTAAATACATACGCAGAGGAGATGTTGAAGGGTTGATTACTAATGTGTTTCCCTGTACAGCACTGTGGTTTCACTGCGAGTTGCTGTTACTCAACCCTTTAACCTTCTTGAACACTTTTCAGCCACAAAGTTAGACACAGCAATGATATGGCGACTTGAAAGTGGCATACAGGATACACCTCTCCTAGACCTACTAAAGACTTTCCTTTAATGTTGGTTTTGCACAATAATTCGCAGAGAATGAAGTTAGAGCTGAGATGCTGTTAAGTTTGGCCTCTGCAGTCTCTCTTGATGAAGTCTTTTATTGATCCATCCTGTAATTGTTATCCTCTGGACTGTTGCAAGGTAGCAAAGTCTGCCAATAAAGAGTTATACTCTCACTTTACAGGCTTCATTGGCTTTGTGTACATATAGTGATTGGTTAATTACTGTAGGCATTTTTATGCTCTGTATTTTTCTTTATCGAATTAGCTTTAATTTATTTTTGTTTCACTCTCTGTTCAGCACTTTGTAATAGTCACTCAAAAAGTGCCTTTGAAAAATTTTCATTATTACAGATTATTATCATCGAATTAGCTCTTAAAGGCAATTACTTTGTGCTAAATTAGCATAAGATTTATCCATCAAAGTCTGGCTACTAATTACTGTCTCCTCCTCTTTCCTCTGCAGGTTCAGACCACTACCATGTGTATCTCAGTCAGCCTGAGTGGCTTTGTGGTCCTCGGCTGTATGTTTGCTCCCAAGGTCCATATCATCATGTTTCAGCCTCAGAAGAATGTGACCAGCCACCGGCTTAACCTCAATCGCTTCAGTGTCAGTGGGGCTGCCACCACATACGCATCTCATGGTAGGTTACATGCAGTTACCTCATTTTTAAAGAGACAGGATTTAGGGCAGTATTTTTGTTTTTTTTTAGTATAACTCTGTCAAATAGGTGTTTTCAGCCTTCAGCACAGAGCACATTGGACAGTCCTGTTTCCCCACTCCTATGTATACAGAATCATTTTTAGTATCAAGGTGTTTGCTGTCTGTATTTTGTTAGCATTGAACACCTACGAACAGTTCTGAAAAGTCTCACAATGGTATTTCCAAAACCAGGAAGGTCTCCATGATTCAGACATGAGCTGGTTAGACTGTGAAGAATGCCATGCTCCTAACAGAGCTGCAGTGTTGAGCAGGACAGTGAGATGCCAAGAAAGAAGTATGCCTCTAGGGAGTGACTGGAATTTTTGATTGGAACATATTTCAAGTTTTTTTGTGACAACAGAAAAAAAATTATATATAGTAATCATATACAGTATGTAGTACACATTGCACCCCAAAATAAAGATAAACTTTAACTGGCTTGAAAGAAGTTGGCAATGATACTAAATTTATTGCCATTGGATTAAGCCTGTATTTGCACCACCATTCAAAGTTTACTGTAGCTGTAGATTTGGATGGACTTTTATTGATCCACTCCAGTGAAAATCAGGTTTTAACGTTGGCAACATGTCCATGGGATGGAAATAAGGGAAATGGTAAACATGCTCAACACTATGGCTGAGCATTTTCACTATGGAGCTACAGTGCACCAGTGACATGGATTCAGACTGCCAGACTGTCAAAGGTCGCCTACCTAAGGAACCAATCCCATTTGTGGGGCTTTCCATAACATGTTAACATAGTCAAGCCTAAGGCTCGTGTTATCATAACTGTTACGATTCTAACATTGAAGAGAGCGTTACATAAACTACATTACCATTCTGAATCATCGACTTGGAGACGACCCTGTACAATTCGCTCTTCTTCTTCTTCTTCTTCTTCTTTAGAATCAGTATCCGGTTCAAATACACATGGCTGATTTGCTCTTGTATCACCACTTGCCATTGTGTAGCTTACAGTAGCTAGCAAAACAGACAACAAGCAGGGGTTTGTGTGTTTGATAAGCACACACAGTCGAAGGTGAGCAGGTACGCTCAAGCTGCAGGCGAGTGGCAGAGAGGTGGGTGGAGATAGAGGCGGAGAGTATTTGCATATTCATAGATCTGTGTGTACTGAATAAAAGCAAAGGTGTAGAGTCACATCCAAGCCATTTTAAGGCATGAAGGGATTTTTCATCATTAACTCAATAACTGAGGAAGGGTTTATGAATGATTAAATGCACAAATCTAACACCTAAGAACATTTGATTTCTTTGTAATTATCTTCCTTTTCTTCCTTTTCTAGCCTCCGTCAGCGCCCACCACGTCCCAACCGTGTGCAACGGCAGAGAAATTGTCGACTCCACTACTTCCTCCCTGTGACCACATCCAGTCCAGTCTCTAAACCTGCCCCTGCGACTGTTAGCCAATCCATGAACATTGTTCCCCTCAACCATCACTCCCCACCTCGTACACACACTGTATACACTCACACACACATACACATGTGTACACGTACGCACAAATACACGCACAAACAAACAAACAACCTTCCTTGTGGACTAGAACTGTATTGTTTCACAAATGTAGAAAGTGTGTAACTATAATTAAATTATTTTCTAGGGATGTACATACATGGAATCCATATTGTTGTAAGTAGAGAAACAAAAGAACAAAAAAAGTTTTTAGGAGGAATTTTTGGAGCCTTTGTTTTTGATAGCTTTGTTATGATGCGATGTAAATAGACATGCGCTTAATCATGTTAGGAGGGTGTGTGTCCCTCAGTCTGGATGCACATTTGTGGCTCTGCTTGCCTCACCTGCAATATCCCACAGACTTTTTATTCTCATGCTTTTTTGTAGGTCTCATTGTAATAACCAATTATGTATGCATTTCTATTGTGTATCTGTACATTTGTATATTATACTACTGATGGTTCAAACAGCACAATGTTGACGGTCTTGTAACCCTCAAATGAATGTGGACAAAGGGATAAACTGGATAGTATAAGATGGCTGGAACAGACGTGTAGAAAAATCCATCAAACCCATCGACTTACAGTTACACTGTGCCAGACCATAATCTCCGGTTTGAGAACTCATCTATTCACATCTTAATAGATTTGCTTTGCATCCTAGATCCGTATAAAGAACCCTTTGTGGCTGTTGTTGCAGGAAAAAATGTGTTTTGCTTTTGATACAAATGTTCATTTTTCTATTTCTAATCATGGAATCCCTTTATCTTAATGGCCATAGTTCCAGACATGTGTTCACCAAAGCGACAGTATGTTCACTCCCACTCTCGAACTGCTGTTTCTTTAGAGGTTTGCTGTAATGGATCACTAATAACAACTAATAGCGGGGCTGCAAAGACACAGTACATCAAATGCATTTATTTTGCCTCAAAACTGTTCATACAGATAGTGCTGCGATAGTTCTGTCAGCAAAAACAAACTGGTGTCTTCTCCTGTAAGTATGAATATGTACTCAGATGACTCAAACGCTAATGGAGGGAAACGGCCTGCTTTACTGAGCACATGTTGAATTTTTCCAATTACAGGGGGGTGGTAGCTTATGTTTTTGTGCCCCATAGATATGTGGTGATGTTCTGAATATGGCTATGTGCCTTAATGTATGTTTGATAGTGCACCAGATAGAGGTTGTAAGAGATGTTTTAAATTACCAGCTGCAAATCCTTGTTTGGTAAATGTAAGAGCGACCCCAGTATGGAGTACATGTTTCAGGGCAACACTATACGAGTTAGTTCCCTACCAAGCCTTCTGCCATTGATTGTTTACCTGAAGTGTAATCAGCAATCAGAAATCTGAGGAATCCTTCGGTGAAAATGACTGTCTCTACCACCCCTTCTTTCTCCAGTCTGTGGTTAAAAAAACAGGAAATGGATATTTCTGATAGACGGCCATCACACTGATTTTACTTTACATTTTTTACAGCTTAGCGGCTCCAATAAAAGAAGGAAGGGGGAGGAGAAGCTCTTATACCATTAAGATGAAGTCACTGACTCGTCGACTTATTGAAGTGTGCAGTTTACATGTCTGTGTTAAATGTGTTGACGTTGAGAGGCACAGTGGAGCAGCTGGCTTCGGCAGTCCCAGAGAGGCTCACAAGAGGAAGCAGAGCACACAATGTCAGCTGCTGGCAGATCCCAGCTAACAAAAGGACGCTGAGAGTAGAACTCAGATGCATAACGTACATCACATTTATGAACATCCATAACCATCAAACTCTCTGTTTGTGGCTGGAAATATGAGAATATAAGACTCTGCTGGGTGGCAGTTATGAGGTGGGGGAATAAATGACAAAAACATATAAATAAAGTTTTTATAAGAAAATCTGAAATAGCCTAAATTAGTGAACTAATTTTGTGTTACAGCATATTTCATTTTAAAGAGTGAATTTATTGCATTTAGAATGTCAGACATTTATTAATGAACTGATCTTAAATGGTTACATACTATAATATGCTGTCTAAAATAAAGTGTGACTGTTATACTTGATATTTCTGACAAAATATGTGATCCGAATCACTTATTTCCTCCCCCAGGCAAGCATTTTAAATGTAGTTCCCTCGTGTTAAAATTCAAGGTAAGATCAGGACTGTTGAACACAGATCTCTGGACTGGTCTGCAGCTTTGCAACAGCACCCTGTGATTACCATGCTGAATGATAGATTGAAAGAATTTCAGAGGATGCGCCAAGACGAGCCGACCTACATTGGGCGTGTGTGTTAGGTGCAGAGAGCAGGAGGAGAGAGCGACGTGGCGGAGCAGAGGGGAGCTGCTGCTGGATTATGTAAAGCACTCCCACAGCCCAGAAGTCGCAGCGCTTCTATGGAAGCTCAAAAGCATCTCAGAGATTCACAGTCTTTGTTAGCAGAAGGCTTAGGCATCCACTCAGTGGTCCTGCTCCCACAAGATACACCCCGCATGGCAGGTTGCTATGGACAACAACCACCACATCCGCTGCCGGAATGTCTATTTGTCTGCATGGAGAGGAGGGTGGGAGGAGGGGTGAGGAGAGGGCAACAGAAGAGGAATAGAAAGAGGAAAAACGGGGTGCTGGTAGTGATTCAAATTGGCAGTGACTGATGAGATTTGGCTCAGCAAGGCCCAGGACTCTACTCCCGGCTTTTAATGGGCGCACAAACAGAGCACTTAACCCTGATTCTCCTCTCATTTAGTCTTGGGACTAGTCTCGGACAACGGTCTCACACTCTTCCTCTGACCCTCTCTCTCTTAATCCACCTCGCCCCTTCAACCTTTTCCCCCGCCACCAGTGTCCGCCCCATCTCCGCTCTATGTGTGAAACTTGCTGCTAAATCCATCTCAGCCAAGACCACCTAAGCCAGACCAACAGATTGGTAGCCCCCCACTTAAAACTGAAGCACTCAGATCTGGGCACCCACTGCAGCACATGCCAACAAGGCGGCGTGGAGGAGGTTGGAAAAGGGATAAGGGGAAGGTAGATAAAGGAGTTGGAGAACATATGGGGAAATGAAAATGGGAATCGGATGCAATAAACATGCATGACTTTGAAATACATCACCTTTCTCACTAAACTACACTCAGTTTATCATCTCATGTACCCACTAACTCGCTCTGTGGCTCTCTTAATTGGCTTTACTCATGAATATCCCTTTCAAACAGCAAACCATCCACTACGGACATTGTTCCTCTATTCAGCCTCTGCCAACTGCCATGTGCTCTACAGAGGCCTCTGTGCTGTGGCCCCAGCTATACAACAAAATGTGTCCTTGGCCTCAAGACTTTGAAACAGGACAGGATCTCTGTGACGAAACAAGGCACAGGTCAAGTTGAGCTCTGGAGCCGGTCCATCGCAAAAAGCAATAGTTCCGTGTTTATGATATGTGCAATAACGAGGCTGTGATGACATCATAATAAATAACAACAAGCAAACAGCTGTTGTTGTCTGCTCGTCCTTCTGTGTCTCATCTGCCCTGCTCAGAAAATGTAGTCCAGTGCGTCTGTTTGCAGACTCTATAACTCTCAGCTAAAATCTAAACGTTGAACGCAAGTGTAGATAGATTTGTCTCTTCGGCAACATTAGCAGCCCCTCACCACCACTTTCTCTCTCTCTCACACACACACACAGGCACACACACAGACTCTATTCATAGGGTGTGTTGGCAAATGTTGAAAGATGTCTCTAACACTCCTGCCTAATCTGTTCCCTAAGTAATGGCACTCCAATTAAACTATCTACTGGAGTGCTCCTTGCCTTAGGACAATGCACTCCAGTGTGTAGGCTCACGCTCCTCAACAAAAAAAGAATGACTGAAAGAAAAAAAATTTTTAAAAAAAAGAAAGGCAGAAAAAATGACAGAAAGAAATGCAGAGAAAGAAAGAAAAAAGAAGAAGGAAAGAGTAAGGGCAGCGTCTGTCGATAGCTTTCTGGTCTACACAGCCCTTTGCAACAGTCTGACACTGAGTGTCTTAGATTGGATTTTTTGTGCAAAAAGGAAAGTGACATGTCAGGTTGTTGATTCAGTTGATGAAAACATTGCAGGTATTGCAGGCACTGAATGTGTGCTCCTGTGTCTTATTTCTGGCAACATCACTCTGCCTACAGGTCCTACTTTTGCAGAACTAGGTACTGACTCTTTTCTTGCAGCCAGGCAGTGATTGCCCTCTGATGGCAGCCTCGTATCATTACACAAATAATCTGCAGCCAGGAATCTCCATCTCCACTAAACTGGGCAGCATGTATGTTTAATTATCATGTAAAATGGTATTGTATTAAAATCTTAAGTAGAATTACAAACGTATCGTCAGCAGTATGTACTCAATGTTTCAAAAGTAAAACTATCTCCTTTGCAGAAAAATATGACCCATGACTGATTTTTGTATATGACCTTATTAGATTAATACTAATGAACAATGCTCATGAAGCATTTCACTGTTGTGCAGCTAAGGTGGCAAGAAAATCTAGAGTTGAGAGTTGAGAGTTTAACTTTTGCTCCACTTTTCTCTAGTGTTTGCTTTTTTCTGAAATATTGAACACTTTTACCTCTTTGGATCTCAAACAGTTACAAAGGAAATCGCTCTCTCACCTCATATACACCTGAAACATGAAAACTAGACATTGCTTTTTTGTAAGTGATCACAAGCAAAAAAATAGCTTGTGAACCAGTGGATTAACTGTTAACAATGCAGTCAAGTATAATTACCATATAGTGGATATGCTCAAGTAAAGTCAAATACCTCAAAACTGAACTTAAGCACATCACCTGAGTCCATGTACTGTCCACCACTCCACCTATTGGCAGTTTAGTTAAAATTTGGATTCTGCTTCTAAGGAAATAAAAATGATAAAAAAAAAAAAAAAAAAAAAAAAAAAAAAAAAAAGATTAAAATATCAAATTAAACAATGCAGACGTCTCTTTCAACTTCTGTCTTCCACTGCCCTCTACTGGAGAGTCCACTGAAGGCCAGTGAGCAATGTGACCCACAGGGGCTTAAATATATATTGTTATGATATTGTAAAATATCCCAAAACAAGACAGTCTTTGATCCTTTCAAATCAGATTTTAGAGAAGCGGACACCATGGTGTGACGAGAACCAAAATAGCTACAGATACTCAAGATACTGGGCACATATTGAGATTTCCCCACTGGTTCCTTAATATAGCTCCAAAATATTTACACTTAAAGTGCTGCTCAGACTTTGTCCCATCAAATTACTATCATTATAATGTCTACAATTTATTTATTTCTAATAAGAACAATAATAATAAGAGCTTCAGTGTGGCAGCTTTAACTAACTCTTTAATAGGTGATTGTTGAGGCTGGGTCCTTGGAGAAAGGGATGGCGGTGGAGAGAGGGACGAGGGGTGTTGGATCCCTGACTGGGACAGAGACATTGGATGGTGTGTTTTTCTCATTTTCCTGTTTAAACGTCACACTGAAAACTACACTTTTTACACTTAGGTAAAGTTTTATCATTCACATTCTGGATATCAATAACTCAAACTATAGCACAGGGTAGCTCAGTCAGTGTACTCCCATCCGTGTTTGCAGAGCAAAAATCGATTAGTTATATCATGAATTCATTTAACAATGAAGTAATATATTTCCTGAAGGTTATGTTTCACCAACAATTCCAGTTAGACCTCTCTGTGTCAAAGCCTGTCAGTAGATTTCTTGAAAGAATCGGTAAACAAGGGAATCAATCAAACTAGCTCCACGTGTACATAAATACGTCATAATTTATTTGACATACATGGACAGGCAACACCACAACCTCACCTCATTTTATATGACATCTTCATTTTCAAGTGGTCGGCAGAACACCTCTCATTATAATAATTTCAACGAAGCAACAGAACAAACAAATGAGAAGATAGAGGCTTTGTATGGCCAGAATACACCAGTCTGTGTAAATGTCTTTGACAGATGGACACACACTCGACCTTGATGGATGCAATTACACCATGGCTGTCTCAAGAAATCAGACACTACACAGACTGAAATGAATATAAAGAAAACAGTCTTACCCTGAGCTCTTCTAACAGCCTTTCTGACATCAGCTTCAATCAGAATATAACCAGGAAATGTCTATCACACACATCTGCTTCACAGTACTACACAGTCGGCTCTGTCGTGCCAAGCATTAAGGCCACAGTGTTCGTGTGACTCCTCTGAACCTGGCCCAAGGTGCGTGATGTGTGTGTGTGTGTGTATATGTGTGTATGTACACACAGTTGGTATTCCAGGTACCAAAGCTCATAAAGGGGGTGGTTGGTTAAAGGGGTTGTTCAGTGGAAAGTCTCTCGAGGGTCGATCTCTACCCCTCACTCCCACTCACTTCACCACCTCTCTAGCTCCATACCAACGCTTTCGAGTGAGAGGAGTTCAGCTGCACGTGTTCATAGTTCTCTCCGTTTCCCTGAAATCAGAGACAAACATTCATCTTGCAAAACTGCTTTCACCACAGTGAGATTTTCTTCCTGTTAAAGTAAATTCATGCTGTGACTCTCACCTTGGATGCTATGGCTTTGAGTTTGCCAAGTAAAGAAGGTTTTGTGTATACGACTTCATCCTCCATGTCTCCCTCATTCTCCCCCTCCATCACGGCACAGCTGTCAGCTCCTGGCATCTCACACTCCTTATTGGCAGACATCACCAAGCGGGAGTACTTATACTCCAACCTAGAAAAGAGACAAGCGACAGAATCAATACTGTCAGAAAAAAAACAGAAGAGGAACAATGCTGTCCATGTGAATATTGACAAAGAGGGTGACGTGACAAGGAAAGAATGGCAGCAGGGATGGGATCAAACAACAGGAGGTTGGAGCAGAGGAAGAGATAAAGCAGGAATTAAAGCCAGCTGGTGGGAAAGTAAAATACAAAAGACAGGAAATTAGGAAGAAGAAAACGGGAAGTGACAGGAAGTAGGGAGGAAGAAAGAAAAGATGGGAAGGTGAAAGTAAGGAAGGACGACGAGGAGGAAGACAAGAGTGTAGGGAAGGTAGAAAAGTGGGATAGGACGTTAAGAAGCAATACAGGAAGGAAGTAGAAGAGTAAGTAAAGAAAAAAAAAGGAAAGAAAGAAGGAAGGAGATACAGGATGGGAAAAAAGAATGGTACCTTTTGTTCTTCTTCCAGAAATAGCAGGTGAGGGAGACGAGCAGCACTGTAGTGAAAGTTCCCAGTCCAGCACCGAGCCGTATCCAGAACTCCATCCCCTTACATAGCAACGTTTTCTTTTCCGGCAGGGTGACACCTCCTATACACAGCTTGGGCTCAGTCCACACATACAGCAGGTCCTGAGGATCAACATACACATATACAGCATTAAATAAGAATGTGGCAGAGCCAGCAGGCGCACCGAAAATTGTATTTATAAATTCTCCACACATATGCTGCAGTCTGTAAGACAGTGGAGAGTTATCAATTGTTTTGGCTTTACTCCACTCTACTGCATTTCAAGTGAAACAAAGACTGTTAAAGTGCTGACTGTGAGCTTTAAGGCTGTTTGCATCCATATTGGCTGAATGGATGTGTGAATCACAACCCTTTTTACGCTTGGAGGCTATAATTTCTACACAGTCCGCCCATAAACACCCTCAAATTAAAAGCTGAAAGTCAGCAATTCATTTCAATTCCAATATGATTCACTCAAGAACCAAAGCAAATCTGTCCCAGCACTTATAAAATACATGCACACACCTGGTGTCTTCCCCTGCAAGCTCCCTCTATCTGATGGTAGTCTCTCTCTGTGCATGTAGGACACGCTCCTGAGCTCTCCCATAAGAAATGAAAAGTGCAGCCATCGCATGTTCCTGCAGGGCACTGACTGGAAGAGCCAAGCACAAGCTGTCATTTGTACACCACATCACAGCAAATAACAATAATAATAACTTTTACAGTGTCTTTCAGGAATGCAGCTCAAAGTGCTTTACAACAAACAAAATTACATGCACCAAGTACTTCACATAAAAAAGAATTAGAATGAACAAAAAAACAGGGATAGAAAATTAATGTAAAATAAAGAATAAAAAGGCTGCATCCCCAAATTTTCTTTTGTCTGTTCCTGGAAACCTCTAATAAAACAGCAGCAGATGATCACAGTGCTCTTGAAGGCAAATAATAAATGAAGGAGGTAGCGATGTAGCTTGGTCCTCGTCCATTAAGGGCTTTGTATACAAGGAGGAAGACCTTAAAATAAATTCTGAATGTTACAGGAAACCAGAGCAAAGCTGGACTAATGTGCTCTCTCCTCTTGGTTCTGGTTAATAGCCGAGCTGCAGAGTTTTGAATGAGCTGAAGTCTCTCAGTGTTTTTTCAGGAGGCCAGTAAATAGTGTGTCACAGTAATGGAGCCGGCTTGAAATAAAGGCAATCAGTTTTTCAGCATTTTTTTTTTTTATTTATAAATGTTTGTACTTTAGCTGTTTCTAGGGTGGAAAAATTTGTTGTTTTCATCACCTTCCAGATGTGGAATCTGAAGCGTGGACCTGAATCTAGGACAACAACAAGATTTGTAACCTCAGATTTAATCCAGGGAGTTAATCTCCCCAAACTGTTTAACAGTATGTCTCTTTTTGTTTTAGGGCAGACAAGTAGGATTTCAGTTTTTCCCTCATTTAACTTTAGTAACCCATTGTTGCTCATCCATTTATTTATTGCAAAAAGACAGTTAATAATAAGCATAGCTGCAGTGTCGTGTGGTTCAGCAGAGATGTACAGTTGTGTGTCATCTGTATAGAAAAGATAAAAGGTTACATGTGATATTATACAGGCAGACTGATGAAGTTTTAGTACCTGGGAACTGAAAGATCTCCTTTAGTGCTCTTTACCGGGTTACAGCGAAGTGTCACCACTGCGCTCCGACCCAACTCGCAAGACGAGGTCGCCTCCAAGGACCTTACCAAAGAAACACAAAAAGAAAGACAGAACCTTAGAGCTCTGATTTTATTTATTCATTTATTTATTGACAAAGAACATCTGAAATAATTGCAGTACCTGTAGTAGAAGTTGACATCAGGGACTTTCTTGGAGGTCGGGGGGTACAGCTCCGGTCTCGCCCTTATTCCATCGAGTGTATTATCTACTGTCACTCCTGTTAATAAAACCCAAAGAAAGACTAATTCAGCACGACTTTTATGTCCTCTCTTCTGTAACATTAAAAGACGAACAGGACCAGACTTTTTCTCGTCTTGTGTTTTCAACTTTTAAAGCAATGGGAGCAGTACAAAACATACCAAATGCAGCTCTCCACACTACCACAGTCTGCATCTTACACTCACTAACCCAAGAATGTGTCAGCCAGGTTCATGGACTGCGAGGAGAGTGCCGTGTGGAAGCCTCGTCCATTTGCTGGGATTATTGTTGACTGACAGATGAAGGTCTTGACAGCGTTTGCTCCTTCGCCTTTCTCTCTCTGGGAGTCGGCGATGGATAGGTCTGTTACGTTGTCTGTGCATACTGCCAACTGACCCTTAAAAAAGAAAAAGAGCTAATAGACTGGGCATTGCATTCATGCGCACAAACCCCAAAAAGGGCCATGTTTTCTGCAAGTGTGTGTGTTCTCATCTCTTCACACCTGTCCTCCACACAGGCTGATATTGAACTGGTGGAAGTACTTGGTTCCTTTGGAGGTAAAGCTCGGACCATTCATCAGCGACCCCACAGACCCAAGGAGGCTGAAGTCAAAAGTCAGAGTGGTGTTTCCCTCTGTGTGGGTGAAGTGACAGTCACTGTAACATAAACTGTGGTCCTGTTAAAAAAGAAAAAAATACAGTTATATTGTTGTGCGTCATAGATAATAGCCAAAAACAAATGATTTGTAGAGCTAGTTTCCTTCCCCAAACAAACAGACCTTGTCGCTCTTGCTGGCTGGCCCACAGGGTTTGCAGGCATCTGGGCCCGGCGTGGCGTGAGATACGAGGTATGTGTTACGTGGACACTCTGTGCACTGGCTGGTGGGTGTGTCTATATAATGTCCAGGTGGGCACGGCACACAAGTAGAGCTGGAGGGTTGTGTGCTGAGGGCACAAGCCCGGCACCCAGAGGACACTCCATCAACAGCGTTACTCACTAAGATGGAGTAGATTCGTGCCACGTCGTTGACTCTCCAACGTACCTGAGAGAGTACAAGAGACACAAAGAGTACAGAATGAACAGCAGCATTGACTCAGTGTGTTTTGCTGACAGGTATAAAAACAAACTAGCTTTTCCCACAAACCCCTACATGAGTGGATCACAACATACAGTGCTGCTGGTTTATACAAGATGGCCACATTCCTGCAAAAGAGGCGATTTAACAAAAGCAACTGGACATTTTCTCCAATGTTCATGTGTGGTGCAAGGTACTAAGTGAGCACACTGATGAAGTAGTCTGTTTGATTTATGGTTTAAACGATAACACCACCTCAGAAACGCCTGACAGAAGGGAGTGTTAGGTGTACCAAGTGTGGAGTGCATTTACATCACTAAAGACTGTCCCAGCTGTTGTTTGAACTTGCTGACTGAAGTGCTCTGAAAGCCCGTCACAAGGTTTTTCAGAGCTTTCTCATTCCTGGACATAAGACAATGAATATGAAGGTTCAACCAGAAGACTGCAGATCAGGCTTCCTGGTCTTTGAAGGACTAATCCTGGGTCAGTGGCCTGACCTGCACGGCTCAGGACAGAGATTCCACATACATATGCAACATTAAAGTGGTTTAAAACTATGGGGATATAAACTCATCCTTCTTCTGCTGATCATGGTTTCCTACTGCAATTCATGAATTTGGTAATGATGAGAATATTACCAGATTTTCAGTGTCTTTATTTATGATTCAGCATGCTGTATGTTAAAGTAACGAACTCATACTTACATCTGAAGGTTGGTTCGTCCTCTGGAAAGCCCATGTGTAGGAGACCGAGGCATTCTTCGTCATGACGTGTGTGTAGGTCTGTCTTGTTTGTGTTTTCTCCCATAACTCCACCACCGTAGTACTCTTCCTGTTTACATCCTAAAAAGCGCATTCACTTCATTCACTTCGCCTGTGTAATAATGTATCATATGCAGCACACTGTAACACTTGTGAGGAGCTATTCTCACCATCATGAAGTAGAGCTCGCAGTCAGCTGTGCACAAAGTTTCAAATTCAAACGTGATGCGGCCAAACTCTGTCCCAGAATGGCTCGACGTAGGGAGCCTGATGGCAGAGATGAGTGGAATTAGTCACGACAAAAAGAAACAGACTGCTCAGTGAAGAGAGTGACGGAGACTGAAAACACAGCGTGACAGTACTTACTTGAAGCCAGGAACATGGATGTTGAGGATGAGGTAATCATTATCTGAGCTTCCTGATCCACTCTGGATATGATCACCTGCCACCTCCCAGCCTGAGAGACAATATAATAATAATGATGAATTTTATTTGTAGAGCACCTTTCACACAAGAAATGCAGCTCAACAAAGGTTACAGCAAAGAAATCACATGAAAAAGACAAAATTAACATAATTTTTTACTAATTACTGCAATCTCAAGAGGTTTTGGTTTACTCGTTTTGCTACCTTTGGTCGGAGCCAGGCTAGCTGTTTCCTCTTCTGTCCAGTCTTTGTGCTAAGCTAAACTAATCATCTCTTGTCTTCTCTCTTGAGTGGTATCGATCTCTCATGTTACTTTTAGTAAGAAAGTCAATAAGTGTATATCTGACAATGCTGAAAAATCCCTTTCAGAGAAGTATACATGGAGAGAAATTCCAGCACTACTGGCCATATAGAGATACAAAAAACACCCACCATTCATGCTGTCGCATTTGGTGTTGCCCACATTGAAACAGGAGGTCTTCATGTTTGCAGGAAGAACGTTCCACCATTTATACTCGTAACCCAAGGTAGGCTCAGTGCCTGCCGGACACTGCGTACATGCTGCGGGAAGAACACAATGGAAAACACAGAAAAATCAGGAAACCTCACTGAGCAAAATCAGAAGTATCTGCAGGAAGATGACAGTGAGAAAAACAATGCAAATCAGCAGAGTTCTCAGTACGTTTCATCCCATCAGAATAGGTCCCAGGTGGGCATGGGGAGCAGGTGGCTGTGTCATTGTTATAGAAACCAGGGTTGCAGGGGGGGCAGGGCTCTCGCTCTCCACTTGGAGGCAGCGGCTCAGCTCCAGTCACACCCTCCAGGCAGATCCTAGGTTCAATCCACTTATACATGACCTGCGTCTGAAATTACAGAGGTGAAAGGTGACAATAGAACAGAACCTGTGATTACAGAGCGGGTCATCGCGGGCTGTTTTAATCCAGAGGTGGCCTCTTTTCTCTCACCTTGCCCTCGTGGTCACACGCTGTGTGGATCTGGAAATAGTCCTTCCTGGAACATGGAGGTCTGTCCTTGCACACGGAGGATCCCTCAGCTTGGAAACGAAAAGTTAAAATAAGGCAAAGTAAAATTACATTCGCCCAAGAAAACTCATTTAAAAAGAGCAACTGCAAAGTAAATCTGATGATTTACCCAGAAATCTACAAATACTGTAGTGCTTTAATAAATAATAACCTTTTGCAAAGAGTTACACATAAAAGATATCACATTAAGTCATTTCAACTCAAGAATCCAAACGAAACATTGAACCATTCAGTGGAAATAGAGTACAGTAAAGCAAAGCATAAGATATGTGATGCAAGATGTGAATGTAGATGAGAAATAATGGAAGAATAGAAAGAATAATGGGCTCCTCAGACCATTTTGGCAGGAGAGTCAAAACACTGAAAACAGCAGTGAAGCGAAGGGGTCTTACAATATTCATAAAGAGGTGGACTAAATTAAACATGTTAAAATCCTAAATATGCAAGCCTTCTCAGTCACTTATTGGGGATTTTACTAAACAAAACGTGCACTCGCGGCATCACATGACAGACATTTTAACCCGCTGATAGGAACATACTGTGTATCAAGGCAAAAAAAAAGGACATTCAGCACAGCTTTAACTGCTTTACATGTTGGAAATGTATGCAAGTAAATGCCTATTGGGAAATGTACTAAAATAGATCAGGGAGCACATTATTTTATCCTCAGAAACAGCATATTAGAAAACAAATTTGTAAAATGTAACACAGGAGCATTGTGAAAAATACAAGAGCATATCCGCTACATCATCCGCCAAAATCTGCTGCTCCCTTGCGATCACACAAGCCCTCCGCACTGAACTAACAAGCATGTTTCTTCTTCAAAAGTTTGACTAGTGCGGCTGAAAATAGAACAAGCTCTCTTTCTATCCTTTGGCTGTGTTATGTGCTTCTGTGAGCAGCACTGATAACAATTAGGCTACACTGAGTACTGCACTGCAGCGTCATTATGTTGTTCCAAGGATTCATCATAGAGTAGATCTGAAACGCTGAATACGTCTTTTTCTGTGCGTGTGAGTGTGTTCCCACCTGCATACTGAGTGGTGATGTTACAGGGGGTGCAGGAGCTGGCACCGTGGCCAGAGTAGGTGTTCCGAGGACAGGGGTCACATGTGGAGGAGCCTGGGACGTGGCTGAACGTCCCTGGCTTACATGGGAAACACTGTGATGTGTAGGCGACTCCTGGTAGAAGGAAATGACAGATAGAGAATGGAAAGGATTTAATATTTGATTTGTTATTGATTAACGAGAGAACGGGGAAGAGAGAAATTCGTTACTGACCTTCTATTTGAATATTTTTCAGCAGAACAGGCTTCACCACTTTGGTCCCCATCAGGACTCCACCTGTCCTCCAGTACAGGATGTTGGTGCCAGATTTCAGGTTCACCTAGAACACACATGATTTCACATGTTATCAGTAAAGCTGTGGCATTACGGGGTCAGTGCAGTAGTTAAGAGAACACATTTATTTAGAAGACCAACACCAGTTACCAAAGATCTTAAAGATGTCCTCTGTGGCTTTTGTTCATCTTTCCTGCATGAAACACTCACCGTATGGGTCGCCCATTCTCCATGATTGGTAAGCTTGAGCCACTTCGTATCAGCAGACTGATCCATCTCCTGACATTGGTCATTCTGGATCTAAAGCACACACAAATGATCAGCTGTGTTTCCTGTCCACATGGCTGTGTTCTATAGAAGTACCCCAGCAGTAAGTCACTGACATTGACCCAGCATACATAATATGCTGGAGGAGCCCTGGAACTGGTTTTTCTAAATGGAATGCAGCCATCAATAATGTTACTGGGCTTCCCCGCTATGGTCACCCTGCTGTGAAGAGAGTGTATTACCATATTCTGAAACACAAAGTCTTTCCTGGAGCACTTTCACACAACCAACTGCCGTCATGTGAGACAGATAAATGTCAGCTCACAACAGACAACAGAAGAGCTATTGTTACACTTAACTGAGGAATCTCCGTCCAGAAAGTGTTTTTCAGGGTTCTGATAGACATACAGCATCAGATGTGGGTATATAGTATATATTATGTGTCGCAATCTGATTTCCAATTGGATCCTTTTTTTCCATTAGCATTAACATTAGCATTGTACCATTAAATTTTTAGGACTTTAGGAATGAGATTTCAGAACAAAAAGTACTGACGTACTCTCACAGGAGTACAATAAACATATTACTGGCGGTGTATACAAAAAAAGCACTAAACTCACAAAGAACTCAAACAGCAGGTTGTTGTCTGGATACTGGTACTCAAAGCTGACCGAGCCTTGTTTCTTCAGATGGACAGCATAGATGAGCGACACCGTGCATTCATCCCTGTTGGACTCCAGATAGTTTCCTTGAGGGACCCAGGACGAACTGCAGGGAAAAGGACAGAAAATTAATTTTACACTTACAATCTGGCTTTCAGCTTGTCTTACGACCCACTCACACACCTGTTGCAGGTGAGCCTGTCATCTCCGTGGGGACTGTTTTCCAGCGAGGTTGCCAGGCTACTGAATCCAGCAGGCATGGAATCCCACTGGTCGAAGCGGATACCGCTGCCGAGGGAGTAGCTTCCTGCAGCACACCGGGTGCACTCCTGAGCCGACATCTCTAGGAACTCCCCAGCCTCGCATGAGAAGGCTGGAGGATGCGGAGAGGAAGTACAGAGGGACGGGAAGAAGAAGAAGAATACTGAATAAGTTATTTCCCAACCTTCTTTGCATTCTCCTTTGAGATCACACAATATAAAAATCACACAGACTTAAGATGACAGAAGACGACAGGTCATGCAAATTGTAGCTGCATTTAGTCTAGTGTAGCCCCAGTGATGAAGAACCTTAATCCTTGTATCCTGTTACACACTCTGTCTGTCTCTGCACTTCTTTTTTTCCACTGAGCCATCCTGTCTTCTGCACCTGCCAGTGTTTTGACAGCATCAGCCTTTCCTCATACCTGATCTGTTCAAATGCTTATTGTGATGTCTCTTTATGCTTCAAAGGAAGCAATGCAAAAAAAAAAGAAAAAAGTGTGTTGCTATGCAATCTGTGTAGCACCCTTCCTTCATCTGAGGGTAAGTCGCTTGCAGAAAGTGCTTGTACGTGTGATGTGATTTAAGAACAGTTTGCTGTGCTGCTCACTTTCATGGTGACATAATTAGACGGTGAGAGATAACTCGATTGACTGGGCCTCTTGCACTGCATTATGGTGCAATGGACAGCGTCATCATATCCTTTGTTCAATTTCTATGAGGAAACAAAGTTCTGGTGTTCTTTCAGTGAGGTTGAACAGAAAGAAGGAAACAGAAAAGGGTGTTAAGAGTTTAAACTTTACAAATGCAACATGAAGATGCAAACTGCTGCAAGCAATGTGCAAGGAACTTTGTTGTGAAGGTATATTAACATACCTCATGATAAGCTATTTCACTTCATAATGAGGTTCTCTCAATTTGAGAATAGATTGCATCTGATGCAGTTTATACATGTAAAATATCCACCTTAGACAACATCAGTGCCCATTATTATGCACCCTATGTGTGAGTGACCTTTCAATTATCTTACACACAGATTTCACCAGTGATAACGTCAGTGCAGCCGTTAATGAAGCAGTGTTGTAACAGCGCAGGGCAAACCTGTTCCAGGGATCTCTAACAAAGAACAAACTCGTGTGACCACCTTGTTGCACATCAGTGTGCTTTTACACAATTAAAGTCTGTCTTCCTGGCTCCATCGTGATAAGGCGGTGATAAGGTCACTTGCAACAAAAAGAGGAATTTAACACTGCCTGTGACTCACCTCTTAGCAGGTCTGTTTCCATGGCAAAACATTAGCAATCACAACTAGGGAGTTGTGAGTGCTTTACCACGGGCCTCTGGAAAACTGCTTCCATTTAAGAGCACCAATTCTGCAAACACACTGTGTTTTTAGTCTAATGGTTTAGAACTAAGAAACTTTGTTTGGTCAGATTTCCTCGTGGTGACAGATGAGGTTACTGCACCTCATACGAGACTCACACAGCATGGGTTATTAAAGATGGGGTTTGCACAGTAAACCAGCAGAGAGCAATTATGTGACAGTGTTTTGCTCTGAGATTATGGGCCTGTGGTGCTGCTCTGCGGTTGGTTGGAGGGTATCCGAACAGAGCCAGTCAGGTTGTAGTGGTGGAATTTCCAGGCCACCGATAAGAAGGTGAGATACACACATCAACTCTCTTTCTCACACACACACACACTTACTGCACTCTTTGCCGCGTACTGGCTCTGGTAGTCCAATGCAGGCTCCAGGGCTCTGCGGGATGGCCACTCTCCACCGAGATCCTGTGCCGTCACACTCTGTGTACTCAAAGTAGTAGTCCAGCTGCCAATCACACACACACACACACAATACATCTGCATAAGAAATCAGTCGCCACAACAGACCCAAACAATGAGCAAATGTAGTCCAAAGGCAGGTCAGCAAACCTCACACCGCAAGCGGCCTCCACCCAAATCAAAACCCTGAGTCATCTCATTCTGGGTGAGAATGTTTTGCAAATCAGAGCAGGCCACTGCATTAGCACCCAACTCTGAAATTAACTTCCCTATCCAGCTGCTCAGGCTTACAAAACATGACCACCTGTTATGCTGTTATCTCTCAAGCACACCACTACAGCCACTCTTCTGCCCTGGATACATAACATACCATCTCCACGGCGATGGGAACAGGGGCGATGGCGGCAGGGGGCTGCTGGTTAAACAGCCAGCATTTCACATTTTCAAGATGGACACTAATGTTCATATTATGGTTGTAATCTGTGGTCTGGAGTGAAAACCATTAGCGTGGTATTCTCGCCCCCACAGAGCTTCTCACCATCTTTCTGTCTACAGAGGAGGGTGGCCTAATTTCTGACAGTTTACATAATGTCGTTCCTTGAGCCAAACCAGATTTTGACACCACAGCACATGCAGGCTGCAGCATGTGGAGTGATTTTCTCTGCTATCTAAGGGTCTCGCGGTAAAGCTCGGTCACACTGATGAGAAACGATGAGAGAAAAGTGGCGACTGGAGCATAATTGTTGACCAAACTGAATATTTTAACATGATTTTAGCAGCAGAGACTCAAAACACAATAAATCTACCAGGAATAGGATGAATTCTGAACTCTGCTGCACCCATTACGTCTGGTGACTCCTACAAGAGCTGTGGTCAACCACTGACAGATGGCAGACTTTCACTTCTCATCTCACACCACAATTCAGCACGTCCACTCCTGAATGCAGTTCATGAGATTGAAACCAAGACAGTGGCTCTGTTGTCATATGCTGTCATCCCAGGCAACAGCTCAAGCACAGCAGCGCCGTCATTTCACACCATTATAGGCCTTAACGGGGGAGCCGCAGCCATCTCTCTGCCACTGTGAACACAGAGATTGAGACAATAACTTTGAGGAATGTTGCTCCTCTATCTTGGGACTGTGTGTTGTGTGTGTGACTGGGACTGCCAGTCAGGGCTGAGGAGGTGTTGAGCTGAGCCAGACCAGAGGACAGGAAAGGCCAGTCCATGCAGGAAACTGATAACAGCCTGAACAGCACTGAGTGGTGAAGTTCAACACACACCAGGCCTCATCAGAGCTGCATGCTCCTCCATGCTGCTCAAACTTGATCACTGTACAAAGAGAGTAATGGTTAAGGTGATTCTGATTTGTTTTAATGTGTAATTCTATTTATTTGCTTGGTCTTCCCACCTGCTACATGACGAGGGAATCGCACCATAAATCAGGCCGGAAATGTGTCATCAATTTTTAATCGTACGTGATTACTGAATTACCTTCTCCCTGTCTGCAACCGCGGCAGCCCGATCAGTGCGTTTTCTAATTGCCCTTCCCAGAAATCCCCAGCAGTGAAACAGAATGAAGCCTCGTTGATCGACTGTGGCATCTCTCACCTCACTACACTGCCGCTGTCCTTTGGCCCCGTCCATCAGCCGGAGCGTGCAGAGGATGAGAGCGCAACTGGCGACGAACCAAGCTGAGGACCGCATTGTGGATCATGGAGGGGGAGATGAAAGAAAAAAAAAAAAAAACACAACAAGCAGCTCGATCCAGGAGAGATGATTTATCGTAAACCTGAGTCAGATCAGTGCTTGGTCGGATACAAATCGACATCTGCGTCTGTCTCTCCCAGTCGGCAGATTGTAACCCTGACCACCTGCGATTATCCTCAGATTTTGCGCTCCAGGGTTGCCTCATCACAATCAAGACGGCGAAATAAGAGGACTTCCGGTTACGGTTTTCAAAGTAAAACTCGCGACGCACGCATGCGTGAATGATCGGTCACCAGTTTATTCTTACATGATTGTTTGGTTTTGTTTTTTTTCAATAGCTGTGATATAATTTCGTCACTGTGCAAACAAGTGTTCGTTTTATGCAATAACCCCGCCACTTTCCGTATTAGGACCCATTTGTTGCTTTAATTTGAAGGTAAATAGTCGTACATCTGGTATCTTCTGCGAACTTGACGCCGCTGTGTGCGTGTGCCTTTAACCACCGGCTCTGACGCGTCTATGACGTCGCTCAGGAAATAATAACGTTTTGTTATCATGCAGCTGTCATGACAAAACAATAAACAAAACGATGTGCGATGTAACTTGTAAGCTATGTGTATTTAGGTCATGTGGAATATTGTAAAATTAAGCGCCTGAGGCAAACGTAGAGTCTCTGTCCAAGTCAGTGTTGCATATTTGTTTGAGGCAAATGTCGATGCGAGAATAGACATTTTTTTTAATGGCGAGGCTGCATTTTGTTGTCATCTTGAAAACAGCCTCGATTGCATGCAGTGTATTGTTGTCTTAATCATTGTAGTCCCCATCCTCGACCGCCAGAGGGAAGCCAAGCTCTGTAATGGTTCATCATTACTGCAGGATGGCTCACTTAAGGGCTTTGTGTTATTGATCTGCCTATAATAAGAACGTTTAGTTTGAATTTTGTTTTCTTGTGCCTAAATTGAATGATTTTCATGGACATGAGAGGCTTACTGGCTTCTGTGAAGGCCTGGCTTAGTGAGCAGACTCAGCTGTGCAGGGCCTGGTACTGCTGCCTGCCGGTAGGAGGCCAGTTTTATACCTCATAGGGTGTGAATAGTTGATGAAAATGAACACAATAACAACTGTGCTGGTAAGGCTTAATGCATCATGCAGAGGCAGAGTGAAATAAGGTCACACAAGAAATGTGTTACTGTAAAATACAGTGAAAATACTCTGCATTTATATAGCATCTCTGATATAAACATACAGCCCAAATCGTTCACAGAGCAAGATTAAAGTAGCACAGACAAAGTAGACAGGAGACAACAATAAATAGAATTTCTCAATTACCACAAAAAATAAAATGTAAAAAAGTAAAAGCTATAAAAGCCAATGATTGAGACTTAAAAGCTAAGGCAACAAATGATGAGGCCCCAATCTAAAAGGACTTGTCTTGAGGTTTCTTTTGAAAATGTCCACAGAAGTATAGAAGAAATGAAAGTACCTTTCAACTAAGACATCTTGAGTACAGTTATTTTAATCAAGCCTGCTGCACCAGTGTATTGTTTACACAGAGTGATAGTGAATATATGGGTTTAAACTGTACATTTCAGGGGTCTGCAGAGGGTTATCTGTTTCAAAAAGATGAATTCCAACATCTAACACCACCTTTTAATGTAGTTCAATCATGGTTCTTGATGCCATTAACTCCTGTTCAGGTCTGTGAAAATGTGTTACTGTCTTTACAAAATCCACACTTCCTCTGCAATACGACCATCAGCTGTCACATAAGGAAAATATTATCCTGCTATCTCTTGCCAAAAAGGCTCTGACCTCATGCGGTAAGTTACCTTTAAGTGTTGGTATCAGAATTTACATGTTGCAGAAAATGTATGTGTTACATAAAGTTATCACATGCTTGTATTAAATCCTCTCCTAACCATGTGGTCCCTCTAAGTTTTCAAATAGTGAGTGCAAACTATATCTCTGTTTACGTCCTGAGACAAAAGAGCTCATGCATGTTTTATAATCACACCCTGGTTCAATTTGTCAGCGAGTGTTACTCTCACAACAGTGTGTTGGAGAGATGGACGGAAAGGCAGAGAGCTCTGTTCACACGTGGCTTATAATATTGCCCTTGAGTGGACAGAGATTATGAATGAGGTCTATTACCTAAACCATGTTTAGCCTTCAATAAATAAATATTTATAAGAATGTGTTTTATTAAAATTCGAGCGCCTGGAGACTCCCTGTGTGTGGGTCTGCCAGTATTTCAATTAACTGCATTAATGCATACAGACATTCATCCATCTCTGCTCCATGTGAGTAACATTATTTAAAGGGAATGTTGTGTCCAGTACGTCTCATAACAGCACACCCACAACTACAAGACTGAGTCCTGAAACTATCAGACGTTGAAAGAGGTAGAATCTTTCCAGTCATCAGGAGCGGATCACTGATCAGGAGGTGGGTGTCCAAGGTGGTCACATCACCACTGTAAAACACAGGAATGAAATATTGGTCACGTTCCAGATACTGTAGCGAAATATGAGCAAAATTTTGTCATTTTTGTGCAAATTAAAGTTTCCCATCTGGACTTCAAAGCCTCAGGCGTAGAATCGGATGTTCCACATTCAAATGTGATAGTTGCAAATCTAGAAATGGAAATTTCTGGTCTAGATGTGGGAGACAGAGACATTTTTTGCTCGTGATGTTGCACTCAGTTGCCAGTTTATTAGGCACACCTAGCCTAAAACTCACAACAGCCCCAGCTATAAATCCTACCTTTATGAAGGTGATAATGCTCGGTGTTATTTGAAACTGTTTCTGGGGCCTGTAGTTTGTGTTATTTCTAAACTGTGTTGTATTAAACTGAGGGGTGTCACATGGATAATCTAAAACATTCTGCAATTAAGTGTGTAACATCTGCTGTCCAATGTGCTGATCCAGGGACGACCAGGGTTGCAGAAGCTGTCCACATGACTTCCCTTTGTTCACACGCCAACAGAATTCTTTAAAAATGATGACATGCACTTTCAACTGGAATAACAGAATTCATCCTTTCAGACGCTTATTTTATGGCAGGAAACTTGGCAGGAACTTCCTGCTGTTCTTATTGATTGTCCTTTTTCTGACCAGCAATAGTGTTTGCTTTAATCTCACTCATCTCTGTGCTACCACCAATGTGTGGCCTAATCATTTGAACTTGCCACCTGATGTAGCAATTAGACCAAAAGTACACCTGGAAATCATCTTAACTACAGTTGCATGTAGTATTTAATTCTCCTTAATCAGGATAGATGCACAGCTTCCACAAGTGTACTTGTACTATATACTGGCCATTATTATATCCCTTGATGAAGCTTAGATGTTTCGTCACAGGTTTTCACCCCATCTGCTGCCACATAGCATTGTTTTATATAGGTGTGTTTTCACACTTTTGAGCTGATAAAGGTTGATCCAGCACCAGAACAGTGTCTGCTGTACTGGTTGAAATGACCAATCCAAAAACTGCTCATATCACTTAACAACCAATAAGATGCTCCTCATTATTGTCTCAATGCTACGCTTGAAATTGTCTTATGAAAAATATATTCACCAGGCTGGAAAGAGTACTGATGCAAGTCTGCTTTATGTGTATGAATATTTAAGAGGCCGTCACCCAAGGACAGCTGGGTTTCTCCTCTCTCGCTCTTTCTTTGAGGCTAGGTCTCTCTCTCTCTCTCTCTCTCTCTCTCTCTCTCTCTCTCTCCCCTCCTTTCTCTTTCTCATGTGAGGCCTATCACTTACGGTGTCTGCCTGTAACTTGAACTCTCATATTCAACCATCTGTAACACTCCAATAACCTTTACACTCTAGGCCACCGCTCTGTGATCGGATGAATTCATTAATTAATAGTGGTGAAGTGTAGGGCAAGTATATCAGCAACTGACCCTGAATCAGATGGTAACCAGAGTCCCTGTGGCCCAACCCCTGCCTCCAAAAGCACAACAGACCAGGGAGTACCTGGTCGAGTAATGAGACACCCCTCACTGACACGCTGCAACTCACACACACACACACACACACACACAAACCCTGAGACTCTCATACATGCATAGGTTGTCAGGGAGGCAGACAAGAGGCCATGAAGGGCTGAAGAAAGAGTGATCCTCTCCACTGAGGAGCCGCGTGGCTGGGAATCTATTTTCTGTGAGAGAAAGAGAGAAAGATGGTGACAGATCGACCTACTGACCGAGAGACAGTCGACACAGTCTGGGCGTCTGAGGTAAAGTCTGGGATAAACTGATGATCCAGTGACGTGGCCGCTGCTGGACAAGTGGACAACTAACACAGCGATGGCTTAACTAGAAGACGTGCTGAAATGGATGATGGAAGATATCTGTTGGCATGGATCAAACTGAATGTCTCCTCTGGATAATGAGATGCTTTTATTTCACATGTCACTTGACAGGTGTGGAAACAGTTGGCTCTGTCTTGCATTTGCCTTTATCCCACTCAAAGGAAATGATGTATATTCTTATGTACTCCTAACTGTCTAATGCACACACTGGGAAACCTGAGATCCACCTAATGTCAGTGCAACTGGGATTTATTTTACTCTCTCTTTTGGTCATTTCTGAATCCCCCAGCATGCATGGACTACCTTGTTCCTCTTTGGGCCACTGCTTTGGTAATCCATCTGATGTCAGCACTGATCCAGCACCGGCTCAGGAGCCAAGCAACTCCAGAAGAAGCAGAAACCAGGGCCTTCCTGCAGCTAACCCAGTTACATCACAGCCAGAAGCTCTGCCAAGCAGCCCACAGGCACAGCAGCACACACAGGCTCAGAGGACTGTCAGCTGTATCTCCACCCACTCCACCAGAACCAGAACAGTAAATGGTACCAACTCAAACTCTATCTGCCACCTGCAGGACCCAGAGGACAACCCATGCTTTGAGTCACCTCCATCCTGCCGTAGCCTCTCCCAGAGCTCAGAGGATGATGAGCTGGAGTTTGACTGTAGCCCGGAGCTGCAGCTGAAATATCCACAGATCCCCAGACCCTCCATTATTATCAGACAGCCTAAGGTAAGAAGGCTGGGCTCAGTAAGTGGAAAGTACAATTGCTTATGATTAGTGCAATATGAGGTATTTCTACTTTCCCTGAGCGTTTCTTTTTCTTGATACTTTATAGTTCCAGCCCATCACAATTCAGACGGAAATATTGTACTTTTTACTCTGCATTTACTTCAGAGAAACATTTATGTCAGCTTACAACATATAGGGTGTTATCACAGTTTAAGATACACAGCAGTTGTATGAATTAAAATTAGCTCCATCTTGACCAACTAAAACATTAAAGTATAGTCTAACATTTACATTTAGACATTATTATGCTTATGCATTTATGCGCTGATATAATTATATTTAATTACATTTTCTGATAATATTTTTTCACAGCAATCATTTTAACAAGAAACAAATAATGATGGAGTAAAGTTTTATTTTATGGATGTGTGCTGTATATTTTCACCTCAGCTCCTGCAGTTGATTGTATATTTAATGTAATGCATTATATCACCACAAGGGGGATGTAAAACCCAAATTAATTTATTCATACAGTGAGAAGGGGGTGTAAGTGGATGCTGATCCCCCTCTTCTGATATTCACTTCATTCATTTCTTGTCAGAATACTACAGAATCTTCTCATCAATGAGATGTAAGGCTCTGAAACTCAAAACACACATGCACACTTTGCGGTCAGAGTATTCAGTGACTGTAGATAGGATGTCAGTGAAATGTGTCCTGAGCTCCTGTTCAACATGATCTGTGTCCCCTGATCTCTTTAAACACACGTCTGCCTGTGGCGGTGTGTGTGTGTGTGTGTGTGTGTGTGTGTGTGTGTGTGTGTGTGTGTGTGTGTGTGTGTGTGCTTGTACATGTCTATTAGTGTGAGTGCTGTCGCTGGCCAAACAGTCTTTCTGCACAAGAGTTCTCCCTTATTCCAAGAGGAGGATGGCACGCCACGTGAAGCCGTGTCTGCAGGCTCTGATCAATAATGCTGATCAGCAGTGGAAACTCTGGAAGAATGTGAGGGGGAGGGGTGGGTTTTAATAGGAATCCTGGAATTTACACTGTTGATTACTTCATCCAAGGCGAGACATCTCATCAGCAGATGTTTAGACAGCTGTTGGGTTTGATTGTTTTTGGCCTGAGGATTGTCAGTTTCAGTACGGTGTGAGTGAAGCAATGTGCCATGAAAGAATTAAACACATGGTTGATTTATTGTGGATACAAGCTTTGGCATGAAAAATTTAAATTCACTGTCCAATTGAAACATTGAGCCAACTTTATTACTCAAGAATTTAGATAAAAGCTCCCTTTAACTACCTTGTACCAGCCTCCCAATAAAACTGCAGCAAACAGTACAAGACATGTTTGTAGTGGACACCCCCAGAGGTTATAAGGCTTGTGAATGTATACAACTGTGCCCTCCCCCAACATAGCCTTTATTGTTCTGTCAGGGTGAATTACAAAACCTTATTTTTAAGCATATGTTTTGCAATTTCTGTTCTGGAGCAAGAAAGAGGTTTCCCAATGTTTACTTTAGCAAGGTAAAAATGAAATCATGTGTCACACCCAGGCTTGCTTCAATATTAAACTGTGATCTTCAGAGCGGATCAGAAAAAGGCAGATTGATCCACTGGAGCGCAGGCATAATCTGAGCATGTGCGTCAACCCTTGTGCCGCCCCACCTCCTTATCAGCTGACCTCTCACAAATCACAGCCAAAAGCCTTTGTGATTCCTGCCCTCAAGGCACAAATTAATGTCCCTTCTGTTGTAGAGCTCAAGGGACTCGATGTGGAGATGCTAGAAATTAATGACAGGCATAATGCTGTAAAAAAAAAAAAAAAAAGACTGTATAGTGTACCCAGGAAGAGGAATGAGTAGGAGTGTATGAGCATGACGAACAGACGGTGACTTTTGAGTTATTATGTGCCAGTTCAGTCTGTCATTCCACAGTGTCTAATTCGCCTGACTGAATCATCAGTGTCACTGTTAAGATATCCACTGTAACAGATTTAGCTTTGATCTCCAGCGCCCTGAAACTTTATCTTTGTGTGTGCATGTGTGTGTGTTTGCGTGTGTGTGTCCATGTCAGTGTGATAATACAGTTGCTGCATTTATCTCTGACCTCTCCCTTAAAGGTGGTCATGTTTATGGCACACAAGAGCAGGAACTACTGTCATATCTGAGCATTAAGCACATGACTCACACACACACACACACACACACACACACACACACACACACACACACACGCGCGCGCGCGCACACACACACACACACACACACACACACACCACAATAGTTATACTGTTCTTAAAACAATCTTCAGCTACAAACAATCAATACAAATTCTTCAGAATCTCTCTCTCTCTCTCTCTCTCTCTCTCTCTCTCTCTCTCTCTCTCTCTCTGTCTTGCACACACACACAAACATGAGCCACACAAAGAAGTAAAAGATTACTGTTATTAAGCAAATGGAGGGTTTGGTTTGGACAACAGAGAGCAAAGAATGAACATTCGCCTGTCGAGCAATCACTGTCAGCCATCTGAGCTGTACTTTACATGTTCTGATATCTGACAGTAATTTCTCATTATTTGCATTTTTGTGATAACTCCTGAATTCCAGCCCCTTGGTTGTAAATGTTCTTGACCATCTATGGTAATATTATGACAGTATTTGCATGTTAATCAGAATCAGAATCTAGGTAGTTTTTCACACAAGACGGATTTGCCTTGGTATTTTGGTCCGTGACCATAACAAAAGATTTTAAAAAGCAAGTTCTGCAGAAGTCAAGAAACATAAATGCAAAATAGAAACTCTGACAATGAAAATATGAAAACATGGCTGTCGGCCTGTGAGTAACCACATACGCTGAAGACCTGTGAATTAATCACCGGTGTTACCAAACATGGCTTTTCTTTCCAAATGTAATTTCATTGTGTTTTTTGTCTAAAATTACACATTGCACTAAGATCTCGGTCTCACTTTTTTATTGCCTGATAATTATACCTTATTCAGCCTCATGGAGGAATGCACTCATTGACGTGCGACCGGTGATCGCCTTTAGATTAATGTGTTTGTTACTCAGTGATGACCTTACAGTGACTGACAGCATCCCTTTCTTTGCGTTCCCCTCCCACACGCTCCCCTCAGGAATCAGAATTCCAGGAAACGGCGTCTGACAGGTCGGACAGTAGGGAGACAGAGGATGGAGGGTTATCAGGTACGGAAAACAACACAAGCTTCCTCCTCTTTATCTCCACTCCCTCCTTCCTCTCCAGCTCCTCCACGCTGGAGCTGTTGGGCCCACAGTTGAAAACAGAGACAAAGTTCTGGCTGGAGAACTTTGATTTTTATGTGGGGAGGAACATTCTTGTTAGAGGAACTGCTCCGTGTGTGAGGGAAGGCTCGGGTTCACACAGTTCTTAGGGAGATTTATCTTTGTCTGTAGTAAATATGATCCAGAGGAAAGGACGGACATAATGTGCGTGTGTGTGTGTGTTTCTTTGTGTGTGTGTGTTCACTCACCTTGTGGGGATGTCTGGGAGGAGCTGTGTGCTGGCGGTTACCTTGGCAATGAGTCTTGGGGCAAAGCACTGGGAGGGGTGGAGGACGATAAATGGGTAAAAGGATGGAGTTGAGTGGCTGATTAATAATGTGATTGTTTGTGTCAACATGTGTAGCCAAAATGGAAGTGTGAGTTTGGGTGTAGTTGTGTGTGCCCGTAGGCGTACAGGAGAGGGTGTGTAACAAAGCCTCGGTATGCACAAACCAAGGCTGCCCCATCTGCACTCAATCTCTCCGTCTTTTGTTTTTGAACCCCATCTGATAACATTACAAAGAATGGATTTTGGGGGTGGGGGTTGGGAGATAAATCCATCTCACCATATAATGCAGTCCGGCACAAAATACTATAAACTAGAGCCTCAAAAATTGCAATATGAGTGAATCTGGCAACGCAATTCAAATTTTGGAAGTTTTACAAAAATGAAATATATTGTATGTAACATCCCATGCTTTTCATGAGGTATATATATCACAAGTGTTTAAGGTACTGAAAGGAGGCACTCCTTTGGAACAACAGGCAAGATAGGTTAACCAAACACTGGCATTAGTGCTTGACCAGCCCAGTTTCGATGCTTTTAAAGGATTAACATCTTTAACTATGCCTCTGTGCCACAAGCACATGCACACACACTCAAAAAGAAAACAAGAGAACATCTGTTACAGTACATGTGGTTCTGTACGAGTTGTTATACCAACACAAAGAGCAGTGTAAGCCTGACAACTGAGCTCTCTTCATTCCAATGAGAGACATTTAAACAACACAAGCACACTGTTTTTGTGGGAGAGATTATGATGCACCAGGGGGTACTGTAAGTACAGAACCTCCTCTGTCTCTGACACACACACACACACACACACACACACACGCACGCACACACACACGCACACACAATTGTCACACTGACCTTGATTTCCTGTGGTCACGGTGTGTGCGTGTCGTTGGAAGGGCCTTCCTGCTCTCTGTGTTGGAAATCCTGCTTATTCAGCTTATTCACACAAACAAGCAGACAGACAGACAAGTGGATGGACAGAGGGAGGGACTGATACATGCTTCTCTATTGTGCTGCCTGTCTCTCCTGTGAGTGTTTACCCAGGCCACCCCACCTTCCATATTCCACCTTAGTTCTTTGTGCCTTCCTTGTTTCCGCAGGGTTTATGATTAACTAATATGAATGCCATTCAAAAATCCACATGATCTGTTGGCATTTGTTCGGCATTTGATTTAACTGTGTTTGTACTGTATGTGGTCACATGCCTAGGTATAAAAACAGCCTTTTATTCCTGTATTTGCCTGTACAAAGACAAAAAACAAAAAAAGGGTTCCTAATAGTTTGAATATGTGTGGTGTATCAGTTGTAGTCCAGCAGAGATTTACATCCAGACACACATAAATTTACCGTGTCTGTGGTCTGTGTCATAAAATAGACATGGTAAGTTGTGGGCACTTTTGTCCAACTCTGTGGATATTTCAGCCTCACTGTTCTGTAACAGAGCCATCTGCTCTCATTCCTGTTGGCAGTCATTAGACTAAGTGGAAAGGCTCTGTATAGTAAAGCTCAATAAATCTGGGTGGCTTGACCAGTAATAACAGCCTCAGTAGCACCATCCAAGGGCTGCAGTTAAATTACTGTATCTGGATCTCTTTTTTTTTTTGCATGTGCTCACATGCATGACATTCAAACACAGGCGCACACGCAAGCATGCAAATGCAGGAAATGCCGTGCAGCATGTCATTTTCTCATCTGCTACACTTGAGTGCATAATTTTTAATATGAATTTGCATTAAATTTGTGGTCACCTTATAGGGATGGTTGGAATGCGTGCTAACAGACAAGAGTAAAAAAAATCAAATGAATGATAAGTAAGAATAAAACTAGGGATGAAAACCTTTCGAATGTCAGCTCTGAATACTAAGTAAACTAGAATGGATCACAGAGGCAGCCCTGAAAAAGAGATTTATTTGTCATAAGAATTATTGTTGCTCCAGACTGCATTTTACATCTCTCTGCTACATATTCATGACAAGGGAAATGTTGGATTGGTACACCTAGATAGGGAATACAGGCAAGAAAATAGTGAATCAAAGCATGACAGTGCATCAGCTGATAAAAAGCAGACAAAGGAAGAGTTTGAGAGGGTTATGAAGGTGGGAACAAGGATCATTTCACAAGTGCACTGAGAGGCTGACGTAGCACTGACCTCATAAACCTCATTCAGCCAGGCACCACACTGCATGTGTTTGGATGTATGTGTGTGCTTCTGTGCCTTTGAGTGTGTGCATGTCGTGCGTGAGCATCTGTACAGAAAGGGACACTGCGGTGTGAGTCATCCACCAGTGATTGAATTAGCTGAACTTTGGCTGAACACTCACAGGGAAAAGCTGAATGCATTATGTTACCCAAAGAACTGGTGAGCACATCTCAGAGACAGACAGGCTGACAGTGAGGAGTGTCGCCCAGATTTTATTAAAAAAATCACCCCGCATTATTAAAGCTGCACAAAATGCTTCCACGCACCCTTTTTGTAATGGGCACACATGTGTGCGAGCACAGAAATACACAAGTCAGAAAGTTGCTTACAGTGACCTAATTGGCAATTTCGTACCAAACATGTCATAAATGTGGGATATTACTTCAGCACAGAGTTTTATCTTGTGGTTTTTCCACCAGTGCAGCGAGGTTTACTGTATGCCCTAAACTGTTCCTGGGTCAGACATGAGGGAGAAAGCAGAGTGGAAAGAATGCATTAAGTCTGTTTGGGACGAGTGAGAAAGAGAGGAAAATGGTGGCCTGATGTTAAAAGAGAAAGACTGACGATTTCAACAAGTATCTCAAATTTAACCAAGGGCTCTTGATCACACACTGCTTCAGCACAGAATGGGTGTACCGCTGGTGTAAACCCCCAGACATTCACAACTAGGTCACACACATGGGGGTGGTGATATGTAGACTACAATTACATGCAATTATTTACCATCTACTCTTTTCGTGTACTGCTGTGATGTTAAGTATAGCTTTACATTCTCCACAACAGCAGTGAATAAATTACTTTGTTGTTGTGCTTTTCAAGTCACATTTTGTGCCAATTTACTTCACCGTCATGCTACAAACCTGCACAAAAAATGAGCAGAAAAATTGGACTTTGTGTCTGAGTATACATCTCATGAGCAGGATACTCTTTTCCAGAGAAGAATAATCCTCAAATGCCAAAAAAGATTCATTATTATCAGTTTTAAGACCTGCCTTCACTTACAGGAAGACCTATGTGTCACCATGGTTTTCAGATAACCGCCACATCCTGTTTAATGTGGAGGCCCTTGGAGGACTGACAAAGAAAAAAACAAGCAGCCTCACATGCAAACCTACATACACACACACGAACTGTGGGAAACCCTGGGGCGATAACAGAAACATCTTTCCTACAGTCTTCAGATACTAGCAGTGTGAGACAGAGAGGAGGAGGCAGTAAAGCTGTCCAGTTCAAGGCAGTGACAGTGAGTGAGGAAACCCCCCACACACACCACCACCACCCCATCTACATGCAGGAAGAGGCAACAACATGACCTTCAGTGTCCAAACCTGCCTGCATCACCCAATCAGCCTTTATTTACAGTAAAGGATATATTCAGTCAACACAGGTCAGTCACACTGAGCTGTCATCACATTGTGGACATGCATAACAAAAACTGTCAGTGATCACCGTAAAGAGTACAGTGGGTTTATGTGGGTCTTTTCTGGAGCAGTAAAAAGGGGTTTTCACTTTTCCAAACCACTGGGCGTGTCTCTGCAGCGTAACTGTCCCACTGAAACTCTTCATCTCAGTTGTGGTTTTGAAGAAGAACTACGAAACTCTGGTTCTCTGAAACCAGGCGGAAACCACTGACAGATGCCACATCTGTGCCGAACTGTGCCCGATGTCATGGCAGCGAGGAAGTGCTTTCTTCCTATAGAGGCTCAGGTTTTAAATTTAATATGATCTGAGTTGAAATAACAGTGAAAGTGTTTATTTTAGTCTGACAAGCCTGTCTATCACAAGCAGATGAGGTAATGACAGACCAATGCCACTGTCATGGACAAACAGGACTATTTCATAACAGTAACTTCCTGGTGTTGCCAGTGGTTGCCTAGCAATTGGTATTAGCAATTAGCCTAGAAATGGTCAAAAACATAATCCCTCTTAAAATGACAAAATTGATGTTTTTACACATTTTGTAAGGATTGAAAAAACAAGATGTGGCAAGCTAATTAGCGAGCTATAGAGGTGCTGGTAAGCAGGGTTTGTCACCTTTGGACAGAACCAGGCTAGCTGTTTCTACCTGTTACCAGTCTTTACGCTAAGCTAAGCTAAGCTAAGCTAACTGACTGCTGGCTCTAGTTACATATTTGCCGTAGAGACATGAGAGTATCAGTCTTCTCTGTGAATAAAGTGAATAAGCATATTTCCCAAAATGTCGAACTATTTATTCAAGCTGTAGACATGTGAAATAGTGTGGTGAGGTTGGCTTGCACGACTTGCGCAATCGCTGTTGCTCTGACATTCGATTTCTCATTCAGCTTCTACTTTACAGTGCGCACACATCTGTTTCCTGCATGGTGGGAGCTCTGAGCATGGTGGTCTCTGGAGGGAGTGTCCTCTCTGTCAGAGGCGACCCCTCTAATGACTCATCCTATTGTTCAGCTCAACACTTTGAGTCACCCCCCTCCTAAATTATGAGAAGGTCCTTAGGAATGCTTTACTTCTCTGACGTCCCCATTTCCCACATGTTTAGATTTCAAATATGACCCTTGGGCTGTTTTCTGTTCTTTCTGTCATTTCCAGTAAGCCTGCTCTGGCTGTTGTGCAGCAATCAAATCAATGAGATATAGTCAAGAAGAATATACGCCCCATGAAATTAGAAGGGCACCCTGAAACTAGGGGTTTCAGTGAGCCGACTTAACAGAAGGATGGTGGATAAGCAGATCCACTGACCCTTCATCAGTAAGCTGATTACTCTTTATCACAAGGAATGCTCAGGATATTCAGTCAGCGACAATAACAAACAGCAGACTGATCTATTGTAATCAGAGTGTTGAATGATAAAAAGTTTGACCAGAGGGAATAATGAAAACTTCACACAGAAGTTCTTAAAGAAAGCAAAACATCTATATTTGAGGGACACTATAGGCTCAAGCAATTACAAATTCTGTGCAGCCAAACATTGTTCAAACCCACAGAATATACATATATAAATAGCAGAGATGCCAAACTCACCAAAGAGGCCTAGTCAGGCTGAATTTTGGATAAATGTGTATAATATAATGCACGGTTCATTTGGAATATCATTCTGCTTTCTTCAACCAAAAGCCAAGAAGATTCTTCCATTGGATTTTGTGTTACTGCAGAAAATAAGTTCTGTGAAAAACAAAAGTTTAGGATATTTACACATTTAGACTTTAATTCAGGCACCTAAGGTAGAAAGTATGCTCAGGGGTGGAAAACAAAACACTTTCAGCATGAAGACCAACATTTTTCTGCGTCACAAAGAAATTGTATTTAAATATCACTGGAAATAATGAGAAAAAATACAATTGTATGAAGCACAATTTGAGCACTAATACCTTTTGAAGACAACACGCAAGTTTGTTTAAAGAAAAAAGAAAAATATACTTTTCCGCTAAGTACTGAAGAAACTGTAAAATCCAGTGTTCATTTGTGTGCGCGTGTGTTTGCGGGTGCGCGCGCGCTCCTTCCACGCCCCGCCCTGAGCTCGAGGAGTCCCCACTCATCCGGCACATGAAGACAGAGGAGGAGGAGTCCCTGTGTGACGTCACACCAGCCCTCCCACCCATCTTGCATTTACATTTTCTATGGGTCCTGACTGAGCGCATATGTGTGCGCGAGGGCCAACTAACAGTTTACTGAGACAGAGTCGCGCGGACACACCTCAACCCCAAGAAGTGATCCGGAGAGGCACCGATGTGGCCTGAACCACTTTGTCATTTTTAAATATTAAACAACTTCTGTTGGAGAAGTCGCGTCGGGCTCGACTCTGAGGTAGGTGTGTATGTGTGCGCGCGCGCGTGTATGTGTATGTGTGTCTGGAGCTCGTGCGTTTTTCGCAAGCTTGTTTCACCAACAAAAGCGGCGCGGGTTAAGTGTCCGTCTGCTCCCGTCGGCAAAAGCAGCGGGTTTGGGAGTGAAAACTGGAAAGTAAGGCGGAAAAAGAGAAGACCGAGGAGAGAGAGAATGAGATTGCAAAATGCAAACTCTTGTTTCATTGTCTCCTTTTGTTGCAGCGCATGACTGAAGCAGACGGGACAGTGAGGAACAAACACGTTGTACAGCTCGTACAGACTACAGTTACTTTGGACTGATAGTACTCAGGCAGCTGATACTTTGTACTGTGGGAGAAGAATAGTAGAAGAAAAGGAAAATCGGTTTGTTATTCCCAGTGTGTCTGTGGCATTCAGAGAAGATGTTATGGCTCACATGTGGTAGTACAGTTGGCAATATCTGTACACAGTTCTTCAAAAACGTAGACCCACTCTGTTTTTAAGACAAGTCAAGGTTATTCATTTAGCCCCAAGTCTTTTTTTTCTTTCTTTTTTCTATCCTCAGATGTCTTTAAAGTCTGTACAACACAAGACCCGGCTCTGCTTTTTGCAGTATTTGTCACCATAGCCTACAACTAAAGTCATCTTTATTGTTGAAATGAGGTTCAGCTGTGTGGCAAACAGCATTTAAGGGGCACTTTTTTTATATAGATGAGCTGTTTCTGAAATCATCATGTGTGAGTAAGAGTGTGTGTAATAGCTCAGCAATGACTGCTGCCCTGTGTCAACACACACATGGCTTCAGTCAGAGCTGACACAGGCCTGCGCTGTCATCAGGCACGTAGTGCAACTGTCATGTGAAGAGGTGTGTGTTCTTTTATTTTATTTTATTTGGCAACAGGCCTGCGAGTCTCAAACTTCTGGCGTTTCTTTTTCACAGAGGCTCAGAGCGTTGCTGTCAAACTTTAACAAGACGTTAAACAAACAGGGTTGAACCCAGCTCGGGCCAGAGGGTTGAGTGTGTGTTTGCTGGGTGGAGGCTGAATGGCAACCAGGCAAACACAACTGAGCAGCTTTAACCGGTGATGGAGTTTAACTCTGGTTCACGAGATGTGTTCTGGTGAGAGGAGAAGTGACAAAAGCAGGTGGGATGGTTGAGTGTGTTATACTGTTTAGGTGCAGAGTGTGGGTGCGCGTGTGTGTGCGCAAGGAGGGGAAAGTTTCTCGCACATGTGTTAGTCATTTGGAGAGGAGTTTGCTAAACGATTTACATCTGTTTTCTGATCTTTGAACCCCCTCCTTTCCTCCTCTCTCCTGTTTCTCTTAGTCTGTCTCCCTTGCTGCCTTCTGCTTCCCGTAAGGCCTGATGCTGTCACTGTCTGTGTGTGCGTGTGGTGGGTGTTACAACCAGAATGCTCTCTGCTCCATTATTACTGCACTCAAAAGAATTTAAATATGTGAATGAAGCGAGTTTCCATGCTATAATGGCACGTGTCCATTAGTGGTTCTGTTGCATTTCTGAGATATATCATTACAGAATCTGAGTCTATGTCAAGGACTTATGCTGACCTCAAGAAAATCAAGGTATTTGGGGCAGGAATGGGTGTGTGTCCAGGAGGGATAACTGGCAACCACATGTGTGTTGACAGTATTATCTCCCGCAGTCCTGCTGGTCTGTCTGTGGGCACAGAATCTTCATTAGTCAGCAGAACGCACTGATCCTGAGGCACCGCACACCGCACCAGACACGGTGTTCCCGTGTGTGCGTTTCATGATCCGGCTCTGCTACTAGCTCTTCACAAACATGCTGTTCACCGATGGTGAAAGACTACCTTGTAGCAAATGTTGGACTCTTTCACCCTGTAATGAGCCATGTAAACAAAGAGTGAGGTTTCAGAGGGCCTCTTTGCTGAGAGTGGAGTCTTCATGGTTTCACCAAACACGTCTCCACTCTGTCCAGTTCCAGCCTGCGGGGAGGCTTTGATTTGGCCGGTGTTTTGTCCTCTTTTCCATGATCCAAAATTGGGAGCGTGGGGCCGGGTGTTACTTTGAATTGAACAAATTTGTTGTGTGTCTGTTGTTTAAGCCATCATCTACTCACTATCACGGCGCAAGATGTGTAGAATGTGGGTGGTGCGCCACCTCGGCTAAACAGTATCCTGGGTTACATAATAGATTGGAAATTTGTGCAACAGAGTTTTGGACTTCACTTATTTTAGTTGTTGTTCCTCAAACTTTACAATTGAAAATATGCATAATGTCATTATCATGTAAAACTTCACAATTTTTGCTGCACTTCCTCTAAAATCATGAGGAATAAGTCAACTTCTGTGAAATGAAACAATAACGATTAAGGAAAAAGCAAATGCCATAGATTCTTTGAGCGGGGAGGTGTGGTTGACTGTCACCTACTACCTAAATTGATCATTACACAAGATATATTACTATGTTGCTGGCTTGACACCTCAGCTAGACAGTTTCCTGAAAGGGGACCATAAAGATATGACAAAGCATTTGATACCAACTATTTGCAATCGACCTCTTTTTTAATTATCCAATGCTAGAAGCACATTTCACTTGGCACTGCAGCTCTGTGTGAGCATGGTTTGTGCAAACACAAGTGATGCAATCACAGAACCCTACAACAGGACAAAGGATCTGTTTACACGGCGCTGTTTTGTTGCCATGGTTTTAGGTTATGATGTCACAATTAAGGTATTGGGTTTCCTGATTGAGAGCTGGTCGGGGTGTGTGTGTGTGAGTGTGGGTGAGATATGTAGAGACTTTGCTGTGAGCAGGCTCAGGACTTGATGTTGACTTACCCATAAAAGAGAGATTAGATAAATGCATACAAAAGGCTAGAGGCAACACTCCTACAGGAACTCAACTTCTCAAAGAATCCCATTGATCTTCCTGTTGTTGTGCTGGAGCTTCAATCACAATAAAGCACCATTACTGTGCTGACCACTTTCATAGGAGAAAGGCTGATACATGCGCGCACGCAGACTCCAGATGCCTTGTAGCTTGTTAGGTTGAAGTATAGAGTCATTGGGAGTCTGAGCTTCATGAATTGGATTAAGCTCTTTGTAAGTCAGTATCAAGATATATGATCCTGTCTTATTACAAACACAAACAGGAACATTCTCCCACAGAGGAGCAGAGCCACTTCTGTCTGTTACTGCCTGAAGCTAACGGGCCTTACAGAACATATACCCATGCATGCTTTGGAAAGTTTCATCAGACAATGAAACCACATGATTGCCGACTGTCCAACTAAAAATATGCATGTACATATCTATATTTTGCGTCACGGCGGGCGTAAAGCATGGAATCAGAGTGAACAAAGACGCTTCATTTGGCCTGTTTTTGAACACCTGGTTACCTCATTAGATGTGTGTGTGCATGCACGATCAGCTTGCACGCCTGTCTGTCTGTCTGTCTGTCTGGCTAACTGAAGATTGTGTGGTTGCCCAAGGTAACAGTTGTTTGTGGGGTTTTCTCTGCAAGCATGTAAACAAAGGAGAACCTCCCAAATCCTCCCCGGTGTGCCCCCCAGCCAATGAGAATCGAGCTCCCAGCTGGGCTCAGCCAGTAGACGGCGAGGAGGGGCGTGACTGTGCTCCATGAGGAAAGAGCAGCAGTAAAGCACAAAGCTTTGAATCTGGAACTGGAACAGACAGCCGAGCCATAACAAAGACTCTTCCTTTATGACTGAACGCCACTTCACACTGCTGAGCCAGACAGAGCGGCTGTGGCTTTTTAACTATATGGCTTTTACACCGCCAAAGAGACAGACATTGGACCCGCATTTAAAAGGATGATGTGTGTGAGGAATGTGCAGTATATGAGCGCATGTTTACAGCTCGGCGAGGAGGAGCCACATGAAACATGCATGTGCTCTGTCTATAATTTGTCTTCTTAGGGTGTGTCTATATGGAAAAACAGTCTGGATTCTGTGCATGTGTTGTTCATCTGGCTCAGTCCACCTGTTCTCGTCAGATCTATACATATACATACAGGACCATGTGTCAGTGTCAGCTGTGAGAGAGTATACATCAGCCTTTTGTATTTGACTGACAGGTGTGACCCCAAACTGTACCCCCCACCAATTATTCACGACATGTGTTCAGGATTTGGTGCGAGTAAGCACTTTGGTTTGAACCTTCTTAAAAGTGCACATAGCGTCCATCCAAGTGTTTCTGTCACTCAGAGATCATCAGTATAGGGGATATAGGTCTGTGGCGATGTGTGTGCGCGCCCCTACATGTGCATGCTGCTGTGTGCCCAAAGCAATAATCACTTTGCAGGTTCATCACATTCCTACAGTGTGACTCAAAGTGGTGTCTGTGCCCTTTCAATCCATCCCATTCATTCTGTAATCTGCCTCAGTCCGGGGCTCACAATGTGTGGCAACAGGGCTGTGCAGGAGTGCCACCGCATTAAATAACTTCGGTCAATGCTGAACAAAAAACTGTCAATACAGGCATGTTTATATTCAGAGGGAGAGATCGCAGCTTAAGGTGAACGACTTGCGCTTGTGTTAACAGTGAAAGGTGTCAGTTGTTCTTGTCATTTTAAAGACAGCAGTCAAAGCATGTCAGCTGACCGATCTGGAAACTTCTCAAATTGCAATCAGCTCTTAAAAGCCAGATATGGAAGCAGTGAAACCCACATTATAATCAGACAAGACCAAATGCAGCCACTGTGGTTATCCAAGAGATGCAAGACACGAAGAGGGATGGAAAGTAACACAGATTTGAAGAGCTGCAGCAAGAAGACGGCTGTTTTCAGGCCCGGGGTCACAACTCTGATTCAAATCAGACCCCAGAGTCACATTAACATCGTACATGAAATCATAGCCTACGTGATGAATGTGCTGTTTTGTTTGTAACCTTTTCAAATGGAGAACAAGAACTTCCTTCTGCAGATCATGGACTCGAGAAGTAGAGTTGTTAAGGTTCCTCTATGTTTACTTGTTATCCAAAATTATAGTGCCGGGGGTACAACAAAGGCCTTTGTGTGACACGATAATTTAAATGTCCATTTCAAACTTCCTCAACATCGGTTGCTGTTTAACGTCCTGGTACCTGAAGAGCTTAAGGCCCTTGAATGCATGCAGTCACCATGAGGAGAAGAGAGCGAGGCTAGGAGTCACAGTAATTCACATGTTTTTGTATGAGCTATCGCTCCTGGCTGCTAATGAGTTTGGGTGTTTACTTTTCATCATGACAGTCCGTAGAGCAAGTACTCCTTTAATGACATCAGGGATTTCAAACACACACACACACACACACACACACACACACACACACACACACACAGCTTATTCCTCCCTCACATGATGCACTATGTGTTACATTATCTTTTCACTGTGTGGGTGTGTGTGTGTGTGTGTGTGTGTGTGTGTGTGTGTGCGCGCATCTGTGCTTTATGAGCCTTAAACCCCTGATTGTAAATTCCCATACCCTGGCGTCTCCCCAGTGACATCATCGTGTTGTGGGAGCAGGATGGATGCTTTTCGGAGGTCAGTCCACAATGAGGCCCCAGAGTTCCCCTGCTCCTCTTTCTCCTCTGCGTCAGACCCCCACTCCAAGGCAGGAAATACGAAACAGATCTCAACCCCCAAACTCCCAAGCATACTTTTGAGGAACCATTTCACTCTCACGGTTTTTCGTTGTTTCTCCCTCAGATCATCTCATAATTCAGTCCTCTTTAGCCAAATGTTAGGAATGTTAGCTGTATGTGTCGTCTGGCTATACTTGAATAAAGACCACATCTTCAGTCAACGGTCACGCAGTCATCCTCTGAAGACTGGTGGTAACGATAAATTTGGGCTTTTTACTCGAGCAAAAGTAGCAAGAGTCAAACTTTGCGTTTGCATTGTGAACAGACAGAAAGGTGTTTGTGCTCCTGACTCGTTCATGGTGTTCATGTTTTGTCTTATCTTATTGGCTGCCTTCTTCTTTGGCATGCACTGGCAGGACAGTTGGGGAGTGTCATTTGCACTCACACACTATTTTGCCTACACAGGCCTGTACAGTAAAACAAATACTGTGGGAATGTGGGCTGGTCCTTTTTTTAAGTTGAAGCTGACTTCATATGTGTTTGTAGTTGCGAGTGACAGGATGATGTGTGTTTCTATTGTTTGATTCTGTGCTCTGGAAATAATGCGGACATGGACGTCACTGCGATGCCCACCATGATTTATGTGGCGTCGAGGGGGGGCTTGTAAATGAGCATGTACATACGCACATGCACAGGGCCTGTCTGGGAAATGAGCTCATTGTTACGACAAGATCCCCCAACTCTCTGTATCTCCTTCACTTTCCATCTCACTTTCTCCCTCACACACACACACCCCTGCTCTCCCTCCCCCACCCCCCCACAGCTGCCAGTTAAAAGCTCATCTATCTGTGTGTTTTAATTAGGGCCTCCCCTATTTATGGCTGAATGGCCGCTTCATTAACCGAAAGGCTAGGAGAATCGGATCTGTCCGGCTTGTAACACACAGCAAGGGGGGAAAGGATGTGTGTGTGTGTGTGAGAGAGAGAGAGAGAGAGAGAGAGAGAGAACGGGGTGTGGGGGATGCTTTAGGGGTATTGATGACGCAATTTCCCCTGGGGGGTGGACCTCCCATCTGTGAGTGGAATAGACGGGATCTGGCCAAAAAGAAAAGATAAATGGAGATTGAACAAGAGAGACTATATGGAACGAGACAGAGAATTAAGTTTCAAGAAAATGCTATATGAGATATTGGTCTTCAGTTTTTCATGAAATTTTACTCATTCATTCATTTGGTGTGTTAGCTCTCATAAGCTGCAGCTAATATCAAAAAAATTTACGAAGGCAAAAATCATTGCCATCTCCTCTCTATTCAGTCTTATGGAGCTGCTCTTCTCAGCCTCTATTTAACCATTAAGAGCCACCAATGAGTGAAAAAATGATCTGATCTAGGCCCTGCTTTTCATGTGTCTATGATCAGCACATATCAGACCAGATGTTGACATGTTGATCAATCCTTTTTTTATAAACCTGACCCCCGCCTGCCGCTGTGCAGGACGCTGTTGAAAACAATTCCTGGCTCGCTGATGCTGGAGTGGGTGTGGTCAGCCATGTGTTCGCAACCACTGACCGTTGACAGCCCAACCCCACCCTGCGCAGAGCACTGGATGGTCTGCTCTGTTTGTGCCTGCATCCTGGAGGAGGACAGGAAGGTCAGATGGTGAAGCAGGCTACCAGCTGCTCTCCTTGCCTTCGTTTTTTTCTGTCTGTTGAGGCTGCAGCAGGAGGAAGGCCACTCTTGACTCACGAAAGCTAAACCATGTCATTTTGTCTTCCGTGTCAGTCATGATCCATTTGTCGTAGCTGTCTTTTCTTGTAGCATTCACAGTATTGTTTGCTTGCTTGGCAGTGAAACGAAAGAGGAGCACTCATAATGGCCAATTTAGGTTCCCCTCTCCATCCCTCATCATTAGTGTTTCTGCCCATCTGCGCTCTTCTCTGTTGGGTTAGACGAAGAAGAAGGCTTGTCACACAAAGATGTTTTTTCTAGATATATACATATTCATTTGTGCAGAGTATTTGAGCCTGTAGTAAGCGTGAAGCAGCTGTGAAGCCAAAAATAACATATCACATATCACAAGTTGATATGTTTGTTATGTGCTGCAAGCACACTCAAATAGAACGAGTAACCCACAGTGATGTACTCAGGGAGAGACTCAGGAAGACGGGTGGGTAACTGAAAAAACACTTATTTATTAAACAAGCAGTCCAGAAAAATTGTAACAAAAGGCGAGAGCAAACAGTGCTCTGAGCTGGTCAGAAACAAAAAACTCCTTTTTCACAGGCAAGACGGGGCTGGGCTGAGGGCTCACCAACAGGAAGGAGCTCTGAAGAGGAGAGCAGAGAATCCAAGTCAGCATAGGCACGATATAAGAGAAAATCACAAGAAGGGTAACTGGTTGAAATACCACTGAGGCAAGCAGACGATTCCACGAATACTGGTGAACTGCGCCGGGCTTATATACAGGCAGGTGAAGGAGTTGAGTGATGAAATGACGACTTGCAGGGCTGGCATAGGTCGCCGGCAGGTGCAGCCGGTACACAAATCTAGACAAACAGGGAAGACAACACAAGACCACAAGAGGGCAGGGAACACACAGAAGCAACAGGGCGAGGAGGAAAACAAGCACTACCTAACAATGTTAGCATGCATTTGCCCATTCCCACATCACGCTGACTCAGAGCAGCATAAGCATTCAGTTGGAGTTGTGTTTCTTGTAATCTGCATAGAATATACAAATAATTGACAGAGGGGTCTGAAAAGATAAGCCAATGTTGAAGTGCCTTAAATCTGTATTTTCTTCTACTGACCAGCAGGTCTAATTGTAAGCTTATGAGAAAATGACTCTATTTCTCACTTGATCTATTACCTCAATAATCCATTGCTGGATGAGTTTATGGTCTCAATAGCTAGTTTTAAGTCTTCAATACAGCATAATGTTCATTTTGTAAATGATAGTCCTATTAAGAGTGGAATAGATTAAGACTAGACAATAAAGCTGGGTAGCTTTAGGGCGTGGCTGTGTTGTGATTGATAGGGTGCTACCAGTCAGATCCAATCAGGATAGAGGTGGAGCAATGCATATCCTCCCCAGCTGCACCCCGTCATCCAAATATAGTCACTTCAGGCTCCAAAAACAAGATGACGACAACTGTGATGCCAAACTCGAGGCTCCAAAACCAATAAGTGATGTTATGGTGGGTCCAGTATTCACCCTCTTTCAGCTCTGTTTTCTGTCTCCAAAACTAAGAAAACTATCTGGCTCTTTGGCTGCTAAGCACTCTGCAGTGTTTAGCAGCTAGATGCTAACAATGTCTGCCTGCAGGTTGAGTGCTGGGCAGGTATCATACAGTGGGTTTGTCAGAGCTTTTCTGCTGAAGGTCTGTGATAATCCTCTGCGTGCACGCCACGACGAGCAACACCTTTCACATCGCGTCATTTGATTCATCCATGTTGGAAAAAGCCGCTGTTTTTAAAGTGTTTATTTTTGCTGTTGAAAGCCTCCTCAGTGATGCCCATTTGCAGCCCTCAGGTGTCGCTATGAGTTGGCAGCAGCTCCTTCCTGTGTTTTGTGCTGTGTCACTAAACGAAGTGCGGGTGATGGCCGGTTTCCATGGCAACTTGGAGAAGATGACAGTTGAGGGGGAAATTGAGAAATGAGTCTGTGTTATGAATGCAAGTCTTTGTGCGTGTTAGCTCGTATAGCAGAGCCGGCCACGGTGACGCAATCACTTGGCACGGTGCAGGCACTCTATCCTTCCGAGATAAGTCACTCTATCAGCTCTAATGCAACCTGCCACTGTGGAGTACACTTACACACACGCCCGCACACACACACCGTCGCTAATGGGAACGTGCTTATCAAACACTCAACCAGTTCCTGTTTTTCAAGTAAAAAAAAGCTGCCAAACACAGGTTTTCTTTTCATATTTGCACAGTGAAAAGTATGTGAGCATGATATGAGTGATATATCACTGAAAACCTATGTGTAGAGTTTCAGCCTCTGCATGGATTTAACTTTTGACCTTCTTTTTGGTATTTTTCTTACATGATCAATCAGATGTTTCCTGAAGCCAATTCAAAAATGTGATACTTCACATCATATGACATCAGAGTCATACTCCGGTCATGACGATGAGTGAAGTAAACAGAGGAAAGCTGTCTTCAGCTAACTCCCTTTTCACCCATCCTACAGTCTCCTCTGACCCACTTTTTAAAATTTCTTTTCCATTGTTTTGTCATTTTACCCCGAACGCTCAGACGTTTTGAGTCGTCTAAATGCGGCGCCCTTTCTCCTGGACATTTTAGAGATCCAGGTCTTTTGGAGGCTCATTATCTGTCTGTGTGTGCCTGTGGTCTGTGCTGCAAGGGTGTGTTTCCAAAACCAATAAACAAACTGTTTTAATGGGATTCCTGGAGTGTTGTCCCAAAAACGGTCTGCTGTGATCCACACGCTGACGTGCTTGGAGGGTTGCTTCCACATTTTTGTTACACGGTTGTGTTGCATTCAATGCACTGTACCATGTTTGTGGCAGTTTCTTACAGTTTTACATCGTTCTGAAACCCACACACAGTAAGACGTGCACTAAACGTTGACTGACTGACTGACTGACTGACTGACATTGAAACATGTTAACTTGGTTATCTTACGCACTCTTTAGATGCTGTACTTTAACCCATAGTGAAACATGTTAACCAGTAGTGAAACATGTTATCTGTATAGCTTTAAGTGAAACCAGAAGGGATGTTAAATACAACATGCCAAACTACCAGTGATAAGGCCGAATTTAAGCAGGCCTCCAATTTGAGGTTCCTTTTGAACTCCCTATGTCACTTCCCCTCTCCCTGGGGGCGCAGAGGAAGTAGGAGCAGATGTGTTGAGCTAACGGACACTTTTGACAACACTGCCAGTCTGTTAGTTCCCCTACGCCCCGCTACCAGCATTAACAGAAACCGCCTTTGATGTACACAGCATGTGCGTGCTCACATGCAGCCCCTGATTGCAGCCACAAGCTGTTCTGCCCACCTTTGCCATCTCACATGCACATACATCATGTCCTGGCTGTGTCTCAAAGTGTTCTGCAACCAGCATGTTCCCAACAACATTAGCCAGTGATGTACTATGTAGATGCAAATACTTGTTAATTGAATTAATAAAATTGCTTTTTAGGAACAGATTTATAAATATTTTCTATTCCAAACTTGACCCTAAACTTGTGTAACTAACATGCATTTATTGTACATGGATTTTAAGATTTGTGTTGGGCACATGAGTTAGTAAACAATTTTCAAAAGGTTACTAATCTGAGATTATGGAAGAGATTACCCACCACTATTAATCGCAACCGAGTGGAAAAAGCAGGTTTTCCACCCGTCAACATTATTCCATGACATGCATCAAGCGTATCTATTATGTGGTATTTCTCTTTGTTCTGCAGCGTGCAGCCACAAACCATGTTTATCCTGGGCTTCTTTGTTATGTAACTGACATGGTTTCCTCTCAGGGATGCGAGAATGTCGACCTCTAGTGGTGTCTTGAACTCATTGCAGCGATCCTCTGCGTGCATGTTTTGATTCTGAGGACACGCAGCACGTGCAGTACAATGCATCTTTGGTACAAATGATGACTATAATTGGCCCACTCACGTTGCGACACATCAGTGTGTTTTCAGTCTGTAAGTCTCTTCTAATCAGGCGCAGACGGGAGCAACTCACTCACAGGCATCTGAGAACATGATCGCTTATAAATCTGAGTCATTCCTCAGACTGTGGGAGACGAAATGCATGTGACTCTGTTATCTAATATCCAACTAAACAGACTCAGCTATTTTGTAGTGTACTTTTATGCCAATTTACTGCTATTTAAAGACAGACTTTTTGTTGGCAATTCTACCTCCATGGGACTGTTTTATCAAGAATACCAAAATACCATGAAGTTCCATGAGATAAGAAGAAAATGTATTAATCAGAGAGGAATATGTTCTTTGCCCAGAGATGTACATTGAAAGTGAGTGGGAGGGGAGTAGGTGAGGGAGGGAGGAGAGAGAGAGAGAGAGAGAGAGAGAGAGAGAGAGAGAGAGGGTTTGTGTGTGAGCGTTGCTATAAAACAGACTTTGATATCCAGCCAGCTCAGTAGCAGACAGCTGTTCAGACCGAAGCACCTCTCCTGTGTGCGGCTCTGCGCTGATAAACGGGACAGCGAGTTTTTTGAACAGCTTTCCTCGGAAATCTCCGAATCAGAATAGCAGAGATGACGACAATGTTCAGATACCCTGTCTTTCCTCATCTTCAGGGTGAGTTAAGCCAACACTGAATTGTGTGCATTTTTATTTAAACACTAGACAGACATGGAGTGCTTTGCTGTTTAAGCCTTATATGTATTAAATATGTTTTTAAAAGGGAATGAACATGAATTTAGTCAGATACTCTTCTGATCTCATTTTAGTCAGATCTTCTGTGTTGACGTGTTCATTTAGAAATCCTGGTCTTTCATTGTTTTAAATGGGGCATGTGAGCTATCAGACACATGCGAGTGAGGATGTTTTCTCTGAGCAAATCAAGCTCGGGAACAGTGGCACTCAGCTGCCATAAAAGTTATTCGCTTTGGTGTTGTTGTATGTGCCCCGTGATCAGCAGGAGGTCAAGCTTTCTGTATCTCAGTCGTTTCTCAGCTTTACAGTGCTCCAAGACATAGTCTGATACAGTGGTCAGCAGGTAGATTTCCATACATGAACTGGTTTATACAATATATACAATATTTGTCAAATACGAAATATATTTGGTTTTAAGGTAATTAAGTGAAATGGCCAAAGGCATTGTGCCCACATTTGGGGGTCAAAACACTGATCTGACCCTTTGAGTTTGTAATGTTTTTCGAAGCTTTTGAAATATTTCCATAACTATTTGCCTGACAGACATTGAAAGAACTTTCCTGATTCATCTCTTCTTTATTGTCCATATGGCTCCTGATAGGAGTATGAAATGTTCCTCTTCACTCAGGGTGGAAAAATTATGTAATTCCAGCACCGAGTCCCTCCATCACTATGGAGACTATTCAGAAACTCTGAGCTTATGCCAGAGGAGCAGGCGGATTCTCTGATCAGAGTGTGAAAGGTGTCATTTCAGAGAAGTAATAGGTCCCTAAAAAACGTTCGCCTTTGCCGCACGAATCAGAAGATTCCTGTCACCACTGCGTTGCTGCATCTGAAGCTGTTGTGTCAGTGATGGTTAAATTTCATGTGTCCCTGTCGATTCAGATCCGTGTGACCCTGGTCTGTCGCTGTCACCGGGGAGGAGTGTCATGGCGGAGCCCGACTATCTGGAGGGAGACTGTGATGAGCTCATCAAACCCAAGAAGCTGATCAACCCAGTCAAGAACTCCCGTAACCACCAGGACCTGCACCGAGAGCTGCTCATGAACCAGAAGAGGTCAGGAGACAGAAAAATACACCCTCTGCCTCTTTATGTCTCATGTGCTTCCTGATAGGCACGCCCAGAGATTCTTATTTTACAAGTAGCAACCCAAAGCTTTGTCACGGTTTATGGCACAGAAACAAAACCAGGGCAGTGTTGAACAAACACAGCTTAATTCCCAGACTGTGAGTCGGACAATAAAAAGCACTTAGTAATATTTCTTCATGTGGAGCGCATAATTGGACAGATAATACTTTATCCATTTATTGGGTGGTAAAACTCTGTTGCTGTTCAGTGGTTTCCGGATTATCATCATCTCTTTGTTTATGGCAGCAATATCAGGTGTGCCATTGTCCAGAACAGGTTAGACAAGGAAACACAGTGCCCAGATCAAGGCTCATTTAGCTCAGCCTCTAACTAATGGGGGATGAGTTCCCCTGCCACTGTCTTGTAATTGGTCTGATAGTATCCATGCCGTGCTGACGCTTCTGCAGCGTGTCACTGAAGTTGACTTCACTGGTCCCTTCACCCTCCAGCAGCAGTATTATGTAAAGCTCAGCATATAAATCTTTCATAGGAGTGATTATATAAACCCTCAAGTGCATTAGTGTGTCAAAAATTGGTTGTGTGAAGGTCACACAGATACTCTGGACAGGATAAACCCGACGTGGCTGATATTAATACTAGATCATGCAACGCAGGATTTCATGCAATCTGCATGAGCACTCATGCATCTGTTTTAATGTGTGTGTGTGTGTATGTGTGTGTGTTTGTGTGTGAGAGAGAGAGAGCACACATGTGTACTAGGGCCAATGATCATGCTTTCGATGCTTTTGACTGCAGCTTTGTGCCCGAGCTATAAATAGCTATATAAACACACATGCTGTTGACAGCTGTTACATCAGAGCAGCCAAGCTCCGTCTGACACAGGTCAAACAGTGAGGTGCTATTGTAGTGATGGAAGCAGGGCATTAAGGAATGATGGAGAGAAGAGGCCGGGGTGGGCCATGGAAGAAATTTAATAAAAAATATTAGGAGGGAAAAAAACACTCTTCCTTTCCAAATGCTGCACAATATTTGTTTCTAGTCGTCTAGTCTAGACGGAGTATCAGTAGGAGTCTGTGAGATAGATCTAGAGGCTTTTGGAGGGATGAACTTGTTTTCGTTGGGCTCTGTATCGTGTACTGAAAGTATAGAAAGCTGTCCTGCCGAGTGGATTAGTCACGCTGATGAGAGAGGGGAGGGGATGGTTGGATGGATGCATGGATGGATGGATGGCTGCACGATGAGAAAAAAAAATGTGTTATGTAATCAAGATTACAAAACAGTCTCTAGCTGAGGGCCTTTCTCTGCCTTTGCTACCTTCGCTGTGGTGACCCCTCCTACGCACACACACATATGCGGAGGAATTTCAGAAATTCAGTCACCAAGACTGGTGAAGCATTTGAGCAGATGGAGGTATTGGCGTGTGGGACTTTTGAACACGCATTCCTCCTAGTCTGCTAGAGGGGTCGTGGACAGGAGGGTCAGTGATTATGTAAATGTCGCCTACAAAGGACAGTGGTGCAAGCACCTTTATGGCCCGTCTTACTGCTTTCAGTGACCCTGACCCTCCCGGCTTTCTGCGTGAGGTGCAACAAAACAGCCCGACCCGATCACGTCTTTTCCCCTCTGCTCTGCTTCAGCCCGTAAAGTGCTTTCATAAGACCCTCACTATCAGCCAGAGCATTGAACTGCAGCAGAGATGGTAGATAAAGTAGTGCCTCATTGTAAATTAAGTCCTTCTCCTTCTTTGAACAACGTGGGCTCAGTTATGTAATCGTCAAGACTTAATAGCGCATTTAATTCAGGCACTGTTGTGGCTTGAGTGCAGTCAGGTAGGCACGCTGAGTTTTCTCTGAAGGAGTCACGCTTTCACAGTGAAAGGAAAATCAGTAACCTTGAGGAGAGTTAACTAACATGGTTATATGGTTTTCTGATTGAATTTCTGAGGGCGTGAGATTTCTGACCAGCAGATAGCCTCTGTCCTCTTACTGCTCTTTATTTTTTGCAGCACTTTGTTTTGCCTCCCTAATCCTTCGCAGGCTTTGCCGGTTATTGGGCTTCGCCTTTCCGAGCTGGCTCTAACTCATCTCTGTTGCCCTCTGTCTTAAGCACCCCTACTCCCAAGCCTCATCCTCAGCCCCCACCCCTCTCCCTGGTAATTTGGAGGAGTTTGGAGCATTACATAACATTTGGTATTTTTGCTGTTTTCTCAAGACACACTCACACTTCTCGAAGATGTTCCTGTTCTCCTTCTAAATTTCTCTGCTCACGCACAGGCAGTTGTGTAACAATCATTCTGTTTTCCAAATAACTCATCACGGCCCATGGTTTCAACCCTCTGCTCCAATGCCGGCAGCCGTCATAAACGCAGATTGGTAAATGTGGAGTAATCTGTGATTGGCTCAGAATCAAAACTTTCCTGAAATAAGACTTACATGTTTAATCCAGAACATCTAATACAGATCTGCATGTCAAAGCAGAATGAGGTCATGGTCATCATCTGTTCCGCTTCAATGTGAATCTGCCTCTGAGAGGGGCTCTGCGGTGTCATTAGCACGGGTTGTCTGCAGAGTTGCTCATCAAGCTTTATTGGACTAACATGCTGTTTCGCTGATTGTTTCTGCACAGGGGTCTGGCTCCTCAGAACAAACCTGAGCTCCAGAAGGTTCTGGAGAAGAGAAAGAGGGAGCAAGTTCTCAAGGCTCAGAAGGAGGAGCAGGAGGCGCACAAGAAGAGGAGCGACCTGGAGATAGAGCTCATGAAAAGACAACAGAAGCTAGAGCAGGTAAATGATTGAAAGAGTGAATATAAACTCCCACACTGGCCCTCAGATGTGTGCACATTGTTACTGTATCTGATCGAGATTCAAGTTAATGACTCCGGGTTTACGAGCTGAAACTAGGTGCAGTTTATAGATGTTGCTATAATTTGTTTATCTAAGTTTGTCGATCTCTGTGCTCCTGCAGCAGGAACTGGAGCAACAGAAAATTGAGGAGGAACAGGAGAACACCCCCGAGTTTGTCAAGATGAAGAGCAACCTGCGCAGGACCAAGCAGGAGGCCGATGGCGAGGAACGAACCACCTAAAAACCAGCAGGGGTGTCTGGGTCTGGCTGATTGTGCGCGTGTTTGTGGGCACGGAGACGTCAGGAGTGTGTGCACAAAAAGAGAGAGAGTGTGTGGTGGTGACCTGACCGTGGTCGGAGATGAACTTCCTGGCTTTCCCAACCTAGCTGTTCCTTCCTGCAGTGAGGAGAGAGACTTTACAGACTAAAGACCCCCCTCTGTCTGCCTGCCACGGACCGCCAGTACTCACCTCTGCTCCTCACACCCATCCAGCAGCACACAGCACCCCCCGCAGGAGGGACCTCGCACAGACATGTTACACGCCTTTTCGACGAGGGCGAGCAAGCTTCCAATGGGCTCTGATGGAGGAACAACCAAACACACATAAACACACACACACACACACACACACACACACACACAAACAGGAGTTTTCATCCCCTCTGTTTTCACTCCTCTCTCTACAGCAAGCTGTCGTTTCTCTTTACTGTTATCGATGTTGTTATCGTTGTTGTTTTGTTCTCATCATCAGAATCAAAAAAAGGAAAAGTGGACACTGGATGGACTCTTGAAGCTGTGTAATGTAAAAGCCAAACAAATGTGCTTTTGTTATTTATGTTTGTAGCTTTTAGCCCAGGTATAGGGGAGGACACTTTTAGTCGTTCTGTATTTTAGTTTGTTTTACAGCATAGTTTATGAAGCCAGAACAGGACAAAGGGAGTGTATGGTCGTGTGAAACACTCAAGTCTGCTTTATTTTATTATTATTATTTTTTTTTTTAAATTCTAAACATGCCATTTCCTCAGCTAATGCAATTTTGAGCAATAGTGCAACTCCCAGGCATGAGAGTGACCTTTTCTTTATATATTCTGTTGTTTTGTATGAATAAAAGTGTTACTTAATAAATAATTTAAGTTTTCGTTAGGTTGGTCAATAACAATGAACCTTGAGCTGTGTCTGATCAGTCTTTGTGTGCTTTTGTGAACAAAAGATTTGGTACACATGTAGGCCAGCGGTCATAAAATATGTCATTGATTGGTAGTTCTTGGGATTTATGTATGGCTCCTGAAACAAGTCTGAGACGCATCCTGGAACTTTCTCACTAATATTTTGTCTGTATTTAAAATGGAGCCATAAATGTGCACACAGATAATTTAAAAGCAGTGAATCTGAATTAAAGTGGCCACCCGCAAAGCAGTTTAACTAGTGTATGTAGCAAATACCATACACAGTTCCAAACTGGTTACTCAATGTAAGAAACAGATAACTCTGTGTGTTAAAGTGCACATGTAGTCATTTTTTAAATATCACACAATAATATTATGGGTCCAAAATTCTGGTTTGTGGGTCTACAAGAGATGATGGCTCTTATTCTCATGGGAAGAAGCAGATTTCTAACTACATAACCCTGTGTTCTTCTCCAGAAGTTTCTTTTAAATAAATATAATTGTAAGACTTTCCTTTTATTTTTCCTTTTTTTGTGTGTGCTGCTGGAGTCTGGATTTGTTATCTAACTAATAATTGTGAACACTAATAATTATTTTCTGAATGGCACGTGATGCAAAGATAACAGCAAAGACATGTCGCTATCAGACAGAGCTAGTCACTGTGATAAGCTTGTGTTATTTCCTCCAAATTCAGTGTTGATTTTGCTCACAGGCTGCCGACATTCAGACGTCTAGACATAGAGCAGTATTTGGAGCAGATGCAAGCTCTCAGGCTGCAGCTGGTTTTTGTAATGGGTTTATAGATCTGGACAATGGGAAATCATGTGGCACAACCTAGAATCCAGCAAAGTAATCACAAAAAATGTACAATAATTAAATAATAGTATTTTCTATGTATTTCTGCATTGCTTTAAAGAGTATGGCATGACAAAAGAACTACAGAATTTTTAGTTTTGATGTATAAAGTATAAAACCACAGTAGCCTGTTTAAAAAAGAGCTCAGGCTGCCAAGATGTTTGAAACAAGGAAAAAAAAACTTCTTATAAAATAAAACAAAGAAGCATTTGTTCAAAACCTGAAATTTAATAATCCAGAGCTGGTAAGAGTTTAGTGGTTGATGTCTGAAAGTTACAAATATTGATTCAATGGATTTTAATTTCATGTATCAGAAAATAGCAATCAAAAGGAAACCTGGCTGTTTGATCCAAAAATAAAAATCTAAATATGACCCACCAAAGGACAGGAGCAAATACAGTACTTTTGCTTATGTTAGTAAGTTTCTCTTGATCACTGGAGGGCAGTAAAGCCCTGCTGGTGCCTGTAACAGCCACGAAGAAGAATCCCACCCATGCTCTCATCAGTAAGCGACAAACATGGCCGCCTGTGGACTATTCCGCTCCCTGTCTTCCAACTTTTCCACAGTTTTGCCTTTACTTACACGCTCGGCACAACTCTCCCCGTTGCGGCTGGCGTCTAAACCTTATTTTGGAAGAACACTAGCCTCCTCTAGCCGATTAACAGCAGGTACTCCCTTGTGAATGTGTTTTGTTGTAGCATGTTAGCTAACGTTTTCGGTAGCTAGAGGGTAACACTAGCTAGGGTAAAGGGCGCGAGAGCTGACGACGCTTTAGCGTCTCTGTTTGCTTTCTCCTTGTCGTCATGCTGGTCTGGGATCACAAACTACTTCATACTCTTTCCAGCGTAGACTCTGAGTCTGTTGTGTTGTCTTGCAGCACTTAAATTCACAGACAAGCACGAATGGATTCGAGTAGAAGACGACGGGATTGGGACTGTCGGTATCAGCAACTTTGCGCAAGTAAGTTCCCTGGATTCCCTGATTGTCGACCCCAACGCGGGACTATCCCCGGTCGGCACTCTCCCGCTAGCCAGACTATCGAGCCCACCGACATATAACGGAGCTAGTTATCTTTTTTTATGTTAGTTTTTTGTTACGTACAAGTGTATTTGACATATAATTAGTGACATATTGTTTCAAATACACCTACAGTATGACCATTAGCCTATGAATTGACTTAGTCGTTACGTTTTAACAAGTGGTGGATAAATCCTCTTTCCGTTTCCGGTCAGTTAACGTCACATCACAGATACTCTTGAGTTCGCCATGCCTCTGGTTTGGTAGTACGATGTACTGTATCCTTCGTTCAGTATCTGTGGTAGTAGTTGTAGTAGTAGTAGTAGTAGTTGTTGTTGTTGTTGTAGGCCTAGTAATCAGGGATGGGCAAAGATACATCTAAAAGTATTCCCAAATACAATGCGAAGTACCCAGCATTAAAACAGCCTATAAGTGCACAACATTAACTGTGCATTTATGAAACAGCTAGAAATTATGGTAAAGTAATTATGAAACGGTTAGAAAATAAGGCTACAAGATGCACAGCAGTAACTGTATCTATTTCTAACAGTTACAGTATGACACGAATACGTGAAATATAATCAGGGGGCAGTGTATATATATGATAATACGTGAAATATAATCCGGCGGGATAGATCGTCTAAACCACCTGGGGCTACGCGTCCGTGAGCGAACTCAGTTGGGAGTCTCCGTCTATCTACCGTTCCCTGGTCGCGCCAGTTTTCCCACAGGCGCAAGCTCACACACATGCACATGTACAAGCTCACACACAGGCACAAGCACTAAACTAAATATTGTTGCTGCTCCCTTTGACCTTGCTTTCTGCCACTTGCAGGAAGCTCTGGGAGACGTAGTTTACTGTGGACTGCCAGAGGTGGGAACACAGCTGGCTCAGCAAGGTATGCAGATCAGGGTGGTGTGGGTGGTGTGGGTGGTGTGGCTCAGGCTTACATTCCAGTACCCTCTTGTAAAGTACTGATGTAACAGGGATAACACCCCGATCGCATGTATCTGGCGGTTTGGAGAAAATTCAAACTATGACGCCGCTGAGACTAATATTACATCTATTTTGTGATAAGATATTTTTGATCACTGGATTATTGTGTTAATTTTTAAAATCTTATTTTCCCCATGGTCTTCAAGGCTGCAATACAATGTTTTGTCAGTATCACCACATTGAATACTTTATAGGTGACAGTGAGATAGAGACAAATATTTGGTGTGCTGTTTTGATTTGGTGCATTTAGTAGACAAAATCCTTTAGCGTGTAGCACCTGAGGTTGGGCAAACATGTATAGCTGTCATCATTCTACTAAATACCTACCTTAATTAAAGTCAGCATAATACAACAATATTCACGTGTGCCCCCTGTGAAGTTGCCATATTTCTAAAATGAACTTTGATATGAATGCTATTTCTCCTTTTTCATTTTCACAGATGAGTTTGGAGCTCTGGAAAGTGTAAAGGCAGCCAGTGAGCTCTATTCCCCTTTGACTGGAGAAGTTGTAGAGGTCAATACACTACTGGCAGACAAACCTGGTCTGGTCAACAAATCTTGCTACAAAGATGGTAAGCACACATGATCCTGTATATACAGATTGACCTGTTATTTGAATAATGCTTTGGAAAAAGAAAGAGGCCACTTCAGGGCAATGTGAGAGCTGACACAGGAGCAAAGCTGTAACAATGTCAGCGGTAAGAACACAGCTGGCTCAACTCATTGGAGTCGTAAATAAAAAACTTAAATATGGCATTGATTGAGAATTAATTACATATATACTGATAAAACTTTTGCACTGTTTTTGGTTTTATCAACCATAATTCTTCAATGTAATTGGCTCTGAGGTTTCAGGAAACTGATACTTGGCTTGATTATTGTTTGGACAGTAGATGGCAGTAATGCAACCTGACAGAGACGCCAGCCACTAATGATGAAGCTGGTTTTGTATAATTAAAATTAACATCTAATAATCTTCTCTCGTTTCATTTGTGAAAATGAACCTTTCTAGCATATTTTGTATCTTTCAAGTGTGCACCATTTTATGTGTTATTACACTCGTTCATCTGTTAAATCTCCCAAACAGCAACTACATTTCCTTTAATATTCAAATAAAATGAAAATCCACTGGTTTGATATGGTAAACCATCACACTGAACTGCTTTTTGCTATCGTCAGAATTAAAATATCATTGCATCTTAGTGCTCTGCAAAATTGAGATTTTTTCAATTTACTCTCCTAATGGCTGCAACTCTGACAACAATAAAGGGAGAAAAAATGTTCACTTTGATGGATTGTGTAACTTCAGCAGGCTATAAGTCAAGTAGATTTTAATACTGTAATGAAAACAGGGAGCCAATGGTGGAAACTGGTGGCAGTGATGTTAAAAATACATGACTAAATAAAACTAATAAATAAATAAATGGACTGAAGTAAGCAAAAACACTCTATATACATGGTCCTTGACTCAGAGCTTAACCGGATTTTGACTCATTCAATATAGGCTGGCTGATGAAGATGACCATTGCCAACCCTGCAGAGCTCGATGCTCTAATGGACGAAGCAGCCTATGAGAGATACATCCGCTCCATTGAGGACTAACCTAACACCTCCTAATAAGTGCTATGCTCCCTCTCTCCTTTTCAAACACCACTGGCAGGGAACTCCACAAGTTGTGCCTGTGTCAGTTACAACGCTATGCTTAGCATCCACCAGAGAGCTGAAGAGCTCCAGACTGCTGACCTGCCTGTGTTGTAGAGCTGTGAACATTAGGAATCCTTTATCTACTGTTAAAGACTGATTTTAGGGGACCTGTAAATCTGCACTGACTAAACATCCAATGTTTGGTTGTTGCAGCCTGAAAACCTCAAACAGAAGAGACTGAGACTTAGAAGTTTTCAAGCATTTCAGTCAAAACTTGAATTCTGTTCTAGGACATTGTTAGAATTAAAAAAAGCACTTTGGTCATTATGGTATTAATAATAATGTTGGTCTACACTCCATGTTTGACAGCTACACTGTAGACATGGGACCTGTAAATTAGAAAATAAACATTTCCTGAAATATTGTGTTTTCTTTGTCATTTTTTATTTCTCAAAGTTAAGGCTTCATGGCATAAATGCATCAGGGTTTCATAATGCAGCTTGTCATATAAGCTACTGAACACCATGTCACAGCCACACATAAGATAAATGCTATTTACATATTTAGTCATTTCCATCACATAAATAGGAAAACTCTTTAGTTAATAACATGATATGTGTGCGCTCACACACACACGCAAAAATGAAAAATGAAAATGGTCTGCTGAGAAACAAGGCCATTTGTTCCCTACTTAAAACTCTACAATGACTGTACATTTATGTGAAATATAACTCAAATTCTTATGTTCCAGACTGGACCTTTAAGAAAGGAAGCTGCACTGAGATCAGTTATATTGGCTAACTTGAACCAATGTTTGTCATGTCGGCTGGTACGATATTGCTGCTCAATTATCTGAGATTACACTCAATACTCAATGTAGAAAATGCTCCAAGAATTTTGCAACCCTCTTGCAAACACTGTCTCAGTTGTCCCAACACAAAACCAAATTTCCCTCACTCTGTCTGCATCTTTGGATCCAGTGCAGATTAAAAGAGGAGACTTCTTGACCTGTTCTTGCCTCATTTTACAGATTATTCTGCTGCAACAGTAACTCAGTAGTTTCTGTCTGGTCACCTCGAACCTGCAACTTTCAGTCTTGATCTCTGGGTCACCTGGGTGAGCTGATCGCCCCACCGGGTACTATAGAAAACCTGTCCTTGGCTGTTGGAGTTCGTCTGGCCCTGCCCCGAGGTGCAGGAGGCCGAGGGAGTCCCTCCATTCTGCGATAATCGCTCTCTAGCCTTTCCATCCTCTGAGTTCCCTCATACATCACACTGGCGGTGAAGTCTCTCTCATTAAGGAAGGCAATGGTCTCATCCCTCTTGCGGCTCACGTATCCTTTTAGAACAGCATTGTAGGGATTTGAGGCGGCATCAGCATCTGGATCTTCTAGCTGGTGTTTGAACTCCATGCGAGTGATAACAGGCAGCAGGAATTGCTTCCCTGCTGTCACTACACCCCCATCCCTGTGTGATAAGCCCAGGGCCTCAGAGACCAGGCGTGGGGGCAGAGGCACCAAGTCACAGCCTGAGCGCTCGTCCACATACTGTCCAAACTTTTTCCGCACCAGAGCTACATCTTGCAGTGAATGAGTCCTCCGCTCCTCCAGATCTGTAACTATTCGCTCAGGATACGTCTGGCCAAAAACCACACCTAAACAGTGAAGAGAGCAAGGAAGGGAGATTTTTGCATGTTAAGCTGTGCAACGGTGCACTGTTGGTAGCATGTTTCAAAATAAGAGCACGTGTTTTGGACTGAACAACTAATTCTAAAAAAATACAAAGCAGAGTGATGATTTCCTCACCCGCGCGTCGGAGCATCGATGCGGGACATTTCCAAGGTTTGTGAATAAGCTCATCAGGCAGATCTGCAAGTTCAGGACACCATTTCCTCACATAGGTGCCGTGGGGGTCACAGGTCATTGCTGCATCGACGGGGTGCATGACAAAGTTCCAGTGATCCAGACCAGACATGCCCCCATTCTGCCACATCATGGCATCTATGGCAACATCTGCATCCACTAGGGTGTCCTAAAGTTGTGGATACAGCCAGCAAGTAGAACTTAGTATATTGTGTGCTGCTGTTTACAGTATGTTATCTATGTGAGTGCGTTTTGTGCCAGCATATGCATGCATGTCTTACCTGGAACCAGCGATAGCCTTCTTGCCAGGGCAGGTAGAGATAGGCTATGAGAAAAGACGCCACCACATGTCTCATGTAGTTGTTCATCCAGCCTGTCAGCCACAGCTGCCTCATGGCTGCGTCCACCAGAGGGTAGCCTGTTCGTCCTCGCTGCCAGGCCTTCAGGTGGCCACGATCACTGCTCCACCGCAGAGCCTGCAAATCCAAGTGGATGAATAACACTTTGTAATAAACATAGTTTTCATGGTGTGAAATAGGCTTTTAATTACAAACGAGGAAAGTGGAGTGCAGTTCAGCTTTACATATTTCTTTCTTGGCACTTATGTGTAACACTTTCAGTATATATTAACATGATGTCAAGATATCTGCGGCCAATTTCTACCTTGTATGGAGGTCTGAGGGATTCCCAAGGGAGCTCAGGAAACAACGTTAGCTGCCAGTAAGCCAAATCTCTCCACGCCAGCTTGCGTTGGAACTTTGGGGGTCGACAGCGTGCCCCTTTGGCGTCCCACAATAACCAGCGTGGGCTCAGCTGACCGAAGTGAAGGTATGGAGACAGACAGCTGGTATTTGGAGCATCCGCCCTGCCTGACTCTTTTTCATATCTATACACACCTGGGACACATGGGAGAATCATACAACGCTGTGAGATCAATGCCTCACTCCTTCACATTCCTCCAAACACAGTGTGCACGTAAGGTGTCTCACCATCATGAAGAAAGGCCTCTAGCCGTGCGTGTGCGCCTTCTTCACTGAAGTCCCAGGATTTGCGAATGTTTGCTGCCCAATCAATCTGAATGCCAAAATGAACACAAGAAAAAATACTGATGAAATATTAATTGTATTTTAAGCTGGAGCTTGGCCCTTCAGGACTGCTCTGCTGTGGTTACTGACCGTTGTGCCGTCCTTCCTGCGGGGCATGCGTGCCAGGCCTAGCGTGTCTAAAGAGACACCTTTGGGCCAGTGGGCAGGTGTGGGCAGAGACACAGGAGGGTCCAGGGGAACCCCTAATGCAGATCCAGGGTTTTGTCGGCAGCAGCTCATGAAATGAGACACTGAACCTATTCCTAAATCAAGAGAAGAAAACAGTCAGCATTGTTGGTATTAACCACATATATTTAAACAAGCTCAGTACACTAAATCCATTTTGTTGTGACTAACCTCTGAGTCCCACACCCTCCGTGCTGACAGAGTAGGGGTCCCTGAGACAGTACGAGTGGAACATGCGGCATTCTACACCATCTTTTTGAAGGGCTGACACCACGGCATCATCCCTCTCCTTCAGCCAGGGCTCATAGAGGGCATTGGCCAAGACTGTCCTCGCCCCTGTCTCCTTTACAAGCTCCTTAAGGGCACGCAGAGAAGATCCAACCTCATTCCCCTCTCTGTTTACCTTGAGGAAGACAAGATGGCTGCCAATGTTCTCCAGAGATGAACAGAAACAAGACAAAGCTTGATGAAGCCAGTATTTACCTGTGACACATTAAAAAAGATGTGATTAGACAACAGTCAGGAGATTTGCAAATGAATACGCTTTTTGTATGAAAAGTTATATCGCAAGAGCAGCCACTACCAAGGACGGTGACTGATTCCTCAATCAACTTACAAGCTCCTCCCATAGCCACTGTGATCCCAGGTCCCTCCTCCTCCTCAGGGCTCCAGATGAAGACAGGGATGACAGGCGCACTGAACTCCAATGAGCCAGTGAGAGCAGGGTTGTCACAAAGTCGCAAGTCCCTCCTGAACCACAGGAGTACCGGTGGCGGTGCTGATGGAGAACGGGGCAAACCTACAACCTGCTGACCGGCACCTTTACGCCGCTGTCGCCTGTTCTTCGAGCGTTTTGGTTTTGATAGATTCACATCTCCCTCATCTATCACTTGGTCACCTTCTTCAACTGTGTCTTGCTTGGAAATTGAGCCAGACAGACTGGAGACACACACAGTCTGACTTGTCCCTGGTGTCTCCTTATTATATTTGTAAACATGTGCGCTTTTCTGAAGCTCGGTCTCGCGGGTTGTTTGTGGTGGGCTCACCTTGACCCAGGGGCCACCTTGTGGTGAGTTGATGTTTTTTCTCCTGTCAGCTACATCTGCTAGCTGACTGTAGTTGCTTTCCTGAGGCTGAGATACTGAGGCCAGTTGAACAGAGCTCCTCTGGTTCGGTCTGTCTCCACCAGGTTGCCAAAGTTGGGACTCTTGGCTGGGGGTTGACAGCTGGTGATCTTTCACTTCCAGCAAAGAGAGGGCCAATGCAAGTTCAAGTTCATCATCTTCAGTCTACAATTTGATGAGGAAAACCCATTATTATTACTGTTAAAATATATATATAGTAATTATACTAAAGATGACAATTTTCATCTCCAATATTATATCATTAAACAAGCACAGTCACAACAGAGCAAGCTGTTGCAGATACAAGTATACACGGTACCATATGTATGACCAAACACAGAGAAAATGATTACGGATGTGATCTCAAATATTAAAAACCGTCATCTTTAAATCTCTGAATGTACTTTAGATGTTCAAGACACTACACACCCTTCGTACAGCTACACAGCTAATTTCACTAATTTTAGATGATTAGGACTGTGTGGGTGTGTACAGACATCTCTCTGTTGGCTTTGTTGGCACATGTTAGAGCAGAACAATATACACCTTTCCTCTGGTTAGTGCTAATAATGAATATACAACCACATAGCGTTTTAGTTTCTTTCTTTTATTAAGTATTCATGCAAGTCATTCTTAGCGAAGCACCTCTGAGCAGAGGTCTCATAAACCTAAATAAGTGAAAACTCCGGGGTGTGCAGGTGTTAAATACCCTTGCAGTCATTAGTAAAACCAAAATAGGGTTAAGATATTAGAATGATAATTTGTACTAACGAGAAGACACTGAATAATGCAGTATCCAAGAAAAGGTCGAAAGTAAACCCGGAAGCCCAAATCACAGGTTTTCCTTTGCCCATTAATAAACCTACAGACGTAGGTTAGTATTTAAAACTGACAACTTTTGGACACTCAAGTAAAACAATTTTCATTATTTTTACATGGAATACTAGTTGTTATAATTTTAACTGTATTTCTAACTGCAAATTCCTAACTTTCAACTCGTTTAATGGAATATTTGGCCCAAGAATGATAAAACCTTACACCGTCGGGCAGCTGCTAACAGCACAGGAGCTAACTCGAGCTAGCTTTACCTGACATCTCTTACGGGCAGGGGGCTGAGTAGAGTGAAGGAGTGACCGGTGAAGATACCGTATTCTGCCAGCCAAGACTCAGCTATTTGTTTTCTCATGAGCTGGCAGGCAAGAACGAGCTGAAATGTCAATGAAAGTGGCACTTAAATTTAACGGAGACCAAAGAGGAAGCCCGTGTTACTCTATTTCTGCTTGTCGACAAAACTTTAATAGCTAGCTAACATTAGTTGTTTGCTAACACGTTAACCATGCTAACTTCACTTACAAGTTTAGGTAAGTTTAATGTTTGCCTCTGGCAGTCTTGTATAAAACTTAAATGGTAAGACACAACAGACCACTTATGTTCTACACTACTGCTCTCTTGCTCTTATTTATTTATTTTTTAAGTAAACACTTACTTTGTCTGATTAACGTAATCTAACGTTAGCGATGATTACTACTGCTAAGTATTTTCTTACACTTGTAACTTTGGTTAAAAAATGCTACATGAGTACACTTATATTTAGCCCTCACTGACCTTAGAGAAGTACTCTTTGTAGATGGACGTGAGGATGGAGTGCAGGGAGCTGTTGGCCGTGGACAGGGGCTTGATGAGGGACAGGAACTGTGAGCGGGTCTCCTGGTGCCCCAGAGCGGACACGCACATCGCAAAAAACCCTTCTGGATCCTCTCGACCCACCAGTACCTCCCGTAACATCTTCCTCATCAAGGTTTTACTGTCTTCAGCCCCCGCCGCAGCTGAAGGAGGCATCTTCAAGTTAAAGGTGAGGTTCAAATGTAGCTATAAAATGCTGTAAAACTTGTAAAAAGTCTCGGATATCGTTAAAATTCATGCATTTAAAACATAAAGTCGCCCTCACGTCCTGGCCCTACCATCAGTAGTGGTTACCAAACAGCTGATTTTTCAGTTACACAAGCCACGTGTTTGTGTTTTGTAACCTGCAAAGCTAAAGATGTGTAATGGGTTGTTTTCACCAGTAGGGGGCGTACCAGTCTCATAAATAAGAGCTATGTGGGGAGGATGGAGGAACCCATGGGTGCATGGCTGTTTTTCACAGCATGTGAGTAACAGTTGGGATTCCCTGTTTACGTCCCATTAATTTGACATTAGGATAGAAAGATCAATCAATAAATGCTATAGGAATGAATGTTTTTATGTTTTTGTCACATCTCTCTCTCTCTCTCTCTCTCTCTCTCTCTCTCTCTCTCTCACTCTGTTTCATCTTCCTGTCAACGGTATCCTCTACCAAATCATACATCTCAACTAAAATTTGTCATGGCAGGGGTCCCCACAAGCTAAATCCAATCAAGTGGTTCAATTTGATTCAATGTAAAAAAAAATGCTGGGGGGACATCTCCCTTAAGATAATCATTCTATAATTTTTGCATAGCCTTCATCTTGGCTGGAATGTGGTCCTTTTCAAGTGCGCCCTGTGATGTGAGACTGACAAACAAAGCCAGGAGACAGTGTACCCAGCAGTGAATTTTTAATCATGATCTGTATTCACGCAGTGGAGGGGTTGCTAAGTAATTGATTTTTCTTTTTTTTAATGACACCATGCATAAGTGTTTGAACGTACACAGCAGGGAACAATAATTTGTGACACTTGCGAAACTCTGAAATGCCTCATATAGTTGATGTGCGCCATGCATAATACTATATTGCTGAAATGAGTTGAAAGCCTTTATTTTGTTCATGCTAAAGTATTAATCTAAAATGTGACTCAGGTCTTAGTGTACAAGGACACAAAGTCTCTATTATTCAAGCTTTTATCTGAGATATAGAGTGTATGAAGGGAAGGTGTGTTGAGAGCTGTGGTATGTGGCGAGAGCAAGACAGAAAGAGAGGGAGAGAGAGAGAAAGAGATTGAGAGAGAGAGAGAATCAATAGTGTTTAGACAGAGAAGTGGAGTCTAAGTGTGTGATCAATAGAGAGCAGAGAGGAGAGATTAGCTGCTTTTCTCTCTCAAACTAACACTGACAAATTGGTGAATTGGTGTATCGGCCCTTGGGCTAAACGGATTGACCTGCTGTTTCCATGTTCTACCATGTACTGTCAATAAAGATCTGTGTTCATTGTGGCTCTCAATGAAGAGAGTGAATGAAGCACCAGGAAAGGGAAAAAGGGAAAGGAAGCAAGGGAAATGGAGAGGTAGAAAGGGGGAAAAGCAAAGTGCAGCTCAGGTGCCCACAAAGCCTCGATCCTCACAAAATGTCCACACCTCTGTCTCATTAACACATACATGCACTCACATGTGCATCCTCGTGCACACTGTTATAAAACCATAATAACGTCTCCAGGAAAATTAATGGAAAGACAGATTAAAAACTAAGTGAGGAGAAACGGGCCACTGGTGTAGCTATTTGCAACTCATAAATCATTCTGACACACCCACGCGCATGTAGACACATGCATAGACACACACGTACACACTCACACAGACACACACACACACGTACTGTAATTAACCACAGGCTATTTACTCTCTCCTGCTGTAAATTAGACATGCAGACACAGTTATTACATTAGGGGGATCTGCCATGCAGAATACTAACAGGAGGAGGAGGGGGACACTGGTACACACAACAAACTGCTCATACAAACATAAACACACACACACATACACGTACACAAGAAAGAGGGTATGGAAGAATCATAGACTGACGGGAGTGAAAATGAAGCTGCAGCACAGAGAATAGGGGCCCCCAGCTCTTTGTTCCCTGCTGCATTTCATTATCTGAAACGCCAGCCAACACACACGACTCACACACACACACACACACACACACACACACACACACACACACAACGCACCTCCCCCTTCCCTAAAGCTGTCTGCCTCCACTCCATGCACACAGCACAAAAAGAGAGGAAAATAGAGATACTGCGTCAGTGCCATTCACTGGCATCTGGACTCGGTCATGACATGCATGTCTGCATGGTCATCCTGAGCTATCGTCTGGTCCAGGAGCTGCTCTGAATTGAAACCGTTCCCTTCAGGCTGAGCTGGCGGAAAGCGCTTTCCCATAAATTCTATTTTAAGCAGAACAATAGGCGATAAGGACTTGATTAAAGCAAGTATTGAAACTCTGTCTTGGGTGGCTTGTCTCCATTTAGTTCATCTGAAGTTTTTTTTTCCCTGGCAGTCCACCTCCTTCTGTTTGTGTGTGTGTCCTCTGGTTCCCCCTACCTTTCTCACCCCTCTCTGTCCCTCTGTTTTCCCACGGTGATCGATAGCTCATTACAGTCATTGACTGTGGCTCATCAGCACCTGTTAAGGTCTGGAGAGACAGAGAGAAGGTGCATGTGCATCTGAGTGTGTGCTGTGTGATGTAAGCCTATTGATAAATAGAAAAGAATGATCTGGAATGACTCAGAGGTGAAGTTTGACGTTTGAATGGTTATTTTCTGATTCACATTCATTGCTGCGGGTATCTAGTTTGTCGCCGTTTTATGGTCCGTAGTCTTGGGGAACATCTTATTATGCAACTCACGTGGGTACCATGGTTTGTTGCTATGGTGATTGCCAAGGGAGCCAGAGTATTATAGGTGTTTATCCTAGAAAGGAGCAAGGCTACTCACCGTCTATCAGGACACGCTTCAATTTACCACACAGTTTGGACCACACATTGAGATCAACATAGTCACAGACAGACAAAGGGAAAACACAGCATTCAACACAGTCAAGTGTGGACGTGATTTAGTGAACAGATAATTCAGTATTCATATTCCTAGAAGAAAGACCTTGTTCAAACACTCAGCTGTTGGTTTAATGCGTCACTGCAGGGTTTGTTTTTGGAGGGGACAGGCTGTGAGCAGAAAGAAGCAAACAGGGAAAAAGAGAGAGGCTCTGAGAGACTGTTAGAAACTACAAACTACGGTTGGAGGCAAGGAGAAATGTGTAAAAAATGCAAAATAAAAGAGACAATAGTGAGACCTCAAGAAGTCCCCCTTGGATTGATTCACAGGATGTGGTCTAAGAAAAGAGGAGAATTGGTGTTAGAGTGTGAAGTTTTAAGGAAGGGGGATATAAATAGAGTGAATACAATGGAGGACTGAAAAGAGAACAAGTCTCTCAGCCTATGCATAAATTACACACATCATTTACATATTCATTATGTTTTGTGTACTAATGAGAGTATTTGGTTAATACCTCCACCACCACTGGCAGCTTTTGTTTGACACGAGAGATTTTAAAGGGGAGAGGAAAAAAAGAAAAACAGGAGAGCAAGGGTCATCTTGGTAAAGTGGGTGAAGTCAATGGCACACAATCGATTTTACTGATAATCGCGGCAATCGTATAGCGCGTGCTTGAACAAGCACAACCTGTACAAGGCTGTTAGAGATGTGAAACGAAGCGCACATGATGGGGGTTGGTAAAAGTTAATTAAAACAACACAAGCTTTCTCCAAACTCCAGGCTCTTTTCGTCTTTCTCCTCTTGTCTCCGTGGAATAAGTAACTGCTGCGGTAATTACCTACCGGGCAATCAGTCACAGCATTCCTTCAGGTGTCAAAAAAGTCTCCTAAATGACAACAAAGATACATCAATTTGCGGCAAGCATTTAGGAAATGAGCAGTTGTATATGTGTCAATTCAGTAATGTTGTATTTATACACAAACGCAGCATTTCATACACACAGAAAGGGTAAATGATTCAGAAAGTGGATGAATGAAATCAGGGGAAGAGAGAGGGATGGAAATATAGAGACAGGGGGAAGGGCAACGGAGGGATGAGCTACAAATGAGAGCGATGGCGGTGGCAGGTTGGCACAGTGCCATCCAGTCAGGACTTGAGCGGGGGCGGGCATGGGCATGGGCGAAGGGGCGAGGAGAATAAGAATGGAAGAGGAAGAGAAACAGACCTCCATACTACTACCATGGTGCCACCTTGGCACAGGCACAATGGGGCGAAACAAACAGCAGAATGGGCAGAGAAGAGGAAGATGTAGAGAATATCAGAGGACAGCAGAGCTTGGAAGTGAGCAAGATGCCAGTAGACAGAGGATGACTCAGATGTAGTTTAATGAAGGGAAGCATAGACAGATGTTGAAGAGAGAAGTGGATGATACTATGAAACTGTAAGGTGTCACTCCATGATGATGCGAGGAAAAATATCGGCAGAAAATCCTGCATTCTATCCATTTTCCGACTTTTCCCTCTCGCCATGCCAGCCGCTGCGTGCCAGCCAGCGGGCACCGTGCCAGCCTGCAGTCATGGCACAACCGAAGCGATCAAAGCGGTCGGCGGAGAACTGTCTTACTCAAAGACAAGGAGACTCACCTCTGAGGATTTGCTGCTAATCACCGTTTGTTTGCTTGGACAAAGCCAAGAGAAGGTGCCCAGGCAACGGTTGCCAGCGATTCTGTGATGGCATCTTTTCAGGGGCGGCGAGGGCACGCGGAGAAAGATGGCACGCTGCCAAGCCAGCATAACACACACATTTGCTAACAGAAACCTCCATACGGTGAGCAGAACATTTCGGATGCCTTAAATGTTTTGGCGATGGCATCCCCTCAAGGGAAAGAAACAGAGATGGCACCATGCCAGACGCAAACTGGGAGGCATTCGTGGGCGCCACCAGAAGCTGTACATAAGCGTAGTAAATGCGACACAAAATAGTAGCAGAAGGTTGGAACCACGAGCCACGAATGCAACTGTGGTGGGAGTATGGAACAAAAACCATTTACTCAGTGCCAACTCTACTGAGTGCCAACTGCTGCACTGGAAGGAAACTGCTGCCCATTGCAAAGAACTAAGACAAGGGATCGTACCATTCCGTTATGGAGAGAAAGAGAAGAGGAGTAATGAGCAAAATGAAGAAAGGATACAGAAAAAGAAAAAAAAACAGGAAATTTTGTGCTTAACGAAGAACAGTGGGAGTGGGTGGACAAGGATGATGAAGAGCCTCCTTCCTGCACATGCACACCTGGGATGCTCTTAAAGGGATATCCCCTCAGATTGCTGTGTGTGTGTCAATGGGAGGGATGTGTTGGCATCATCTCCAGGGTGTCAAGCTGTGTTTCTCTATTGCCAGTCAGGGAGGGTGCTGCAGTCGTCAGGGGCGGGCAACTGTCTGGGCATCTCATCTGCAGCTAATTAACAGCCACACACTAATTCTAACAGCCGATCATAATTAGCGATTTAATCGCTCGTCAACGCTTTTCTCCCCCCTTAAATTGTGCCTCCTATTTGGACACGTGCGGATAAGCTAAGGAACGCTGGATCCCCCCTCCCCTCCTCCTCGTCCTTCTTTCCTTCATCCTTGGCTCCAGACTCCAGTGGGATCTTAATTAAGCCTGGGCTTCATTATGCAAATGGAGTACAATAAACGACAGCAGAGGTGGAGCTGGATCCAGACTGAAACGGAACGGTGGGAGGGGAGCACTGGAAGTGGAAAATGAAGAGATGTGGAAGGTTACCAAAATCATCTATATGATGTTACGACGTTGCAATACTTGTCTGTTGTTGTACGATGTATGTCTTCTGTGTACCACGACCTCATGTGGTGCAAGAACCAACATTTTGCGCTCTGATGCTCCATCTCTGTTACCACTGGAAGAAACTTCTCTGAAATAACACTGGATACGCAGAATGTCATCTCTCATAAAGCAAATTCATAAGGGAATGGTGACAATGAACCCCTTAATATCACCAGTTGGCCGTTGTCGTGGATACGAAGAAAGATGGTAGAGATAGGGAGAGAAAAAGGCAGAGGCAGACAGAAACACTGACAGTGGCAGCAGCATGGCAGCTAATGTCATCTCAGTTTAATCATCGCATGGGATCATGGGGTTCATGAAAATTCATTTGCATATCATTAAATGGAGAGAGGTTATTTGGTGCGGGCAGCCAAAATGGGATTGGATGAAGGAAGGGGGAAAAAAAAAGGCAAATGGAGGGACTCGTTATTAAACAGCAATGTTTTATAGTCCGCCAGCCGATTCATTTAATTTGGGTGTAATTAAAATGTGTCAGACTCAATCAATCATTCCAACAGGGATACTATCAATGTTTCAGTCTGAAAAAAGACTAATCAGTTGATGTGCGGTCGGACATTTTCCAATAACAGTCTAAGTGCTTTAGTCTACTGTGAGCTTGACCCATCCTCTCTTTTATTCTAATTTATCTGAAGGAGTGTATCAAAATATCCATTGTGACTCCTATGTATTGTGTCAAGACATGTCTATCTCTGACAGGTGGTGATGCCACCCTGTGTTAGTCAGTAAGAGGATGGCTCACTGTCTTTTTGACCTTAGCAGTCAGCTATCAGTGGTGTGTATGTATGTGCGTGCATACGTGCATTTCTCATTTGCATAAGTGATGTAATTAGACCGCCCTTTCACATGTAGATCAGTTTGACAACATGGCAATCACTCCAACACACACATGCAGCCATACACACATACACACACAAACACCCACGACAGCACACGCGTACTGCCATGACCACCCCCATATCATGGGGAGTCTGTTGTCTGTGAGCAGAGAGTGTAAAGATTAACATAATCCAGCTAATAAGTGTGAGTAATATTCACACAGTGACGCGTGGCATAGACACTGTCCTGCTGATGCGTATTTGTATCTCATTATAGATGTAAAGTACTGAAGGGGGGCAAACGGGCGCAGGGGGTTGCCACTGTGGATGGGGGATGGTGAGGGGTCACAAAAAAGTGTGGACCTGACTGTAGACACACCAAAGAATGACAATAAACAGGAGATTTTTTGTTTTGTTTTTTTTTTGTTCTGTTTGTTTTTTGTTAAGTTATACTATGCAGTCAGAGAGTGCTGATACAGAAACACATTACCCAGGGTACCTCATAACTAGGATGCTGGAAATCAGTACAGAAAGTGTTTCCACAAAATCAGAGAGACAGTTTCACTCATTTTTTCTGTTCATTTACAGTACTTACAAGGCTACGAGTGTCAGTTTTTTTGCAGCAGGATGTAGCAATTATAAATAGAGTGTATTTGCGCTTGCAGGCTAGCTCTGCCACATGATTGATTAGGATGGTGTGACGACCATTAAAAAGTCATTTAAAAGATGGATAGGGACCACATTTCCAAATAAAAACCACTTTATACCTGATGAAGTGCTGAACAAACTCTCCTTCAAAGACATTTACTGATTACTCTCGGCGTGTGTGAGTGAGTGTAATGTGGGAAGCAACCATGTACTGTGTGCATCAGCTATATGCGATACCAAAGTAATCTTCAGGACACAGTGGGGCAGTGGATAGTGATGTTCACGTTTTGAGAACTAAAATTAGATCATAATTTTTAGATTAAAAGAAGTGGCATGATACTCATTAGGTCAGAGGTATAAGATATCTGTGTACACACGATGCCACAAACAGGCCTACACGCACACACTCATTGGAGTGATCTGATAGCACAGCATTGCTTCAGTGTTGCTTTATCCAGAGAAGCAGAGCTGTGTCTGAATGTGCGAATGCATTTCAGCTCTGTCTCTTTAACTCAGGGCTCCACCACAGCAGCATGCTTTGGGATTCATGCATAAACATGAGCTGGCCTTTCAGCTCTCTCCTCACATAACCAATCTAAATCTAAATGAGCCCCCACTACAGATACACCAGCAGGCAATGACATTACACCCCCCCCCCAGCCCCAGCCCAACCCCCTACTCTACCCCACTACCCCCAGCGACACATATACACCAGCAGGCAATAATTTCACGCCATCCCTCAAAGCCCCCCCTCCACCTCTTCTGCACACACACTCGTACCCCTTTTTGCCGCAACCTCACCAGCTGCACAGTACTCATTTGATTAAGAGGGGGAGGACAGGGAGAAGGAGAAATGGTGGGGGATCACTTTATCAGGATGACTTTCTAAGATGGCTATCAGCTAGGAAGCTATCTCAAGCCCTCTTCTGTCTTTACTTTGCTATTGTCCTCCCCATGTGTCTGAGTGTCTGTTCCCTGCAACCCCAATCACAACTGTTTCATGGATATGTTTCCTCTGTTGTCGCATTTCTGTATATTGGTTAAATGAATGGTTTGCTGGTGGAGAAACAGGAGCAGGTTTGTGTTTGAGAGTCTGAATGAACAACACATTCCTGCATTGTAGTTTCTCCTCTCTGGCAAGTTGTCTCATCAACCAACCACTGGAAAGTTTGACTCAACAAAAGAACAAAATAAAATCTGAGCTACCAACCTTTGCTATGGTCTTCGAAATGTTGCATATGAAAATCTGCGTGTCCTAAATGTGCTGTAGTGTGCAATTTTCCTCCCCTTTCTGCCAGAGTCGTAAAACACATTATCATCAGGAGCAGCAGCAGAAGCAGCAGTGTAATTCATCTGAGGTCGTTAATATTCATCATATCATTTAGTCACAAAGGAAACTCATCTGGCTGAATGTCACAGATGTAATTAATGAAGTGACCCCAGAGGTCATGGCTCCATTCACCAAACGCCTTCCACACTCTGCCGTGTTACACACAAAAGCCTTCCAGCCAGACACACACCACCACCAAACATACAACCTGGATAATGAAACACATACAGTAGAACAGGCAGACACCCTCGCATACCACAACATTCACAAAATGGCTTCTCTCGGTTAGACTAAAGGGATGAGACCAGAGCATGCACCAAAGCAGACTTTATTTAGCTCAGTGGAGTATGGGAAGGGAAAGGAAGAGAAACACACACCAGTAGAGGAAGACTGGGGGAGGGAGAGTATAGAGACACACTAAACCACTGGAGCAGGACATAAGGACAGGTGCACATCACAGGTATCTTTTTGGTCATCACTATGGCAACAACATATCCAGAAAAAAATGAAAAGAATAGTTTTACCTACAGTAAGGATAACAGAGCCCCTTCACCATAGAGGACCCCAATATGTACATCTTACAGTCACTAAGATCAAGAGAATACGAGAGAAATGAAATTGAAAATAATCAGTATACAAAAAAACTGCCTTTGTGGTATTTGGAATGCACATTTCTGTACAGAAGAAAGCTCATTGGTATTGTCGTAAACATTGGTTAGTTTGAGAACAAAACATGACAGAGTTAGTCAGTCCACATCCTTTGGAAAGTTGGCTGTGATGTCAGTCTGAGTTCAGCAAAGCTGTTTGAGCTGGACAAATGGACTAGAGACATTGCAACACACAAAGACCGACAACATACCAGCGGAAGGTTTGGGGCTGAACTCCTTCAAATAGCTATCCAGTATCTCCATACTTATTGAGAAGTTAATGCCCCAGACAGGTTTTTCTGCAACTGGAAGCTTGAAAAAAAAAAAAATTTCTGGTGTTATGAAAGCCATTTTTATCTTCTGAGTAGGGGTAGTTAATAGGATACTGAAAAACAAACCTGATGGAATTGAGCCCCACATATCCATTTGTTTTCAACAGAATAATGGAGGAGCAGTTTATCAACAGCATCACAGTTATCATTACAGTTTGTAGTCATTAAAGCCTAGTGGTAAAGCGATCAGAGCATGCATCTTTCTACAGTATCGTTAGAAACTACAGTACGTTAGCAGCAAACTGGACATCCTTAAGGGCTGAAGTTCAACACTATGGTAAAAAAGAAAGAAAAATAAACTGCAACATTTCTCAAGAGAAGTAAAACTCTTTAACCGCTATATTACAGACTGCCATGGCTCTAGTTTGGGGTTTTGGTTACAGTCTCCAGTGTGCTTATGAGAGGCAGAAAACAGTAGCTTAGATATAGGGACTCCTTCCTTCTTTAAAAACAGCAATACATCGTCAAGTAAACAGTAGCGCTTATTTTCGTAGGTCATATGGTTAAAGTATCATCACGTCTTTGGATTTTTGTCTTAAAGCATTAATTATTGTTTAGCTATTATTGTTATATTATCATTATTACAGTTAGAATAAGGACTGGTTGCAAATGAACACAGGGAGAAAGGTAGAGAGAAAAAGAGGAAAGTAGGTAGGGAGGGAGAATGAGGGAAAATAAATTAAATGTACAAAAATAACATCAATAACATCCGAAGTTTTTCTCAGCTTTGCGCAGTAGCTCCCCATCTGTAAGTGGAAAAGGGAGCTATGTCTCAATCATCCAATGAAGTCTTGAGTCAACCATACAAAAGCTAAATACTGTACATTTACCCCTCACACTATTAAACACTTTAGTTTCAATAAGGTTTTTGTAACAATCTATTACTCAGAGGTGAAAAGCTCAGATCCGTGAAATACAGAGATGTTTTGTAGATATCATTTAATACTTTGTCCAAGGTTAAACCATGCCTCTTCTGTTTTAAAAACAGAAAAAAACAGTATTAAGATCACATTTGAAGCAGAGCCATGTTGAACTGTTGACCTGAGCATAGAAAGCTTTACATTAATCACATAACATTGGTCAGCCATTGGTATATTCAAATAGAACGGAAAGGCAGTAAGTCACCTTGCCTGAACATATCAAAGCTGTCATAATCTTTTCATAATCATGACACTATTATATCGAAGCAAGACAGTTTATCTCAATCCATAAGATTTATATTAAGAAACTATTACTAAACACACACAATGTAAATTTGAGTTTGGTTAAAGTTTTCATATACAGTATAATGGTTGAGTGCTATAAAAAATAGTTTGTCCGGACAAGACAAACTGGCCTTTACGTTCTGTGCTATTTGGGCTGTAATCCACTAAAGGAACATAGAAGGTGTACATGTACAACAGAAGACTCATCATTGGCTTGTGGAGGGTGAAGCTGCATTCTAGCACCGTATCAGTCTATTGGTACACGGCTTAACCTATGCCAGCTGCAGATCTCACCCATTCACTGTACAGACGTCAGCTCTGCAGTTTGTTATTGAAAACAAACACGTTGAAATTAAATCCACAGACATGTAAAATTTTGGTTACGAGCTTTGGAATCTGAGTCAGTCTTTACAAAAGCTCTATGCGAATACCTCCGTCTATTTCAAGGATTTTTTTTCCATTTTTTTTCATCATCTTCTGCTTCTTCTTCTTCTTCTTCTTCTTCCACTATTAACTGCTTTGTTTTTCTTCAAGTTTATCTTTTGGAGCTCTCTATTTACACTAAAATCTCTTTGACAATTTCTTTTCCAGCCTCGTACAGACTGGTACTACATGCTACACAGCTAGTCATCTAGCACTGTCTGGTGGAGGGCCCACTGTGAGTCTGTCATGCAGACTGAGAGGTAGACTGCAGGTCTAGCTGGGCAGTGAGGTCACATACTTGGAGAATGCTCTTTGGCCTCTGTGGCATCTGGTTGGTTTTATCAAGGTGGTGTTTGGTTGTAGTAAGGTGTCTGACGGAATAAGGAGAGGAGCTCTTTTCAACAAGAACGTACAGACCAGGAAAGAGAGTTTAAGGACAATATGAAAAGAGGAAAGCTGTGATAAAGAGGACTTGGTTTGGGCTCTCTCTGACTTTCAGTTGAGAGAGTTTGTCTTTGGGCCACTGTGGCTCTGCATCTTTGGGGTGTTCAGGTTAGAGGTTTGGCAGCAAAGTGGACAGGGTATACGTTTAGAGGCCAACAGCAGGTGCAGGAGGACTTTTGGGGAGCATGTATTTGAAGGAAGCAGAGGGTCTGAGAGTCTGCCTCTCTAAGCTCTGTCTCTCTCCCCAGCCCCTGCGGACAGCTCGGCCTGCTCCCTCTCTGCAGAGTCAGAGCTCAGGCTCCTGGCCCTCTTCTCCTTGGCTCTGGCATTCTGGAACCACACCTGCAAAAAAGATTTGTATGAATAAATATTAACAATTACCTTTACAAGACTTAACTGAAATTACAGTTTTTAATATTTAATAAATGCATTTATTAAACTGCATTTTATTATTTCATTATATATGAATAATTAAAAAAAATCACCTGCACCACACGGTGAGGCAGTCCCAGCTCTTGGCCCAGTGCCTCGCACTCTCGTCTGTTAGGGGTACGGTGGCTCCTGTAGAAGTCTCGGAGCTGAAGTACCTGAAAGTGGCTCATCTGTGTCCTTTGGCGCTGCTGTTGATGGTGGTGCTGCTGCAGAGTTTGTGTCTCACCCCAATCTGAGCTCGGAGCCCCAGATCCCTCAGGACTCAGAGAAGCTTGGTCAGCCATACTGGAACCCTCCTCACATGGGTACTCCTCATCATCTTCATCATAGTCATCATCATCCTCCTCCTCTGCGTTGTTCAGATCAGTGGTTGAAGATGAAGAGGTCACATGTGGCTTCACAGTGAGTTCTTTGTTGCTGATGACATAGCCATGGTTTGGGATAGGGTTGGAGGAGGCAGATGGGCCTGGCCTGTCCGTGACAGGTGACATAGCCATACCAATCTGCCCAATGGATCCATTACTCATCGATAAATTGTAGCCTGCTCTTTCAGCCTCTGCCCAGTGGCGCGATCTCATGTGGGCATCCAAAGCACTCTTAACCTTGAAGAGAGCCCTGCAGAATGGGCAGCGCAGGTGGTTGAAACCCAAGCTGAAACTGGATCCTGGCCCCATTGACCGGAACTGTCCTTTTCTCTCTCTGGCTCGTGTATTCTGAAACCAGACCTGTGAAGGAAAGACCCAGTGTGTTTTAAAATCTGAGGTACACACAACGCATTGAGTCATTTTTTTCTGCCTTTCTTTCTCTCCCTCTCTCCCAAAAACATTGCATTCACACACATTCAAACACAACAAGCATCCATAAAGTACCTGAACCACACGCCTTGTGAGGCCTACATCACGTGCAATGCTTTCCAGGACTCCTCTGGTGGGGTTAGAGTCCAAGCTGTAGCGCTGATACAACACTTCCAGCTGTTCTGGAGTGATGGTGGTCCTCTGACGCTTATCTCTTCGGTGCTCCTCTTCAACCTCTCTACTGCCCCGTTGACCTTCGAAACTGGTCTCTGACATTAGCTTTGAATTCTGCTTCATGGGTGTCAGGGAACTTTGAGAGAGGCTGCTGAGGGTATTACTTGAATGATCAGAGAGCGTGTTCTTTAGTTGTATGCTGTTTAAGTGTGAAATCATGGGATGTGTGGGATTAGTGTGCATCTGAGACACAGTGCCTGAAAGCATTTGGCTGGCCATCAGGGTGTGGTTGGGATGGAGCATCATGTAAGGCATGGTTCTGTCTGTGAATCCAGAGTGGAGAAACTGGACCTGGGTCTGAGCTGCCAGCAGGTGCCTGGTTTGATGCTCCTGCCACAGCTTGAATGAAGGCAAGGACATTGGACAGAGACTGCACTGGAACTGAGCCTGGGTTTGGGGTTGTAGCTGGTTTTTTGGCTGGGTTTCAGTTGATAGACCAGAGGTGACATCAGGCAGCCGAGTGTGGCTTGTTTCGGATGCTGGAGTAGCAGGGATGCTGGGTAATGTATCAGCAGGCTTTTCAACAGCTTGATCAGTAGGAGAGCTGTTTGTATGCCCCTGGCTGGAATGAGCCATGGATTGGATGGTGGCTTCTGTTTTTTGTGAAGAGGAGGAAGAGCGAGGCTGGGGTCTTTCTGTAGTACTTTCTGGCTGCAGATTGGGTTCAGGTTGTGGAGAGGACCCAGTTTTCATGACCTGAACAATTTTGTTACGCTGGATGTCTGCATCTGGAACTCCATTTTGAGCTTGAACAAGACTTGCCACAGGAGAGGTTGTTTTATCTTCTTGTTTCCTAGTAACAAGTGTTGGTTCACCTTTGGCTGTTGGATGCTCATTTTCTTTGCAGTGACCAGAAGAATCAAGAACAGGTGAGTCGGGGTGGGTGTAATACTCATAAGTAAGATCCATGGAATTTTCATTCTGAGATTCGACCTGTCCTTCATCTCCACAGCTGTTATCCTCATTATCACCATCATTCTTGTAGTAGCCATTTCTCTGTCTGTGGATATTGTCAAGCAGGTTCTTCCCCTCTAATCCATCATCTGTGCCTCGGTCTTGATTTTTGCGGGCTCTTTGTCTAGCATTTTGGAACCATACAACAATGACTCTGTTCTGGAGAGACAACAGAGCAGACAACCTGTCATATTCTTCCTCTCTGGGATAAGGAGTTGCCTCAAACACCCTCTGCAGGGTCTCAAGCTGCTGCTCCGTGAAGCGGGTTCTGGAAGAACGTCGGCCCCTATGAGGCTCTCCTCTCTGGAGGTCTGTTGTCTGGGGCTGTGGGGAGGTGTTGGCCTGAAGGCCAGGGGACAGTGAGCATGGGGAAATTGTCTGAGGCTGGTTTTGCACTGCTTCCTCTCCGGGGGCCTCCAGGGCTATGGTTGGGGGGTTGTTAAAATTGTAAGGGGAATCCTTGTCTCGCTGGCGTTCTTTAAATAGGGTGTTGCGGAACCAGTGTTTGATGACTTTATGAGGCAAACCAGACAGAGCAGACATCTTGTTGATCTCTTCATCACTAGGGAGGCTGTTAATATCAAAGTGTTTCCTCAGAACAATCAGTTGCTCTTCAGAAATTCGTGTTCGGGTTCTCTTACCCTGTTGTTCAACTATTGTTGGGCTTACTTGCGGTTGCTGTGATGTTTGGATGGGACTGGGTTGGGATGATTGACACAGCAGTGCAGGATTGAACTGTGGAGGCTGACCTTGCAAAGTTGGGCTGAGCTGGGGTTTCTGGGTTAGCAAAGCTGGACTAAGCTGTGGCTGTTGCCCTATTAGCGCTGGGTTGATTTGAGATTGGTAGAGTTTTGCAAGCTCAGGGCTCACACTTGAGTCTAACCAAGTTTGGGGCTGGAGAGCCACAGACTGCATCACAACTGGAGGAAGGAGAGGTAGCTCCATGGGAAACGGAAGAGGGGATAGGGGAAGCTTAGGTAAAGTCAGTGGGGGTATAGGAAGCTGGGGCAAGGGAAGAGAAAGCATAGGTATTTTGGGTAAGGGAAGAGTTATGGACTTCGCTGGGGATGTGGTTTGTGAAGTAGCTGTGGCAGATGTGCTTGGGATGGGTGCCTCTGGAGAAAAATCTTGAGCTTGAGATAGAAATGGAGGAGAGGGTACAGGGGCAGTTGGTGTTAGGTCTGTACCCGGGGTGCATGTTTTGTTTATGGGGTCTGAAACTGAAGGTACAGGTGAGGGTTCAAGTGTATTAACTTGAGGATTAACTGGTTCCGGTGCTATTTCTGATTCTGAGGATGGGGCTGGGGCAGCAGCTTGGGGACAAGCAGTTGGATTCTCCCCAGATTTAGGCTGTGTGAGGGGGTACATCTGGTCATACTGCAGCCTGTATTCTCTGGAAAACCTCTCCAGTGCAGCAGTAGGAAACAGCATCCTGTGAATGTACTCCTTGTGGCTCTTTAAAATCAAGGCATCTGAAAACAACTTCCCACAGTCTCTACACTTTTCTCCTCTTCTACAGCATTCTTTTCCTTTGTTTGCTGATTCCTCATCTTTGTTCAGTGTTTCCTCTTCTATCTCTCCATTGCCATCTACTCTTTTGTTATCCTTACAACCATCCATCTCACCAGCCTGTAGTCCACTAAACTCATCTCTTTCTTCCTCAGGGCACACCTCCATCTTGTTGATATCAGAGCATTCTTGTTTATCTGTTATTGTATGAGCTGATATCTGCTGCTGGTGTCTGTTTCTACTTTGTATATACTGCAGTGCCAACTCATAACCATAACTCTGCAGCAGGGCTCTAAGAGGCTCCCCATTCACAGCAGCATAGGGTACTCTGGGAGGGGGGCACTGCAATCCAATGAGATTAAATGAAGAGGACTCTGTTTCTTCCATCTGACTCTCATTTTTAACACCAGGAACAAGCATGTCTTCTTTTTCTTCCTCAAGACTAGAATGGCTGTGTTCTCTTTCTGTCTGGTTGATTGAGGATCCACTGCAGGCTGCTTCAACCTTGGTTTCACACTGCACATGATCCTTTGGTTGGAAAACAGCTGAGTGTGAACTTTGTGTCTGTGTTTTTTTCTCATCTGTTTGGGGCTGAGACTCCCTTTTAGCTTCTGCCTTAACTTGTTCTTTTGGGATAGAGTTGGCAGATAGTAACTGACTATGGTCTTCGCTCTTAACAACTAACTCTGGGTTAAGCTTTATGTCTCCTGACAAGTAAAAGGGCAAAAGAAGTTGCTGCTGCAGAGAGAGCAAGTTGTCTGGTGTCAAGGGGAAGTGTTGTTTAAGGAAATTCTCTGGCCCAATGGGAAGGTGCTGCATCAACTGGGACTGGAGCAGAGCTGTGTGTTGCTGTAACTGAGCTTGGGCCTGTGCCTGAGCCTGAGCTAACTGCTGCTGTTGTATAAGCATTAGATGGTTTCTTGATGCCAGAAGCTCTGCCACTTTCTTTTTAGTCTGCTGGCTGTCAGTTGCGTTAGAGATGGTTGGCTGGGCCTCAGCTGCTAAGCCTAGCAAAGAGGCTGAAGAGCTTACTACATCTGGCCTCTTGGTGAAAGGAAAACTCTTGGATATTTCTTCTCTGGTGGTGGCAGCCTGAGAAGCAGTAGTGGGAGCTGACACTGGAGCAGCTACACTAGATGCTGTGGTCTGTGGAGCTGTGTTCTGGGCAGCACGAGCTCTAGTCTGATGAAGGACAGAGCGAAGATGTATGTCCAGTGTGGAGCTCTGGCTATAGCCCACTCCACACAATCGGCAGCGGTAAGGCCTAGGATCTGAACCACGGGGAGCCTCAGGGGCAGCAACACCTGCGCCAGAGTCCTGCAGGGCTCGTCTGGCCCGGTGGAGATGGGACACAGAGTTATAATGTACCAGAAGAATGGTTTTCTGGGTAAAAGATTCAGAACATATGGTGCATTTATAGGGCCTGGCTGGGTCCAGATAGCGGTCCATTGTGGGATTAGAGCTCTTTTTGACAAGAGAGCTAGAAGTGGGTTCTGATATGATCTCTTCATGTGGCCCTTTCTCTGGCTCAGTTAAATCCTCCTCACCTCCTCCTTCACCAACCATGTCCTTCTCTTTAAATTGAACCTCTTCTTTTTGTTCCTCCTTTCTCTCCATGCCTAGAGCGTCTTCCTCTATCTCTTCATCCTCACCCTCTCCTGCTTCTTGACCCACTTGAGGTGATAAACTAAAATCTTGTTGAACTGAACTCTTATTATGCTCCATGTATTGCGCAGTATGTGGCGGTAATAGTGTATTCTGCCCCTGTGTGTTGTCCAGCTGTGAGTGTGTGTTCTGCATGTGTCTCTGCAGGGCCTCCTGACTGCGGCATTGTCTAGAACAGAGGGGGCACTCTGTCGCCGCCCTCATGGCATGGTACTGCCAGTGCAGCTGGAGCTTCTCCTGAGTGGGGAACGCAAGGCTGCACCTGCTGCAACGGAACCGGTAACCATGGCGATCAGAAAGGGGAGGGGGATCGCCGGGTGGGGACGTGGGCGGGGAAGAGGGGGGGATCTGTGTCGGGGACTCGGGAGCCAGTCTACCATTGGAAGGGTGAGTGGTGTTGTCTTCTAGGGGTGGGGTGAGTAGAGCTGTGACATCTTTGGGTGCGGCTACATCTCCCTCAGAGTTCTCCACTGAAATGCCTGTGAAATGCATAAAACAGTGACTCTGAGTTATTTCACAGGCCAACAAGTCAATGTGTTTTGAACAAATGACCATGAAATGATTTGGTATTTATGATTCTTTAATTAACATCTAATTTGTGGTCAGTTGTACCTCGCATTTTATACCAACCTTTGTTTTTCTGTAAATCCAGAGAAGCAATGGAATCAGCAGTATGGGAACAATTTGCATTGTTATTCTCGGCGTTTTTATTTTCATCTGTGTGCAACTCTGTCTGTGGTTCCATCTGCAGCTGAGGCTGTGGTTTTTCCATGGATAGTGTGACCTGGAGGAAAATGATGTGACAGTCTGTCAGTTACAGTCTTTTTTGTTTTTTATTGCCAATTACATTCATTGATGTTTTCCCAATTCAGACTAAATGAAATATGGAATATTACCATATTTTCTTAATCCAACATCATGAATAAAGCATGTTTAATTGTACAGCATAAAAGCAGGCAAATATCAAGTGTATAAACATAGAGTGCCTGCACACCCTGTCGTAGTATCATAAAACATTAAAGTGAGAATCTCTAAGTGTATCGTTACATCTTGCACCTGCCTGCACAGCAGTGCAGACAGCAAGGCACATCAATTTGGTGATAAGTGTATATGGTTGAGATATGTGGGTCTGCCCTTCAGCTCCTACGACACCCTCAAACATGCCCCAAGGGTTTAATAAAACTTTACTGAGCTGAATAATGAATTTATTTAAAATCATCCTTCATATAGAAAACCTCCATATCCACAGCTTCAAGCACTGAGAGCCAATACTATATCTATGCGAACAGCTAGCTACCCTAAGGAAAGGACAGACAGCTTAAGATGAGATTTACATGACAAGAGTTTTTTCTGCATAACAGCTTCATAAGAGAGAGAGGAACAACCATACACACACACACACACACACACACACACACACACACACACACACACACATATACATACATACACACTGCAGAGAAAACTGAAGGTCAGGCTTAATCTAGAGAGCGTAATTGGAAAGCAAGGTACATAATGGCCATCATCACCTCAGTCTGAATTAATGAACCTCAATTACTATCAGAGAGAGTGAGGGAGGGGTAGGAGGGGAAGGAGGGAGGACGATGGCGGGGGGGTACAGGGTGTAGAATATGAAAAAGAGAGGGAGTAGGAAGGAGGAGGGAGGAAGTATGGGGCAATGAACAAAAAAACTGCTCCGGAGAGAGAGAGTGAGTAAGGGAGGGGTAACGCATAAGAAATTGAGAGAGAGCTTGGGAGAGACAGAAAGGGAGGGGCAGGGACAGAGATTGCTGAATAGGAATGATAGGAGTAGCTGGAGGGGGGAGAAAGGGACAGCAGAGGGGAAAAAGGGTGAAAAGCAGTCAGTCAAGTGGAGGCGAAGAGCGCAAGAGACAAAGGCCACTTAGCATACGGGCCAGGGAGATGGAGGATGGTGATGTGGATAGATGACCAGTCTTTGTTAGTTGGAGAGACACAGTAAAAAGCATGGGGGCCCCTTTTTAGCTTGACTGCACTTCTGGTAATAGAAGGCTACTTAAACATGCATTATAGAAAGACTGGCTTTTCCCTCACTCACTCAGTCAAACCTTCTCCCTTCCACTCTAAAAGACGCACATACACATACACACAGAATGCACGGCTGCATCAAAGATGATAGCGGGGAGCTACTTAAACATGCATTAAAAAAAAGCGCAGCCTTTCTCTCTGGTGCCTTCTTAATGGAATTGTCTCCCTACATTTCACTCTGCCCCATCCCCCATCGCTTCGCCTGCCCATTTCTTTTTGCTTCCTGACGAACGCAAATACAACAAATACACACTTGCATATACTTACAGTGCTGATGAGCTTGTCTACACAGTCCTGCGCCACACTGTGCACATGTGTGAGATGTTGTTGAAGGTGTATGTATGGGAGTTTAACCTGGCACAAAGGGCACTGGACAGTCTAAGAGAGAAGATAGCACAGATGTGCAAGGGTTTGTGGGATTACACAAGCAACTGCCATTACCTCTAATCTAGAACTGCATTTATTTTCTCGGCTGTTACACTTTATAGTCACATGGACATACTTAAATTATTAAAGTGTGTGTCGACTGCTCACCTGCTGGTTCTCATTTTGCTGGTGTATTCTGGGGCGTTTGGTTGAGATGGAGTTTTCCATTTCCTCACATCGAGAGGATGGACGCTTGACTGAGGGCAATGACTCCCTCTTCTCTCTTTCCTCCCCCCTAGTTTCTCCTCCAAGAAAAAATTTACAAGAACATGTAAACACATTGATATTCACTATGTATGCATCATATTATCTACTATCATTTGAGTTAAGAAGAATACGTCATAAATGTGTTGAATTGTTCTGCATGTAGAAGTAGCAATACCTGTCTCCTCAAAAATATTCTTCACCCCCTGGTTACATGTGTCTTTGGTTGTGTCCAAAGGACCAGTGATGGTCTCACTGGAAGTTTCCATATCCTCACTGAGCTCTCCTGGGAGGGGACAAGACAAATAATTATCTTGTACAAACACTGTGCTTCATACAATATGTTCTCACAAACTATCAGGCTAATTGTAGTTTATATTATTCTCTAGGTAGCATCCTTCAAAAAGACCATTGACTTTGGACCTCACTTCATTCTTCTTGCTTGCCTCCATACACTATTGATCACATATTGATTCTCCATTAGATTCTCCTCAGAGGTGGAGTAGAGGTAATATGGACTTACAACACATCAGTTCACCTCGATAAGTCTTAATCCACACATTGACAAATCTCAGGATACATTTAATTCACAAATGAAGTCCTGAACTACTCATTTTAGGTGTTGTGCCAGCACCACAGACAATGTAAAATCAGTGTTTTATTTGGAACAGACTGCAGATTGTTGACTAGCCTCCACCTCCCCCATTCTTGTCCAGGGGATTTGTATTGGTCCATTGATTAGCAGGTGCTAGTTAGCTGTTGTCAGGGGTTATTGGGGATATAACAAGGATGTGTATCGACTAATCAATTTGCTCGATCAATATCTCAGCTACAGCCATTAGTCATTTTCTCACTCTTTTCATCTTAATCCCCCTGTCTATTCTCTCCTGTCAGCGAGCACATGCAACATGAAATCAAACACACCCACACGGTTCATATTCTCACCTGTGTCACCATCAAGACTTTTCCTGATGGTAAAAATGGCTGCCAGCTCCTCTCCGCCCATTGGCTGCAGCTGTAGTAGCCCTTCCCTCTGCTGATGGGTTGGGGTTTGACTGTGTTTCAGTACTTGGAGTTTAGAGGAGGAGGAGTGGTTGCACAGGAGGCAGTGGAACAGCCACGAACCTCCATCAACCTCACCGTCATACTGCTGCAGGAACTAAAAACAATGAGGTAGAAAGGAAAGAAAGACAGAAAATTAATATGGTTGGACAATAGTTTAGAAATCTAGTCTGATTATCATGAATGGCTTAACACATTTTTACTTCAAAACTGCTTGCTGGTCCTAAGACAAAGGGGTTATTATTGAAAGTGTACTGACTCTGTAAACCCGGACACTGGCCTCGTGATGGGAACTGAGGGAATGTCCTCGTAGCTTCTCCAGACTGCTGGTCACGTAGTCACACAGGTTGCACCTCAGCTGTACGGGGTTGCCCTTAGCAATAAGGGCAGCCCCCTCCTGACCCCTGTCACCACCCTCCTGGAGGTGAGCAGCAAGTTGGTACCTGGTGCGATGTCTGTCAGTCTGGCAGTGCAGGGAGAAGTTAGCCCTCAGCGGGGTGGTGTAGCCACACAGCCTGCAGTGGCAGCCACCAGCGACCAGGGAGCACCACTCAGACTGAGGCAGAGAGCGAGGGGCGTTCAGGTGCTGCTCCACAGACTCTAAGCTGTCTGATGAAAAGCAGGAGCAGACAAGGCATTGAAACACGCCCTGGGAGAGGGGTCCAGTCGGGGACAGAGATGGGGCTGGAGGGGGAGAGGGAGAGGGGGAGGGAGAAGGAGTCAGTGTTGACCCAAGGCTGACTGGCTGTTCTGCAACTTTCTGACTGGTCAGTCGCATGTTCAGGGAGAGCTCGGCGCCTAAAACAGAGAGAGAAACCCTGTTAAGAATTCACAATTTTTTTTCAGACTTTTTTGTTGGATTACATTATGAGATGTGATGCATTACTCACCTGTGTTTTGTAGGTGTTTAAGCTGCGGGGCAAGGCTCCTGCAGTGAGACAGATAGTAACCTCTCTGGAGCCGTAGCATGTTATGAGTGTGTTTCTCGCTGGTGGTGTGTATGCGCAGGTTCCGGGCAATGCTGGTCTCATAGTCGCACACATCACACCGCCACCGCTTGCCATGAGAGTGAGAGTGTGCAGGTGGTGTGAGCTTGGCGGCCTGGGTAGTAGGCGTTGGAATAGAGAGTGGGAGCTTGTATGTAGGCTCATCCACTGCATGACCGTTGGAGGAGCTGCTATTGTTGGTAATGTGAGACGTGTGAATGTGACCATTTGAGTGTCCCCCAGTCTGAACATTATTAAGGTGTTTATCCGACTGCATGTGTATGCTGAGGTTGCCTTTCGATGAGGTAGCATAGTCACACACCTCACAGCGGTAGGGCTTGTAGCCACAGGCGTAGGTTTCACCTCGGGCCAAGCGAGGATGGGGTTTCCCCGAACTGCAGTATCCACACATATCTCGTGTTGCACCTCCACAGACACACTTTCCCCCAGAGGCGCCACACACACACTGGCCTCCTGTCTCTGGATGTTTCTCTTTCATGTGGACTTGCAGTGTATGCTGAGACTTATAGTGCCAGTTACACTTGGGGCATTTCAGCGTCTTGCAGGAGTTGCGAGAGTGCATTATGGTCATGTGACTCGTCAGTGAGTTCGGAGAGAGGTCTTGGTTGAGGTTTTTAAGGACAGCTTCTTTCTGTTCTCCTTCTTTGTCTCTCTCATCATCCACCTCTGTGTCTTGCTGGCTGTCATTTGGTTCTGGAGCTTTGGCACCATCTCCATTAGAAATGGAAGAGTGAGGAACCCCTGCCGGCCCATCATCCTCAGCAGGTATACTGGCAGGCTCCGTACCTGCCAGTGGAAAAGCCAGAGTAGACTGCTGGGATTTAAAGCTCTGAGGAAACCCAGAAATCCAGCCCTGATCTCCCTTAATGTCTTTTACCTCTGTCTCGCTCAGCAGGGCAGAAGAGGAGGACGGACAAGTGAAGTGCTTTGGAGCGATGGAAAGAAAAGGGGAGGGCTTTGGAGAGGTGGAAGGAGTGGGGGGGGGCTTTGGAGAGGCGGCTATTTTGCTGTCGAGTGTGCCACTGGCCTTTGCAGTGCTGGAAGAAGAGCTGTGCTGGCTCTGTTGAGGTAATAAAGAACATTTGGATTTGGTTTGGCTTTGGTTTGAGATGGCCTCCTCCTCTTCCTTCTCCTCCTCTCTGCCTCTGCTGCTAAGAGCTGCTGGGAGGCCCCCTGTAACTGACGCCTCTCCCTCACCTACATGCACCTCCCTTTCTTCCTTCCTTTGCCTTGACAAGTATCCCTCCCCGAAGTCCTCCTTCATCCCCTGCTTTTGACACACTCCATTCTCCTGCGAATGTCGGCCTCCTTCTTTCTGGTCACCTCCCTCGGTCTCTTCTCTAGCCTGGGACCCCTCTGCGCCCTCCTCCTCCTGCTGCTGATGCAGGGTCAGGGGCTCTTTGGCAGGGGCCATGGCTGAGATATGAGAGGATGACCCCTGTTCAGGAATGACCGCCAGGGTCAGGAGAGGAAGAGATAAAGCCTGGGGACTGAGGTCAGCATCTCTCTCCTCTCCTCCCCCTCCATCCCCTCCTCCTCCCTCACTGCTGTCCATACCAGAGGCTACAGCTGCCACGCATTACTACCCCACCTGTGAGTTTCAGATACAGATAAAGCAACAGAGAAGGCAGGATAGACAGACAGGAGAAAAGTGTAGGGAAAAAGGAGAAAATGAAATACATGAGTCATGTAAATAGTATTGCATAACAGTGGAGGCCATTGATTACAGTCCCTGGATAGCATCTGTTCAATACTCCCTTCACAGTGCGCAATACGGAGGCTGGTTACTCAGGGGTTAGCGTTAGCCCTTAATGGGAAAATCAATAGCATGAGCACTAAACTAGGTAGAGGAATGCGGGTAAAGGCTACGCAGGAGGTCTATAATATTCCTCAGGGGATAGGATTAAATAAAGAACTGAACGCTTCTGAGCTAAAGGGCTTCCACTAAATTGCCACACTTAGATAAAAGCGGATAAAAGAACAGTTTTTAAAGCCTGTGTATCCGTCTCTACATCTTTTGTTGTGCATTAGTACAGTGATATTATGTGAGGAAACGGGATCCCTGTTTAGCACGAGCCATTTTAAAACACAGTGCAACGCAGAGGATGGACACAATACAATAGACACCTATAATGTCATTTAGTCCAAAATACAGCAAATACTTGGGTGAGGCTTGTACAATTTTTGTTGATATTTCAGACAGGTGTTGATTCAAATCTGTGGCGTTTTCTGAAGCAATAGTTTGTGGTGTTATTTTATGTGTATAATATTGTGTCCACCTCACATCTTGCACACTATAAAACACACCAGTGCACATAAACACAAGCAGTGTTGTACATTAAAATAACGACTGCATTTTTGTAATACACTGTCACTTAATGCATCATGCATTTATAGTTGATAAGGTGTTTAAAAAGCAAATGGTTTAAAGCAAAGTTGACAGCATTTACTTGGATTTAGAAAAAAAAAATATCATTTTAATGGAACTAGTAAAAGGTTATGGCATTTCATCACACACCAATGTCCATAAAAATTCAAGTTAATCATTAAAATTTTCAAAAATTGAGAATTGAGGTTTCACAAAGATTCTGAATCACAAGCACAATCATGCATCACTACAGAGAGTTCCTAAAATGTGAATAAATCGGGCCACTCCTACTCTTCTGTTCCTGACTGACAGATGGATGCCACACACGACAGATACACCTCTCTTAGTCTGTGTGTGTCCCACAATCTCATTACTGACCTTTTTTAATCAAGGAGAGACCTTAATGTACCCTTTCACCTTCTCCTTCAACCGACCAACCCCCTCCTCCTCCTTAAACACCCTCTCTCTCTCCTTCTCTCCTGCAGCCACCCCCTCTCTGCACCTTAAAGATATATGGCTCATATCGGCACTCTGATAGTGCTTTAATGTACTGTGTTTATGTCACAGGCCACAGACCCTTGCCCACTGCAGCTGTCCACTGTCCCGCCGGATAGCGCTGAGGGGCTGAGCCTGCCTGCCAGCAGCTGAGAACAGTCTCTAATCTGATAAAGATTTTCATTTACACTGCAATCAATAACCTGGGTCTATCGGCAATGTAACTATTTATACAAACATTCCTGGCTCTCTATCGATCACAAGTGCGGGAAACCATCATTTAACAACGTGTGTGTACATCTATATGTGTGTGTGTCAATGTGTGTACATCCGGTTGTTTGCAGCAAACTGAGTCTGATAATGCCAGTTAAAGCACACACACACACACACACACACAACACCTGAAATTTAACATGCATATTAGAAGTGTTTGAAAATATGAAGACATCTTTCTCACTAGGTGTGCACACTACAGATACTGCAACGTAAAGTTAGGTACAAATATCCAACAAAAAGTGTAGTCCCTTGTGCTGGTGTTTTTGTGTGTGTGTGTGTGTGTGTCTAAGAAAGAGAGAGAGGGTGAGTGTGTGTGTGTGTGTGTGTGTGTGTGTGTGTGTGTTAAGAATAGAGAGAAAAGGGAGACAAGGGTGGGAGGGAGAGAGAGAAAGGGACAGAAGAGTTGTGTGGCTATACTTTAGGAAAATGCATTTTGTTTGTCATTATAGGATCTGTACAAATACAGCTGGACATGGACAAATACTGTTTTGAATGCACGAGGACCCGATGGAGCACATGCAGCCTACACCAGTCTCAAGGTAATGGCACTAAGCTGTATTTTGCATTTTTTTTTTTTTTTTCTGGGGGCACACCACCGGGGTCGTTTGAGAATACCGGACGGGCAGCGACTTTAAGTTCAGTCCCCGTCTCTGCCGGTGCTGTCAAGCCACTGACCAACATTCAGCCTCCAGACCAGCTACTTCTGCCTTTGTTTACAGTGGATCGTACCGTACCACACTTCGATTCAGCCAAACCAAGAGTGATCGCATTCACTATCCAGTAACAGGTGACTCGATGCACAAACACATCAACAAAAGCTTGATTTGTGCGAATTACGGGCTGCACTGACCAAACAACCCCACCTCCCTTAGCCGGGTTGCTTCCTCCCACGTCCCTTTAATATCGTAAACAAATGGCAGACTTACATTTCTGCAGCGGCTCTGGTACAAAGCTCCGTACGCTGAATGTGTAGTAGTCCAGAAAACAATCGTATAGAGAGCCCACTCATTCCTTATGAATGATCCTCTGCGTTTTTACGGAGCCAGGAGGAAAAATGGGGAGAGGGAGAGAGAGAGCAGCGGGGTCCAAGTTGTTACCAAACAACAGTGTAATTAAAGCTACATATAGGCTGTAGTAAACAGACGATGGGGGACGGAGGGGTTTGTGCGAGCTCCAGAGGTAGAATGAGTTCTGATCACTGTGGGGGGAAAAACACTTGGCTCTTTATTCCTGCTAATTAGTTTCCTTCAAAAAATGGCTGAGATTACGCCCAGTGCGCATGTGCGTAATTGCGCAGACACCGCTAATTAGCCCGTTTGGATCAATAGGATTCCGCGAGAGAGAGAAAGAGAGGGAGGGAGGAGGGAGGGGGAGAGGCTACAGGGGACGCAGAGAGAAGACAAGGAGAAGAGGAAAATGTTCAAAAGTCGGAGAAATTACAGCTGAAAGGATGAATTGTAATTACACATTCAGAATATTATGGCTGAAAAATTCCGTCAATACATCGTTAAGGGATATTAAGACAAATAACGGCTCTTTTATTGAAAAATAAAAATCTAAAGCGAGAGCAATACTGTGGAAAAATCTCCAGCTCTACCAAAAATACATAATAAAATACCATGAAGTACAGTAATGTCAAAATAATGTCAAAATTGGGAAAACAAAAAACAAAAAACAGGCATATTTAATCCCAATAGGTTTTGCAGAGAAATATTATGATGACAGAAAATCTGCCAAAAACTGCGACACTATCACCGTGATGAAGACTAAAAGCACAGTACAAGGCCCCAGAGGATTATTTTAGGAATATTATATTGACATTTTGTCAGAGCTAAAGCACGAGTCAGACCCTCACATGTTGGCATTATGTCCCAGACTTAAATCACTTTTTTGTTTTCTTTTTCTTTTCTTTTTTTTTTTCCAGTTCATGAAAACTGTCAATGTCTGTGGTAAAACGCAGTTGCTTTGGAAAAGTTGTAGCTTCTGATCGCAAGGTTTTGACAAATCTCCACCTCTAACAAAGCGATCTGAAAACGAAAGCTTAAAACAAAAAGACAAAAGTCTCGTCTGAATATGCTTTAATGTGACATATTGCACCGTGGACCGTGTTTGCACTCAGGCTGCAGGTCTGGGTTTCGAGCAATGGTCTGCTGCTTCATTCTTCTCAGTTTGGGAAAACAAAATAAAAATATTTCAGACTAAATTGACGTGTCCATTTCTACGTTTGTCATCACAGAAGACCTCCAGTTTTTCTGCTCCGGCCGTCCCATCCTCGCCACTCGGCTCTATTGTTATGATAATACTATTGTGAATTTCACGCTGGAGGTGCAATCTGTGATCGTCCATATTTTAGAAGGTGAAAACTGCATTTATTTAAGATCAAACTGTCTCTTATTTACTTTATAAGGGTGTGACTGTCAAAGCTGACCTCGTCCTTATTGAAGAATTGTATAAATACGAATCTAGAAAGGTAAAAGACTACAATATCACAACAATAAGTCCCCACGGAAAAAAATCTAGGAATATTCTAGTATTACCACAGGAGGTAAAAGGGGCTTTGGCGTTAACTGCAGTAAGGTTACTATCAGCTCACTGTTGCGTGAAACAACCGCACTACAAGGCCATATCTGAATAGTACATGAATATTAATGATATTTCGTTATGTTGGTTTTCAGAGCACTGCCATAATTTGATTTTGGTTTGTCTTGGTTTGGTCTGATTACATTCCTACATGTGTGCAACTATAAATATGTAAAGAATCGATGAATTGGCCAGTAAATTAAGTACCAGATGATTTGGCCTACGTTTGTAGGACATCTAATAATTATTTTACGATTTGAAAACGTTTAAAGTGATTGCCTGGCACGTGCCACCAAGCAAAGATTGCAGGTTATCACAAACATAAATCAGTGGTTGTTCTGTTGTCCTCGTGCCTACATGGACATGTTCTGTTGTTAATGGCTGCAGCAACAACGTGACAATTTTATGTCATTTTATGAGCAAAATGACAATGAAAGTGAACGGTGATATAATTTTAACATTAGTCCATATCACAAGGTGTGTGTGTGTGTGTGTGTGTGTGTGTGTGTGTGTGTGTGTGTGTGTCAGACATAAGAATTTATTTTCTAGGTGCCTCTGTGTTTATGACTTTAAATTAAAAGAAACTCTTAATTGAAGCTAAAGCAATATGTGGACCTGCTGTGTGAGAATGTTTTTTTATTTATCCTCACGTGCATATTTTAAAACACATCAGGTTTGTGCTCCTTGTATACATGGAAAACAATAACCTGTAAATAAATGAGAAAAAAACAACAAAAAAGATTTGGCTCTGATAATTTGCTTTGATTTTACACCAAGTATGTATGTAGCCTGTTTGAATTTCATCACACACATATGATCTTAAAGTTCACGCTGTAGTGCTTTGACACAATAATAAAATGCTTTCAAATGATCCTTCGTGCCATATCCATCGCTGGCTATTGATGTGCATTTCCATTTGTATTTGAGTTAGCGATGGCATTTTATTGGCCCCATTTAAAACAATGAAAAGGCAGGTGGACACCTACACATTTGATGTTTATGTTCGCGTGCGAGGTATGTGTCATTTACTGTATGTGCGTGGCTCACAATTAATAGACACAGAAATGTGCAGTCCTCTGAAAAGCAGCCTTTACATAAAGTGACATTTTTACAAAGTAGAATAAAATAATTGATTCCCCTGATTGCTTTAAATGTAAATGCCTTAAAAGAGTGCAGATATGAGAGGAGACGCTGGCCCTGACTGGCACCGCGACTTCATTTCCGTAGTGATAAATATAGATTTCTAATATTTTACCAATATTAAAGCTCTCATGTGAGTCTGCATTTACATTTGCAATTTACACACACACTGTTGCAGACACACTCAAACATACACAGGCGGTGCTGTAAAAGGCGTCATGCTTTCCATGCCCTCAGGTGTATGCCAGGGGTTGTTGTTTTCACTGTAATATATAGTTAGCCCTTCCACCAATTTACCCTGTCAGTGCTAATGGGGCAATTAACCACTGTGATACCCCCCAGGCAGAAGGAGAGCCAAGAGCTCCCCAACTCCAAACTTGTCTTTATGACATTTATATGACAAAATGTGGGGGAAGCTGGGGACCCATCTGACACCTTGGAGGGTCCTTAATGTCACTCCCTCCCTTGCCCCCTCCCCTTTCTGCCCCAGGGTATGGCACTGAGCAGGAAGTGTAATACATCATGTACAGGAGAGGCTCAGGCCTTGTCCAGGAGGGAGAAAACTTTTTACTATGCATCCAAATCTTCAATGAGACAACTCTGATTTACGCACCGTGTCTACATTTGCATGATTATGAATGCAAACCGGCCTTCGGAGTAAGCCACACACACACAAACACACTTCCCTGCCAACACACTCCAACTTGACCTCCCTTCATTTGAGCCTTTTTGGTGTCTATAAGTCTCTCTATCTTTGTCTCCGCTCACATTCCCCCTGTCTTTCTTACATCCCCAAGGAGGCAATAACCTCCCGAGCAAGTGCTTCCCCTTGAGCCGTTGTCATGGTAACTTGTGGGCTGGTCGACATGACAACCCCACCATGGTCCAGAGATAGATGATAGGCCAGGAATGGGGAGGGAGAAGGCACATGGGGGATTTGCACCCCCTTTAATTTGGTTTGCCTGATTCTGATTCAAAATGTTTTTTTTTTCCTCTCTCTCTAAGGGTGAGGCTCGCTCGGCATCAACCTGCTTTACATTTATACAGGTATTTACAGCCTGCAAGCACTGCGTGCTAAACTGTTACCTGCCTTGCTCTACGGCACCTGGATGGCCATCGGTGAGGGAGAAAACCATTCTTCTCAAACCTGTTTTATTCTCCCATTCTTGCAAAACATATAACAATAAAAATATGAATAAATTGAATATTGTGTCCCTGCAACAGACCTGAAAAACAGTTGTCATTTTCACCCAAAGCAAATGAATATTAGCGGTGAGTGCAGGAAATCTGTATGTTTTTACACTTTGTCCTGTTTGGCCATTAAAGCTAGAGTCTGCTATTTACTGTTATCACCAAATTCAGGAGGAAATGCAGATATTTGAAAGCCCAGGAGCGTAAAGGCATCAACATATTAAACCACCATCTTCGCAAGACTCCATTTCCTACATCTGAGGACAGTACTGCAATTGTCCCAGCACCATTTTATGGACTTTGTCATACCTCGAGTTAAACAGGTTCAGCATTACTGCAATTTACTCCATCAGTCTGTTTATCTTGCCGTCTGTGGAAGAGGCTCCTTCAGTGGCTCCTTCTAAAACAAAATGTAAAAATGTAAATTTGCCTGAACATTTATTGAATAACGTAAATGTCGTCACATCACATCATATGTGTAAAAGGCCCGAGTGATAGTCGGTAATAGCTGATAGTTGACCGTTTGCATAAAAAACATTTCACTTATTTATCCTCTATTTATTACAACTGTCCTGTGGGATGCTCCTTCAAGTGGAGGACGCGGTGATAAGAAACATTGTCACGACAGTCCTGAGCGAGATGATGAATCCCAACCAGCAGCAGCAGTGCTGCCCCTCAGCTGACCCTGATCTCTGACCCCTGTGTAGAGGGCCACAACGAAAAAGAGATGTTTAATATCAGGATCAATCAATCAGGAATATTAAATACATATCATGTTTCAAATATACCAAATGTTTTATATATGTGAAATATACCGTAAATAACTGAAAAGAACAATCCAGTCAAGTATTTTGAGGGCAAAGTATATGAAACAAAATCAAGATAACTGGATGATGAATGACTTAAATAAACATTTCATTCATCTAAAAGGCTTCACGATTCTATTGTTGAAGAATTGCCTGGCTTTAAACCTTGCTCTGCAGAAACTGCACAGTATTATTTGTTTGATTTCAAATGAATATATGTCGCTAACCAAAATTCAATAACATAACAACAAATTAAATACTCGAGGATTCCCCACCCCTTCATAAAACTCATAAAACCTCTTTGATGAATTGCAAAACATTTTTTAGCTCGGAAATTATATGTCCATCAGATTCACTTTTTAATTATTTTAGATTTTACTGTATACCTTAAGGCTGGGAGTCATTTTGTAATGACAGACTTTAAGGTGGATTTTTGCCTTTGATGTGTGTGTCAGAAATAGGTTTGTTCCAGCACTGGCCTACTTCCATGCCATGTTACAGAGACCTCCAAATTCATTTCTGTGTAAAAACTGCAATCCTGACAAAGCAAAACGGAAAAACTCATCCTCTCCCTCGGGGGAGCCTCCACACATCAAGCAACATGGCTTGGTTTTAGGCTTAATATTTTCCATTATTGTGCACTTTGATTGTGATTCAGTCATGTTTCTCATCTGGCCTCCTGTTTGTGCGACTGTTCTTTTTTGGTTTTGGATGCGTTTGATGTGTATGCTTGTTTTAGGTTTTGTTGGCGCTGCCTTTGACAGATGAATTTCCCCTTGGGGATCAATAAAGTGTATCGTCTCATTTCATCTCATCTCATCTCATCACCTCAGCTATGGCCTCCTGCAGGAGAACATTAATAACATTAATGTTAGATGTAGATGAGTGTGCCAACAGGTAGCCAATATTTAGATCCAATCATACTCGACCATAAGTAGAATGAACAGACGAACAGACAGACAGACAGACAGACAGATAGAGAGGTGAAGGGGGGAGAATAGTTGTTCATTCCATTTCCAGTTCCCATTAAATGGCTTAGCTACAAAACATGCCAGTAAAACTGAACAACAGCGCCCCTCGATGGTCGGAGACCGTAACTGAAAATATGCCAGGCAACAAAAACATCATAAGGCTTGTCGGGCACCGTACATTCGCGGAAGTTGTCAAAACAATTATTAGCAGAAAGAGATGGGGGATTTCCTTCATAAAACTTAGAGAAGAGATTAATTACGGTTGTCTTTATCATCCCTCTTTATTCCAGGACGTTCAACATGGACGATGAATGGGAAGAGGAGGTACGAAACAAAATCAGCGGATTACAGTTTACAGCATAACGATGCCAGCGTTAGCTTCATGTGGCTAGCATGTTTCTGTTAGCCTGAGGGATCCTGACAGGATTGGAAGGACCAATTGTAAATAAACGTTAGTTGCTGTTTTAACTATAGCCGTTCAAATGGGAGTTTTGGGGATAAATTTCCCATTAAATAGGGGTTTGGGTTTAAGCGTGAAACGTGATTAATATTGATTTCATGATGAACGTGTGTGGGAATCCCTGAGATCACGTTAATTCATTCATTTTCTGACTAAAAGTTGTGCACGAGAAATACAGTAATTAACGCTATTATAATTATGCTCTTATTGACTGTTGAAAAGTTTACATTTCAATCATTAAAGAAAACTGTTTTCTTTTCACGTGTTTAGGAGCAGCTTGTTGTGGTGGAGCTCTCTGGTATAATCAACAATGACTTCCTGTCCAAGTGTCGGGGCACATGCAAGATACTTGTGAGTTTTGGATATTAATGCTTTTTGGTGAAGAAAGAGAGTCCGGCCATCATGCACAACATCCACATCCACAATAGGTGTGCCACTGCAGCATTTGCTGAACTAGTTTTGCCCATGTGTTGCAGGATATTGACAGTGAGAAGCCCATGATGCAGGTTGGCCAGTACGTGTTTGCAGGGGAATATGAAGGTAAAATGTGGCTTTACTGACTTTAGCCTGCTGCTAAAATACATTACACTCTCCTTTTTTGCTTCTTTGTAAAACGAGTTGTCATGTTGGAAACGTGAATTTACACAACCTCCACAGAGATATTTCCTAACACTGTCACTGCTGCCTGCAATAGATGTTTGTGGTTTCAGTCATGATGAGTGGCCAAAACTGTGCCTTCAGTGTCTACAGATAATATCTGATTTTGTAACAGATGGTGTGGAAATAGAGGCATATTTTTTTAACAAGCATGATTAGTCATAGTGATGCTGGCTATTGAAGAATCTACATGAACTATCATAGATTTTATCATGAAAAGTAAATGCTAAGCAGAAATTTTAATTGTTGTCCTTCCCTCTTCAAAGACGCACTGGGAACTTGTGTGCTGTTCGAGGAGGGACCAGAGAAACGTAAGGGTTTCCATATAAATACTCAGTGTTTACTGTTGTGTTTCAGTTATATTTATTTCTTTATTTATTTTGCTTACTGCCTGTTTTGATATGTACATATCTGCAGGAAAAGCAGACAGTGGTCCGGAGCTGAAGTACATGTGCCACACTGTGAAGAAACTGATGATGCAACGAATCTTCCTCACAGACAAGAAAGACGGCGAAACCAGCACAGGTCAGCCAGAACAGCTGAACTCACCATGGTGCAAAACCTGTTGTGACCTCTTTCTTCTAATACAGTTATGATCTGTATTTTATGACACACATACTTGAAGCAACTCCATTTTTATGTTATGCATCTTGACAAAGAATCAACTTTGCACAGCAATGTTAAAACCCTAAAAATGCCTTTGTGTTTTGTCCCAGCAGGAAGTGGTGATAGTGGTGAACAGATGGACACAACCTGCCAGTCCAATCAAGAAGAAAATACCAACCAACAGGGAGAGACAGATCTACAGAAGGACAACACAGAGTTGAAAGGCTCAGCAGTGGGCTGAGAACTCCCTAAACAAGCGTAGAAACACTAGCATGTGTGAAGCTGTGAGGGACTCTGTCTGAAACAGACAGTTTAGACTGTTGGATTTGTGCAGTTCAGCAATGAAGAGAGGTGTATGTAACTGTAAGACTTGCACAATGTGTCACAGTTAATGTAATATTTGATAAACAACGTAAATATGACTAAAGGATGCCTAAAGAGAAAAGACTCATTGTGTCACTCCATTCCTTTCAGATGCACATTGGAGGGGTCTTGGTAAGGGCAGTTACAGAAATGTGGTGGGTGATCATTATGAATATTTAACCAGCAGAGGGAGAAAACTCTGCTTGAGCTGCAAGGTTGTAGTAGAGTTGTGCTCATTGGAGCATGAGCCACGTATACGTTAAAGAAGTGAGAAGAATACTTCACCTAAAAATACGCAGCTCATATGTTTCTGATTAGGGATAAATTGGTTTTATCAGCAATTCTTTGACCATTGATTTGAAGAAGTACAGACTTTTTATTTGTTAGCTAAATGAATTGGGCTCTGTGAAAAGATCTTCATTAAAACAATCTTTATTGTCTGAGTGTTGGTTTGTGTCCTTTTTTGTTCTGTTTTTGCAGGATTTCTGCCACAAAAGATGTGTATGACTTTGCATTTTGTCACAAACCAAAAATGGTTTTATGTTTTCAAGAACTGTAAAGTAATTAAAAGATTTGTATTGGGTTGTTTCATTTGAATAATCAGAGGAAAGTAGTGGTCTCGGGTTGCTATTGTGCAGCTTACGTACCTGTCCCAGACACCGTGGAGTCACTTTTATGAATGAAACAAGTTTGTTGACTTTGAGGACGTGGCGGTTCTCGGCCAATCCAATCATCGATGTTCCCTTGAAGTAGACCAATGAGCGAGCGACATCGCACTCGCCTTGTCGGAGCGTGATTGGTCGGTTGTCGTTTTAGCACAGGAAGTGTATGGGTGTGTTTCCGAGGGGAGGGTCTTAAACTGCATCGAAGAACTTCCCTGAAGACACCGGTGAGTTTCCTTCATCAATTCAGCTTTAAAATCCAAAAGAACAAATTAGATTTGTTTCTCCTGTAGTTAAGTGTTTAGAAAGACGTAACACGGACAGTTAGGTAGTTGCTTGTTTATCTTCATTGGACGAGTGAAATTGCGGGTGAGCAGGTAAAACTAATGGTACGCTAGGTTAGCCAGTCTAATGTTGGTTTCTAACCTTGGATTTGGATGGTTACGGTCACTAATTGGAAATAACAGATGCAAACTGTGCCTGACTTGTAATACAACGACTATGGCGAGATATGATATGTCTAGATGTGCAAAAGTGAAAGCACGGACGCTGTGCTGTATCACACTAAACCAACCAAGATAGCGGTGAACGTCATCCAGTAAGATAGTTAAATATCTTAAAATATAGATTTTTTTTTCTCCGAATACTGCATTATGTTTTCTGCTATACTACCTATCGTGACATTGCATTCTCTTTACATGGATCTTAGCTTGCTGGTGATTTTTCTATTTGAGAGAATTTTGAGAAAATGTAAACACGAAAGTAAAACTAATGTACAACAGGTTTCAATATTCGGTGCTAGTTGAAACTGGTTTAGATATTAGGTAGAAGAGACTTAATATTATGAAGACATTTCAGTGAACTACAGTAGCTTAGAATTCACCGGGTCTCCAAAATGACATAAAACATGAATCAACGCGTCTTTAAAGTTTAAACATAACTTCAACTTTTGAAGCTCAGACTTAATTACTGGACCGGTGTATTAGACTGCACTAGTTTAAGCTACGTGGCCTAATAAACTGACCACTGAGAGTAGTCTACAATTTGAATCTAATATGATAATATTCAGTAATTCTATAAATTGTCAGGTATGGATGATAATGTTTTGCGAATTGTTGAGCTGGTGGTAATACAACGTATGCATTGTAAACTTCTACAAAGTACCAGAACCAGAACAAATGAGGGATTGCATCAGCTGGGACAGATTATCCTCTCAGAGTCAGAGTATTTGCTTGCACTGAGTCATACAATGGCATGTGCAACGTCAAGTCGCCCTGAGTTCAGAGCTGAGAATGGCACTGACTGAAAAGTGCACTGTAAACTTAGACATACTTGCAATAAAAAAAAAACGTTTTGCACCTGAATGTCCTGTTTGAGTAATAACCGCAGCTTTCTGGTGTCTTCTTTTTACCCCCTCACACGGACAGTGTTTGTACATATCGCAGGATGGAGCTGCGGCCACTTGTCATGTGTTTTGCCCTCTGCGTGGTTTACGCCACCAGTAAGCCCACGGAGAAAAAGGACCGTGTTCACCACGATGAACCCCTCAGCAACCGAGAGCACGTCGACACAGAGAACTTTGACTATGACCACGAAGCCTTTCTGGGACAAGAGGAGGCCAAGACCTTCGACCAGCTCACACCAGAGGAGAGCAAGGAGAGGCTCGGGTAAGAAAACATCTCAGGGGGGATTGTGCGTACTTGTTCTTGAAATGCTGGGGATACTCTTTAACAGCCATAGTGATAATACACTTGTTGCATCACTGTGGTAGTGACCTAGTTCCACCTCAGGGTGGAGCAAAGTTCATCTAAGGTGAGAGCACCAACTAATGTGAGGGAACAAGCTGAATGTTTGCTAACATTTCTCTGCAGCATGTTGGTTGAACGTATAGACGAGGATAAGGACGGCTATGTGACGGCTGAGGAGATGAAGAAGTGGATCAAGCATTCTCAGAAGAGGTGGATCTACGATGATGTGGATCGACAGTGGAAGAGCCACGACCTCAACGGGGATGAAGTGGTGTCCTGGGAGGAGTACAAGAACGCCACCTACGGATATATTCTTGGTACATTTGCAGAAAATTTTTATTGTATATATTTGATACGTCCCTTAAGTATTACCTATATGCTGCACAGACGCGGACACACATTTACTTTACACACAACATACAACGCTGTGACTTGCAGATGACCCCGACCCCGATGATGGCTTCAGCTACAGGCAGATGATGGCTCGTGATGAGAGGAGATTCAAGATGGCCGACCAAGATAATGACATGAAAGCCAACAAGGAGGAGTTCACAGCCTTCCTTCACCCTGAGGAGTACGAGCACATGAAGGATATTGTAGTGCTGGTGAGCAAACGCACACATACACACACACACTCACACAGATGTTAAATTATGACACTAACAATATATCATCCCCTCTCACTGCCCTATGTCTGTTTTCCTCCTATAGGAAACTATGGAAGACATAGACAAGAATGGAGACGGTTTAATTGATTTAGACGAGTACATCGGTGAGTTCTTATACCCCATTGTCATATAAGCATCACCAGTGTGTAACACACAATTTTGGGTTATTATTGGTGGCAAACCAAGACAGATACAGAAGTTGGAAAGAGTAAGAGCATGAGTATTGGTACATTTTTGAGGAACCAGTTTGAAGAACCTTTATGAAATGTTTGTCACCACAAATATTACAAGTGCTTTTACAAAGAAGCAACGTCATCAACCGCCTCACTCAGCCTCTGCCTAACTTTCGGTGCTGTAGGTGACATGTACAACCAGGAGGGAGATGCCACAGAACCTGAGTGGGTGAAGACGGAGAGGGAACAGTTCACTGAATTTAGAGACAAAAACAAAGACGGGAAGATGGACAAGGATGAGACCAGAGACTGGATCCTGCCCAGCGACTACGACCACGCTGAAGCCGAGGCCAAACATCTGGTCTATGAGTCAGATGCAGACAAAGTACGAACTGCAAAACTTCAAATTTGAACAGAAAAGCATTGTTTTCATGAATTTTACTTCCTGTGTCATTCGCTGAATGTTGGGGGGAAGAGGAAGTGTGTGTTTGAAAGCACAAATCAACTCAGAAACGTGCTTATACAGTCGACACATGAGTCTGAATGATTTTACTGCAGGACTAAAAAATAATGAGAGAATTTGTGATTTGTCATAGATTTCCTCAATGCAATGGAAGGCACAAAGAAAATTATGAATGTCTAGTAATAATAATGAGTTTGCTGTCAACAACTCAGTCAAAATGTCTGCTTGTTACACACCTGCAGCTGCTTCACTGTGAAAACCTTCCAGTGTAGCCTCACGTCTTGTTGTCCCAGGCGTGTAATATAAACAAGTTGTTAGCCAACACTGAGTCAGTCTCACTGCAGGTTTTTTGGAGGGCTTTTTAACACTTTGGATCTGACTTAATTACAGCTTTAACAAAGCATGATGAACGCAAGAGATACAGGCTTTTATTTAAGCCTTGCCAGTATTGTAGCCCTTTGGGATATGTTTATTGTGTAATTAAGAGAAAAGATATCTCCTTTATTTATTTCACCCAGTGACGCAGGTGCAAACCACAAGAGATGCCAAATACTTTGGTAATACATAGTAACAGCATGACGTAGCTCCTTTTTTTGGGAATAGTTTAAAAAAAAAGTTTGTCCTGCCAGAAATAAAAGACTTCTCATGACTGTTACTCTCCCTCCATCAGGATGGCCGTCTGACCAAGGCAGAAATCGTGGATAAGTACGACCTGTTCGTGGGCAGCCAGGCGACCGACTTTGGAGAGGCTCTGACTCGACACGACGAGTTCTAAACATCCGCCTGCCTCCAAAGACTCTGTGTTCATTGTTTTGTACCACCTTACTCCTCTGACAGTGGATGGGAGATCTCAAACATCACGAGCTCGTCTAATCCGACACCACGGACAATAATTTATTTGATTTCTTGAATGTGTCCCGTTGTACACACACTAACACTCGAACGTGTACATGCTTGGCCAGTGTGTCCTCGTGCTCAGTCGTGCATAAGATTGGGATGTATCGCCAGCCTTTGCTCTGCTTCCACACACTACACTTGCCTTTTCCAGGTCAGGCAAAGGACAAACAGTGTTAGATGATTTTTTTTTTTTTTTTTTTTTTCTTTGAAAGGATGATTTTAAGAGATAGCCATGTTTCGTTACCCTGATAGAACAAGTTGAGGCTTCCAGTATACAAACAGTTTATCGTACCATTTCTTTTTCTTGCAATGCACTGGACTGTGAAGAGTAAAGCTGATTTCTAGTCAGTAGAATTTGTTCTACTCCTCTGTCTAACCATGTAATCAGGCCCACTTGTACTTTGTTTTCATGTCTTTATTGATCATAATATGGTAATGCTGGAGATGTTTGGAACGAGGAGTTAATATTGAATTCCAGTGACGATGAAGACTATTTGGACTAGTGCAATACAGTAACATCAGTGGGACCACACTGTTTGCCATACTGGTCCCCATAGCATCCATGTTAACACGAGCTGTGGCTCCTACCTAAGGACGGGCTGTGCTGTGTGTTAGCTGAAGGAAACACGATGAATTTAGAGACGGATGGATGCTTTGTTCTCAAAGCTGTCTCCTGTCTCCTTTCTCATCACCTCAATATTGTGTGTGTGTTTGTGTGCGTGTGAATCTGCGTGTGTACATATATTACTTGTATTCTTAATGACAGACTTCCCCCTTTTTTGATGTTATGTCTTGTTTGATTCAGCTGAACTAACTCATTTGTGTGCTAAGCTAAGATAATTGACCTGTTTTGTAAGCGGTTTTGGAAAAAAAAAATCCCCCCTGACAAACACTTTGCCCTCCTAATTATGTTTGTTATGCTTATATTAAGACTATCACCATTTATAACCACTGTTGATACTTTTTATGGTATGCTATAACGTATATGATAATGTTTTTTTACATGCTCACTGCAGTGACCACCCTTTCACTAGTGACTTTACTGTAAATAAGTTGTTGGTCTGCAAACAGAGCACTCTAACAATCAGGTCCAGTTTTTGTGATTGAGAAGAATGTCTCAATAAAAACAAAGAAAATTGGAGCTTTCAGTCTGCTGTATGTTTTGATCGGATGCTCTGGCTGTCAGCTGTTGTGACCGCTGCTACTACAAGTGATGAGACGTTAATCAGGCATCGTAGCCAAGCTGATCTCACAAGCTGTGCCTGGGAAAGCAGTCATTTGTAGTTAAAATGATCTCACGTAGTATGAAGCAGAAGTTGAAAATTTTAACTATCACCGTTTTTTTCCCTAGCTTTCTTGCTTTTTAGGAAATGCTCTGTTTCCTGGTTTCCTTCTGGCTGTTGACCCATTGACCTCTGGATTGTTGTCTCAGAACTTTTTCCTCTCAGCATCTCTTTCAGCAGAATCATTTGCCCCCTAATCTCCCCACAGTAAATCAAATATTGGCAATTTTACCCTTTTACAGACAGTCAAAGCACATAACAGAATACATATTTAATGTGTGTGGTACATTTCTCAGGTATGTCACTGCTATCCTTTACATATCAACCAGCTGAAGCTTGGGGGAGCTTTTTCTTACCCATTTACATCTCAGCATGTCAGAAACAACTTTTTAATTTACTCAAATATGATTTGATGGACATGAATGTTTTTGTTTGTTTTTTTTATTAAATTGGTCTTTTAGGAGCTTCACTGAAGCACTTAAGGGCCAAATTCCTTTTCTGTTTTTTACCCTCTGGTGATCCCTTAACTGTTTGTCTAGTGCCACCATTACATCATAATTTCAATCTGTCCAATTCTTCAGTTTATGAGTTGATACTACTTTAATGACATTCCCATCAGCCTCAGTTGTACTTTGTGTTTAGTGTTAATGAGCAAATGTTATGTTAGCATACTAGCGAGCTAAATTAAGATGGGAATTGGTTGTAATGGTAAACATTATACCTATCCAACATCGGCATTGTTAGCATTGTGATTGGGAGAGTTTCAGCATTAGCTTAAAGCGTCGCTGTGCCTAAGCCCCAGTTTGTGGATCTGATGTATTAGCTTTCAGCCTACGTTTGAATCACCGAGCCAAACATCTATCTCTAAATACTTGACAATATTTTAAAAAACCCATTATTCCAAAATCCCAATTCTCCAAAAAAAAAAAAATGTCCCATTGGACCAAAAACCCATTTGTTTGACAGCCTATTATCCGGAAAACACATTCTGTCTCCCAGTAGTTTTTTGCTCTTGGTCTCTTAGTGCCAGGTTGGGGTTGGGATTCAATATGTCATTTGATGTAAATCCAGAAAGATAGTATATGAAGGACAAAACTCCCACCAATGTCAGACAAATGAGCTTTCAATCCAATTGGATATTCGGGTTTCAGAATAATGAGTCATCAGAACAGTGTCATGGCACCACAAGAAATGCTGTCAGATGAAGTTGGGAAATGGGCAAAACTAAAATTTCATCCAGATGGTTGGATGAGTCTTCAAGGCCAGCCCCTGCCCATAAGTCCTCTTTAATAACAACTCCTGGCTCACTGATTCAGGTAGACAACACCTTTACTCACATTCAAAGAAAAAACCGAGGCAGCTTGTAGAGTGGGCAAAACAAAAGAACTGATGCTGTAGTACACTATGTGAGAGTATTGAACATAAAGCACTCTGCAGCTACTCAAAGGATAAATCTGCACGACATCACACAGGGCACAAACCGCTGCTGCACTTTTCCCTATGAGTTAAAAAAAAGGTCAAGCATTCCTGCAATGTCAAAGCAGGCATTTTGCTTTCTCCACGACGTGATTTCATGTGGATTTATCTTTAGAAAACACACACAATCTCATTATTATTCGTAAACGTTTGCAGACAATATATTTGATTCATGACTGATTCATTCACACTGTTTACTTGTACTAACCTCGCAATGAATGGTGCGTCCTTGAAAAGTTGATTCATAATTCATACTGATTAATTTCATTAAAGGAGTGGATTCTTTAACCGTGCTTTGTGCGTTAAGGTCATGCATTCCTGTCATCTAGTATCTATATGGTATAAATACAACAACAGTATGTGTTATAATTGTGTGTTATTAAATGTTTAGTTTTACATATTATACAGCGTGTGAACATATACATATCTTCCTTCCTCCATCCTGTGGCCGATGTGCTGTATACCTCATGTATGTATTCTGTCCTCTTACGTGTCTCAGCAGTACCTACAGCACAAGCAGAACCAGACTGCAGTGTTTCTGTCTTTCAATGACATGTCCGCTGTTGACTGTCTGTGTCATCCATCTTCACGTTACCTCCTCCATTCTCTGTCATCCATCCCATCACTTTCAGTGCCTGCGATATTGCAGAGACATCACTTACTAAACGAGATAAAAATGGGGTTACAACGAGCCAACACTCTCAGCAGCTCTTCTTCGTCTGGCTCTAACTCATCCTCACCCTCACTGTTCTTGTCTGCATCTTCATCTCCCAGAAAACCATCATCATCCGCCTCCCCCGCCTCGCGGCAGTCTTGTGTATTTCCTGAGTTCGTCGAGGGTCTTCTGTCCAGAGGTGGACTACCTGCATCTGCAGCCCCACTGGGGTATTCTGACTGGTGGTCTTCTGTTTGGTCCAGTGACGTTGAGGGTTGGTCTACTTCTGTGCTTGGAGTCATAGATGTTCGCTCTGGTGTTACTAGGGGTGTATCAAGGGAGGATGTATCTATATGTACCAGCTTGGCTTTCAAAGGTGCATGGTCTGGGGTGGGTGGGGGTGTCTCCATCTGCTTGGAAAGGGGTGAGGACTGTAAAGGTGAATATGGGGGTGTCTTCACATGAGGTTTGCAGAAGGGTTTGTCTATTTCTGCTGAAGCAATTCGGGTACGACTACATGGAATACTGGATTGAGAGGAAGGACTGGTGACAGGGTCATTGTTGGTTGTTGTTTGTGTGGTTTGTGAATCAGGATAGGGGGACAATGGGGTGTTTGTGGCATCATGGGTTGTGGGGCTAGAACCAGTAAGGTCTGGGTATGTGTCAGTTGGTGAGCCAGGGTTTTCTTTGGATGGAGCAGCAGCTTGAGCCATATGTGTGGGACTCACATCCCTAGTGGCTGGGTGAAGGGTGGGTGAGCTGGAGAAGCTTTTGGTTGGTGTAGAAGCATTATTATTGAGGATCACAGGGCTGTGCACTGGTTCGGTGGGGACGAAGCTGGCATCAGGTGCAGCAGTCGTTTTTGGTGGAACAGGTCCTTGGCAGCTGGGGAGATCTTGCTGGGTGTAGAGGCCAGGTTTGTCTGAGAAGCTGAACGAAGGATTGTAGGTCCCATATTCTTCATTGTTGTAGGGTACTTCCTCCATGTGTGGCATGGCATTACGGTGACCCAACTGAAAAGCAACCATGGTCATCAGGTCAATATTGGGAAAAAGTAAAGCACTATTATATGGTGGTGAGGAGGTTAGTGAATGATCCTGGTTCAGTTTGACATGTAGGAATTGCCAGGCCTTCTAACAAGAAGTCTAACATTTAGTGAGTGGGAGTAAGTGAATTCATTACAATGTGAGTAATTGACAGACTTATGAAGTGCTTGAGCTAAAAGGTAATCTGGACCTTAAAAAGGCAGTTTGGCCAAAGAGAAAAAAAAATCTCAGTACAAGTCCAACTTACTTGCTGCTTCCAAAGCTTTTAAGCACATCTTGTAGCCTCCATCAGCGGATGGCGTAGTTCCATGGTTATGAAAATGGTTTAGAAACATAACATTCTCATGAAAGCCATGAGATGTGTCCGAAAGCTTCAGTAACAGGAGTAAGTTGGACCTTGTGTTAAACACACTTCAAACTGTATGATTTGAACTGTTTGTTGTAGAGTTTATTCAGAAAAGGGACAGGAAATATAGGACAAAGATGAATATTAGCTTCAATAGTAAAGTAAAAACTCACCAGCTGGAACCACCGTAAGCTCTGTGGGAATATATGCAGTAGAGAATACGTCAGAAACTCAAACTTACTCAGCAAAAAGTCTTGATAAATATGAATCCAGATTATAGTGATGAAGGTTCTCACCACATTGGGGTGTTTGCCCTGTGCCACACAGCCTCTCTGCAGTGGGTCGCGCTTTCCCTTGTGTTTCTTCTTCAGCCATATCACCATAAACAAGATACATCCAAGTACAGTCATGAACACCATGCTCAGAAATAATGCTTTGCCCACAGTACAGCCTGTCATCCGGTCATCTCCCAGTGGACTATGAGGGACTGTAGTGTACAGAGACAGACACACAGAGAGTTTGTTTCAGTCTGCAGGCTCATCAGGTGTCAGCGGTGAATACAAGCCTGTAAGTGTGTGTCCTTACTTGATTGCCATTCAGATAACACCTCTACCACCACAGTAGCATAGGCAGCATCACCAGACTCCTTGTCTATAGCCATTACCTGCAAAGCATTTTGAGTTTTTATCACATCATCGCCATCTTATTTGTGTTTTTATTTTGAAAAATAAAGAGTGAAAGAAAACACTATGCCAAATGTAAGATAGCATAATCTAAAGTTTACATCATTTGTAGTCACTGGCCTTACATGTGAAAAATTGACTTTTCGGTGAAATCACATAAACAATCAGAAGATGACACTCGGTTTTCGCTGAGGCTCACCTCGAGAACATGTTTCTGCTTTGGTTTGAGCTGATTGGTCCTGGTGATCAGAAAACCCTCCTGTGTGATTTGGTAGATGTCTGTGTGATTTGATGTGGGGCTGAAGGTGAAGTGGATCATGGGATTGAAACCCTGTCAGTTAGTGGAGAAAAGGTGATGGGTAACAATATAAATCATAGAACTGCTTTCAGCATTTTGTGTGTGGAGTGCAGCATTGTGCGTACGTGGTTAAAGTCTTGATCTTGTACATGTAACATCAGGGCTTTGCTGCCATAGGTATTGACCAGAGAGGCAAGACTCTCTCCTGCAGTCACAAAGCCGTGATATTCAGCCATGTCGAACGTTGGATAAAACTGGTTCACTGCCAGAACTCGGACCAACACTGTAGCAACAGAATACTTCCTGAGGTCGTCGTCCTGATATGCCTGGTTGCAAGACACAGAGAAACAGAAAGACAGAGCAGTGAGATGGACATCTCTCAAACCTATCACTAACACTGCATATATGAGTCTTACCATGACCTGGAGATGCAACTCTGGAGTTGTGAGTCTGTCTATAACCCCCTGAATCAGTTTCATCTCCCCTGTCTCTCTGTCCATCAGGAAACGTCCATCATCGTCTCCTTGCGTGCGCACAAACACAGTTACAGATGTATATGTGTAAGCAAAGCACATTGTAAGCATCAACTTGCATCTGAGTGTATGATACCTGACAGAATGGCATAGCTGACTGGAGAGCTGAGTCCCCTGTCTCCATCCACTGCATGAATGGGACCAGGAGAGAAGTCCAACACAATGTCCTGCAATATGACACGCATTTGTTGATCTACAGAGCAGATCTTTCTGACATCTGAAACTGCATCCCATGATCTGGATCTTGCAGCTGAACTCTACAATTGTTTCTGAGTCAGAATTTTACTATGAAAGGGAAATCACACAATGCCATATAAAATAGATTAAACCTTACAGTAGCATGCAAAGTGGCATTATTGATAAGTTATCAGTTATAAGATGGGTGTGACTGAGGGAGAGTTTAGCAGCTGACCTCGTCCCCCTCTGTGACATTGACTGTGTACACGGGGCTGGTGCAGATGCGGCTGGTCTCATCCTGGAAAAGCAGCACGCAGGGCAGGAACTGTGGGTACTGGTCATCTCCATCCAGGACGGTGATGGTGATGTTGGTGCTGATATTGAAGTGCTCAGCAGTGTTCATTTCCTGAGATGATGACACAGACAGAGGATATTACATTGGTCAAGCATGTTTTATGAAGAAATGAGTGGATACATGAACTGAAGTATGGTTCATCGGAGCATCCGGGAATCAAATTGTAACTTTATTTTCTCAGGATTAGATGAATGTCAGGATACATTTCCTCAGAAGTCCAGCTATAAAACAGTTAAAAATGAGATGCACATAGCTTACCGAGGCGTGGATGGTGACAGTAAGCAGGGTTTTGGTCTCATAGTCTAGAGGCTTGGACAGAATCACCTCTCCACTGTTGGGGAGATCAAACCTGAAGTACTCAGCATCAGGCTGCAGAGCACACACACAAACACATTAACAATGATGCGGGGAGTGTGTGTATTTGTGAGTTTTTTGTGCAGAAACCCTGAGTAGAGTAAAGAGTAGAACTCACTGATGTCTGATCAATGGAATAAATGATCTTGTCGTTATCTGCGTCTGTGGCCTTGACAGTAAAGACAGTAGTGTTTGCTGGAGTCAGCTGGGAAACACACAGGCAGAAAGCACATCACAACTTTCACCTCTCATGTTTTGTGTATGCATGCAAACATTTGTGTACATATTTTTGCGAAAGAGTCATACCTCACTCATAATAATGGAGCGGACAGTGTCTTCTGCAAACACAGGGGAATTATCATTCTCATTGAGAATCTCCACCATGATCCTATAAACACTCTACAACAACAACAAAAAAAAACAAAAAAAAAACACAACTTTGAATGCGGGATGACACACTAAAGCATTATGGGTAAAATGACAGGACAAAGCATACCTGAAGGGTGTCCTCCTCATAACATGATAACTCAGCCATGAGGACAGGACCCAGAGCCTGAGAGACATGAGAGAATGACAGCTGAAGACCTTCAAACAATATGATCAAATATTTTAACACAAATACTGTGATCACATGCTTTAAACTGATTTATTATCTAAATCATGATAACCAAAACTTTGTGAATGGGCCACACTCCACAAGGAAAATAGTTTCCTGCTATTTTCTAAAAATAAACCCTCCATGAACTTCCTTTGTATTTGCTGTCCACTCTCACATGTGCGCATTATAGACATTGGCCTACATTTGTCTAAATCAAAAACATATTCTAACATGCACTTTCTTGTACTTTTTGTGGGCACATAGCACTTATATATAACTTATATATTCCATGTTCTTTTGTTCTGAATTTCCTATTTTTCTTTTATGGTTACAGCACAAGAAATGCACGTTCAAATATTTTATCAAGTGTGTTGAGAAGCAACATTTCCAGAGGCGGGTGAATTCTAAATATGGTCCCTCTTGGTCACATGCTAAGTATACTCAATGAAAATGTAAAGCTGAATCTTTGTAGTTGTAGTAAATGTTGAAATGTTGTGTTAGGATAGGATAGGATGGAAGAAGTTGATAGACTGAGAAACAGAAAGAGAGAGAGACTGCTAATCTGGTTGACCCTATACCAGCTGCCATGATGTAAGACAGCTGGCTGGGAAGAGGATGACGGTAAGAGAGCTTGTGTTCGGTCCAAGGACAAGGCTATAAGGCTCAATCTCTGATAGTTTGTTCTAAACTTAGATGCAACTTCTCCACTGCGGCTCCACGCTATTTCAAGCATTCCTGCAGACTCAACTCACATAAAGTCCATAACAATGCATTGTATTTACAGCTTCCTGATCATAAGACACCTCCAACATTCATATCAGTGTTTATGAGGGCATATCCCGACTCATTTACCTCTCGGTCGAGGACCTTGTCAGCTGATGTGTTCAGCCGGATGTTTTTCTCATCCAAGAAGAACCAATCAGCATCGTTTCCGTCCAGGCTCCAGTGAACCCCCTCCACTGTGGTGTCAGCCATGAGTTCAGCAATAACTTCTCCCAAAGGGCTATTTTCTCTGACTGTTGCATATATATCCTGACCATCCAAACATCCACCCCACCCTGACATTCCTGTTTAAATACAAGCACAATTGCAGAGTTTAAGAATCCCAGCTGATTACAGCCGAGACCTGACCTCTAATATGGACAAATGTGAAGTGGCTGTACCTGTGGCTGTGTGCAGACATAGGAGGAGCAGCAGTGGGCAGACTAGAGCCTTGGCCTGGGACAAAGTCCATTTCAGTTCATTGAGGGCCATGCCTGGGCTCAGTCAGCTCTTAAGAACCAGTTCTGTCTGAGTGAAGAGAGAGAAATAACAAAGAAAGTCAACTACACACGATCATATTCTCCTCCCTAGTATGGCAGAGTGGGCTAGAGCTAGTTTTGTGCCTTGATAGCAACACTGCTTAAGAATCATAATTAGGTAAGGCTCTCCTAATGTACAAACCCTGGTGCACATACTCCGTCCTGTAATTCCCTTAAATCCCCTTTAAGTGGGTCTCTGCCTGGCTTTCCCCAGTTTGAGAGAGCAGACCAGCAGAATAGCAGCTGACTGTCGTCTTCTCTTCATGTTCCTCTGGTCTGTTTGCTCCCTTTAGCTTTCCCGGTCTATCTCTGCAGACAGGTGCTATTCTGACTGTAGAGTCGCCTGATATCTGTTAATACTGAGAATGCTTTGTGTAGATCTTCTGACTTATATTCTTCCTCTATCTGTGGCTTAGCAGGATCTGGGGTCACATCCACTAAAACATCATCTCTGCTGCAAACGTGAGGTAAATAAACATATAAGCTGACTGTTCAAACTCTTGTTCAGCCTACTGACCTGTTGTTGTCAAATCCTCGGCAGCCTGTTTGTCAGTCTCCATATCCTCCTGACTTGTGATGGAAGCAGCATCTCTGATTCCCCAAACCCTGAGAAGCCACTAAACGCCAATCAGAAAGACAGACTGAGGCTTTTAGGAATAATCAAACTGACAACAATAGATAACACCGGCCACACACTCACAGACACACAAACAAACATACACACTGAACCCCCACTACATACATTAAAAAGCAGACAGCAGCTTATGGCGTATATCCTGGGATAAATGTCAGCTCAGAGGCTAAAGCCTGAAGGCGGGGCTAACCTGGCTGGGGACAAAGACTGAGCCAATCAGATTAGATGTGACAAAAACCTGACCTGGAGGTGAGAGCCTGGGGTCATAAGTGAATTCAAGAGATTTGTCTGGTACAAAGACACTTGACCTTCATAAACTGTTTGTCATGCAATCGAAGCTGTGCAGTCAGAGTGTCCATAGCTTTTGTTCAGGCTGTAGTTGGTTTACCAGAGAGCAAAACAGGACATGTCATTTCCTTCAGTAAATTACATCCTGGCAGCATGAATCATACTTCTAATGTACATGTATATTTCTATATGTCATATAGTTCAGAACTAGAAGAGTCTGAGTGTGTTCTTTGGCTACACAGCTTGCACACGTAGGATTTGTTCAATTACCTAATGGGGTCTGACAAGGGATTAGCTATCAAACATCGGCTGTTCACCTTTTGAGGATTAACCCACATCCTTTTTCTCACTTGTCCCAGCATGCCTAGGCACACACACACGCACACAAAGGCACACTTGCAGGAGTGTGTCTGCACATATCTTTAGGGCTCCTGTGATTAAAGCTACCGTCTGGCTCCATGAGAAATGTTTTGGTTGATGCAGGCTTGTGAGTGGTTTTCATTGTCAGATAAAAGCAGAAGTATTTCAAGACTAAAGTTTGCCTCAGGGAAAGGTTGAACACTGTACTGTCTGTGTCCCTGAGAGATAGCACAGAGGGTGAGCCTTTCTCAGATCATATGAATGTTTAAAGGTGGTATTTCAAGCAGTATGTATTGAGAGGATGATACAACCCCAGCACCTTTGGTTTATTTCACGTTACTGTGGTGTTATAATAAGCTGTAACAATACCTGAATATAACAACGATTGAGTAGACTTGTTGTTGTTGTTGTTGTTGTTATTGTGTATATATATATATCCTCCCCCTTTCCTGTTGTACCTTTGGCTGTTGCTATCATAAAGGCTAAAAAAGCCCCAAAAAATAATTTAAAAAATGAAAAGAAGAAAATATATATATATATATCCTGCTGTGACGGAGTATGGCCACTGGATGTCAGCAGAGATGTTGTTAAAAAACATGAATTTGCAACTCAACTTTGCTGTTATGAAATGAAACGCAAGCATTTTCCAGTATGTTTAATTACGTGTGTGAATATTTAAATAATTCACGTGCAAAGCACACCTTGCATAACCTTTCAAATAATGAAAAAACAAATCAGTGCCTAAAATAACACTGCAGATTGCAGTATGCTGAGCAGCATGACTCCAGGGATGGCAATGACGAACCATCAGTCCAGACTGAAACATCTTAAAAACTATTTCATGGATCAAGATGATGAGAGGAAATTCTGCATTGACATTCGTGGAACCCAGAGGGTGAATCCTGCAGATTTAGTGACCTCAACTTTTCCTTGAGCACCTCCACAAGGTTGACATTGTGGTTTTGAATGAAATGTCTTGATAACTGTATGGATTGCCATGAAATCTAGCTCTGACACTCACATCCCCGTCAGGGCGAATTGTAATAACTTTGGTGATCCGCTGACTTTTCATCATCATCAGGTTGTCCAGTGGGTTTGTGGTTAAATACTTGCTGAACTAATGACATTCTCATCAGCCTCAGCAATAATTTGTGTTTAGTGCTAAGTAGCAAATATTAGCATGCTAACATGCTAAACCAAGATGCTGAACATGATAAACATTATACCTGCTTAACATCAGCATTTTGGCATTACCATTGTGCACATGTAAGCGTGCTGACGTTAGCATTTAGCTCACCATGGGCCAAAAGCCTCACAGAGCAGCTTGCATAGCTGTGCACTCACACCCGAGTTTTGTTCTGACACCAGTTCCTGAATGTGTCCTGCACATAGACCCAACGGGCTGGGTGTAACACTGATCCATTTCTTCCAGACAAGACAAACGCCCACTGGGTACAAAGTGGGTGTGAGAGCAACATTTTGTTCCTGTCAGTGGTCCTCTTGATGGAATTTCTAGATTGTGAAGCTTTTGTCAGTAAATACCATCTTGATCGACTAAATCTTTCAGCAAAAACTGTGCTGCATTCTTCTAGTTTCTACTGCTTTATCACTGTCATCAATCAGCTCCCTCAGCCTGGAAGTACCATATTATCCAAGGGGATTAAGTGTATGTTGGAAAAACCACCCAAGCAGAGAGAGCAAGTCCTGTGGGAAAACTTAATTGTGATTATTACAGAACTGACATGAGTCATGGATGAGGCTTTGTTTCGACAGAGACTGTGAAAATCTTACTTAAAATCAGGGGGTTGAATGTGTGTTTTGAATGCCTGATCTTCTTCAACAGAAATGTTTTGACTGTGTAGAAAACAATCTGGCACCACAGTGACAAGGGTCTCTTCAGTCTGCTACACCCACTAGGAAACACCTGGCTGTCATATCATCTCCCCAAAACAACTTTCATCAAGACAGAGAGGCATTCGTGTTTATCTGTTCAAGCCTCAAAGCTATTGCCCTATGAGGGTGCACTCAGAGAGGCTCTGAACTGATAAACACAGCAGAGACGAGAAAGACAACAACATGAGGGAAAGGCTGTGGGGACAGATGTGTGGGGATTGAGCACAGTGGGATGCACACTGTTTCCAAAGCAGTGAAATATGACCACTTGTGTTTACCCCCGCCCTCCTCTCTCTGTCTCTATACACACATACATTTTTGGCTGCCTGAGCATGGCTCCCCTCCAGTCTCCAGACCAGGTTTTAGCTCATTACCAAAACGGAACGGGGGTCTTTGGGAATCAACACCACTCAGCAATGCCTCCCCCCTCCCCAAACATGAGGGAAAACAGGGGAAGAAAAGAGTCCACTCTCAGCTCTTCCTCTGGGACTGCAAACTGAACAAGAGACACTGAACAGAGACAATAGCCGGTGACCTCACCCGCGCTGCGCACCTGAACTTCTCTGAATGCGTCTTCTCTCTCTCTCTCTCTCTCTCTCTCTCTCTCTCTCTCTCTCTCTCTCCCTCTCTCTCTCTCTCGTCAGAGATAACAGGCATTGTGAACAAGGATAGCCATAATCATCAACCATCCGCCTTTGTCATCATAGAGAGAAAGTGTGCTGTAGGTATGGCCCCAGGGGGGAATGTAAGTGTGTGACTGCAGAGAAGTGACGCCCTGCCTGCATCCAGATGTTTCATGTTTCCCTGGCGCGCTCTTTGGAGAAGTCCGCTGGCAGAGGTAGAGGGGAATCCTACAAGTGCGGTCCAACGTCCATGTTACCAGATCGGGTTAAAAGGACGATGAATGCCATGCTTCTTGTGTAAGGTGTTTGGTTTTCAATCCAGGCGGTGCTTTTTCTTTTTCTTTTTTACTTTTTCGTCTGGAGAATGGAGAGCGGCAAAGTGAGGACGCTCATGCTGCTGGAGATACATTTGCTCTGGGTCTTTGCGCTGTCTGTGCAGGGGCACTTCAGTCCAAATCACGACAATGGTGAGTTCACAAAGGTCTGGGGGCAGTAATCACATCTATGTAGTTTTGTTAATTTTTTTTTTCCCTTTTGATTTTATATCGCGATTATACTTGAGAACAACAGTCATCATTCTGAGGTCACCAGTTGTGGGAAAACTGATACTACAGGGAAAAGTATGCCTCAGAAGTAAAACTAAAGTGTTTCCAGCTAAATATTATTCAGTGTATAAGGAAAGTACTTTACAGGAGATATTTGTATCATTATTTCTAATTAATAAGCAACACTTTATTGCTGTTATGGTCAAGGTGGAGATTATCTTCACTATTGTTCATTGTTTATTTTATATTTTTGCACTATTTAATTTATGGTTCAGTCTTTTGTTGTCTTTTTTTGTCCTTGTTGAGCTGTATGTCTTTTTTTCTGTGCAGTGAGTGCAATGTTTAAACTGGAATCACATTACTTGTGCACACATACTTGGCCAATAAAGCTGATTTTACAAGTCTGCAATTCAATTCTCTAGAAATACTGAAATACAAGTACTAAGCATTCATTATATTTAATTGTGCACATATACTGAGCTACTTTCCACCACTGGGGAAAAAAATATACATTTATCTGACAATCCAAAACAAAATTTCTTGTAACTTCCAGTTTCAGCCTTCAGCAGTGAGGAGCTGTCTCTAATTAGAAAGAATTGTCTCAGAATGAATTAAGAGGCGGCTGGATCAGACTGACTGTATCATGCCAGCCGGGTTTGGTGTTGTGTTTGAGGTCAGCGAGGCAGCCATGTGTGACTGGCTGATGAATGGCTTCATTCTGATTCCCTCTCACACAAACTCGCACTCACCACAAACCAGAAACCACAAGCACGACCTCATGCAGTACGGATGTGTGTGCATGTGTGTCTCAAGCTGGACTCTCTGTTTTATCTCTTTCCCAGTGATTGACCTTCTGGCAGCTCTGAACATGTCCCAGCACAGAAGCGGTGTGTCCAGACTGCAGAGTCCCAGCAGTGCAATATACAAAATACGTCCAAGAGCACCATACCTGACTCTTCCTCAGGAGTATTCTCACTTCTTGTACTCAAACCTTCAGGGTGGCATGGGGGTGCATTTGGTGGGGCATCAGGCATCGGTCTCCAGTGCCACACTTTTTTCTCTCTCCTCTGCATCCTCACCCATTCTCCAAATCATCTCCTCCACCCTTGATAACACTCTGCGTCTGGACTATCAGGCTGGAGGAGGAGCTCAGGGCCTTGTCAGCTTTCACTTCCCCAGGAGAAACCCCTTCTCCAGGGAGGAGTGGGTACAGTTGGCTGTGAGCCTGGACACTGATAAACTGGCATTTTTTGTAGACTGTCATGAAGCTGTGGTTCTACCCATAAAAAGTGAGGAGAGAATCAACCTGGAACTGCCTCAGGATGTTGTTGTCACTCTTGCAAGCACACCAGGAAAGAAGGACAGCAAATTTAGTGTGAGTTTCTCGCACGTACTGCAAACCTGTGCACACAATGGGACAAAATGAGACATCTCCTTTAGTGATATTGCTATTTACAATTGTATTTTGTAGTGCTGTTTTAGGATAGCAGTAATTCAACTTTAACTTCAACAATATCTGACGAAGACATCATGCCATAAAAACCTTGTAATCATGAGAGTCATCTTCTCCTAAAAACACTCTTTTAGGACGTAATTGAAGCCACTTGCAGTGCTAACAACAAGAAAGGATGAAACATAAAAAACCACAGCAACATCTTTGGAGCCACAGTATCATATGTCCAAAACATCTGCAATTATTTCACATGATTTACAGTTACATCCCATATTTTCTGCCTCCATTCAATGTGTAACATATATACAGTAACATTTTGTGTGTGAGCATGTCTGTGTTTCTTTATGAATGCAGGGATATCTGAAGACAGCTGAGATTTCGATGAAAGCATATCTGAGGCGACCGTGGCACTGTGACAATGTTACAGGTAAAGAAAGAGCATCGATATCATTTTCTTTGTTTGGAGGGTCAAATAAAAGGAAATCATCTGAGTATTCGACTTGAGCATAGAACAAGGATAAATGTATGTGGAGATGACCCAAAAATAGCCTAAGTAAACATTTAAAAGCTTGCTGCAGAGCTGATTGCTTTATTTGTTTTCTAGATACTGCACATGTGTGTGCATGCTTGTGTGCACTCTGCAGGGCCAGAAAGTGCAGTGTCATTCCCTTCTTTTTCTCTTTCCTCCATTCTTTCTCTTCATTACTGACCCTGATAATTTATTGTGTCTTGTGTCCTCTTGTACTGGGAGACATGACAAGAATCTCTGTCAGTGCAGAGTTCTCTTGTTGTGAACAGCTATTACAACAACTATTAAATAACTGATTTATTTTACAGCTCTGTCTAGAATTCCTAACAGTGAGCTACTCCTCTCATTCTAACAGTGAGTTAAAACTGAGTAGTGGGACCACCATGGTTAATGTGCATTAGATAATATCTTTTGGCCCTCAGGCAGAAAGTCCCCCAAACATTTTGCTTATTATTTCTCAGTGTGGGTCTTTATTTTGACAGAATTTTACCAGGATGTACGTTTAGGCTCCAAATTAATTCTCTTATTCATTCAAGACGCCTTTCTCCTTCCAGATGCTCTGCCTCTATCTCAGCACACAGACGCCCATAGCTCAGATTCTCGGACTGACAGCAGCCAAATGTTTCAGCGGGATGCATCCCCCAGTAAACCTCAAACGAGCCACAGGCCAACAGACCAAACCAACCATTATCACCAGGATGTCCAGAGTGACCAGCTGCACAGAGGGGTGCTGCTGGGGCCCCCAGGTTCTCCTCGAGGAGTAAAGTCTGTTCCTCAGGCACAGAAAGACGACAGGCTGAAGAAGCTGGAGAAGAGGCTGGAGGAGCTGGCTCGTATGCTGGACATGGTCAAAACACAGGTATATATTCCACTTAGAAACAATTTAAAAATTACACAAAATGAGTTTGTCAAAGTGACGTGTTGGTAATTTTTTTTTCTGCAGAATGCAGACCTACAGTCACGTGTACAGTACCTGGAGGGATGTGAGTGTGTGAGGCAGCGATGTGTGTGGGAGGGCCGTGAAGTGGAGGATGGCCAGCACTGGCAGATTGACCTCAACACTGTGTGTACGTGTGCGTCTGGAAAGGTCACATGCCAAGCTAACATCAAAGGTAAAAATGACTCGGCTTTTTTCTCTCTCTTATTTTCTTTCTCTGTTTTAACTTTATTGCACACATACGAAACACACAATAAAAGCAACCTATGATTTTGGCCCACTTACAACAACTTTGCACTAACACGCAATCAACTGGTGTTAAGTAGCTAGTTTACAGATGGCTGTCCCTCTCTCAGACCCTTGTCTGTCTAACCCTTGTCAAAACGGAGGCGTATGTTTCGTCTTGACCTCTGACCCTGCTGGGTTTCACTGCTCCTGCCCCCCCAACACCAAAGGACCAGTGTGTCACAGACAGCTGAGACAGGTATTTTTGTGTCACGATTAGTAGAGTAGATTCATAGTGAGTGTTACAAAACAACAAAATGTCCATGTTTGTGTCAAACCTTTTTGTCCATGTTGTGAAAACATATCAATTCCAGGATTTTTTTTGTTTGTTTGTTTCTTTTTGCCATGCTAGCTGTTTGGGGATGGCAACTATGCAACAACTACTGGATGAATTCTCATAAGTTTGGTGATCCCATAGCCTTATAGTGCCACCATCAAGTTTCACTTTATCCAGATATTTGGTTTATGACCAAATACTTGCTAAGCTATGTGACATTCCCATCAGCGTCAGCTGCACATTGTGTTTAGTGCTGCAGCAAATATTAGCTTGGTAATATGCTAAACTAAGAAAAGGAACATGGCAAACATTATACCTGCTAAATGTCATCATCATTGTGAGCATGCTAGCACGTTGACATTGTTATGAGCATTTAGCTCAAAGCACTGCTGTGCCTTAGTGCAGCCACACAGAACAGCTAGCATGGTTGTAGATTCTTAGTCTAATGTTTAGCATGTGTCCTTGACTGTTTTCTCAGTTTCATCTGGTTTTGGTGATTCATTGTTTTAGTTTAAGTCAGAATTTGCTTATTGTATGTTTGGTTATCCGGCAGGTCTCCAGAACATTTCAAATGCTTGAGGTGGGTCACAGTCACAAAAATCAAAGGTTTGAAACCCCCATCTCTTAAGTGTTGCGTTACTGTAGTTTTCTTATAGTTTCTTTTACTTTACTTTTTACTTTTACTTTAACATTTATTTTTCAGTCATTTTGTTTGTTTTTGCCATCGTACTTTGCTACATTTTACATGGCAAGGTGCTACCACAGTAGTGAGTTAGACATTTTGGGAAATACATCAATTAATTTTGCAAGTTAGACAAGGAGATCGATACCCATATCACTGGTAGGCAGAGTTTTTGGGGGGTTTTTTACCTTTGGACTGAGTGAGGCCAGCTGGTTTGCCCTGTTTCCAGTCTTTCTGCTGAGCCGAGTTTACTGTCTCCTGGCTGTAGCGTCATAATTAACAGACAGATATGAGAGTGGTATCTTTTCATCTAACTCTGAGCAAGAAAGCAAATGACTGTATATCTCAAAATGTCAAACTCTTCCTTTAATGTAACTAATGTAGTTTTTAGATCACTTATGAGTGCCTGCTGTTTGTTCATGGTTTAGCTGTAGAACATTGATTGGCCTGCTGCATTGGGTGAGCCCAATAGCAGTGCTTTGCTTTACTTTTGTCCATTATAAAGTTTGGCTAAGGACATTGCAGTGGGGTTTAAGGCTGGGTAAGAGGCCCTCTGTCCCCCCCTCCCCACTTCTAGGCATGTTGGGCACCCAAACCAGAGAACAACTGTGAAGGCGTGCGGCCATTTCAACACCACTGGGCCTTTAACCCTACCACTGGCCTTTGTGAAGACTTTCTCTACTGCAGTGGAAAAAGCAGCAACAACTTCCCTTCCTTTAATGCCTGTAGGGACCAGTGCATGTTGGGTGCATGCTGTCTCCGCAAACCAAGGAAGGGTCTTCCCACTGGCCATCAGCATTACAATCAAGATGGATACAACATCTCCTCTGTGAACAGGACTCTCTGGGGATACAGCCAGCAGAATTTGGAGGATGAAATGTGGTATGGCAATGCAGACTTTAACCACACTGTGCTGGGAGATCTTAAAGGAAATCATACAAAGGAAGACTGCCACAAGGATCCAGATTTCACTTTTACCTGTAATTACCTCACTCTAACACAGTGCCAAACTTTGGTGAAGGACCAAGCTGGAGAGGTACAAGTAATGAGCTTCTCTCCTGGAGTGAAGTGCTCTGACGTGACATGTGGTGGAGGTTGTGGATGCTTCTTTCAACACAAGCTCTGGAGATACAGGGAAAGGTTTAGGCAAGGCTGTGAAGAGTGCATGTGCACACATAGTGGCAGAGTTGACTGCGTGTGCAGCCACTTGACCCAACGTAAAGAGATTAGAGACCTTACACTGAGAGAGAGGAGGTTGTACCAAAGGGCAGTCAGGAAACTCTACACCAGGCCAGGTAAGACTATAAATCTAGATGATTTTGTTGTTTATCTTCTTTACCTTTTAAAATTAAAAGTATACCTTTGTGTCACTATTATGGGTTTATTTGTGTTTGTGTATATGTTTACATGTGGATTTAGCTGTCTGGAAGGGCTTTGCACTACTGAGAGCTGAGTTCTCCCCTCTGGCCAGTGATCACGCCCTCTTCCTCCCCTGGCACCGCTACTTTTTGCGATTAGTGGAGCGTGAGCTGCAGTCAACATCATCATGTAAACTGGCACTCCCATATTTTGAATGGACTGTAGACTCTGGGTCAATGAAGTTCTCAGCTGCCTGGCAGACTGGATTGTTTGGAGGAGATGGTGAGGCTGACTCTGGATGTGTCTCCCATCACCCTTTCCAGGGCTTGACATCCCGTTTCCACTGGTCACCTTGTCTCAGGCGGAACTTCAACTCCTCGGTTTGTCAACCAATTTTTGTTCATTTGACAGCCACCTCACTGTACTTTCCATACAGTGCAGTGTTTTGAGCTGTTTGTCTAACTAATTTCCATTGATCCCTTTAGGTATGGTTGCCAGATGCAGTGACCATGCAGAAGACTATAAACCAGGCAGACTTCAAAGTGTTCTCCCAGTCTCTGCAGACCTTTTCTGGCCTCTTTAGGCTTTGGATAGGGGGTCACATGGCTTCACCTTTAGCTTCTTATGACCCTTTATACCTGTCACACATGGCATTCATGGACAAGCTGTGGGCACAGTGGCAAGAGAAACATCAGCATGCATCAAAAAGGCAAACATCCAGAGACAACCATGCTCAGAGCAATACCCTTTACCCTGCTAAGCAGAGGCATGTTAAGATGAAGCCTTTTGATGTTACCCCTGATGATGTGATTTCTTCCCAGCAGCAGTTGTGCACTGTATATGTGCCCATAACCATTGGTGCACCTTGCAATATTACATCATTGAAAGCACACCCACAAGGAAGTCAGAAATATCAAAAGCGTAGCTTTGACAAACACAACTCACACAATAGTTTCGGTGACTTTGACAGCAGTGGTTTCAACCAACATGGATATGATCATGATGGCTATGACCGGAGCGGTTGGGATAGGTGGGGCTACGGTAGAGATGGCTTTAACCGGGACTTCATTGACAGGGATGGATATGACATATCTGGTTTCGATCGCTATGGGTTCAACCATTCTAATGTCACCTGGTTTGGCATGCGTAAGGATGGGGTGTTTGAGAAGAGGAATGACAATGAAGAGACAGATGAAAAACAGGGAAGTGGTAACGAGACACACAGGGACAAGATAATGTCCGAGCTCTTCAGTGACAAAGGCTACAGTATTTATGGGTTTGATCCGTTTGGTTTGGATCGCGGTGGGTTTGATGCATTCGGCTTTCGAACAGATGGCTATGACAAGGACAGATGCAACTGGTTCTTCAACGGGCCACACTACCTGCGCTTCTACTTCCACACGCAGCAGCAGTTGATGTCATCCAGTGACCAAGCTTTAAATCGCATTACACGTACCTGCCCTCCAATCACCTCCCTGCCCCAGCACTGGGCCACCCAGGACTGGATGACTTTTGATCTGGACCAAAGCCATGCTCTATATGGTCAACTAGAACAGGATTGGATCGGACAAGTTAAGGCAGAGAGTGATGATACTGTTAGGGAAGCCTCTCAAAATAGGAGCAACATATGGCTTCCAATCACACCAGATCACAGGTATCAGCATTACAAAAAGAAAATGACAATTGCCTCACAAAGCCAGCCCACAATTAGCTGTTTGATGCTCATTGTGGTATGACATGGCTCAGTAGATATTTGCTTGGCACAGTTAATTAATGGCAAGTGCCTTCTTTATCTTAGACATCAACATGACCCCTCCCTCCACCTGACTGGGTAAACACACCATTTTTTAGGCTCATCAGCAGTCAGTTTTCAGTTTCTGTCTGTGAATTTGAAATATACCAGCTGGTTTTGTGAGGCTAATGTGGCAAAAATCATATCTTGAAAACTGACTTAAATCTTTCCTAAATTGTTTTTTAGCATTTCAACCAATGTTGTGATCCCCTTTCCATCAAAACACTGTCTGTAGGTTTTGTTTCGAGCTCCACTGGTTCAGCGGCTGTCCCCTTGGTTCTGCACCTGTCACCTGCCCTGATCTCTGCCATCAGGCCCGTTGCCATGTTTTCCCTGAGGCTGTCTGCCATATGCACAATTGTGGTTCCTGTTTCACAGAGTGGCGGGATCCAGCTACTGGAAACCATATAATGTGCCATGGCTGGTAAACACAAGATTGTTTCCCAGAAAAATGGAGGAATGAAGTACTTTTCACAGCTTTTCACAGCAGTGACAATAGATTGGACCATTATTTGGTGTTGTTGTACCTATATCGTCTCTATGAATGCAGAGAAACTGAAAGCACTTCATGATAAGGATGACTGCTAAAAATAGTTTTGAAATAGTTATACCTGATTCCATGATTGTCCATTTGTACCACCACATTTACATTCTGACATGAACTCTGTATGATATACTTTATCACCTCGTTATATGGTGTGAGAGGAGCTCATTGTTTTGGTTTGGTTTGTTTTGGTTTTGGCCTGCAACTTTCCTGTCTCACTGTTTCCTCTCTCATCAACCCTGGTTCCTGTTTTTGCCCCAGAAAAACTCTAAAAAACATATCCAAAATCCAAACAGCAGATAGACAACAAGTTAGCAACTAGATTTTGATCATAGTGCAGCATTTAGCCACTTAAGACTCAGATATTTCCCTCAGGAGATGGTAGAAACCGAAAATAGAGCTAAAAGGAGGGTGAATATTGGACCTCCAACCATCAGATAGCCAGACACACGACTCTAAATGAATGCCGATGCTCCCTGTGATTGCTGGATGTGCAAATAGTTTGTTAGGATATTCACCATCAACTTTATAAGGGGATAATTTGTCAAAAAAAAAAAAAAAAAAAAAGAAAAGATTCAATGCAGGTTTAAAGCATCATTCTGGTAGTTTTACCTTTTGCCAATGTATTTTGTATTAGTACCATCTGCCAAAGTATACTGTAAGTTTTAGAGAACCTTGTCCTTATATGGTAATATACTTGTGAGCAACTTCCTAGCTGGTGGCTTTTGGCATTTGAGGTAACTGTGAATAAGCGCCTGTCATAGTGGAGTGAAACAAACATGTGGGACTTTAGCTGAGGTTGGACCAGCCTCATTAAGGATTCTCTGTGTCTCTTGGTCTCTCTCTCTTCCTAAATTCACTCCCGACTCCCACAGAGTTATGTAAACTTTGTTCCTTCCTGCTTATTGTGCACATTTTCGCCAACAATGTAATACACATGTGCCCACTGTCCGCTCTCTCACCCCCCTTGACTGCTCTCTTTGTCACTGTCTCTGCCTTTTCATCCATCTTGCCCTTAATTGTTTCTGCATGTTCGCCTGAAGACTCCAATGGCACCCAGTCAATACACACTTGCAGGCTCACACTCCCACACACACTTTGATCTTATGCATGCTTGGCTTGCTAGAGGAAATGCCTGTTGGCTGCTGGCACAGTAGGCAGCCCCACTAGCTTCTCTCACACTCTGTGATTACTGCACTCTCTCACACACAGACATTGTCTCTGTCCTTTGGAGAGTTGTCATTAAAATAATTATCTGCTGAAATGTCCAAGCTAAGCGAAATTATTATTTGATGAGCTCTCTGAAAGCCTTTGATGAAAAGAAAAACTGAATTGTAGTTGCCCCTCGGTGTTTATTTTGCACTACAGATAAACAAGTTTCTTTTTTGCCAAAATAATTTAAACAGCCACAGAATGGAGAGATTTAGAAGTCATGATCTGTTACGTATGGAACCCTTCCAAAAAACTGCCACCCCTTGCAGTTTTCTCCCTGTTTCTCCAACAGTAAATCTCTTTCAGTGTTAATAGACTTGCCGGTGGTAGTCTTTAACAGCTGGAAGGCTGCAGGCACTTGTGGTTATTGTTACAGCCCATAAAACAGTGTGTGAGAGCACATATGCGTACATTACATCAGAACCACGTTGATCTGTCATTACTGGGGAAAGAGCAGAGCCAGATGTTCCCCAGTGACCTAAAGACAAGGTAAAGCAAGTCTGCACTGATAGGCAGAGAGGGACCAGCTGGACATTTTTCCACATTTATCTTTTCTAACTTAAACTATCAGTATACACTCTAACTTTATCACTCAGGATACGCAGACGCACACGCAGAGGGTCAAAAATGTGTATGCACTTAAAAATCTGTCTCATCTTCAGGATGTGATCTGGATGGTACAGTTCATAATGTGTCCTACAGCAACCTAGATGGCTGCCAGACATGTACATGTAAGGTGAGTGTGTGATATGCACCTACGCCAACACAAAATGTCTATGGAGCCTAAACAATCGCTCCGGTCTCCCTTTGTTCATCATTTTCTTTTGCAGGGGGGTAACAGGGAATGCCACCCCTTACCCTGCCCTTCACTGGACTGCACACAGAGGGAGACTGTACCTGGAGACTGCTGTCAGCGATGCAGAGGTAAAGAGATCTGTACACAGCAATGGTTGTCAGAGAAAGAAATGTGATTAGGATCGAGAGGATTGATGCAGTGTGTCAACAAGCTTGACATGGAAGAGGTGTGGCAACTCAAGGTTACTATTGCTCTCTATATTGATACAGTGTGAAGGGTGAGTCTATTTGTCTAAGATGATAAGCCTGTGTGTTCTGGTGTTGAATTCACATTTGACTGTCAATGACACCATAAAATGCATCTGATGTAAACCGTGTTTGCAGGCTGTATCCATTCTGGGATCCGGTATGATCACAGAGCCGAGTGGAGGCCAGCAGAGAATCCCTGTGACATCTGCTACTGCTTGGTGGGTCTGATACCGACTGACAATTTAACCTCCAGCCTTCGTCTTCATTCATATTGTTCTCTCCTCTCACCAGGAGGGTCATGTTCGCTGTGAGAGGGAGCGGTGTAACGCCCCGTGTAAAAACCCAGCTGCTCCTCCACCCAACACCTGCTGTCCAGTTTGTCAAGGTGGGTTTCTTTAATTCACTGCAGCAGCGTGTGTGGGTTCAGTGAACTGCAGAGACGCACTGTGTGTGTTTGTGTGTGACTCGTAGGCTGCGGTGTGAACGGTCATGACTTCTCTAACGGTGCTGTGGTCCCTGCTGGAGACCGCTGTCAAGAGTGTACGTGTGTGGTACGTCATTTATCACCATTTTCATCATGAAACTTTATTTTTGTGTGTATAAATCATTTTGAAATGTTTTATTGTAAGGTTAATCTTTAGTGTAATATCTTTCTCCTCCAGAATGGAAACGTGACTTGTTCACCTCTTCCCTGTCGTACCTTGTCTTGTCAAAACCCTGTGCATCATGCTGGAGACTGTTGCCCAAGGTAACCAACCTGCCCAACCTCATCTATGTCACTTTCTTTCTACATCAATCCACCTTGAATTTATCTCTACTTTGAATACACAGGTTGTTCAGGTGGAAGATGATGCATGCGGTGGTGCAGATGAGAGACTTGGGAGGTTTTTAAGACAACTGTAGGGTTTCAAAAAGTTTTAAAGGTTTATGTTTATGTGTCCCATAGATGTGAGCAGTGTGAATATGAGTCCGAAGTGTATGTGGATGGACAGAAGTTCCCGTCTAGGAGAGACCCCTGCCTACACTGCTGCTGCTCTGTGAGTTCAGTCTGACAAAGTGTTTCAGACATGTGATTTTCATGTGACTGGACTCATGGTGTGTTGGCTACACTTCAAAGAAAACCTGTCAAAATCTATTGCTCTTTCAGAAGTACATTTGATTATGTTTGAAAACGGGATTAAGTGTGCAAAAAACGTAGTTTATAGTATAGAATAACAGAGCCAGGATTTTGTAGGCAGACTTAAGACTTAAACATACACAAACACTTATGGGACATTTTGATGTTGAAAATCAACATGTCAGCTCTCTGGTGGACAGCCTATTCAATAGAGATGCTGTTGCTAAATTTCCCTGACAGCAACTGAAGGTTAAAATGCTCTGTCAGACTGACACATTTAATCCTTCACTGTGTCTACCTGTTAGGCAGGTGAAGTGTCTTGTGAGCGTATGGAGTCATCATGTCCTGCACCACGCTGCAGTCATCCAGCAAAGCGCAAAGGAGAGTGCTGTCCCACATGTGATGGTCAGTGTATCTGTAACTTTGGTCTAAAATATACCACTTCCTCATGTCTTTGTCAAGTGTGTTTTGCCGTCTTCCAATCTGACCTTTACTGTTCAACCACAGGCAGACATAATCAGAGTTTGTGTTTGTTTCCGCAGAATGTGAGTATGACCGCAGGGTGTATGCTGATGGAAAAGCATTCACCCCTGCTGGAAGTGGACCCTGTCTACAGTGCAGGTGCAAGGCAAGTCATTCAAAAAGAAAGTGGTAAAACTTTGAGGATTTACGTCCAAAACATGTTCAGTTTAATGAGACAAAGTGTTTCTATATTTGTCTTGTGTCTAAAAAAACCTCAGATTGTTTCACTTTCTTTCGGGTATTGCCGCAGTGTTATTCTATACTTTTCAAAGCACCTGGTGGACATGCACATAATAGCTGTTATGAGTCTCTATGTCCTTTTAAACACACTTCATACTGTGTTTCTGTTATAGGGTGGGAATGTCATTTGCCATGAAGAGAAGTGCCCTCCTGTCCAGTGCTCCAACCCTATTATAGACCCACATCTCTGCTGTCCAGTCTGCAAAGGTAATAATTTGCTTTCACACACACATAGAAGGAGGTTTTCATCACTTGTGGGGATATTACATAGACTTACATTAATTTTCTGGAGACTTACCCTAACCCTAACCATAACCATAACCACTATTTGCCTATTCCTAACCCTGTACCCAACCTAACCTTACCTAACCCATAACCCGTAAGTCTTTCTCCTAAAATGTTAATGATTTAACTTGTGGGGACCTGTATTTTGTCCCCACAAGTAAGGTGAGTCCCCACATGTGACTGTGTAAACAGATTTTTGTCCCCACAACGTGATGGGCACACACACACACACACACACACACACACACACACACACACACACACACACACAGAGCTCATCAAGGATTATATGACAATTCCTCTTGTCTCATTGTAGCTTGTGTGCTGCATGGGGTGGAATATGAGGATGGCTCCAACTGGCAGCCTGAGGGTCCCTGCTCCAGCTGCACCTGTGTGAATGGGGAGACCTTGTGCACACACACACGCTGTCCCTCCACCGAGTGCCTGCATCCCACCAAGACCACTGGTAAGACTGTATGCGTCTGAGCTCTGTTTATATCCAGATGACTGTGTAACTTGTCAGTACACTGTCTCTTTCCTTTCCCCAGGCTCCTGTTGTGCAGCGTGTGAAAGCTGCACCTATAACCATCGTATCTATAGCAACGGCCAGAGGTTTACGACCCCTGATCAGCCCTGCCATACCTGCACTTGTCAGGTGAGCACGTCTCCATTTACACACACACTACACAGTGCTGTTCACCGCCAAACCAGCTGATGCAGCCTTTCCTTCTCCTCAGCATGGCAGTGTAGAGTGTGAGAGAAGACCTTGTCCTCCACTCAACTGTTCCAACTCATACACACCACCTGGAGAGTGCTGTCCTAAATGTCCAGGTACTCAAACTCAAAGACAGAAATGATCGTAAATCAAGTGGCACGTGTTTTTTTTAATTTCCCTTGCTTCGATGTGTTTGCATCCTACCCAGACTGCTCCTTTGAAAACCGTATATTTGTGGATGGAGAGGCTTTTCCAAACCCTGTGAGCGTGTGTGAGGAGTGTAGGTGTGTGAGCGGGACGATTGACTGCCACCAAGCACAATGCCCTCAGCCTCGCTGTAACGCACCTCGACCAGGAACATGCTGTCAGAACAACTGCAATGGTGAGTTATGTGAATTTTCAATCAGGAATACAAATAAAGAATTTCAATCTCACAGTATTCCTCTGCATTAGGCTGCAGCTATGCTGGAAAAGAATATCCAAATGGACAGGAGTTCCCCCATCCTACTGACGCATGCAGGACATGCAGCTGCATAGTAAGAATAATGAGCATCCCAGAATGACTAACCCTGATCTGTTCATCACCTGTAGTCTTCTTGAAACAGGCTGTCATTTCAGTCTGTGTTATGTTTGGTATAGAATGGGAATGTCCAGTGTCTGATGAAGAGGTGTCCACCGCTGCCATGCTCCGACCCAAATGTGCTGCCTGGAGACTGCTGCCCCCAGTGTCCGGGTAAGGAAGTGCAAGAGAGAAAACTTGAGAGGGTAGAGAAATATCAGCAGCAGTGGTATTCAAACTGTTTTAAAAGTAGCAAAGTGATTTGCATGAAATTTGATGGTCTGATCGATATGCCAAGAATCAGTTAATTAAAAAACTGATAATCTTGTTATGAAGGATTTAGACAAAACGGGGACATTGTTATCATTGATGAGGATGTATATTGGAGGCATACAGTTGACTCTTCTCACTGATTTCCCTTCAGCTCCTCCGTCAGACTGTGTGTATGAACAACGAAGTTACAGACACACTGAGCGCTTCTACCACCCGACTGACAGCTGTCAATCATGTGCCTGCACTGATGGTACAGTACGCTGTCAGCGCAAGCCCTGCCCCTTTGCTGCATGTTCTCACCCCATCACACAGGAGTGCTGTCGGACCTGCGAAGGTACACTTTCTTAAGTCCGGCCAAGATACTATCATTTAAGGACAAAGCAGTTTTCACCATCGCTGAAGAGGTTGCAACAAAAAGACCTCTTCAAATTTGACAGGCGTTCAGCCCACAGTTGTGTCTCATTTCCAGGCTGCCTTTTCGAAGGGCGAGAGCGAGCTAACGGGGAGACATGGGATAATGCATCAGACCCGTGTGCGGTGTGTGCTTGCCATGAGGGCTCTGTCCGGTGCGAGAGGAAGCGCTGTCCACCCTCCAACTGTAAGCACCCAGTCCAGAGGCAGTGCTGCATGTCGTGTGATGGTGAGTGACTGAAAGACTTTTTAGAAAATCATGTGCCAGTCACTGAGGGTGATCCACAGACCTTTATGTCAACAGTTTCCACTTGGTACTATTGTCCCAACATTATCTACCCACAGGCTGCATGTTTCATGGGAAAGAATATGCTGATGGCACTGAGTTCGGTGATGACAACGACCCCTGCGGCATATGTTACTGTTACGGAGGGGAGGTCGTCTGCACAAAGATACCCTGTTATGGAGACTGCAGCCACCCTTACAAACCACCCGGACAATGCTGTGGAGAATGTGATCGTATGTCCCCGTACTACTTTATCGTAACTGATTTTAAACTGAATTTTGCTCATCAGTTCCTATGATTACAAAAATGAATTCCTCTTTATTTGAAAGGCTGTTCCTACAACGGCGCAGTCCTCCTGAATGGACAGTCGATCCCTGACCCAGGAAACCTCTGCTCTGAATGTACCTGCCAGGTAGCATCAACCCACACATTCACGTACACACTCCTGTTGGTTAATCCCTTTAAACAACATGTCATGCTTTGTCTTTCTCTGTCTTTGACAGAGTGGTTCAGTGCGATGTGTGAAGAAGACGTGTCCAGCAGCCCTCTGTCCTCACCCGGTCACCAATCCATGTGGCTGCCCTGTCTGCGATGGTAACCAGCTTACAACATATCACAGTTCAAGTTATATAGAGTAAGGTAATAACCGATGTCTCACTCTGTGTGTAGGTTGTCAGTTCCAAGGTGTGACTTATGCTGATGGACAGATCCTTCCAGGAGGAGAGGGAGGGTGCCAGGACTGCACTTGCTCAGTGAGAAGGAGAGGGGCTGCATTTAGTTTGGGGACTCTGACTCGCTGCACCCCTCACATGTACTGTACATTTTGTTTTCTCCATAGAGAGGTGAAGTGGTGTGTACACAGCGGAGGTGCCCCGCCGTGTCATGCCCAAACCCAGCTCTGGATGGCTGTGCATGTGGAGTGTGTGAAGGATGCAGCTTTAACGGGCGAGACTGTTCGAACGGAGAACGATTCCCCCACCCTACAGACCGCTGCCAGCACTGCTCCTGTCTGGTACTGTCACACATGTACTTTCATTTGTATTGCTTAAAGATTCAATTCTGAAAAACCATCAGGATCACATGTTCACTGGAGCAAGTACCTCACTGCTGAAATATTGTCTACCTGTGTGTGTGTGTGTGTATAGAATGGTGGTGTGGTTTGTACCCATGTGCCTTGTCCAAGTGTTGCCTGTGTGCGGCCGGAGACCCCTCGTGGGGAGTGCTGCCCTGTCTGCACAGGCGTTTGTCTTCATCAGGGGAAAAACTATGAGTCCGGCTCCTCCTTCACTCTGCCCTCTGATCCCTGCTCGTCATGTTCCTGTCTGGTCAGTCTGACAATTCTTACTGAATATAAAAGAATGATCCGGTCTCAAATTGTCTGATTGGTTCCACCCCTGCTCCTTCTGTCTCTTTTCCACCTTGCCCTTCGTCCCCTCCCCTCATCAGAATGAGGTGGTGAACTGTCAGAGGAGACCTTGTCCAGTCCACTGCTCCCATCCCATCCCCTCAGATACCTGCTGCCCTGTCTGTGACTCCTGTCTCTATGAGGGTGTCGTCCACACTCACGGTCACACCTTCACATCCTCCTCCAACCCCTGCCAGCGCTGCACTTGTGTCAGAGGCACTGTCACCTGTGTGCCCCTGGTCTGCCCTCCAACACCTTGCGTCCGACCAGTTACCAAGCCAGGACAGTGCTGCCCTGAGTGCACAGGTACTTCCTGAACTATTTGTGGAAATCATATGCAAAGGACAGAATGTTTCTTCCAGATCCTGTAATATGTAGATTACTGTAGCAAATTTGTGGCATATATATTTATTCTAATTTAACCCAATATCACACTTTTTCCTTGTCTTTGTCTTTGTCTCTTGTCTGTCTCCGGTCTCAGTGTGTACTCTTGATGGACAGGAGTTCAGTGACGGGCAGACATGGACCCTGAGCTCAAACCACTGCTCCACCTGCACTTGCCAGGTCTGACTCCTCTGTCTCAGTCTTTTCCCTCCATATTTGCACCTTTCCTTGTGTTTTTTCCTTGTGTTTGAATGCTAATCCCTCTGAGACTCTCAGGCAGGTGAGGTGCAGTGTGCATCTCCCGAGTGTCCCGAGCTGCCTTGTATGCATCAGGTGACCGATCCAGGAGCCTGCTGTCCTCGCTGTAGAGGTAAAGAGATCTCTGAAAATTAAAATCACAGGAGGAAATATCTTGACCACTGATTGAATTTCCCTCTCAGGTTGTGTGTATGGAGGACAGGAGCATACCGAGGGCAGCAGCTGGTTCGCAGACTCCACTCCCTGTATGACCTGCATGTGCGTGGACGGAGTGACCACCTGCTCTGAAGTACGCTGTCTGTCTCCCTGCATCAACTTCATCAGCGTGCCCGGGGAGTGCTGTCCTGTGTGCGCTGGTAAACAAACTTTAGCTGCATTTTGCTTTTTTTTTCCAGCTTTTTAAAGCTTGATAATCTTATATGGTTGTTTTTGATTAGATTGTGTATTTGAGGGCAGGGTGTACGGTCCCGGTGACAGTTTCCATCCAGCTGATGACCCCTGTCAGATCTGCACTTGTGAGGTATGACACATACACGCATAACAAGTGGAAGCCAGACTGTGACATTATTGTTTCACTTGGTAAAAAAAAAAATTGTTTTTTTTAGGTGATTTTACTGTTTTCTGTCGCATGAATAGAGACATCTTTCAGTAGATAAAACATCAGAAAATCAAGGTGTATCAGTCCAAAATCCAAAGACTTTGGATTTCTCATGATATAAAACAGAGAAAAGCAACAGTTCATCATATTTGAGAAGATGGAGCCACACTATATTCGGCTATATACCACTATATTCCACTATATACTATATTTTGTTTAATTAATTTAATTTAATAAGTTTCCCAATCAGTAATCAAATAATTGTTTCAGCTCAGCTTAATCATAGTAATCCAACCTGTGCGTTTCCCAGGTGATGCCAGATGGAGAGCAACACCTGAGGTGTTACCGAAAGCAGTGTCCCAGCCTGGTCGACTGTCCTAAGAGCAACATCCTGTTCTCTGGACCAGACTCCTGCTGTCCCGTCTGTGCACGTCAGTACTAAACTCCATTCAGTGATACGCTGTGTGTCATATCTGCGCTGTCACCGAGCTCTGTAACAATTGTGTGCATGTGTGTATGTTTAGAGCCTCTCAGTAACTGCACCGCTGCGCTGATTGGAAACGAGGTCTTGGCGACAGATGACCCTTGTTTCACCTGCCAGTGCAAGGTACCACAGCGACGCCACTTTTCTTGTGCTCTGCTGTGATCTTTAACTTTTTCTGAACTCTTCAGAGAAAAGGAGAAACAGACACTAACACAGATAGGTATATCCTGTAGTGCAAACAATGATAGCTGTCAGATCCTTAAACTAACAATACCACAGTGTAAAAATACTCTGTTACAAGTAAAAGTTCAAAATTCTACTTCAGTAAAAGTATTTCCTGCAAAATGGCACATTTCAGTTAAATTATGGAGCCTTCAAGGTCCCAAAAAGATGATGAAAGATGATGAAAATACAATTTAAGACAATAATTTGTACACACAAGTCAAAATCATGTACAACAAGATATTTCTTCAGGACTTCAGGGGCTCTCCTGTCAGTTCTTTATCATTCTTGTAAGTACAGGATGACGTCATGTAAATCATGAGTTGGTCTAGTCACTAACATAACTGAATACTCCTGTAAGGGAATGTATGGCCTTCAATCAATGCATCATATTGAATTAATGGGTTATTTTATAAAAGTATTTAAAATAAAAGTAACAAGTAACTATAGAAGTTAAATAAATGTAGTGAATTAACAAGTACAATATTTGTCATTGATATGTTGTGGAGTAGGAGTATAAATTAACATAAATTGGATATACTCAAGTAAAGTACAAGTACCTCAAAATAGCACTTAAGTACTGTACTGCAGTAAATGTAGCATTTGTACTTCTACCAGTGACTGTTGGCACTGATCAAGTTACAGTCAACATACCCCTTGATTCAGAGCAGCACAGTGATTCAGCGTCTGTGATTTAGGACCTGACGTGGACCTGCTTACACCAGGTCTGTCCCCCGCTCACGTGCCCTCCCAATGAACAGTTTAAAACCCCGGACTCATGCTGCCCCGTGTGTAAAGGTGAGATAAAAGCACCTTTCTTCACGTATGTCTGTTCCCTGTGGCTTTTTACGTTTTCACAGTCTTATTGGCATTAAAATGTGCAGAATGGTGACGGTTCTCCTGTGTTTCATACAGAATGTGTGATTGAGGGCCAGAACAGACGTGTGGCCAGCGGCAGCAGCTGGACAGACAGCGATGACGACTGCGTCACATGCACCTGCAATGTGAGTCTTACAGGAACACATACACGACTCATATAATGCTTCAACTAATGATGACAACATATGTGTTATAAAAAAAAAGCAAAACTAATTGACAATTTAAAAAAACAACAAGTGAAAGACCTTTGAAGAAGACTATATATTTCTGATTTAAATGGGCAGGTCAGAATCCAAAAAACATCTAATTTAAGGCCATATTGAGTATGCGAGAGGTACCAAATGGTGTAATTGGTTGAGGTGGAGCTGATTTTAACTATATTATTTACAACTGTGTACTTGAGGCCTGTGTACTGAGGCCACATATTTTACTAGATGATCAGTTTTGATTGTTTTATACATAAAATCTTAATCTGAAATATACCTCTTACCTATACCTGTCAGATTAATGGATTGAAGTCAAAATTTAAGTAGAAGTATAAATGGAAATACTCAACTTAAGTAGAAGTACATTAGTAAATGTGCTTTGCTGCGTTCCACCACTAGACTGGAATTTGTTGATAGGTCTCGTATCTATTCAGACCATCTGTTTATAAAGTGATCTGTCCTCTCTTCCTTCTGTTTTCTTAGCTGGGCCATATTGAGTGCAGCATTGAAGAGTGCTTACCTGCCGTTTGTCAGCATGGCCAAGTGAAGATTCCTGGGAAATGCTGCCATGAATGTCAAGGTATCGCTGCCAGCTAATACAGTGAGCATCGTGGTAGTGTTTGTTCAGAGTTCCTCTTCTTAACATGGGTCATGTTTGTGTGTTTGTGTGTGTGTGCTGTAGACCCAGGGGCGTCGTGTCTGTACCAAGGAACAGTGTATCACTCTAACGAACAGTGGGAGGTGGATGAGTGCACCAGCTGTACGTGTGTGTCTGGAGACGTACACTGTCAGAGTGAACGCTGCCCTCCCCTCACCTGTGCAACAGTCAGTATAAGCCAACACACACACACACACACACACACACACACACACTCTTTCTCAGTGTTTCATCATAGTCTGAAATGTTCCCATGACGCCTCACTGTTCTAGACCTTCAGTCTGTAGAGAGACATTGAATATCTGACATTTCTCATCAGTGTTTACACTCCGGCTCCTCAGAGCTTATCACTGCAGACATTTTTCTGGCTCGCTCTGAGTCTCCTGGTTTCCTCATAGTTACATAGCCAGTGTAACTGAGTCCATGTCTGTGTGTGTGTGTGTGTGTGTGTGTGTGTGTGTGTGTGTTTGCTCCCAGGACGAGATGCCAGCCATTGTCCCAGGTTTGTGTTGTCCTCACTGCCTTCCTCGCCCAGCCACCTGCATTGCCTTCGGAGACCCTCATTATCGCACCTTCGATGGCCGCATGCTGCACTTCCAGGGAGCGTGCACATATGTCCTGGCACAGGACTGTGAGGGCGGAGACTTCAGGTGAGAGGGTGAAGCAAGTATGGTTGTGAAATATTAAATACCCATGCCTCTTCCTGCCCCCTAAAAATCATAAAATTCCAATGAAAAAAATCCAAGTGTTAAGCCCTCATTAAATGATAACTCTGGATTTTAGTTTGTTTGTTTGTGTGTATACTTTGGATTTTTTCCCCTCAAAGTAACTAGCATTTGCAGCAGAAAAATACGATGGAAGTATGTGTCAATTTGCAAAAACATCTATTTTTCAAGAGGTGATTCTCTTTGTAACATGCTGTGGAAAATACTTGAATTTATGCATTTAAAACAGGAAGCAACAACTTTTCCGTTCAACCCTTCGCTAACGTTAAGAAAATGACAGCCAAAGAAAACAACAAACATCTTATGCAACTTTTAAATAAAGAAGTTTTGTCTTTGTTCGTGCAGTATTCATGCCACGAATGAGGATCGTGGGCGTAAAGGAGTGTCCTGGACCAAAGAGGTGACTGTGTTTATAGGTGACATCACAGTGCAGCTGCTCCAGGACTGGGTCGTGAAGGTTTGTGTGTACAAATACTGCTTGTGACTTTTGTGCAGTCATGCCTGTGTTATGCATCCACTCGGCTATTTGTGTTCTCTTCAGGTGAATGGTGAGGTTGTGACTTTGCCGTTCCTCAGAGAACCGTACATCTATGTCGAACGACAAACCAACACCATCTTACTCAACACTAACATCGGGCTGAAGGTACTGTCTGTTTTATGTTTTTTGTCTCTCATTGTCTTTGTGAGTAACATATGTTTGGAATTACTAACAGCTTGAACACACACATACACCCACTGCTCCACCTTTAGGTACTATGGAGTGGTCGTTCACACCTGGAAGTGAGCGTGCCAGGTTCCTATAAGGGCCACACCTGTGGTCTTTGTGGAAATTTTAACAACTACTACCAGGACGACCTCCGAATGCGCAGCGGACGAATCAGCCTATCAGAGTCTGACTTTGGCAACAGCTGGAGGGTAAAATAAATATATAGAATAACTACAGAGATGGGATAAAAGAAAGTTAAATTGTCATACAAAAACAAGTCAAACAACTGTCATTTTAGGTCACAAATGGAAGCCACTCTCTCACATCCTGTCGTCCTGGGGAGGACGTCAACCCGTGTAAAGACGCAGGCTACCAGGCCAAGAAGGGGGCTAACGCTCGCTGTAAGGTCCTGAAGTCTGCTGCCTTTAAGCCCTGCCATCGCGTGGTGCCTCCTGAACCGTGGTACGGAGCCTGTGTGTACGACCTCTGTGCCTGCGGGGCCAATACTGATGAGTGTCTGTGTGACACACTGGAAGCCTATGCCAGCCAGTGCAGAGAGGCAGGAGTCATCCTGCAGTGGAGGAGCCCATCACTGTGTGGTGAGTACCACACACAGTTTAAGGCCCTGATAGCATATTTTCTTAATAAGCCTCTCGCTCTGAGTTGCAGACAGTTGATGTTGTGGGATTTGTTGGCAGGCTGATGGCTTTGGGCGAAGAGGCGTCACATTGTTACACAAAAAAGAGTCTCACCTGATTAATAGCAATTATTAAATATTGCTTTGACACACTTCCTTAGGAGTGAAGTAGGGAGTGATATCAGACACAATCTCTGGCTTTTTGAGCGCTAAATTTGAAATTAATGTTATCATGCAAAACCCAAGTTTTCAAACCAGGTTTTCAGGGCTTTAAACTGTACTGTATGTACTTTAAAGGTCAACACAAGCCACACCCTTGAAGTCATCACAGCCTGTCATTGTTTCCTCTCTGTTGCTGTCCTCCACAGCTGTGGGCTGTCCAGTGGAGAGGGGCTTTGTGTTTGACGAGTGCGGACCCCCGTGCCCCGTAACCTGCTTTAACGTTGACGTACCACTGGGGGTGATAGAGAGCCACTGCTTCAAGCCCTGTGTACCAGGCTGCCAGTGTCCTGCTGGTCTGGTTCTACACAACAACTACTGCATACAGCCAGAAAAGTGCCCCAAGATCATTCATGGCGACTCCTCATAATGCTTGAACTGTTCACTTTCAAGAGGACACTTACTTGTACGCACCTCTAATAATCTTCAATTCTCTCAAGGACTGCACAAGCCTTCAGTTACTGTACACCCATGAACCTCCATGACCTGTGGATTTAACACACTGACTGACATGAAGTCCTGCATTTAAGTGTTTTTATTAACATTGTTATTATATGTAGCACTGAATATTTATACTACACAAGAGTTTGTCATTTTTATTCCACGTGTTCATTGACACTGTCCCCACATGTTTTGTTTTACACATTTATGAGATATTGCCCACAGCCTTTAGATTAGTGTAACAGTATTATTTATTATGTCCGACTGTTTATACAGGAAGCCACATAATCTCAGGTACTCTTTTCTTTGTCCTCCATTGTACAAATAAACAAAGGCTTCACTAACATTTGTGGTGTTTCATTTTGTAGCCAAAGATTAAATTAATTATTCATCAAGAAATTAGCGTGATCTTGGTAACACATTATTAAACTTTCATTTTTTTAAGGAAGGTCTCTGGAAGGAAATATGTAATTTAGGACCAAATACAAGAAAGATAATGCAAAGAAAGAAAACTGGTCATTTGGTACATCTCTAATTAATTAATTCCAATTGTCACCTTGTATAACTTGGAGAATTTTAGTGTGTGCACAGCAGGTCAGCTGAATATGCACAAATGTAAAGTTCCCAATAATTAATAAATAAAAGGGAAACATTTACTTGTTTTGTCATCTCTAAACTCAACTGACCACTGTAAGTCCCAGCTAAAAGAAAAGCTTCAGATTTGTTTATATTTTCTTCATAATTAGCCCAAAATATGAGACAGGCAATATAATATACAATTTACAAGTTGGGATCCACCAACTTTCACTTGCAGTCCCATGTCACAGGACACTTTTGACACAGGTGTAATCTATCACATGATCATGTATCACATGTCACTCCTCTCTGTCTCCCTCTGACAGACACACTGTCACTTTCGTTGTTTGGTAAGCTGATCAAGCTGTTTCCAGAGGACTGCTGTAACCATAGTAATAGCTTTTATTATTTATGAGGCCACAGTAGTGAAAACATGGAGCGGGTAAGATGCCTTGATGTTGGGTGAGTGGTGCATTTGTTTTCCAGGTGTACACTGCAGCTAATGTCCTCGTGTCCTCCTTCAGGATTGTGTCTCTGGTCTGTACCAATCGCTGGGTTTGTCTGTCGGAGCAGAGCTCTCCTCTGAAGATGTGAGTCTCCTCTACCGCAAAGTGTTTCATGTTCCTTGCGACACTGATGAGGCACATGCAGCCATGACGAAGGTAACTCAGACATATTTCAAACATGCATCCCTGTTAAAGCACTTGTTTGGTCAAATCTTCATTGGCCTTTATGGAATATTTCTATGTGTGTTTCAGATTGCAGGAGGTGACAGTAGCTGGTCCTGTGTTGGTGAAAATGTGTTGGATGTACTCCTAGAGATGGAAAGGGAGAGAGAAAAGAAGGAAAAGGTAGTCATTGAAATGCTTTTCTTTCTTCTTAATTTCACATAAGAGTGAGAGAAACCCAGTGACTTAATATTATTTTCATCAATACTAAGACTCAGTATTGTTACCTCCAGCTCTACTGGGACCTCCAGCTGCAAAATGCTACAAACCTCAACACTCTCTATGTGACAGACGAACCTGTTATCGGCGATCCTCTTGTGCTGAACCACCTGCACCAAAGCACAGACCAAAATACTTTCAAACAAGCTCACAAGCAATCAGATTCAGGATCTGTACAGTCATGCACATGGGATACAGACACTTTACAGGTATGTGCTTGCAGTGTGGCTGATGTTCTCTTATGTGGGAGCAGTTGCTCTTTCCATTTATATTACATTTACTTTCCACACACAGAGGGAGAGACAGGTGGTGAAGAAAGAGCTGTATGGGAGTGTGAGGGCTGTGAAGAGGCTAAAGAAGGCAGCCAGGCAGCGCTGGGCCAGGTGAGCACATCACACATCACGTTTAAGAAGCTGCTTCAATACAACTCAAAATAAAGGCACTTTACATGAGTGTGTTTTCCTTTTTATAATACAGCACTTGATACTTTGACTCTACCACAGTACAGAATTTTTTTTTTTTTTACTTCACCACATTGTATTTATGTGAAGGATTGTGTTTCCTGTTATTTTGCAGATTGAGGTTATTCATGCAAAACAAACAGTAAGATAAGCTGAACATATAATGCAATGGCACAGTAAAACAGCTGTTAGACTTATAGCCACATTGCTCACTTACAGTATTACAATGCTGCATGTTTGAGAAAGCCATGATTCAAGACCTGAAAAGCACTAAATTGGTACTTTTACTTTTGATACATTATTGCATTTTAAGGCACATTTTCTCGCCTTAAGTATTTTTTAAATATAGGACATTTACTTTAAAAGGAGCCTATGTAAAAAGTGGCAACTATGGAATAATATTAAATGCTACAACATGTTGCAACAGTGGCACAAGTAGAAATAAATTCACTGAGTCAGTGAACTGCAGTGTATACAGTATATCTACCTAAAGTTTGCCAACATCAGCTAACATAAGATACTGGTTATAAAAGACCAAGTAAGGCCGTGGCACCAAAGTGAATTGATTTGAGCAATGATGCATTTTATTGCAAATTAATTCAACTATTAGTTTCTTTGAGGAGGAATGTGTTGTTTCCTCTTCAAAAGACACATAGTATCAGTTTTTATCAGTTATTGTCCCATTTGCTTTAAGTAAAAGATTTGCATTTTTTACCGCATAAATTAATTAATAACTTTATGCTTGATTACTGTAATGTGGATGTTGATATGTGTTTGTGTTTGTTTTGCTAGATTGGCATCAGAGGGTGCGCAAAGTATATTATTGCCCTCTCCCTGGCAGGGCCAAACCCCAGGGGTTAGAGGTCAGGCCTGGGGCTGTGTCACCCTGTCAGACGTCCTCCTCTTGGTGGAAGTGAAGTATGATGTGGTGACCCACTTGCTCTACACAGAAATGCTCCAGGAACACTACAGTAAGGAAAAGTTTGTGTGATCCGTCATCACAATAGAACACAGAAAACAGTCTCAGAAGTCCAGATACAACTTACTCAGCATCATGGACCCTGGTCCAGAGGCTTCACATTCCTGTTTTTGTGTGCTTGTGTGATACCACAGCTCTGAGTATCTGGGAGACCATGCTGCCATGGCAACAATGCAAGGAAGAGGAGGGGCTGGAGGATCTTGCAGAGGAGGCTTTGGAGTCAGGTGACATGCTCCGTTTGGCTGAGCTGCCTGGAGCATTCAGGATATACAGGTAACACCCATGCACCAGGTTATTATTGGAAATTTCACATGAAATGAAAACTAAATATACTGAAATGTCTTAAATAGAAAAGAAAACAACTAAACAATGCCCATTACAATACAGCAATGTGTCTTGGTTCCACAATTAACTAAACAGAAGTGAAAATACAGCAGGCCCCACCTGCCATTTTTCCTTAATGAACATCAAGCGAAAGCATCATAATGAAAATAACTCTCCTGCAGGGCCAGCCTGCAAGCCAGAAACCGGCCTGAGTCCAGGGAACAGTCATGGTCTGCCGTTTCACTGCTGTGCGAGTTACACACATTTCGTCAACAAGAAAGGGACACTCTAACAGTTCTGAGAGAGCGGTAAATATGTCTGTAACACAGCAGGTGCAGATCACACACATTTTAACCTGTTGGAAGTGAGTCACTGGTAGATCTGCACAGCAAAAAAATCTAAATAATGTGAGGTCCAACATGTATCCACATGCTTGATTTAAGGACACTCCTGTGATAATCTTATTGACTTACTGTGTGCTCTTGCTCAGCTTGTGCTCAAAGCAACTAATGTAAGAAATTCTTTGCAAATACATTTTTATTCCAGACTGGACACACATGGATTTACAGTGTATTTGCCTCTCACCAGGTCTGGAAGGAGCTGATTCATTAATCTTTTGCCTTCCAGGCTTGACGGGGAGAGTCTGACACTGTTGTGTCTATACATCAGGTTGGCAACTCTCAGAGCTCAGAGAGAAAAGATGTCCTACTGCGCTCTTCTGGCAGCTCGGCAGTCTTGGGAGACATGGTGAGCCAACAAACACTCATAGTGAAAATAAGAGTTCAACACTGGAAATGATAAACGCTTCTTGGTCTTGGTTTAAGCTCTCTGCACACTCAGTTCCAGCTGCATACTGTGTGTCCCTCATGTATCTGTTCAGGCCACATGTTAAGAGTCCATGCAGAGCAGATCAGGCAGCCCTGTGGCTACATGGTGAAGAGGAGGAGCAAAAGAAAGACTTTATCTCACTGTCACCACAGCAGGTATTGCGAATCTGCTTATGGGCCAATAACTCTGAAAGATAGGCAGTGCATGCTAAAAAGAAAACACTACAGTGGTTTTATCAGCAGCAGAAAAAAAAACTTTGGCTCTGTCATGACAGGCAGTGCTGCAGTTGCTGGTGCTGACTCAGGAGCAGGAGAGGAAGCACCTGGTCAAGACGCTCCATGGAGTCTCTCTAGAGGATTTGCAAGAACCAGGTTGCAGAGTGCCCCCAAAAGAGGGTGAAGCAATATATTCCTCTTTCTGTTGTGTGTTTGTCAGGATTGTTATTCTTTTGTGCTCCTCTCATCCTCTATGTCCCATCTTTCTTGTTTCCTATGCAGATTGTCATGAGCAGGGTGATTTAAGAAATGTCTGTTTAAAAAGGCTGAGACAAATCCATGCTGACCTGCAGACACAAGAGACTCAGACTTCTTTAGAACAAACAGACCCACAGCCACAACACCAGCTCCAAATGCAGGCCCACATGAGCAGTAAACCAGCAATGTGGTCCCAACACCAACTGGAGGATTGTTCCCTGCTCCTCTTGACCCATCTCATGGAGCTCCAGGAGATCCAAGCTTCTGCAGTCCTGCCAGTCCTGATGGACAAGGTGAGTCAAGACAACCACGGCATCCAATCAAAAGATTCCGCAATAACACACGTTCTTTTTTGTGTCTGTTAAGAGTGTGCATCATGTCCAAGCTCTACGAGAGGAGTATGAATCTGAACTTCAAGGACAGCGCTACAACAACCCACTCCAACTCCTAATGTCAGATGCCCCTCTTACTTCAGGCTCTATACTCACTCCTATCCCAAACTTCACGGAAAATAGCAGCAATAAGAAAATCGCACCTCAGTTCTGCTGCAGTGGACCAGTCGATGCTCAAAACGGCAGTGGTGGGCCAGCTGAAGCTCCGGCAATCAATTCAATCAGAAGTGACAGTCGAGAACTGAATGGAGAGGAAGCTGCAGATGGGACTGATAGGCAGAACGTCTGCACAGGTACTACACACACATGCGTTCATTGATTACCATACACTCACAGATACAATTACAAAACTCTGCATTACCCAGGTTGTGGAGCAGCCATGGAGGACCTGCCGTACTTGGAGATCTTGTGTGTATCAAATGCAACAAGTAATGGTCATCAGAGTTTCGCTGCAGAAGGAGGGAACCAGGTAGAAGACAACAGTGCAACAAAGGGTCCGCAGAGCTATGAGAAACAGGGCTCACTGATCGCCCTTGCTTGGAGCAAACCACCAGAGGAGGACACAGACTATGAGGCAGAGGCTGCAGGACAGAGCCAGGATGATGAGAGCTGTTTGAAGACCCAAGTCGAGCCAGGTGACATAAACAGCACAGCTGAAGACATGCAGTGTGAGGAGACTTCTGAAGAGAGGGAGAGAGAAGACCTGAAACACACTCTGTTCCAGTCTGATCCCAAAGGTCATCCTGACATACAGTCTGCAGACCAGCACTGCAGCACAGTCACACAGGTACTCTGTTAGTGTAAAGCAGATCATACAATTCTGTATTGCCATGTCATGCATCTGATTTTTTTCCTTTTATATTCTCATAAGTTGACAGTTGAGAAGAGAGTGGCGGTTGATCAGGCAGAGCAGGGAGAAGCTGTGTCTGAATGTGACCTTCCAACACATGCTTCGGTAGCAGAGACCCTGCAGGCTGCACAGCCACATCTCTTGGTTGACCCTCCAGAGATTAAGCAGCATGCTGGTGACCTCTGCTGTGGACTAACCAATGAGACAGCTAATGTGGAAAGAGAAGAGGTTAAGGGGGGACTCTATCCCACTGCAACAGAGTCAGGGCCATGGGACCTGAGAGGGCCTGAACCCACTCATGCTGAGAATCAGAAATATAATCCACAAGCCACGGTAAATCCACCACTATATGTTTACACAACCAGTGCTCATGATTTGTGCACATTATTCAAGTATTTTGAAGCAGCACCAACCAATCTGCTGTTTCCTGTTGTAAAGGTTGTCCGCAGCCCTGCAGAGAGGGAATCCACAGTGATGGAGAGAGAGAGAGCCAGAGAACCGGTTTCAGCAATGGAGAGAGAAAGGACAATGCGCAACCTGGTGGATATGCAAAGAAAGGTCGAGCAGAGGCAGCAGAGAGACAGAGAGAGACAACTGCTAAGGGTGAGAGGAAGGTGTGGAAGAAGAGTACAACTTCATTTACCACAGAAAGGTGAATAAAGGGGTACTGAGAGAGTTTTCTGGTCATTGTGAGAGGGAGAGGTCACTCTGTCGGTCTTTCAGGTTCAGGAGCGTCTGTCCATCATCCAGAACAGAAAGGCGGAGGAAGACCTGCTTGGCTTGAAGCACACAGACAGGCTCAGGCACCTCACACAAGATCTACCACAGGTAAAAAATACTGTAAATTGAGGGATTCAGTCTGCATACTTTTTTTATTGTCAGCATTATTCTTGTATTTTAGGAGGATAAGAACCAGCAGAAGACAGTTGTCAGAGAGCGACTGGAGCAGCTGAGAAGAGAGCGATCTTGTGTCATGCAGTCCAAACGAGACAGGTACGAGGCACGCCTTCAAATTAGACAGCGAACACAACATTAATGTTAACCACCATTCCCTCTGTATTTCTGGTGTAATTGTAATTTTGCATGATCTCATTTTATTCTGTAAATTGACTTTAATCAGTTTTTAAATATCATTCAGATGCTTTGCTTTGCCTATGCAAAGCACTTGTCTGTGTTTGAAATGTGAAATATAAATAAAGCTTGCCTTGGCTTTTTTTTAATCCTTTAGGAATACTGCGGGATTTAAGGAACTCCTGGGTCCTGTAGCTCTCCACAGCAGAGAAACAGATGACGGAGCAGACTGAGAGATTACAGCTCTGCAAATTCTTGTCTTCTTAAAAAAGGAATTTTAAGTACATGACATATTCTTCACGATGGTTGTCAACATTGTCCAACATGTGACTTCCAATCACAAAATACAACAAATGTGTGGCTTTCTAATGATTTAAAATCTATTGAGTTGCATCGTTTCACAGATAGCATTCTGATTTGTTATCAGTGCAGACATTTCTGTTTGCGGTCATCTCACCACACGTAAAACCTCTCCATAACGCAGGTTGTGCATATGAAAAAAAAACAGATCTCAAACTTAGTGACTGTGTATTATACAGTTTAATTATCATCTTGACAAACATAAGCATCAACAGTAACGTCATTTATCAATGACCCCCTTCAGTTGTGTACACATTATCCCCCTGTAGCTAAATTACATACACAATGAGTCGCAGAGGTGCATGTTAACAGTCTACAGAGGTTCCATCAACTCACCTTCAAGTGAACGCAACATTTATATTGGCACTGTTGGCCATAACTCACTTGTGTAAGAAACAACATGACTAAACGAAGGACACTGCTGTAGACTCCGAATGCACCTATGGACTGGGGCCGTATTTATTTACAGGTCTATGGGAATGGAAATATTGTAACATGTCAAAGGATTCGGCTAACAACTCTACGATGGGGAGATATGTATAATACAGAGGGGTGGTGCGGGCCCAGTGGGTTTCCTGCGAGAGAGGACGATCTCTCGGTCCTGGTGAGAAGAGGGAAAATGTCTACATGGGAGAGATTCTCAACAAATAAACATTCTGTTTTTAACTCTTTGACTATAGTGTCCACTCACACTGCAGTCCAACACAAAGCAGGAATACCTATCACCCTAATAAGCCAGAACATTCCACAGCGGCTCACACACTGAGCCACTGCATCGCACACATACAACACAAGTGATGTCCTCATAGTCAAATGAGGAGTACACAAGTTAAGTTCAGTGGCCTCGAACGCACTAACATTCAAACCAATAGAGAAGCTAAATTTCTAAGCTAAGAAAACATGATGCCTGGCTGACAGTTGCTATACTCAGGTCTTTGATATTCTAAAAATGTGACAGCTGGGGACTACACAGTCCCTTTTTCAAAATACAACAGTTCACTTTAGGGGATGCAGTGGCTTAAACGTGTGCGGCTCTCAGCAGGCTGTGCAGAGGACACACTTTTAGAGCCGTAATCAGGTCAGCTCTTATGATAGCAGGGCACGTTGACAGCAGTGACACTGAAATTTAAACAGGTGTGGGGGTCAGATTTCTCTGTAGTGTCCGGACCCTGGGTCTTCATGTGCAAGATCTTCAGCAAGACAGCAGCATGCGCTTGTGTGTGATAGACTAAACTACACCTTATACAAGATAGTCAACAATATTTGCATTTTATACACTAGACTGGTGTTTCCCACAGTGAAAGGTAAAAGCCTAGGATGAAAACAGGGAGGTCCGAGTCAAGTTCAGTCAGTGAACCTCTGAGACTGAGACCACCTTCTTGCTGGAGGCTTTGATGAGCACTAATGTCCATAAACACAAAATGGTCATCTCACATCCAGCATATCTCTGACTTATGGGCACCATGGAACTGAGGAGGGTCGATATATGTGTGTGTATTATCTCTTTTTCATGGGAATCATGAAAGGAGAGAAATGTGCATGTATGCGCATCAAGTCTTGAATGGTGTTAGCAATGGGACTCAAGGGATGTTCATGTATTTATGCGTTTATGTGTATGCATGTCTTTCTGAATGAGTCTTTCTATTGGTGTGCGCACTGCACCCCTGGGCCATGGTGACCCCCTTCCTCATCAGAACTATCATTGTAGGCCTCTCTCCTGGCTCCACCTCCTGACCCTTGACTCCTATCAAAATCTGTCAGGTCAACCTCCTCCGCATCTGCAGCGATCACGGGATTCTCAGCACGAGCAGGCAGCAAGCACTCAAGTTCCTGAAAGATATTAATTGGCATAAAAAAAAAAAAAACGAAACCACAATTATTCAAGATTAATGGAATTAAAACTGCAAATCAGGATGTTTAATGATCACAACTCACATTGAGTTTATCAGCATCAATCCAGTTGTTTTCAGGGAACTGGACATCAAACTTGACGTAAAGGTCTCCCTTCTCAAACGGGTTTCTGTACTGAGGCATTCCTTCTCCCTTCACCATTCGAATGCAGCCTGCCAAACAAAAACGCATGAATAAAAGGCCAAATAAGAATCTTATGATACATTATGAGGCCTCGGATTCTGTGTGCACCTAAACCTTTCAATTCACAAGCTGTGCACAATGTATTGTGAGATAAGCTAACAGAAATATAAGGCATTTAAAAACTATGCTTTAATATGTACACTACCTTCATTTGGGAATGTTATTTTAATGCTGCAATAACAATTGGAAATGGAAATGTATGTGCATACTTGGGTTAAATAAAATAACATTTTAACTATAGTTTGTGGTGTATTAGAGACACCTTAAGTATTTACCAGGAGACTACAGATCTTTTAGAAACAATAAGATGGCTTGTTAGCTGCAGAGAAAGTAAAAATAGCTGCTACATTGGCCATTTACCAGCAATTGGGCTCGCGGCTGATGTTTACTTCTCACTGTGCTTAGTTCTGCAAGCAACATTTCCATTATTCCATGTTTAAGTGGATCAGCCTGCACTCCATTAGTGTCAGTGGACTGCCTCTCCAAAATCAGTTTTTTGGGTATTTTTTTAAAAAACACTTTTAATCTGTTGTCCCGAAAACAAAAGTCGGCTCCACCACCCCCTTCATAGCTGCAGTAAACGGTAAATGTAAAAACTATCATCTTTTGTTCACATATGAATCATGAAAGAGATAAAATCATCTGTGCTATGACGACATGTTTACCTGGCTCGATGATCTTGCCAGGAGGGTATTTGACAAGCAACTGGCGTCCATCAAGGTGTGTGACAGTCATCTGGAAGCCACACAGAGCCTCAACCAGGCCGATACGCTGGACCATGTGAAGGTCACTGCCATCACGGCGGAATTCCTGATACAGATTGACATGCCACATTTGTTGTTTTTAAGTTTCATTATAACATGTTGGTCAACTAAATCTACAAACTTCTCCTAAATATTATCTTCTTGTCGTGATAATAAAGTAACTATAGCTGAACAGTCAATATCAGAAGCCACTTGTTTATACCTCATGTTCTTTCTCTTGCAGCACCAGGACTATATCTCCGGGTTCGACGCCTGGTGCTTGGTCAGCTTCCCCAGAGAATGTGATCTTCTGTCCATGTCTCATGCCTTTGTCCACATGCACCTCCAGAAGCTTGGTCTCCTTACAAACCTTATGACCCTCACACTTTCTGCACCGGTCCTTCTCATTTATGACCTCACCTGCACAAGCACACATACAGAGATTGGACAATTTCAAAATGCTGTTGTGCTCATTATTGTATACTATCAATGTATTTTTTAATTACTGCCAGTGTGTGGATGATTATGGACATATTACCCTCTCCATTGCAGTCTGTGCAGACTGACTGCATCTGTTGGACCATCCCAGGGGCCAGCTGCCTAATCATGATTCTCATACCCCGTCCTCTGCATGCCACACACTTCTGCACTGCTCCAGCTTTACCCCCCTGACTAAAAGGCAAACAGTAAAGCATCAGCATTGTTAACACAAAGAAAATTCCTGTGACCACATACCATGTTTGGTCTGGGTTTTGAAATTATGAAGAATATGCTGAGTTTTTTTTTTTTTTTTTTAATGATTAAATGAAACATTCAAACTTACCCATTACAGGCACCACACAGCACATTCTTACTGAGCTGCAGTTTGGTGGTTTTGCCATTGTAGAGGTCTTCAAGAGAAACTCTGTGTGACAAAAGAGTCATGGGATGTTATGTGCAACAACACTTTATATTTGAACCACCCACCGAAACACACAAACTGCATGTAAGTAGCACGCTTACTTCAGAGGGTGTACCATGTCATCTCCTCTCCTCTTGCCTCCGTTGCGTCCTCTGCCCTGTCCCATGAACCCAAACAGTCCTCCGCCAAAAATGTGAGAGAAGATATCATCCATGCCAGGCCCTCCACCTCCTCCCTCCCGTAGCCCCTGTTCTCCATAGCGATCATAAAGCTCCTTCTTTTCTGGGTTTGTCAGAACCTCATACGCAAAACTGATCTCTTTAAACTGGAAAATGAAAAAAAAAAAGATCAGACAGCTTGACAAAGAATAAAAAAAAAACAACAGAACATGCCAGCAAAAAGGGTCAACTAGTTTTTGTGTTTGATGAGGCCCTCTTTAAAAGTAAAAAGAACGAAGACAGATGGTCTAGTCTCTTTTGTCACCTTCTTGCAGAATCTGAGAAATGCGGTTACAGAGCACTGCAAATCAAAAACTGAAGCACTTCTCTCTAAAGAAAAGCAGCTTCATGTTCGGTATTCTGATCTGAACCTTACTTTACTCATCAAAGAGCTGGGCTGTGTGATGATGACAAACTAAGCTGACATCCTCTCTTGGTCCCAATTGTTGATCAACTGAGCGGCTGCTGCTCTGTTGCTAACTGTGTTGCTGCTTTTACCGTGACATGCTTTGGTGAATCATACCTTGTCTCCAGCATCAGGGTTCTTGTCGGGATGGTACTCTTTGGCCAGTTTGCGGTAGGCCTGCAATAAATAAAATATCAGCATGAACAAAGCTGTGTGAGCGCCCACAGATCAGGTGCAAATTGTGCTAATTACCTCTGAGGGCAAATGACTAAGTGCATTAACTGTCCTTGCCAGCCTTACTAGCCAAAGGCTTGACTTGTACACATGCTGTCAAAAACATCAGGACACCAGGACACATGGCTGCCTTTGACATCTCAAGACACTCAAATCCATGAATTTCACACTAAGCGCACTTCATTTTGACATAAAAATGTTTCGACAGAGAATCACACTGTCGCTAGTCGCTGTCACCCAGCATGTTAAATTTGCTAATCAAAAAACTGGTACGACAAGTTATACGGTAGCGTTCAACAGTGTATAGTGTATCGAGGCATTTCATTGATTTAAGTTACAGAATACTGACTAAATACAGAGGAGATCATAAAGGTATGGTAAAATATCTCAAGTCATGTTTTGCGAGGGCCCTAGGTTTGCCGATTATAAACAATTCGTTACTGTCTAATGGTTGAATTACGTTTGGAGTACACGGCGACATGAATGCTGGCTAACAAATACGTTAAGTACACAGTAACGTTAGCTAAACGACGAGTGAAATTAACATGAGCTCGTAACCACCACACAAGTTTACTGTTTAACGTTAACTCGAAATGAATTGAACGCTAGGTTTAGCATTGCCGAATGATAGCTTTACGCAAACGCCGTGATCACAAGATCATATTTCTTTTCTTGGTATTTTTAGCTTGATGAGCTATTTGGCAAACCTAAGGCTACTTTCAACGTTACTACTCAATTTGGCGAAGGCTATTTGCTGGAATGTAGTTATCATCTAGTAACCGGCAAGCTATCACACTCGTGGTCACCAGTGTATTTCTTGGTTTTGGGGTAGGCTAACTCCATCCTTCTAATTTAGCCCGAGATGATGAAAATGTCAATGATTACCAGTATTTCATCAACACCAATGAGTAACGTTAACTGTAATTTTCTTCAAAAATGCCGTGCCACGAAGCACTGAACAGTTATTTATGTTAGCTAGCTTACCTTACTGGCTAGGTTAGCAAACTCGCAAGCTGCTGCTGAGCATCTTAAGCTAGCGCTCAGGAAACTAGCTCACGTTGATTAGCTTCTTTCTAGGCCACATTTCACCGGTGACCCCTATTTCTTTTTTATTCTGTTCATACTCTTACAAATTTCCTTTTCTTTTAATATGGTACTTACCTTTTTCAGTTCATTTTCAGAGGCAGATGGTGAAACTCCAAGGATGTCGTATAGCTTCGTATCCACAACATTCGCCATGATGCTAACCGGCTATACAGAAAGACCTTCTGCAGAGCTGAGGGAGAGCCGACGCAAGATACACCGGCTGGGACTGTCCAGGGTTGCCAGATACTACTACGACAGACACAAACACCCTCCCGGAAACAGATACCAAAAAGCTGCACCCATGCTATTGCAAAAACAGCTACATGGCTTATGTTTTTATATTTAATGCATCGTTACTTTTATTATGTATTGAACAAAATGGCACGTTATACACACCCTTTCCCATTCGGAACGTTTTTATTAATACTGATATCAATGCTGTAACATCATGGTAAAATGCCCATACATATGAGAGTAGGTTGAAATGACTGTAAAGTTATTGTCAAACCCTTGCTACAAACAATTATTCCAATTTGTCCACTGGCCACCAGAAATTACATGGGTATGTAGATAAGGTGGGATATTATGTGAGAAGGTGTTAAGGGCCGTCTTAAAAGTGGGCCACACAGCACTGAAGTTCAGGCTCCCTGTTAGTGGACTGAGTGAGTGAATTAAGCTTTTTCAATGTATCCTCCCATCAGTTTCCATATGGTGAAGACCAGCATTTATCCTAGTGTTGGTTTAAGGTACACCACAACCATAAGCCTGTGGTTTCTGTTAATTACTAAAGAGCTTTAAGCTTTGCTAGTGACATTTTTAAATGCTATGTATGGTAGTGTTGGAAAGAAACCAAGAGGCTTTTCTCAAGGACTTTTAAACTGGCAATAGGCAGGTTTCATGTCTCCATTAGAGACTGAATGTACGAGCTCACTTGTTTGCTCCTAATGTTTTCCTCTACTACCCTCTCCACCCCTACACCAACCCCTTGTTTGTGCCAAGTAACACTCAAACTATGTTATTACTCCGTATAAAATTATGGCAATTTAACTTTACTTCTTCAGTGAACTCTTCTTATCTCTTATTTCCGTAGTGGTGTTGAACATTTAGTCACAGGAGTTTGGAAACACATGTAGCGTATGTAGCCATTATATGTGACTTTATAGCTCTACTCCACTACATTTCAAGGACGACACTGCACTTTTTACTCCACAACATGGATTTCACAGCTATAATTAGTTCTTTTTCAGATTAAGATTTTACATACAAAATATATGATCAGTTTCTAAAATATGCATTATTTTGGATTAAACTAACCCCAAAGTATATAAATCACCAGGTGATCGATAAGCCTCAGTTATCCTTTTTGTGGGGTTCACTTAAGGCTTGTTTGAGTAGCAAGTCTTATCTGTCAGCTTTTAATTATGCCGATAATACTTATTATCAACATGAACATTCAGATGGTCCCTGGGCTTTTCGGCAAAAATCTGAAGAAATACAGCGACAGTCCCTAAACACTTGACGCACTGCCTGGTGTCCATAGCCACTAAACCAAAGCAATTTATAATAGTCAAATAACTTAGTTATCCAGTCTTATATTTCATTTCATCTTCTCTATCACAATTTAAATTAAAGGTTGTTTTTTCCATATAGAAGCAAGTTTTGTTTGAGAGTTATCAATCTGAATATCACATTTACTGCAGTACTTGATGCTGTATCGCCCAGCTCCAAACGGAGGATGACAGTAAATAAATATTGAGTTGGTCCTATGTTTAAACAGTTGATGGACAGCCGAACTTTTGATTACGTTTTAGGTATCCGCCATTTTGATTTCCAAATCTGACAGGTTTTTTGTTGCCTGCCTGCTTAAGTATAACTTCGACAGTGTCAACACAGCCGCCCGGCAGGCCAACTACCGTGTAACGGCAGTGTAAATGACATTGTAACCGGGAAAGGGTAGTATCTTCAAGCTAACAACGCAGTCATGAACAGCCAGCTATGGGCCTCTGGGTGACCTGACAGCCAAAGTCGCCGAGTTGCCGTTCAGTTTGCAGATGACGACTGATTAAATGATGGATAAAAGGTAACGCTTGTGTTCTGGGATTAAAAATGTAACCTAATGTAAACCCTGTGCGAGCAGCCTCGCTGTCAAGTGGTCGGAAGACGGTACTGCTAACGCTATATCAGGAGGACATCGTCCCACCTAGCCACGCAGCCGCGATAAACAACCGACCACTGTTAGCTTTTGGTCTAATAAAAACATCGTTAGCCACCGGCAGCCAATGGAAATAGTTTGGTAACGGTAGCAACATGATGGAGACGTTGCTAGCGGAGTGGTTTAAGATCTGCATCCAAGGTAAGCGAGAGGCACCGTCGCTAAACACGAGAAACGCGCTGACAGCTTGGTAACAGGAGATAAGCTAACTTAACGTGAAGTTCTGATAACCGTCAGGATAAGCTAATTAACCGTAATTCACGCTGATATGAATGTTAGCCTGTTATTACTAATACCCGTTATTAGCTTGACAGTAACCGTTACCAGCTGATCTCAGGACGCCAGAAAGGCCTGTCCCAAAGTGGACCATGGCTGTGCTGTGGTTTGAAATGCAAAATCCATATCTAAACCACGGGCAAAGGATGAATCCCTGAACTTCGAAATCTGAGCTCTAAAACACCTGTTTGTTTAGCCTCGACGTGTTTATCGAAGGGATGAGTACACAAGGGCAGCGTACTCAGTGTTCGTTAATGTTATGCAATCGGTTTTAATGGTGCTTAGAAATGAACAAGTTGTGTTCAAGCCACATTTTACACTGTAAAATAATATATTGCCCACGTGTTCCAGCGTGTGACTGCTGACTTTGAGATCTGAGATCATATCCATTTTCATGCGGGGCCTTAACCACAATCGAGACAAACACATGCTGGATGGGTTTCATGTTCACCATGGGAAACAACTGTTTGAAAGATAATGGACTGAATCATAGGCTAGTTTTTAGATGGATTTGTCTTTATTGTATCTGTGGTCTCATTTGGTTCAGGGGGATGTAAAGTGAATGCCTCCCCTTCCCTAAAGCTATTGGCCAGTGACAGCTCCTGCCTGCAACATACAGTGCTCAGCTGTCATCCTCACCACATCAAGTCTCAAGTTTGCACTTTCCAGTGACACATGTCAGCAAATGCAAGTGTGTTTTTGCAGGGGGCATTTGTTTTGTTCAGCATTATCATTATTTGATGATGTAACTGTATTTGTGAGGCCATCCTCAAAGCAAACTGGGTAATGTCAACACACAGATGTGCTGCACTAACTCAATTACAGATGCATCGTTCCTGCTCTTTCCTGAGAGGGGTGCAAGCCTAGTCTCTGCACTTATGCTGACCTTAACTCTTCTGCTGGGAACACAGAGCAAATCCTCCTGGAGATGATTCTTTTCCATTTATTGTTTCTTATTTTCTCATATGTCATCACCAGGTTGCACCCAGTCTCTCCTGGATTCGTGTGTGTGTTGCTAGTATGAGTGAAGTGGGTGTGTTTGTGTCTTCATTGTGTGAATTTGCTGATGCTGATTGATGTCGAGGCCGTGCAATGTCAATAAGGCAAATGGCTGTCTAACAAGATCTGACTGAGGATACAAGTCCTTGTCCAAACGTAAGAGCATGCATACACTCGTACACTCCGTCACAAAATAAATTGTTCGGCGCACAGTTAAAAATGGTGCATTAACATGTATGTGTATGCCTGCTGCATCCTCTTTTGGTCAACAGCTAAGTATCTGTGCCTGTGACCTCAGCCATGTTTTGGAAGTTTGATTTACACACGTCCTCTCACCTGGAGGCTTTACTTGACAAAGAGGATGTCACTCTCACTGAGCTCATGGATGAGGAAGATGTGCTGCAGGAGTGCAAGGCCCAGAACAGGAGGTCTGTTTTTTTTGTTAGCTTTAGCGTATCAGCTGCACAGTCATATTATTACATTTCAGTTTCCAGCTGCTGTTGCTGCTAACTGCTCCTTCTTTTCTCATCATCGTGGATTTGTAGACTTCTCCTGTTCCTGTGCCAGGACCAGTGCATGCAGGAGCTGGTCCGTATGATTACCACAGAGCCCCCTGCTGGTATAGAAGACATCAAGCGCTTCAAGTAAGTGGTTGGTGTTGAATGTGCTGATGTTGTATACTGTGCAAGTGTTCTGCTGGTGCTGCACTACATCATATCTCTTATCTGCCATTTTGTGTAAAGATGAGAACTTGAGCTTGAGTGTAAATAAACAGTTCTCCATCCAGACTACTAATAAAGCATTGGGTAATCAATCTGTGAAACCAGCACAATCCTGTTCCAGAAAAGATTGTTTCCGGGTTCCTTTAGCAAATGTACTAAGGTAGAAAATAAGAATTGATTTTGTTTCTGCTTTGTTTTACTGCCAGGTGTGTTCTCTTTATTTATTACAGGTACCCAAATATAGCCTGTGAGCTGTTGACAAGTGATGTGGGAGTGATCAATGATAAGCTGGGTAATGAGGAGCCTCTGCTGGAAACTCTGTATGCTTTCCTGGAGCAGCCATCCCCACTTAACCCCCTCCTGGCATCTTTCTTTAGCAAGACAATTGGGAACCTCATCACACGGAAGACTGAGCAGGTAACACACAAACACACACGCACACACACACACACAAACACACACACACACACACTCTCACACAGCTAAATGAAAGGGCATCCTCGGAGAAGATGACAGCTATGTTTTTGTGTTGTTGTGATTTAATTCACAAAGTCTGAGGGGGTGCTTACAGCAACATGATAGAAACCGCCCACACTGGGAATTACTCTCAACCCAGATGGCTGTGAAGTTTTATTTCTTTTGAAATACTAACAAGCAGATGTTCCAGCACACAAAGCAGTGCGCCTAGGTATGGTTTTAGCATGTTAGTGGCAGGGCCTGCGGATGTCAAGATCAGTAGGTCTGTCCATCTGCCAACCAGCTTGTTGGTTCAAAGCAGCATATCTTGGAGACTGTCCCAAAAGCTGTGACGTTTGAAATGGATATTTTTGTTCCAAAGCGGATGATTTGAAATGATTGCAGCGACCCCAGTGACCTTGGCCATCACTTTGGTCCGAGCCACTTAACTCAAAACTAATCGCTGTACTGAATGAAAGTTGCTGTGGATGTCATTGCAACTAGTTCACCAAAATCTCCAAAAAACAGATTTTACTACTACTCTTAGTGATATTGAAATTTTTATATGCAAAGATTTTGGATGCAATTGTTTAGAATTGTCCACATAGCTCCAATTAATATATATTTGTGTGTTAAATACGTATGCTTGTAAGTGGATAAGAGATGTATAGCAATGTGATGTTTGCATAATCTATAGTTTGTGATCATTTCTACATACGTGGGTTTGGTTAGTGACCTTCTTAGATTTAATATTGCCAAGTGGCCCAATGAGATTTTTAGTGAGGGCACTCTGAAGATACCTATCTTACAGACTAGCTGGTAATGAATTGATTGACACTTATTGCTGGTGACAAATTTAAAAGGCTCAACCATGAAGCTAAATGAGTGTTACACACTGAGATGAATGGAATTTAATTTGTGCTGCTCAAATCAGTGAAGATTCAGTATTTTAAAACCATGTCTTTCTTAAAACAATGTCCACGTACTGATGATAATTACTTTCCTATGCAATAAATTACCCCACTGACAGCGTTTGTCCTCTTCTTGCTTTGAGTCTGGACACCAATGATCAGTTTCGTGTCATGGTGTTTCCTCTGCTCGCTGTTTTGTTTCAGGTGCTCAGTTTCCTGCGACGGAAGGAGGGATTCCTCTACTTGGTTCTGAAGCATATTGATACATCAGCCATGATGGATGTGCTCCTAAGACTTATCAGCTGTGTGGAGCCACCCCCACTTCGGCTCGAGACACTCACTGTATGAGACAAATGGACCCACGTTTATGCTTTTACACATTGCACTCTGATATTGTTTGCAATGAGAATGTGATATTTTTCTTAACAGTGGCTGAATGAAGAGAAGCTCGCCCAGAGGCTCATAGAGCTCATTCACCCTGAGAGAGACGAAGAGGTAGAAGGGCATCTGAGTGTTTTTATGTTATGACTAACTCATTTCTGTAATAACACATACGATCACTAGCAGTCCCAGACTCTTGAATAGAAAATTTACAATACTGAATGTTCATGTGTCTGTGGCTTTTCCTCTCACAGAGGCAGTCAAATGCATCTCAGACTTTGTGCGACATCATTCGTCTGAGCAGAGACCAAGCCAATCAGCTCCAAGAGATCTCACAGCCTGACCCTTTGCTGACTGTGCTGGAGTCGTAAGTCAGACCAATACACACACACACACACACACATTTGCACTGTTTAAAGGATGTGGAGACATATTAGACTGTGTCTCTACAGGCAGGAGTGTGTGGAGCAGTTGCTGCAGAACATGTTCTCAGGAGAGAGCACTGAGAGCTGCATCGTTAATGGGATTCAGGTTCTTCTCACGTTACTGGAAATCAGGAGGCCTGTGTGAGTGTGAGACTTCAAATCAGTTTCAAAACTGTGTATACATAATACTATCCAGTTCTACTTTGTAACCCCTAAAGAACTCTAAGAATCATTAGACGTTCTAACCAATACATATCCCGTTTCTGATGTGTGTTTGGTCTGTGTTTACGACAGGGTGGATGGTGTAATGGATGCTCAGGGATTTGAGAGAAGTTACACTGTTAACAGCAGCATTTTGTTGGCCATCCAACCACACTTGATACACTTCCACCAGCTGCTCCTGGTGCCACCCAAGGTACATAAACAAAGATATAATCATCTGTAGGGCCGTGATATTTGCTGCTAGTGGTAGTGTGAAAAGCATAATGAAAATGAAGAAAGGCCTTGTCCCACACCCAAGGGTCAGTGTCAAGGTCAAGCTGTTTTGCTTTCAGAGAGTGAGAACATGCTATAAATATTAATCATGCTCTCATTTTGGCTGCACACCAACCCCTTACCTCAATAGTTATGTTTGATGTTTTGCCATGTAGATAATCATTGCTATACAAAACTCTGCTAAAGCTTGAGACTGTTGCCTCTCAGATTCCTCTATCCCCTCTGTCTGTGCACTTTTAGCGAAATCCCATGCTGACTACTCTGGGTGTGCTGGAGGAACCATTAGGGAACACACGTCTGCACGTAGCCAGACTGGTGGCCTCTCTGCTGTATACCAGCTCTGCCAGCCATGCAGTCGTAGCACAGGAGCTCTGCCGACTCAATACAATGGACCTGCTGCTGGTGAGATGAGCGAACATGCTCAGTTTTCAGTGTTGAAAAGTGGCAAATGGTAAATGTCTCATTGTAAAATAAATACCTTTTTTTTTTAGGACTTGTTCTTCAAGTATACTTGGAACAACTTCCTGCACCTCCAAGTGGAGCTTTGCGTTGCTGCCATCCTCCGGCCCTGTGCCCATGAAATGAGACTTCAGCCTGGCTTTGGGGCCCAGGAAAAATTCAAGCCTCATCAGGATGCTTCACAAGAGCAGGCTTTGACTGAAACCCCTTCTGAACCTCTAGTCACCCCTGAAAACTCTGCACATAATCTAATGGTGACTCATGTAGGTGTCTCTGCCAGTGTTTGGGACAAGAGGCTTAAGTGACATTTCATCAGCTGCTTCATTTTGAATGAAAACAGTTGACTGACTGTGTCTTTGTCTCTCACAAGTTGTTTCAGCACTGCCACCTTGTCCAGAGGATTCTCGAGGCTTGGGAAGAGAATGATAAAATACAGTAAGGAGCTTGGCATGATGTTGTTTTTGCTAACAGGTGACAGTATATGGGGTTCTCTAAGTGTGGTAATTTTGTTTTCAGGTCAGAAGGTGGTATGAGAAGAGGGTACATGGGACATCTGACCAGGATTGCCAACACAGTAGTCCACAATCTGGAGAAGGGCCCAGTTCACACACAGATTAGTAGCCTCATCACAGGTGTGTGTGGATATATTCACACCCATTCCCATGTGAAAGTAACAATAATACTGTACTTGAATATTGTTTTCTCAATGTTGTTGCTCTTGTGGTTTTTCCATGTAGAGCTGCCAGAGGACTACAGAGGCCGCTGGGAAACCTTTGTGGACCAGACCCTGTCAGAGACCAACAGGAAGAACACCATAGACCTGGTAAACACACAAACACATGCTCATCTGCAGTATGTGATAGATGCTTGTAACACACACTCAGACTTCAAGTGTGGCATGTGTGGTGGTTTTTCCCCGTCCAGATTGGCACTGGAAACCCACGTCCGTCCTCAGAGGATGATATGGAGAGCCCCTTCCCTAAAGAACTGACACTGCAGCAGGTACCCTGACACACACAGAAAACATTGAGGGATTCTGATCTCAGAAGCTGTAATCTATTTCAAGTTGTGATGTGTGTCTTAGGCCTTTTCAGACTACCAGATACAGCAGATGACGGCCAACTTTGTGGATCAGTTTGGCTTCAATGATGAGGAGTTTACCGATCATGATGACAGCATTGGGTAATTTAACCGACACTCCTCTCTTTGTGACAGTGAGCTGTTGTTATTGTGTGTCAGTTGACTGATTTCCACTGTCATTGCAGGGCAACCTTTGATCGAATTGCAGAGATCAACATCAACATTGATTCAGGCCAGGACAGCGTGAGTTTATTCACACATTTGTTTTATGAAGTTGCAGCTGTGTTGTTCTTTGGAGCTGCAAATGTCTTTTTTAATTCTTAAAGATGTTGAATTTTCTGGCCACTAGGGAAAAAATAGTAATCAAAGCAATCTGATAAACACACAGCCACCACCTTAAAATTGCCTCCTCATGCATCCCGCAGACAAGTCTACCCTTCTTTTACATTGCAATCAATGCTAGCATCAAAAATATTGATGAATTCAGGTCCAAGAGTTAGCCTTCATTTTAGCATTTGTTATTCAGCGTGAACATTGATGTAAACTGATTGAACTTAACACATTTGATTTGTCCACCTGTCCTTTGCAGGCTAATACAGCCACGTTTGAGGCTTGTTCCAAGGAGAGGATTCAGCCATTTGATGATGATGAAGAGGACATTTGGGAGGAGAAAGAGATCAACTTTGCCGCACAAACCAAGTCCCGTAACAGGTCAGACACACCACAGTAAACAAAGTTGCTCTCAACTTAATGTTTTAGAATAATTTGTTTTAGCATTATGCTTGCAGTTGCATAATAAATGTAACTTAGTTGTCCTCGCTCAATAAAAACATGTTAAATGTTTTGTTTGATTAAGGTTTGGTGGGTCACGATCATCCCAGAACCAAGCAGCCAGTAAAGCTTGTGATAGGACAGCAGCTTCTGGCACTGAGGCCTCTGACAGAGCAGCAGACTCAGACTCTGAGGAGGGAGAGGATCCTAAAGATGACCTGGATCCTTTCTCAAGCCAGGGCCAGACCGAGGCGACAAAGAGTGAGAAATATCATATTGTAAAGTAGTATAATAGTTTACCTTGTATGTTTAGACTAAAGCAGGTTTTGAATGAGTGTCTCATGTAGAGTGTGTGTGCGGTGCTTTTCATACTCAGACACTGGTTGGATAGCAGACTTTGGGGAGGTGAACTCAAAGGCTCCTGCAGCAGGAGTGGGCTTTTCAGCCTGGGACACTCCAGACTCCCAGCCTGCTGCCACAGAGGCAGAGGAGAAAGGGTGGGCCAAGTTCACCGACTTCCAGCCTTTCTGTTGGTGAGTCTGGGTGTGGTCTCATTTTCACTATTATAAAATTGTATATTGAGGAATAATAAGGAAATTGTTCTGCAAAATATTTTTTTTAGCACAGACACACAATAATGGGGACAAATAGTGTCTAAATTTCATTGGCTGAGTGTCTGCGAGTTTATTGTCTGCACTGCATTTTCTGCAGGTTGTCTTATCTGTATGACTTTTGTCCCCAGTTCTGAAACGGGTCCCAGATGTAGCTCCCCCGTGGACTCGGAGCTCAGTGGATCCGACAGCACCAAACCAAACCAGAATCGTAAGTTGTGCTGCTTGACTGTTTGTGTGATGATGTAAAAATGTATATGTTAATTAAAACAATAAAAATTTAAACATGTCATTTTAAAGCCCCTATCTCTACCGTTGGTGTACAATACGTACTCAACTCCATTGTGACTCTCTGCAGCGTGTGTGTGGAGTGTGTGTGTGGCAAGAAAAGCTCCACTGGTGGCATCGGACAGCTCTTCCTCCAGCAGCTCAGACAGCGATGAGGAGGAAGGAAAGACAGAGTCTGCGACCAGTGAGACTGTCACCACTGAGACCATCACCACGGGGGCTGGCAAGGAGACCATTCGGCTTAGCGTGGACGCCAAAAACGAGAGGGCGGTCTTCAGCAGGTACACACTCCAATGATGCAGCTCATCTGTCTTGGTTGATGCAGTGTGCCCACGCTCTCCTACTGTACTGTGCTTTTATAGGGCCCTTCTTTCCCTTTCCCCTTCAGACTGTTACCCCATACAATTTTACTTCCTCCTTCTCTGTTTTTCTTCTGATATTGCCCTCCTCCTGTCTGTTCCCTCCTTTCTCATCTCCCCTTGACTCCAGAGTATTCAGACCAGCAGTCAGATGGTATGTTGTGCTTGCGGCCCTCTGCTCTGGAGTGTGGAATGTTTTCCTGAAGTTGTATGAAGGATTTTGAAAGGCCGTCATAAGAACAGATGTGCCACGTGTTTTTTGTTTGCTTGTTGCATTTATCAGGATGTGATGTAACAGTTCATCGTGGCATACTTCAGGACAAGCCTAATTCATCACGAAAATATACTAACCCACAAATGGGGACTTGTAGAGAAGCTACAGGTCCTCTGCCCCTATGCTAGGCGTATCCCATATTCTCAACATGACGCTGTAATTCCCAGACGTCACTGGTTTCAGTGATGACCCTGCTGGCATGAAACAGTCCACTCAGCATTTTAGAAATCAGACGGTGGTCTGTTATCTTACATATGCAATTACCCCAAAAGATGAGAGCAGTGCAAGACTCTACTCACTGTGGTTACATGATACAGGTAATTTTTGTCTCAGTCATAACATTGATATGATTTGTTTTCTCTCAGAGCACCCACACTACTAACAGTATGTCAGATAGCATGCTGTGAACAGAAGTTGCTACCAATCCTACTGTCTAACAAATCAATACATAAGTTACTAACAAGCAGTGCACCTGCACTGAGCATGCTACAATGAAAGAGATCCTATTTGGAACATGAGAGTAAATACCTTTGCACAAACCTTTGCAACTGTGTGCACAATTGACTTTGATTTTGGTCAGTAACAGCCAGCGATACGTTAGCAGTAACAGCAGAGTGGATGCACGGGGTTGCTGTACGCGCTGGACATGGTAATGTGGCCGGTTTGGACAGCTGAAAGGAGATAGATGAAATTTCACCAGCAGCAGAAACTAGTGTCTGCAGTTTGTTCTTTATGATATGAATTCAGGTAACAATCCACTGCTGTCCATCTAGTTTGTTGCAGCTACATTTGTTTTTTGCAGTGATGCAGACAAGGTGCCAGTAGAGGGACTCGCTGTCAAAGACAAAGGGAAAGGCATTGAGAAAGAAAGCGAAAGTGGAAAGAAACATGGAGACGGTCCCAGCCCCACTACCGCCAGTCCAACTACCCAGTCAGCTGCTGTCACACAGTAAGTGTGTGTGTGTGTGTGCGTGCGTGCACGCATGTTTGTGTATACAGCAGAACAAAATAGGGGTGAGATCACCACACTAAACAGATGCTTCAAATCCCTGGTCAAGGGATGAGCCCTGTTACGAGACTCCTGACATTTCAAGTTTTTCATACACCATAAAAGTTGTCATTCATTTCGGCGTGGCAGTAGTCCATACTGACACACCTAAATAAAAAGCAGCAAAGCCATCGTTAATGTCTTTACTTACACAGATGCTTTTCCTACTATGACAAGTCAAAACGTATAGTATTGGGGATGTAAACACTGAGCGGGTTTTGAAACTTTGGTAACAGCCTTTGGTGACAACCACAAAGCAACTAATGCATGCCTTTTAAACAAATATTAATTTTGGACATTTTTCTCTTTGTTGTGATATCATTTTACTTTCAAAATCAATTGATGAGATCTTAAGATACAGCGACATTGCACAGGTTGTAAACAGGCCCTCAATCTTAACGTATGTGTAGAAAATCTTCTTTTGAAACCGAAATGCATGCTCACCACACATTAGACCAAGAACCCCACAGACCCTTACAGCTGTTTTTCAAGAGACAAGTAAATTGTTAGATTTGTTACTTTTGCATAACCAAAAATGAAAACCCCTTTGCACCTCAACCCTTTTTATGTTGGTTTTATTACACAGAGGGTGTGTAGCTCATTGTAAATCTACCTTTGAAGGTATTGACTCTACTGTCATTGCATAATCTTCTCTAAAGCCCATAATCTGTAACTCTGCAGGCTAAGGAAACATGTTGTATGAAGTACATGAAAGTAAACAGACCTGAGGGTACCAGAGTGTCGTGGAGCTGTTAGCTTGCAAGTGCTTCATCAGATTTGACATAGAGCCCTTCGCAGCTGACAGATATGTGTCACCCAAGCGAAATTTACAGTTCACTGTGATGTTCTCATCCCTTTCACCCACAAATTCAAAATAATGTGAATAATTCCATGCTGCAAAGGCTGTCCTCACCGCAGTCTGGCTAGCTGAGCTACACATGTACACTGACACAACCTTAGGATTGGATACCTTACACTAGCAAGCAGTTGCCGTATTTGATTGTCTCAGTGGTGTTTCTACATCCCAGATCTTAACATTTGAAGAATCAGTTTAACTAAATCACAATAGCATAGTTTACCATTTATAATAGTGGTATGCAGCCACACACAGAGACACATGGTTTCCAGTCTTGTCACCTTTTTGTGAGATCCCCGCACTTGAGGCTACTGCCGCCGCCCCAATACTGAGGGAGGATTTTTACTGAGAACTTTCTATTGAGGCTGAGAAAAGTTGCCAGTGTTCTGTGCTTTATCGTCAGGAACAGGTCCCTTTTTTCTCCCTCTCTATAAGAGATTTCTTCAGCTGTGATTGGTCCGTACTTTGAAGGTTGTAAATCGAATGCCCTTCACCTCCATTGTGTTTGGGTGGTGTCAGAAGTGTCAGTGGCAGACATCTCAAAGCTTGGCAGATAAAACCAAACTTGTCTGATTTTTCCTTTCTGTCTGTCATTTTCTTTTATCTTACAGGGAGATGCAGCCCTCTCCTAATGGACCGGCCTAATGCCGCAGCACAGGCACACACACACACACACACACACACACAAACACAAACACATACATACATGCTTCATACCTGTCCATTCAACACACAGCCACACCACCTTTGCTTCCTGTTTGCAGCCCTCCAGCGCCCCTCTTCTTTTAATCTGAAGAATGGGAGATCCTCAGTGTTGAGGTCTTAACAGTATGTATGCTGGATAACACAGATCTATGGATGGGTACTACTGATCTCTCCTGCACCTTCATCACATAATCACAACTGAACCACTTCCACCAGGAATGTGTGTTTTAAAGAACATTTTCGCCGTGCCAGATCCCCAAAGCTAAATGTATGAACCGTTTCAAAATGTGATTTTTTTTTTTTTTTTTCTTCCCATTGAACCTGGGAAAGTGAAAACCCCCTTGCAATGAGCAGAGGTTACACTGAGTCTGCAAGCTGCGGCACTTTAAGAAAACAAACGCATAGGTCTGAAATTTGACCTTTTATTTAATTCAGCATCCAAATTTCTGATTGTTTGAGCATGTCTGCTCTCCGGGCATTAAATCACAGCCCAGAGAATTTTTCTATCAGAGCATTTGACTGTTTACACTTTAGTAAAGAAAACTGTATTCAAATAGTCAGCCAAGATTACAAAAGCCAAGATGCTTGCAAAGCTAGCTGCCATTTTCTCTTCAGCATTTCAATGTACGATGCCAGGCAGACATTTTATTAGTGCTAATGTGTGAGTGATGATAATTTGGCTGTTTTTTTTTCCTACATGCGACCTAAATCTTTTCTCAGTCCAAGTAAGATTCCTTTGCTTTGATCGTGTGCATCATCAGTTGTTCATTTGGAGCATCAGATTTGGGAGCATCACGTGTCACTTCCTCCTCAAACCTCTGACAGATCCATGTAGTTTAGAGGTGTGTGCGCTGCTGTGTCCATGTGTGACGACGTGTGTGTGCGTGCGTGTGTGTGTGTGTGTGAGAGCTCTGTTTGAGAGACAGAGTGCACTCTCAGGTCAAAGGAGAGGTATGCAGATACAAAGAAAGCACACCTGTGTAACACACACACACACACACACACGCAGCACCATACACACATGTATACGCAGCCAAATCTATACACACATGCAAAAAAAAACCAACACAGACACAGTGATGTGCACATACCAACTCATATCACCCTCAGAGCTGTTTAAATGTAATATTGTGAAATTTGAACCTGTATTAGGTTGTGGCTATTCTTGGTAACATGTAAACGTAATATAAATGTAAACAGTATATATAAACATTATATCTATTTTTGGAATAAATCCAATGTATGGAAAGGCGGTTGTTTCGCAGGTCGCAACGTGTGTATTGTATGTGTGTGTTGTACTGTTGAAATGAGGCAATAATGATGTCTGTGTTTCGGTTGATACCCCAGCATCAGTTCCTGTTCCTCTGCTACACGCCTCCTACGTGGAGGTTTGGGCGTGTGCATGTGCGTGAATGGGAGTCAGTAGTCTGTAGCATGTCCCACGTATTCTTTCCTTAAAGGGTGATTCCGCTTTATTAGAACCAGGGTCTTATTTTATCCATCGGTTTTAAACAAAATGCCACGTCAGCTGTTATATACTGCTTCAACTTTTACCTTTTTCAGGCAAAAATGCCAAATATTAGCAAATATCGGCTTCTTAATATTGATGATTTGCAGCTTTTCTTTGTCTAATGTTCTAAAAAAAAACACTTAATATCTTTGGGTTTTGGACTGTTGGGCAGACAAAACAAGCAGTCTGATAATCTGACAGTTTATATAGCAATTGATGAATGAGTAAAACACTCTTTATGAATCAATAATGAAAATAATCATTAGTGGCAGCCCAACCATTAACACTTTGGGTGCCTCCAAATGAAGTTGTTTTTATATCACAGGACAAAACTGTTTGATTGCTGCTTTCTTTCTTGACTTCATGTTATTAACATTCACCTTGTTGAGTCGAATCGTAACAGACTGAAGTCACAGGGAAACTGCAAAAACAAGACCCAAGTTGTAATAAAGGTGAATCCTCTGAGTGTGCGTGTGCCAGACACGTCGGTCATGCTTTACTTTATCTTTCTCCTCGTCTTTCTCTTTCTCAGGGCAGGAGTTGACTTTAATTACATAAATAATGCCTACAGAGTGATTTACATAGATTGTTGTATTTATTTTGAAAGCACTTTTTCAAGAAGCACTTTTGGTTTGTATTCGGTGGTGCCAGGTGTCACCACATTAATGCCCCGCTCTCCAAGAGGTGGGACTGTTTGACTTGAATGAGTGAATCATGTAGATACTTTAGAGTACTTTCTTTCTTCAATGCTTTCTGCCAAAGTGTGTCTTCCCACCAGTGCACCACTGGGTTTCATATCTGTGAAGTAGCCTCCTTTCTTGCAATGGTCTCACAAGTTCAGATTTATCTAAAGCGGTTTTTGCTTGATCCCTCTTTTCTCTCTTTTTTGAAAGTCATGTGATGGCGTTATCAGCAGCAGGAGAGGATGCCACATGTCAAAGAATGACTTTGAAGATTCATGTCAGATCGCAGCCATTTTGCTTTTATCTGTTTGGCTGTTTGAGCTGTTTGAAGTGGAGCTGCACAGAGACTAAGCGTTGGTGTAAGTCAGCGTTAGGGGAGAAAAACAGGGCTGTTTTTTTTGTGTGTACAGGGTCAGAGTACGTCATCCCATCTTTGGCCGAACCGAAGCACTGCGTCTGACCCTTACCTTCTTGGTGCGTGTTCGTGTTCCTCCTTCACCTCGAGAGTGTGGTGCGTGTGTGGTGTAGCTACGGGTATGTTGTGATGTTATGCATAATGGCATGAGGTACAATGCAGTCATCTTTAAGTGCCATTAAGTTTGCACATTAGCCTCATTCACCTCTGTGGGTACAATTGAGAGACAATGGGTGTTAAATTGTCACTTGTTGATGTTATTTACACTGAGGCCGTTTCAAAGTTGAAATCTTTCTTGCATTATAGCTCATTACATTTGTGTGTGTGCGTGTGTGTGTGGAGGAAGTGGTGTGAGAGACAGCCGTGTTGTAAAATGCCTTTTTTGTAAAGTGGACTGATGCTGGTGTGTTTTTTTTTTTTTTTCTTTTTCTCATTTAGAGAGTAATGTGTCTGTTACTTGTTGTCAATTTAGCTTGTACATTCAGATATGAAACTAATAAATATGTCAGACCAAGAAGGATCATGAGTGTTTTATCTCACATTTACAGCCTGCTGTAGCACACATGTATCAGTACAAACACACACACACACACACACACACAGAGCAGGACTCGCTCCCTGGAAACACAGGCGTGTTTACCTTAGGGGCAGGTGATCTTGTGGATTATGTTGCTTCCCGCTCCTTACTGTATGTCTTCCTACACATGCGAACCACATTAACAATCAAAACTACGCCCTCACACCATCCCCCCCCCCCCCCCCCCCCCCCCCCCCCGTGCAAACCCAAACCGTTCTGTCACACACATCTTTCTTTGCTGCAGGCGGAGGTGAAATGAGTTCACGTAACGCATTTCACCTCCTCGTATTCACAACTCTTTCAGCTGGGACTCTAGACATCATTGTTTTTGGCTGTAGGGTGTGTGTTTTCATTCCTTGGCTCAGATACATGATGCATGTCATCGCATTACTCTATATTTAGTTTCCAAGTGGAGCACAGACGCTGAACACACCTGCTGCTGCTGCTGCTGCTGCAGCTCCGGCCTCTCCTTCCACTTCCACAGAGGAAAACCTTCACTTTGTCACCCGCACACGCCTGCCCTCTCTCCTTGAGAGACGGCATGGTTGAGCAGAGGGGAGTGTGTGCGTATGTGTATGTGTATGTGTATGTGTGTGTGTGTGTGTGCAGTGGGTGGAAAGGGGAAGAAGGCGGAGTTGTGTTTTGTACTTAAATGGGTTGTGGAGAAACCTGCCTGTCCGCTTGGAGCTGGGAGAGGAGGAGCCTGTGGGGTGTGGGACTCCAGACAAAGGAGACGCACTGACACTGGATCAGTGGAGCGCAGGGAGAAGCTCACAGCTGGAGAGCCTCACTTCTCAACACAGGACACCATCCACAACTCCTGGACTACTTTTTTTTGTGTGTGTGTTGTGGAAAAGTTATTCAGAAGTGGAGCTTGTGTGTTTGTCAGCTGCATGGATTCGTCTGTGAGCTGAGATGTTTTTGTCAGAGCAGCGGTTACCATATGCTGCCTGGAGTATGTGGAAGTGTGTGGGTTAGTATGTCCGGGATGGAAAAGTGGGGCCGGCGCGACCAACAGCTCTGCTCTTAGTTTTACGCCATGGGGGGCTGCCACAGTTACCCCTCAGCTACAAAAGCAGACAGCAAGACTGTTCAGCCTTCTGACATCAGCAGTGAGAAACTGTGAGTTGCTTTCCTCTTCGTGAGCCTTCCTCTTACGTTTCCTCTCTGGAAGTGAGTTCAGTGCTTTTCATCCAGCTTTGTTCGCTCAGCTTTACACGCTCTTGTTAGTTGGTTAGATGAAACATGACTGGAAAGCTGGCTGCACATGGTTTACTGAGGAATGTTCTCCAGATAAGAGAATGTGTGTGTGAGTGTGTGTGTGTGTGTGTGTGTGTGTGTGTGTGTGTGTGTTACATATTTGTGTGATGGCATCAGTGAAGGTGGATTCCTCTAACAGCGGGAACACATGTTGAGAAGTAGTTTGAAGGAAGGCGAGGGGAGATTATGTGCGTGCGTGTTTCTATTCAAATATTTGCTCCGGGATGAATCTGTTTGGAGCCAGCTGGCCGCGCTGAGGACGACTGTTTAGTTCTCCCACACTGCAGAGGTAAAGGTAAACAGATGGCCGAGAGCAGGAGAGCAGGGTCACAGAGGAGCGTGTTTACACACAAACACATCACAAGTAGCTCCGGGTTCCGTGTGTGTGTGTGTGTGTGTGTGTGTGTGTGTGTGTGTGTGTGTGACAACTGACAACTGGTAGCCAAGAGGCGGTAATGGAGTTAATGCCATGGAGCTGCAGCAGAGCAGGATGTTAACAAAAGAAGTTCCTGAGGACGTTAGAGATGTTTTTAGGATTTGCACTACTGTACCTTTGGTCAAACTAATGCATTCACTCAAGTACCACACTTCAGTACAAATCTGAGGTACTTTTTGCTCCACTACATTTTTCTGACAGCTTTAGGAGCTACTTAACAAACATAACATACAAGTACATCAGTGATGATTAGCTGATTAATCAGTTTTGAGGTTTGAAGTGTCAACTGGACAAAGCAAACATTGTGCCACTGAGGGTTCTGGGTAATTGTGACAGCATTTCTCACTTGGTTTGTAAACTTTTCTGAATTTTTACAAACCAAACAATCCCTTGATTCATGGAGAAAATAATCAGCAGATGGATCCATAATTAAAATAAACACAAGTTGCACTTCGATATAAAATACTTCAAAATGAGCTCCACCTCAACCATCAACTACAATGAAGTCCTGCTTGTACACTAATGCATGAGTAATAATCACATAAAGAATAGTAGTACAACAGTCACAGGGGACATTTTTCTGCATTGAGTACTTTTACTTTAAATGCTGCATGTACATTTTCCTGATTATACCTCCACACTCTTACTCAAGCAACATTTTCAATGCAGCACTTCTACTTGTAGCAGAGTATTTTTACAGTGTAGTGTTAGTGTAGTTAGTACACAATCCGAATACTTCCTCTATCTCTGGTGTTTACATTGGTCTCTGCCACTGTTCCTCTCTGCCTCTCATGACCTTTACTATGAACAAAGACCCGCTGTTTTGACCATTAAACTAATTCCGCCTGCCCAGCCCACACACACATATACACCAGAGGGAGTGAAACCCAAAGAGCTGACTGTGTTTCCCTTATCGCAGTGGGCAAGGTCACACTGAATAAACTCTCAGCTGCTGTTTAAAAGCTGAACGCAGCAGCTGCCTGATTCTACTGCACTTTGAAATATTCACGTTAACCCAAAGCGCCATCTTAAAAAAACACCCGAGCTGTCAAAGAAACAAGAGTGGAGCACTCTTGATCATCTCAGCACACACCGCCTGTGTCACCGTGGCCTCCGTTTGTTTGCATAAAGTCAAATCATGCAGCCAAGACTGGCTTTCCAGTACACACTGGCATTCGCAAACAACGCCAGTCATTTCTTGCACTCGCACTCTGTCACAGGTTCCCAAGCTGCCAGTCCCACATTACTGATTATAAAGCGCTACCTGTGGCTTATCAGCAGGCATGTGAACTGCTGGAGGAAAGCGAGGTTTGGTGAAGCTGGCAGGCCTCAGCACTCACCTCTCTACATTATCTCACACACTGTTAGTCCTTTCAGCTCTTTGCTTTGCAGCTCTGACCGCTGCAGCAGTGAGTTTCATTAACAGTAATGACTCTTGCTCTGAATTGACTGCCTTCATTACATTACCTGCTGGTTTATTGGACATTCAGGTCTGCAGTTGCAGCACAGTTTGCATGTGTTTGCATGTGTGTGTATGTGTGTGTGTGTGTCAGCCACAGAGGGAAAGACAGATGAGAGAGCATCAGAGAGTGTAAACTGTGTTATCTACTGGCTGCAGCAGGAGTAATTAATCCACTGACCTATCGATTGTTTTACACAGCCGTATTTTCTGTCTCTCTGTCTTTTCTCTTTCTCTCCCTGCTTCATTAACTCTGCGCTGTCTTCCCAAGGGGAATTAATAACAATAATCTGGAGGAGCGTCCATATCTGCAGCAGCAGTATGTGAGCCAGCGGATCACACACACAGACGTGTTTGCCCTCACAGCGCTGCCGCCTGGCGTCGACCAAGCAGAGTGGCTCGCCAGCAACAGTGAGTGGACGCCACGAAACACAGCAGATTTCTGACTGTTTGTGCTCCTTGTACTCCCCAATACATCTTCTTCTTATTGATGTCTTTCAGCTGTGGCGTTTTTCAAGCATATAAACCTGTTCTCTAGTGCGCTGTCTGAGTTCTGCACCCCCAGCACCTGCCCAACTGCCTGTGGACCAGGCAACACGTACGTTACTGAGTGTTATACTGCATGTTCTTAAAGGGCCAGGTCACCCAAATCACAAGCTCAAATAAACATGTTTTCTCACTTTGTTCTTTTGGTATATTGCCATGTAGACACTGTAGGCATCATTGGCAGTGGCTGAGTTATCCACAGGCCATGAAGCTAATTCATGTGTATAAACCACGTCCTACCAAAGAAATACCCCCAAAACCATGAAAAATGTTGACAGGGCAGTTTGTGGACTCTCCTCAAGAACCACAGGCTTGTTTCTGGAAAGACAAATTACTGTTGAATTTCTCTAATGTTAGTTTTCGATTTGCTTTGGGTGGCACAAACAAGATGCTGCAGTATTCACCTCCATTATCAAAAGAGGAACTCCACCAATTTAAAATATCAAAGGCTGTTTGGTCTTGGGGTTATTTAAATCCTTTTGTGGCGGGATGTGATTAATGTCCTCAAGTGATGTCACTTGAGTCGACCTACATTGGGGCACAAGACAACAAGCATTAAAAGTGAAAAAAAGTTAAAAAAAAAAAAAAAAAAAAAAAAAAATCTGAGATTTTAAAAAAGTGAGTTTACCAGACCTCTGTAGCCCACTCTTCATCTCTGCTTGAGGATAGCAGGTCGAGGCTACGTTAGCCACTGCTAGCATAACAAACCTGAATCACTGACTGAACTGTTGCCAGTCAAGTTGCATTGTGGGTAATACAGCAACAAGGAAGGAAAAAAAAACTTTTGGAATAAATAATAAAGATAATATCTCTTGTTTTGCTGCATCAGTGACTTTGATGCTATTTTTAAACTCTCCATCATGAGTGTGATGAGCGCAGTGATAATCTGGTGAATGGGATGGTGACAGTAGTTTCATTTGGCTTGAGATCACAAAGCCTCCATGTTTTTTTCTTTGACTTAGTTGAACTGACATTTTAAGATATAATTTTGTTCTTTTGTTGTGTAGTGGCTGCAGTGATGTACAGAAATGAACTGATCATCATTCATTATCTCCTGATCTGACAAACAATCATAAAATCAAAGTGGATTTTTTAAAAAATATCTTTATATTTCCTTTATAAGGCTGAAAACACAGTAAGTTGTGTGTTAATGAGTGTGTGTTGGTGTTCACAGGGTTTACGTTTGGACCGACGACCACGGCAGGAAGCTGAAGTGCTCTGCCCCACTTTACTTTGACTACGCCATGTCATACATTCAGGAGCTACTCACTGATGAAGATGTGTTCCCCACAAAAGCAGGTAGACGGCCCTTCATTGATGTTGCATTGTTCTACGTCACATTTCCGTTTCAGTGTAAAACCATCATCTCATCCCTCTTTTCCAGGCTCGGTGTTTCCCCCAGGCTTCATCTTTCTCGTCCAGAAGGTGTTCTTGCTGTTTTTCAGGACTCTGGCTCACATTTACTGGTCTCACTACAGAGAGACGCTCGCGCTGGGCCTGCACCCACACCTCAACACACTCTTCACACACCTCACACTCTTCTGCCAGCAGCACGGCCTGCTGGAGCCGGAGGACACTGAGCCGCTGCAGGACCTCATCACAGCTCTGAGACAGCAAGGCTGAGCCTAAAGAGCGAACACGTGTATTACACACTCACATTTTCACACACTTATTCACTTGTTTTATCTGCTTATAAAGCTATACAGTGACTCTCACCACCCTGGGCCAAACTTCACAGTATGGACTTTTTGTAAAGGTCTGGAAGTTGTAAAATAGAAAAGAAAATGCTGTTTATGAACAGTATGTGGGAGAATGAATGGTTCTGTTGTGCTTTAAAAAGCCTAAATCAGACCCGATCAGGAGAATTCAGCTCCTGCTGTATATAGCTGTCATCAGGTATTATGACACTGTGTGAAACTGTAATATTGCATGTTAGTGCATTTTAACATAATGGTGCGTTATTTTATTTTGATAAGGTCAAGATCTTCAAGGTCGTTTATGTCTTCCTCATAGACGAAACACAGTAATAAAAAACACTGAATTGTCCTCTGGTGTCTTTTCCCATAAGACACCAACTGACTCAGACAGTTCATAGTTATTATAAACAAAATGTGCCATCAAGAGTGGCGTGTTGATGAAAATGTGATGACGTTGTTGTGATTGCATCTGCATGGAACGACAAAGCTTATCTCTGCATCTTTACATATGATTCTGTACTCTGTAATAAACATTTACAACAATTTTCTGTATATAGTAGATTTAAAAAAAACAACAAAAAAATTCCATGTTTTCTCAATTATGTAGGAAAGAAAGAAAGAATTAAATGCCAAATAAGATCTTTTAATTTGACATTTAATTATTTTATCAGTCTCACTTTTTGGACACTCTGCACTCTCTAGCTCGTGCTTTTTGTCTTGATCTGCTGTTGCCGTTAACATGTCTCCAGGTGTTTGGTTTGAGAGCAGCACCACCTGCTGGCAGCACAGGAACCCTGCATGTGTCTCATTTTAACCTTCACTCAGCTACAGACCACTGCAGTCTGTAAATGTTTTGCTGGCTGCAGCATATTGGATTTGAAATAAAACAATGACGATGAGGGTAAAGTGCTGAGCCTCAGCCTTCATGTGAGGGTGTTTACATCTAGGCTCGGTTCAACAGTGTGGTCACTGTAGTCACAAATTACAGGAAGTGTCAAGGGGCTACGAGTCACACTACTCATCTATTACAGATATGAACACCCTCCAAGAGCCTTAAAACTGCAAAGCCAGCACTCAGTGTAAACCTTTCTCATTATTTCATTTCAAGTTCAGTGTCCTGGAGCCAAAATAATAGAAAATGTGCCACTGTTTAAAAAACTTGCACTGTAGGCTACAGAGGCCCTAAAGTATTGTAATAACTTGTAATGTTCTATTCTTTATCTTGTATGAACAAGTTAATAACCTAAATCAATGACCTTTGTTTCATCTCTATCCTTTTTCATCCAATATCTAAAAAATACTGCTGGTCATAATATCTTTTATTCTTGATAGATTGTTTCTATTTTTACAGTATGATTTTCCATCAATACACCTGTAATATTACTATCAGACAGCCATGCACTGTAAAATCACCTTATTGCTGTGTTGCATTTACAGTCATCCCATAATCATCACGTATCTGTCTAAATCTTTAATTCATATATCATGGGATGATTGTAGTAATAGTATAACAATGTAGTAATAGTATAACAATAAAGTAACTTGTCAGTATATGGTTGTCAGGGTAAAAATATATAAGATCTGTTAAGAATAATAGATACTATGATCAGTATTTAAAAGCACATTTTAGATGTATGATACTTTTGTTATCTAAAGAGAAGACGGGAAATAAAGAGAGAGATGAAACAAAGGTAATTGACAAGGTAAGACATATTACCATATGGGACTTCAGGGACTCCATTGGTTGCCTACACCTTCACAGAAACGCAGATTTATCACACCGTGTGTGATTGGAGCGACAGCACTTGCTGTGAGACACGTGAGTTCAAAAATGCAAATTCAGTGTGACTTATGCTTTTAGGAGGTTACATTTATCTTCACCGTGCATGGCGAATAAATGCCCATAAAGTCGCATATAAATAACAGACAAAAGACACTCCCTGTAACTCCAGAACGTGCTCGAGAATCGTGGCGTTTTTATGTTTTCTTCTGTTTCAAAGTAATTCAGTGAAAGTTTTCTGTACGTCCAGGGCATGATTGTAAACAGCAACTGCTAATAAGCAATTCGGCATACTTTTCATGGTGCTAATTTGTCCAAATGTAAACAAATATTGGCTAAAATAAAAGGGCACAAGATGTAGCCCACAGCTTTTGTACACTGACTCCATGGCATAACACCAGCCCCCAGTTACAGCCGGATAACTCTAAGTCTGAAACTTAGAACACAATTATTCCCCAAAGAGAAGTTAGACAAAAATTTAAAAAAAAAAAAAAAAAATTTAAAAAGCAAATAGAAGAGTGACAAACTCCAAAACAAAAAGAATAGAAATAGAATAAAGGGCTGAAAACAAAACTGATACTGGGACCATGAAGTCACTGTCAGTTGACCTACAGACCTACAGACATTAGTGGCCCGTGTGCCATAGATGCAGACATACTTGTTCCCCTTTTTTTGGGAGTGGGTGAGTGCATTTGTGCAAAACTTTGCAGACCACTGGAGCAACAAAAGCAAATCACATCATGAGATGTGTGTTTGTTCAGATATAACTGTGTGCCAGGACAGGGTTTAGTCTCACCCACTCACCCTCAAACCCTGAAAAGGATAAACTGAACAGATGTGATCAACGAACTCATGATTCCAGTGCTGTGTGTTAGTTTTTCTTTCTTTGTAAGCATGTAGTACCACTTTTTCACCACAAGGAGGCATCAAAATACCACCACATTGTAATAATGTAAAGGTCTGAAAATACTGGTGTATAAAAAAATGTTAATTTTTTTCTTTTATTGACCAGCATTTCATTATTTGAATTGCGAGCATTGTCCCAAACCTAACAGGTATTTTTAAAAATCCATTAAATCTGCAATATCTTAATAGGAATAAACTGTCTGATTGAAAATTGCTATAATTAATGTAATAATATCTAATGTGATGACTAACAATTTTCAACACTCTTCACAGAAACAAACGCTGTCTTTTTGCACTTTTCTGATTAAGTGCTCAAATGACTGATGCACTGAAAACAGCAAAAGCAGCTTGTCTGGCAAAATATTTCTTCAGTGTGACTGAGAGCATTCATCTGTTCACCTCTGCACCATCTGCTGCATTCACTGAACCTGACAGTGAGGAAATCGCTTTCTCTGAACCCAGTGACAGCACCTCGTACTCATGCATCAAGTCCAACAGCTGGACTCTTCAGATGTGACTTTACATCTTACTTTTTTTTTATTCCTGGACTTAAAGGAGGAAGTTGCTCAAATTCAACTTACAGATTGTGAATGCGGCTACACGTCTGATTTCCTCTCTGATTTCAGCCTGAGGTGTCGAGGCAGGCTCGTCGAAGTTAAGGCTAAGTCTGAAACTCAGCCTTTCCACTGAGAGCCAAAGCATCTTTGCCTGCGAAGAGATCAGAGGGAGAAGACATGAGTCTGGATAGTGTGGACACACACACACACACACACACACACACACACACACAGGTTTGTTCTTCGGATAGATAGGAGATAATGCACATGTTGGACTGAGCTGAGGCTCACGGTGTTGGAAACTGAGCTTAGGAGGTAATACTGCAAACTGCTGAGTCACAGACACACACACTCAGCCCTTTAATTAAGGCCTGAAGCCACCTCCACATACTATACAGAGCATTCTTTCTATCAGGTTCAGACTCTGAGCTTCTCATCTGTGTCGTCCTTCACAAAAAGAATAGTTGTTGTTATAGAGGGAAAATGAGGAGAACAGGATCGCCTCTCTGTATCTTTTCCTTTACCTCTTTGGACATTTGCAAATCAAGGGACACCATGACGATCGCAGCCAGGCTGGCTGACTTGAACCTTACACAACTGCGGTATATTAAATCCTCTGCACACACACCTCTTATATGCCTGATACATGATCTTGCTCCATAAGGAAAAGTATGCCACAGGTTCCAGTGGTCTGATTAAAGCTTAAGTTGCCCACCCTTTTGCCTCAAAAATGCAACAAAATCAACTCAAAGCCTTTTGTGGCAGGTTCCATATTTCTGTGAGTATTTCAAGCAAATATTGATTTTACCTTCTGAGGTAATAATCAGAATATTTAGAGGTCTAAGAAAGCAGAGTGAGGAAGCATTTCCTAAAAAGTGTTTTTTTTCCCCCGTTTCCCTTAATCAAGACACAACATAATCAATTAATCTAGTAATTGGGATTGGGAACCTGTCACTCAAATGGGGCAAGCTGGTTAAGTGCTGTAAAATACTGTACAAGTAAACCTTTTGTGTATGGATCCACATGAGTCACACGAGTGCCGGCGGTCACCCTTTATTTTCTATTTTAACTGAGATCGAATCTTGTGCCTGGCTGCAAAGATAAATGTCAGTTTTTGCAGTGAAATTTACAAATGTCACAAGAACCAATGACATCAGAGGCGTAGTTTTTGAAAAGGGCAAATGAGCAGAAAACTAGACCCACAAAGCTTTTACTGTAAATACAGTTCAGATGCAACTTGTGATTCCTCTGTTGATCAATGGTTTGTAATGCCAGAATCAGGAGCTACTGTCAGGCCCTTCTTTGACCTTTCATCAGCAGCATTTCACTGCCAGCTAATTATTGATGGATAATTGTATAAATCACTTTCTTTCAAAACTTCCCACATCTGCACTTTCAACTGATTTTCTCAGTGTGTATCATCATAAATAAAGTTGTGCTACAGTAAAAGGAAACATGCAGAGTGTGTTTCACTCATGAATTAATGGACTTTAATGTGACCTCACTGTGTAATTGGTGGGTTTAGCAGCTGACTTCTAAGTGGGTCAAGCACACTCTGGCTACAAATATAAGTTCACTGGGTCCAATAATCCAATAATAAAATCTACACTGTCACCGATCAGGTCACAGTGACCTCACGTTTAAAAAAAAAAAAAAAAAAAAAAAGCAGATATGGCAAACGTGCTTTACCTCCATAACCAAGATTATATGGGAAGACTGGAGGGGAGCTTTAATTAAGAAGGGGTTCATTAGAGGTAAGGTTGTTGAGTAGGACAGACAATAAGCCTCCTTCCTCCTCCCTCCTCCTCCTCCTCCTCCTTCTCTTCCTCCTCCCTCAATCAGTCTTTATAAATCAAAGAGCTCAGGACTGCAGCCGCTCCCGGTGTGAGCCTCAATGACTTTGAGTCTTCACGTCGTTTTTTTTTTTTTTTTTTTTTTTGCGGATTCTCTCGTTAAAAGCGAGAAGCGTGCAGAGAGGATGCAGCAGACAAGACTGATGATGCTGTCAAGGTCGCGTTTCTATACGGGACAAATTAGCTCTTAGAAATAACTTAACATTTGCAAACTCCGAAAGACTTTTCACTGGATTTTTTTTTTTTTTTACGCATTTTGAAATATACATATATAGATTTATACATTTAGCCTATTTTATTTTTGGCTGTCTGAGATCCGCCTCCCGGGCAGTGCGTCTCCACTGCGCCGCCATGTGTGCGCTGATGCCGGCGTGGCTGTGCCTGTTGCTCGGCTTCCTGCCTCTGGAGATCCAGTCCCGGGCTTTGACTCTGCAAAACCTCACTCACAGACACAGGTACTTTTACCTCACCTCTACTTACACACCGAAGCGTCAGTGCTGTTCTAGTTACAGGTCAAACAAAACTTTAAAAATTTTACTGTTGCTCGCTTTGGAAAAGTGTGATTCAGGGCGTCATTTTCATTTTCAGGCCTTTATTTGTAGTGTCCAGATCATGAATGGATCAAATTATTATAGGAAAGATATTCCCACAACAATATCAAGATATTGATATTTTAATCCATGAGAGATTTCTGGTGAATTTATGTCACCCACAAGTCAATTTATTTATCTTTTTGGACAGCATCACATATTAGTCTGGTTTTACAATCAAACTACATGAAACCCTCCAAAATAAATGACAAACATTTTTGATTATCAGTCACACAACATTTGGCTCAAGTTTCTCCAGGGTATTGATCTGCTGATATTGATTAGATTTTTTTTCTGTTTAATCTTACCGCAAACTGAATATTTGTGAGATTTTAGATTTTTTTTTAGACTGAATTATCAACCCATCAGTTGAAAAAACTAATGAGCAGCTTCATCCATAATGAAAACAGCCATTAGTCGCAGCTCCGACAGCAGCTGGGGGGCGTTAAATGTGTGTGTCTTGCCCTCTGGCAGTTATTAATGTGAGAAAAAGGTCCAGCAGCAGAATGAGGTAACTCCTCTCAGCAGCAGGAGGTGAGACAGAGGTGAGGGTGGTTTCGTAGGATTTGGGACAAGGATGCATGTACATACTGAGCAGCCAATCAGCAAACAAGCCACCCTCTGAGTAAGGTAGACTACATGGACACGCTCCACAGACATCAGCGTGAGGGTTGTGATCACTGTGGGTATGAGGGCATCTTGTGACCAAGCCCTGCAGGCACACCATCAAATTTCTATAACTGTCACATGCAGACCCATGCATCTTCACGTTATTTTCCAGAAGGTTCTGTGGTTGGACAAGACCTTTTACTGTATTATTTCGTGTTTCGCGTGTGTGAGAGAGGTCTTTGAGCCTTATATAACAGGGATTTCTCTATAGTTTTTTTATAACACTTTAATCCCATATTACTGTGAATAGAGTACAAGCAAAGAACAGTAACGAGCTCTTAACGTGTTGTTCATTTGCCTTTACACACATCTTACACCGTATTACTTCTTCTCAACTTCTCATTGTGAGTTTTTTTTTTCTCTGAAGACTAATGGGAAGTCTTAACTTGTATTTATTGTTACATAAGAAAAAAAGGAGCTCCATGAAGGTTTTAGTAGGTTGGGGCGCAGTAGGTGTCAACAGAAAAATCCTCAGTTAAATAGACAGAGGAGAGAGGATCTCAGTGTGATTCAGCACTGATGGATGTAACATAATACTGCCACTGGCACTTAACAAAATGCCTCGGAAGAAATAAAGTAAGAGACAAAGAAAAATTCAAGGATCCTGCTGTAATTTAGAAAAGACAGAAAGAAGAAGAGGATGAGGAAAATAACCAATAGACCCAGTTAACAGTCATGAACCAGTGAGGATCTGATAGGGAAAAAGGTTTGCTTTGCACAAAGTAGTTTTGAGGAGTTACGACGGGAAAGTCTGTCTGTGTGTGTGTGTGTGTGTGTGTGTGCGCGTGTGCGTGTGTGTGTCCAGTTCCTCTGTGAAGAACCTCATGCTGTGCTGTAACTTGGGAGGAATGTTGGAGAAGTGGAGAAGCTCTCAGACTCTCCACAGCTTCACAACCTGGACTACCATACAATACACACACACACACACACACACACACACACCAATACACACACACGAGAGACAAAGTTGAAAGCGCAGATAGAAAAGAACAGATGAAACCTGACTTTTGCTTTGGCACCACCAGTTTTCACTTACTCAGTTACCTTTCCATCTGCTCAGTGCATTGGCACAAATTTTTGCACAGACTTTAATGGTTCCCAGACGATGAATCCTAAAGACTCCTGGCTTCTCATTTCGCACCGCCATGAACATTTTTGCTCTTGAGTGAAGTATTCTAACAACTGTCACATGATTGTTGTGAAATCTGCCACAGATATTCAAGGTCTGTGGAGGATGAACTTGTGACTTTGATGATCCCCTGGTGTTTCATGTCAGCGCCATCATTTGGTCAAAATTTGTCCAATACTTTGGTCTATGGACAAATACAATGCAATGACATTCCCATCAGCTTCAGATGTAAGGCTTAGTGCTAATTTGCAAATGTTAGCATGCTAACTCACTGGACTACAATGGTGAAATGGTAAACAGTAAACACTGCGGTGCGTAAATGCATTGCTTTTGACACTGACATACACTGTTATTAGTTCACTGCTGTGTGTCGGTGCAGATATTTCTACTATTGGTTGTGTTACACTGAGAAGCTGTTCAGTGGCCTACATTTTCTTGTACAGGGAGGAAACTCTTTGCCAAGTGCCTTTCCCTCCAGAGACCACTGTGGTTTAAACCTCTCCACAGGTGGCCTTTTAACCACATATGTGTGGGTGCATTTGTGTGTGTGTGTGGGAGAGATAAAGACAGTGCAGAGCACCTGTGCATTCACATGTAAAGCATGCTTTGTCGGCTAGTGTTTGCATACATGTGTGCATGTTTCTGTGTTGGTAAATCTTGTTGCCAGGCAGTCACATGTCACTTGCACGTGTGTGCCCAACAGACCAACATAATGCCTGTGTGTGTGTGTGTGTGTGTGTGTGTGTGTGTGTGTGTGTGCGACTTTTGTTCAGAACTGCCAGAATTAAGCATCCATTAACAACAATTTTTGTTTTGGGTTGGGCAATCTCACAAGCTTCCAGTCACTGGTATAACACATAACAGTGGGTCAGGGAGTGAGTGAAGAATTAATGCGTGTGTGTGTGTGTGTGTGTGTGTGTGTGTGTGTGTGTGTGTGTGTGTGTGTGTGTGTGTGTTGGCAGTGAGAGCCCAAGGTGTCCAGCCAGAAGAGTGATCAGAATACCAGTCAGGATTACTTACAGGATAAAGATCATATGGTATTCTGGCCCACTTTTCACACCAAACAAACACAAACATTATCTGGCTCCATGTGCCCCTCTCCCATTATTCTTTGTTTCTCACATTGTTAACAGCCAACACTTGTGAAAGGGCGGGTGTGTGTGGGCACACACAAATAGACACACATACGAAGGGATTTTCTCTTTTGCAGGACAGCTGTACGTCATGTGGTTGGAAGGTAGCCGAGTATTGGCAAAGTCAACATCAACATCAGTTAACACAGATAGATGCCCTAAGTGGGGCTTGGAGACCAAGGTTGTCTCACCATAAGGTTTGATTTAGCCCCCCAGATATTTCTAGTGAAAGAAATGCAACATTGATTTTAAGAATTTAGATTTAAACCACTGTTTATCCCTAATTATCATTTGTTTTCATGATCTGAGCACAGCAGAGAGTGACACTTTGCACCCTAAGGTATTCAATTAAGGGATCTTGGGATCCTCCTACTATTTTGCATCTTAGCAAGATGAGACAATACAATAGCTGTTTGCTTTTGGCCCATAGCCCACCATCAAGTTGCAGTTTACGCCGTCCAAGGGAAAAAGTTTGGACACCCCTGATCAAAGTATTGCATAATTTCTGACTGGTCACATGACCAGACAGACCAGCTCCCTCCAGCGGCTGAATGTCTGAGAAAGCGTGTGGATGAATGAAAAGAATTGTGGCGAGGTGAGAAAAAAGTAAGGCGAGACAGCAGGGAGGTGAGAAAGAAAAGTACTTCAAAACTCACTCAGGAGGAGTGGTGGTGTAGGAGCTCCTTGTTACTGTCTGCATTGTGCTGTGTGCTTTTCACTGTCTCGCTCTCTTCCTCTGTTTCTCCCTCTCCTGTTGTGAGATTTCTCAACTCACATGCTGGTGTTGATTAACTGGAAATATTATTTTTTAGCTGTGTTGGTAATGGCACCAACCAACTGGTGTCAGCCGGTTGTTGACTCAGTCGGTTTGAACCACTTTGGTCCGGATAGGTGCAGCAAGTGGAGCAACCTTTAGGCGTCGCTAGAGGACATTTTAGGCTGTTGTTCTGAAATTTCAATTATTGACTAAGAGAAACAGCTGATCACTCTTTAACTGTGTTCTGCAGGTCCACGTGAAGATGAGTTAGCAGTCCTCAGCTGGCTCAGGTTTTTAAAAGAAAGCTATCAGGAAATATGTTTGTTTGCCTGTAGTTTAACACAACAATTCAAGAAGTCACACACGTCAGCGAGTGCCGACCTGTAGAGATGCACGCATTTCTGAGACTCAAAACCAGCGTCTGCCAAATGAACATTTGAAGGCGCTTTCTGTGTCTACCATGGTGACTGAAGATGATGACGAATCAGGGTTGGCTGCAGGACCCTCTCCTCACTCAGAGAGCTAATGATGAAAAACAGTAATAATGATTACACCAAAAATAACCGGACAGGACTCTTCTGAGACTCTGTAAGTGAAATGAGTGACAATGACTGGAAGATGAGGAACAGTCAAACGTGAAAGAATATTCTTTTACATGTTATGTGGTGTTTTTAACAGGTACAAATAATAAATGGTGACATGGATTACTTATATTAAGACAATTATGCACTTGAATGTGTATCTAAAAACTAAGCAGTGCATGAAAAAAATCATCCTTTTGACATTTCTATGCTTTGATGTTGTATTTTTGCCACTGGTCACTCTGGAATCCACTGTAACTGCAGCTTCACCAGGTCTGCTACAACGTCACTCTGTTTGTGAAAGAGGACGCTGAAGATAGCTGTGATTGGTCTTCAACAGATACTATTGTTGTTTACACATGTTTTGCATTTGGCTAGTGCTTGTTGTAGAAATTTTAAACTGCAAACTGCATTAAAGATGTCAGAACATCCAGTTTCACTCATTGTCTCACCTGGTTGTTGTGAAGAGTCACAGCTTTCTGCAGACATGTTCATCCCCAGTTAGACTGAAAGATCACACATAGGCCATAAGTGAAATGCAAGCTGGCATGCTACAATGAATCACACACACACACACACACACACACACACACACACACACACACACAGATACAGAGATAGTGCAGCTGGAGGCAGCTATAGAAGTAGACTCCCACCTGTTTAGCGCCCTCCGTCTATCTCTTCTTCTATCTCTCCTTCTCACTTTCTCTTTCAATCCGCTCTTTCTCTGTTTTGTGTCCTGAAAAAAAAAAGAAGAGACCACAGTGGACTTTACTGCAAAGCTGATTTCCTGTGAGACATTTCATCTTGTCGTAGTGATTTAGTTTCAGAAACCAGAGCAGGGCAGGCGACAAGCGCATGACTGCCCAGCATCATATAGGCTGTGTGTGTGTGTGTGTGTGTGTGTGTGTGTGTGTGTGTGTGTGTGTGTGTGTGTGTGTGTTGTAGTGCTTTTGTATTACATTTAAACATTTTCTCTCAACCTCTCTGTTTCTCTGTGTCTCAGGTTGAGTTTGCCCAGAACCTCCAGATATCCAAAGTCTTCTTACGCCGCCACCATGCCCACTGCGTCTGTTCTCCCTGCTGCCATTGACAACCACATCACCCAGGGAGACAGACACATCATCTGGAGGGCCCGGCTCCACAAAGAGCCCCCGCCGAGGTTGGCCGACCCGCTGCTTGACCAAAGTGACAGTGTGCTACGGGAAGCGCCGGCCTGGCAGCGTGGGTCACGGGGTCGTCGTCATGCCAGCAGTGGCAGCGGGAGGGGCCACGGACATCTGATGAGGGTGGGGTGCGTCCTGGGCACCTGTCAGGTTCAGAACCTCAGTCACCGTCTCTACCAGCTGATTGGACAGAGTGGGAGGGAAGACTCCTCCCCCATTAACCCTCGCAGTCCTCACAGCTACGGCTAAGACCTAAGACTCCTACGGCATTATCAACAAATGTGGGAAAGCCTTCGATATCGATCCTTGCAACCCCAGAAATTACATTAATATGGCACGAAACGGTTTTCCTAATTGCGCTGACACCAGACAACAAATATGTTGTCAGTGAACATTTATTGATACTTTCAGTATCATCTTGCTGGATACGCTAATTAACATCTTTTCATTATGTTAACAGAAAACATGATCCATACGGCATTATGTCAAAACACATTTGCTGCTCCGAATAAGGAGTACATACGAGTAATTTTTAGGAGGAATGTATAGGGTTGGACCTTAATCATCTGATCTCAGCTGCTTAGTAGCAAAAGAATAACTATGGTTTACAGCCTGGGTGTTATTTGTCTAGTTTTGGTTATCATTCTCATTGGTGATATGAACAAGTACTCATCAAATGAATCGCTGAGTTTATGTAATGTGGCAACATCACTGCAGAGATGTCAGAGGGTGCAAAACACAAGCAAGTCAAACAGATTTTAAACAAACCCCAGGGTCAGCTAAACTGAGAGAAATGATTTGATAGCATTGTAAGGTTCTGCAAACCACGAATACATTAAATGTGTATGTTTTATACGTATCATATCAGTGTTTCTACAATAGGTATCAAGGTGAAATAGTTCAGATTACCGGTACATGTATATCAGGAGGAGGAGGGGATGGTGGTGCTGTGACAGCCGGCCGAGCAGCAGACCATGTTTGTGGTGACGAAACTGGATATTTTTAATGAGACCTTGGGACGTTTTCTTTGTGTGCCTACTAAACTGGGTATTTTCCCCTAACTTCAACTATAGTGGTTCTTGTGCCTAAACCTAACCAGACCTTAATGACAGCGCTGTCACAACATAAAACCGAAAACTGAAACAAAAAATGCAAAAAAACAAACAAACAAACAAACAAAAATTAAAGTTTCAGTATGTTTGTGGTTTGCAGAAATGCACAATGCCAACATTTATTGTGGCAATTGGTAAACATGCAAGTAAACATGCTAGCAGATTAACTCGCTCAGCTAGCCCCATCGAACACATGACCCTCACTCTGAAGGTTCTATCAGTGCTTGAAGTCTCTCCACAGTTTACAAATTAACTTCCTGGTTCAGCTTATTGTTAGGTTTTTTGCTCCAGACCAGATGTAGTGATGTCATCACATTCCCTGATCTAAGCAATTATTCTGGTGAGTACGATGTTGTATTAACCAATGGGTATAATGACCAACACTAAAAATAAGTGGTAATAAACCAGTAAACCAGTGGTAATAAACTATAAACAAACTGGAGTTTCCTTCAAAACCACAGCGTTTTCGCCCTGTACTGCCAGTTTACTGCAGTGAAACTAGAGCTCTAGGTGTTTTGGCATTTATACAGTAACAACCACTTAGGCACTGTGTATGTAAGCAAAAAAAAACTGTGAATCAGAGAAGCCTCTGTCGTACTCGCCTACCTGACTGTCTACTATCGTCATCAATGGTGATCCTGCTGATCTGAACTTACCGGAGCTCACAGCTAATCCACCCTGTCTCGTAAAAGCACCCTCAGTTCCCTCTGCGAACAAGTAGCTTTACGTCAGTACAGATAGAAACCAAAAATAACCTCCAATCAAACCCAGTTAACCCTTCACCCAAAACCCCACAGTGCACACAATTAGCCAGAATAACCACTAACCCTAATCCATGAACTGTCTGAACGCTTCTTAACAGATAGCTTGTCTCTTAGTGGACCAGAGAGGGTACTGTAGAGTACTGTAAGTCCACGATGCATTATTTTGGTTGTTGGCACTATAAAGTCTGTTTGTGAGCCTTAATTGTTTTAATCATGTGTGAAGCCTTTTAATGTTTTGCCTTTCGCCGATCCAAACTAAGCATCATGGTATATGTTGACTATTAAAGTGCTATTTGAAGCTTTGTAGTCTTCTGCTCTTCTGTCTGTGTCAATCTAGCATTGCTCCAGTTTCAGTAGCTGTTGTGACCGGTCAAATGTTAATAGGAATGTATGAAAGCACTTTACATTCAGTCTGACTTGAATTTAAAAATGTGTTATTTAACTTGAAATAAATGAGACCGTTGACTAAATCCTTATGTTCACGTGAGAGTCCCTTCAAGTGTCCTTCTGTAAACCATCCATGTTCCTGTCGTCTCATACTTTGTTGTTACTATAGCAGCGCTGTGTAATAAAAGTCCAGACAAACCTTCATGTGTATTTTATCTGTCCTAACAGTGGTCTGAGGAGAGAGTGGGACCTTTTTAATATTACTGCCCACGTAGGTTATAAGTGTTATAAGTTAGATTTGAATCATTTATGGGGACATTACATAGACTGACATTCATCCACACCCTAACTGGACTTTCAGAGTGGTACATGTAGTAAATGTAACCACTGTTGGACGAGCATGTAGCCAAAGCTCAAAAAACAAGCTCCAAAAAAGCTGGATCCTATATTTCCCTTAATGCAACTACAGAGCATCTTTCGTGAACCTTGATGACCTCACTGTGAGGTCATCAGGGTTATTTTTTCAGACTTCCAGAGCCACAGAAGACTATGTTTCCAGAGGCTGAGTAACACTCTCCATGACAAAGCATCTGCGGAGCAGATCCAGAGATTCCTGTCAAAACCTAGTGCCTTCATTACCCACAATGCAACTGGACTGCCAAGAGTTTCGGGTGAGATTCAAGTGTGTCATGCTAGTAGCAGCTAATGTAGCCTCAAACAGAGATGAGCAGGTTACTGAGGTCTGGTGAGCTCTCTTCTCTCTATACCTGCAGATTTTTATTTTTTATTTTCAGACTTTCATTCTCACCATGTCAAACTTAATTGACTCAGGTGACATCACTTGAGGCAGTTTATTAGATTTTCCCTCTGGAGTCACAAAAGGCTTTATGTGATGCTTTCAGATATGCAGTAGTACTTCTCAAGAGACCTGTAAACTGACTTTGATGTGTTCAATGGGTGGAGTTCCCCTTTAAGTTAAAAATATGGTGACTTGACATGGATCTAACTTGACCACAGTCAGCCAGTAATTTTGGCTTTGGAGGAGGCTCAAAGGTGGCCAATCAGATTTCAGGATTGGAGCGAGCCTCCTCCACCTCTAGACAAACCCCTGAGTTGAACAAAGTAAAACTAGTATAAAGTTTGGGTTACATTTCATTTGGCTGGAGTGAGAGTCGACACAAAAGCAGTGTTTAACAGCTTGGCAGATTGCACACGTGTTTCATTTAAATTTTCACAAACAAACCGCAAATTGACACATTACGCTGGACCCATTTTGACATTTGTTGCTCTGTGTGTGTGTGTGTGCCACTGACCTTTCTTAGGATTGTCAGCCAAAAGTGAAATTCCCTCAGATCCCACACCGATCCATGAAATCTACTTTAAAGCACAAATGTACTGAGCTTTAAAAGCAGATATTATGAAGAATTTCCTCTTGTTCACACGTTCAGCCCAAAGTGTATGAGAGGGACACCTGCTGGCCTGCTGTGACTGATGCCAAACAGAGAGCATCTCGGGACTCAGGCTGGCAGGAATCAATAAATGATGAGTACTGGGTCACCGATTGAGGCTTGTTTGAACAACTTTGGGTCCAACAAACAGAACTGATTTCTGATTTCAGATCTGTCACAACCAGCCTATGGAAGTCTGCGTGCGTTTGTTTACCCCAGATAGATATCAGATACTGGCAAATCACCCATCTGAGCCTGCTATGTGTGTTATGTAATGGGATCAATACCCAGAAATGATAATGTATCCATGAAGTTATTTGCTATCTGTTATTTGCTTTTGTTTTGTGTGTAATTTTCCTTTTGTGTGTCTGTTGTTTGTTGGTTTTGAAAAAAAAAAAAAAAACGACAGACCTGTAAATCTGTGTAAGTGTGCTTTAAAAAAAAAAGTATATTATATGGTTAAAAATAAACTGTGGAACAAAGAACGACTGAGTCATTCTGCATCAGTACAAACAGATAACCTGCTGACGAATGAAAAACACACATAAACACACTCGTACTCAAGGCCAAGGTTCAGCACAGGGCACCCCATTAGATGAGGTTTGGTTAAAGTGTGACTGGACATTGGTGTACACGCTTTGCTGGCCTACAGTGCAGGTGGAAAGCATCGCAGCTTACACCAGCAGGATATATACGGACAGGAAAGAGTTCAGACAGCTCCAGAGGACCAACGCACCACAACACACTCTGCATCTGTCCGCCATGAGGGTCATCAGCGTCGTATGTGTGGCTTCTTTACATACCAAGGCTACGCTTTGTTATCACTTTTACGTTATCTGTTTTACATTACTCGCAGGTTTCCTTTTGTTCTTTATCTTTGCAAAACCTGAAAAGTGTTATTTCAAACGCAGGGTCCAGATCCATCGCTGGCATATCGGCCAAATTTGGAGAAGAATGAAACTAAAGAGAAGGAAGACTACAGAAACTTCGAGGTAAGGTCTTCCTCAGGTGATGACACTCATCTCTCACATGAGGCAGCATTCATTTATGGCCAGAGGGACAAATTCAGGGGTGAGAGACACACAGTAAACTCAGGTTTAAGGAAACTGGTAAAATGCACCTGATGCCCACACCTGATCTCCACAATAAAGATCGAATTAACAGTGTATTATCTGCTCAGGAGAGGGGAATCTGACTCACAGTTGCGTGCAGCATATAAACAAGTTTCTCAGAAACGAGTGATCTATGACTGTTTCCCCTCAGCCTCAGCCATGATGGGGGCAGGGTGGGGATGCAGAGTTGTGTCTGTCTCAATCAGCAGAACATTAAACCTTATTTGCTCCGTAGACCAGTGATGTAGTTATGTGTTGCTTACTTAAGTGTTACGTGTTGCCAGTTGAAACAGCTCTGTATCTCTGCCCTGATTCTGTAGTTATTAAATCTCACTCACAGGAGAGGAGCTTTAACTTGCATACTTTCTCTAAGCCAGATTACTGTTACTTACTAAAGTTGCATGTTGTTTTAAAACATTGCTCACTACTGCATATTTCTTATATCCTATTTTCCCTTCATTCATGCAATAATCTGCAGTCATAAAACATGATAAAATCCAATCTGTGTTCACACATCAGATCGACCACTTTTTCCTTTAATAATAGCGGTGATAGGTAACTCCTACTACAAATGAGACAACATTACAAAGGTGGGATAAAATATCGGTGGGTCAGTGTAAACGCTGCCAGAATGGAAAATCTCCTTTTGTTGCGATGTAGCAGGTGAGTTTTTCACTTTATTTTGCGCTCTGTGACTTAAAAAGCGATGTGGTACATTGCTACACACTGTTGGTCCCAGGGACGAGTGAATGTGGAGACTTGTCATGGATTTTAGACTCTAAAACACAAAGGTTATTGTCAAAAAATAGAAGGTTTCACGTGGAGTTACAGGTATGGCTGTAAATCTATTGCTGAGTGGCATATGTATGTGTTTCAGAGTGGAAGTCTAATCGACCGCGTGTTCAAAACATACAAGCTGATGCACACCAACCAGACGCTGGACTTTGTGAAACAAAAGGTGAGCTAATCAGGAGCATGTGCACAGACAAAAGATTGTCACCAAAAGCCTCTTTACTGAGATAAAAACACATCTGTTATTAAATGAAATGCAGTGGTGCATCAGAAACATATTTTTTCTGTGTCAAACACCAATGATGCTACTTTATTGAACTTTTATGTAACTAAATCTTACTGATTTCATATTCTATTTTGTGATTTTCTGCTTTGCCCTGGTGACGGAGTGATCCTGCAGGACTGAGCAAACAAATGTCATCCAGTCCTCTGAAGTGATGACAAAGAGCCAGTAGATGTTCTGTCTGGACTCAGAGTTATTTAACTAACCTCATTTCACTGCTCCCAAAGATTAGACAGGCACCCTTTCCTTTCCAGCCACGGTCACCTGCTGTGGGCCTGTTTTCGGAGCACTGTGGAGAATGCCGTTCATATTAAAAGAGGGACAGCCCTTTAAATTTAATATAACATGTAGAATATGAGCACTGGCTGGTGAATTTCACTTGACTGGGTGCATAAAGCATAAGCTTTCCATGATACATGGACTGATTATCAAAATAAGCATGTCTGAGAAAGGAAACCTCCCCTCTGATGCTGTGACTCTTACCCACCTGCAGCACTCTGAATGGACCGGCTGCAGCCACACTCAGATGGGGATGATGGACGCCATCATGTCTCTAGACCAGCTGGTGGACGAGTCCGATCCCGATGTGGACTTCCCCAACTCCTTCCACGCCTTCCAGACTGCGGAGGGCATCCGCCAAGCGCACCCAGACAAAGGTACCATGACAGAGAGAGACAGAAATACACACAGCCATCGCGCACAAGCACATAAACAAGTCTGGTAAACATGTGTTTTCACTGTCCCTCCACAGACTGGTTCCAGCTGGTGGGTCTGATTCACGATGTTGGGAAGACAATGGCTCTCTGGAATGAACCCCAGGTAGGAGAAGCTGGTGTTACAGTTCCATCAGTGGGTCTGAACCTTTACATTCATCTCTGTGACCATATTTACTACAATAACCCCGAAAATGTTTCAATTCATATATGTGGAAAGACGTCATGAATTCTAACAGCGGTCCGTGTGTGCGCTCTGCAGTGGGCTGTGGTGGGCGACACCTTCCCAGTGGGCTGCAAATTTCAAAACTCCATCGTGTTCAGAGACAGCTCCTTCCTGGAAAACCCAGATGACAAAAATCCAAGATACAAGTTGGTTTTTTCATGTTGCATTTTCAAAGTGTGTGAATGACAGTCTGGTTGGTTTGGCTGCTTTAGATATGAAACCAGTTATCGACCAGTCCCCGCCCCAGTTTAGGAGATACACAGAAACACAGAATGATCCTCTTGATATCTGTAGTCTGTAATCAGATTCAATGACATGTATCTACAACACCACTGTGTAGACTCCTAGGTCAAAAGGTAGTACACTTTAGTGTATTAGAAATATCATTTAAGTACAAGTTAAGTCATTACAAGTACTTTTACTTTTGTGCTCAAAGTATGTTTGACATATATTTCAAAGTACAGCATTAGCATATGTAATTGAAGTGTACTTTCATTTCACTGCATTTGAACTATATTTATTTCCAACACATTGGTGATATAATACAATCATACTTTGTGTGTTTTGGATGCTCACTGATTTTCAGTGGTGTACTTCAGTACACTTGTAAAAAGTCAATTTAACATACTATTTACAGTTCAAGTATACTCAAGTATTACTCAAGTGGTACTAAAGGACTGCTTGAGAACATATCTTTCATCTGAACTAGTTGTTGAATGTACTGATTCTGTCCTGTTACATTCAAGTTTTCTCTCTCTCTTTAGTACTGAATATGGGATCTATGAACCGAACTGTGGGCTCGACAATGTCCACATGTCCTGGGGCCATGACGGTCAGAAACATTCAGCCACACACAAACTCTGCTATAACACAACACACACACACACACACACACTACAACCTTTAAAATAAGAAGTCTGTTTATCTCATACTGAACCTGAACACCTGCACTGTCGTCTTCAGAGTATCTCTACAGAGTTATGAAGTTTAACAACTGCTCCATCCCAGAGGAGGTGAGTAAATCGTGACATTAAGTGACTCTTAAAGTTACACTTTGGGCAGTTAACTTCACGGCTGACTTGCAAATCAGCATGAAAGTTGTTTTACGCATTCGTTTGGTCTCTTCAGGGTTTGTACATGATTCGCTTCCACTCATTCTACCCCTGGCACTCCCATGGAGACTACATGCACCTGTGCAATGACAAAGACCTGCGCATGCTGCCCTGGGTCCAAGAGTTCAAGTGAGTGTCTTCCTGTTGTCTTCCTATTCTTTTCCTACTGGCTGCTTTGACCTGAAGCTGCATCTTCCATTCTTTCCACAGCAAATTTGACCTGTACACAAAGACCACCGATCTGCCCGACGTCGACAAGCTGAAGCCGTACTACCAGTCCCTGATCGACAAGTACTGTCCTGGAATACTGAAGTGGTGAAACACACAGAAATCAATGGCGACACTGTGCTGTCAGAAATCAGCTGATTACATGATGAGTAACTCTAAATGATTTCACGTGTTGTTGCTTTATATTTAGCCCCTCCAGTACACACAGCTTACTTATCACTGACTAGATTTCTATAAAGTTTAAAACTACTCACAGTATAAACTGAGTAACTGTATGCTTATGTATACTGTTATTGAATATATATATATCACAATTTCAAATAAATACAAATCCGGAGAAGTATTTCTATTTTACTGTACTTTAATGTTATTTTAAAAAAATCTTTTAAAATCACCACATGGATTTGTGTGATGTTTCATTTCTAATCCCGACAGAAACAAAAGACACATTTGTGGAAAAAGGAAAAAGTGCAGAGTTTAGTTTTGTACATTCAGCAACAGACAAGAGACCACAGTGACAAACACGTGAAGCACAACCTCCACCAACAGGAAACAAGGAGTAACACTTTACTCTCCTGGTCGGTGAAACAGAACCCACCTTATATTTTAAGGTCAGAACAAAGCAATCTGACACCACACCCGGCGAGATCTGCTGAGTAAAGCGAGCGGCTTCTGATGTGAAGGACATATGAACAGTGTAGTGCAGTGAGGTGACGGTGGCAGAAGGCAAATAATGGTATTTTTCCCATAATTGATACACAGAAAAGATTCTTTGGTCAACATTTTCTGAAGGCAGGTGGTGAGAAAAGTCTACTACTGGATCATCTTTTTCAAAGCTTTCTCTTTCGTAGGATCTCCTCTTTTTCTTTCCTGTCCTCCTCCTCCTCCTCCTCCTCCTCCTCAGCATCTTCATCTCCTTCGCCCTCCTCTGTCTCATCTTCGCCATCTTCCTCCTCCTCCTGCTGCTGCTCCTCCTCTGCTGCCTGCTGTTCATCTGACATCTGACAACGATCTGCAGAGCTGTCAGGTACTTCCTCTGAGTGATCGCTTGCAGTCATGTGCTTGTTCCGGTTTTGCAGTTCCTGGAACAGACAGATGGCGGCACTGCAGACAATGAGGGCCCAGATTAGTGTGTGGGCAGGGACCCCCCTAACCTGGGAGCGGACCCATCTGACTGCCTGGGCAACGGTGGTGTTGGACATCTGACGTAGAGACGCTTTGTCCTACACACAAATAAACATGAATATTAATCAATAGTGGATACAGTTTCTGATGAAAGCTTTATGACAAAAGGGCATCACAGAAAAACATCTTTGCTAATTCTTACCAAATTTTTAAAGAAAAACGTACCTTCAGTCCATACTGGCTGAGCATGCTCTCCAGGAAGGTGTTGCCCAGGTGCACTGTGGGATAGAACTCCTCAGCGTAGACCCTCCTCCACCAACGCTGCGGGTACGAACTGCCAACAAAGAGCAGCCACGCAATAAATACAGGGTGTCTGAAGTTATCGGACACTTGAATTTAATGCTTTATGAAACCCTTTCAAGATCGCTTCAATCAAATTTAAGATTATGAAGCTTGATATGACTTTGAATGGTGCTGAGTGACTAAAAGCTGAGAATAACCAGATTTCTTCAGTGCAGTGAGTCAGAGAGAGATGAGACAGAGAGAGATGAGACAGAGAGAGACAGCACTGACCCGTCAGCCTTGGCCTCAGTAAACCAGTATCTGTAGCGGTGGGCTCTGAGGTAGGCAGGAGGCTGCTGGTGGAACGGGTACTGAGACACATCTGTCTGGATCAACTCTATCACTGCAGAACAGAAAACAACGATTTCAGATCTACAAACAAATAACAACAAACACTTCCTTCTTTTCAACGGTCACTGAGTCATTTAGGGTAGAGGACATTTTCGACACTAAAACCCTGTCAGATGTGCTGCAAACTGCCGCTGGAAAATGTTAAATCCACAATTAGTATTAACTTGTACTGTTGTCATCTCTTGTCAAAGTAAAGACCATGCGGCAGCGTGTGCATTGGTGTCTACAGCGATCCCTTTCTTGATAGTCCCACTGGGGGGCACCAAAGATAAGTTTTCAAACTTTACACGCAGCAGCTTTTTTTTTGCAAACCGTGAGAAACAGCTACAAAAACCTGCTCTGATATCACTGTTAGCGTGTGTGGCGAGAGGTGCAGCATCCTTGAAAGTTTTAACCCATAAAAGCAGTGAAGTGGTGGCTGTCGTCCTCATTTGATTCTGCGTTGAACTGAAGGGTCAAGGAGACAGAGTGACAGGAGACGCATCAACAAAAACCACTTCGTACCATCTCTTTTGCCCTGCAGCAGTCTGTACATGAGGCTGGTGAACCACGGAGCCTGTGTATGAGGCCCGAGGGCAGCGAACCACATCTGCCAGTCCAGCCTGGGCTGGTGAGGCGTCACCACTGGAGGAGGTGCACTTAGGTTCCCCGGCTTATACATGAACTCAATCTCCTAAAAGAGAAAAGAGATACTGGTAAGAATAACTTACTACACTGACGCAAGAAATGAAATTACTCACTACTGCCTCCACCATATTATTGTACAGTTACAGACTGAGTGGCGTATTTGAATCCTACTTTGTCCATGCTAACTGCTTTGCCTCACCGTCCACAACACTCCATCGTTGCTGCCCTCGATGACTACCTCTGGCCGCCCACTGACCCCGGTCATCCTCCTGAACAGGCCATAGGAGTTGACCAGCTGGTAGCGATCCACCAGCTCGTAGGCCTGACGCACTCCCGGCCACAACCTGGCGTTAGAGTCAAACTCTATATAGGTGAATGGCACCTGGAACAGAAGAACGTGTTCAGAAAGTGGGCGTATTTTGATGGAACCGTGGCCACAAGGAGGAGTATGGTCAGGGATGGTCAACACTGATATTTTGGCCTGCACCAACACCAACATCAAGAATGATAGCAACCAGGTACACTGTACTGTGTGTCTAACAGCACCCACCAAACTAAGAGTGAACATAGCAGTGGTGGCGGCAGCAAACACGGCCCACTGGACAGTTCTGCAAAACCTCCTCAGGAAACCAGAGACACACGCACACCTAGAAAAACACACGTATGTTAATTTTGTACTTTTGCTGCACGACATAAATATTCCTGTAAAAAGATACCTCACTAACAATAGAGACAAACCACACACACACACACACACACACACACACACACACACACACACACACACACACACACACACACACACACACACACACGCCTACCTGAACATGGATGTGACCATCTCCCAGGTGAGAGAGAGGACACCAACCCAGACACAGGGGATGGTGACAGTCTTCAGAACCTGGTTAAACTGATGGTATGTGAACGCTGCAAAGACAAAAAATGAAAGTGAACATTGATTAAAATGCCATTGCTTCTATTCACATGAACGTACACGCACTCAAACACACCTATTCTGGAGGAGACGACGCTCTGCTTCGTATCCAGCTGCAGGTCAAAGCACACAATTGTTCCCAGGATCATGAGAGACCAGACTGCCAGCTCCATCAGGGAACACAGCCACGGCCACAGCTTAGAGTCTGACCACAGCAAAGACAGAGAGGGTGATGATACTCTGGCAAGTTCATTTAGTTCAGAAAGGACAAACAGCTCAGGTCCAAGTTCAGGCTTTCATGTGTTTCCCTGAGTCAGAAGGATTCAGATGTTTTATCCGTTTAAAGATGGAAAACTTTGACCAATCACAGATGGGTGTTTAATAAGCTGCCGTACACACATGAAAGCATATGACAAAAATATTGCCTATGAAACAACACCGAGCAAAGCGGTTTATTCATTAAATCCTAAACTTTAAAGCCTGGACGGAGTGACGCAGTGTGTGCAGCCTGCACATGTATACAGCTGGTACGTTTATCATACCATTGTTGCTGATCTTGTCCGCCTTGCGTAGCCAGAAGTGGACATGCTGGTCGTCCAGAAGTGACAGGCAGAGGGCCAAAGTCAGCAGGTTGAAGAAATTGTAGTTACCAGTCAAAATGATAAGCACTTGAAGCAGCACCTACACAACAAATACACCCAAATTAGCCAATAATTTCTTCTGCTGCACACAATCAGGCCGGTACTGGGGGGGGGGGGGGGGGGGGGGGATTTTAATTCAGCACAGTGCATTATGTGCAAACTCAGACTAATTGGAGATTATTGTGAAGCACTTTTTAGGGAAATCCACTCGAACAATTCTAATAATTAACAATTGCACAAGCCTGAAGATAATGCTGTATTAACTTAGCAAAGCTGACGCTAATTGCTACTTACTGAGCAAACTAAAGAGAGAAAACAAACAAACAAAAACCAAGGACTTGAATTTCTACTCACCTGCAAGTAAAAAGCAAAGAGCCGGAGTCTGCGCAGTGGACTGAAGAAAAGCAGGGGCACGGCGATCTCTATGACGAAGGTCCCCATCACACTCAGCTTCTGCCACCACACTGGCAACTGGTGGGCAAACCAGGCCAGTGGAGTGGGGATGCACTGAGTCTCATAGTGATATGTCAGAGCTGTTCAACACAGTGGAATAAAATATGAATCAAATGAGTGAGAAAAACAGATGAGATCCCAAACACAGACAAACACACTCATACACACCTGTGAGGCCCCACCACGTGGGACAACGGGACGTGAGCTTCACCACACCAGAGGCGAACATGAGTCTGAAGAGCAGCCAGCGGATCAGCCAGAAGGTCACGCGATCGTGCTCTCTGACCCCCCGTGACCCTCTGACTATTGTCAGTGGAGCTACAAGGATGCAGAGAAACCCCGTCTCCAGGAGCAAGTTGTCCCTGCACAGCAATGAGCAGAAAGAGCAACAGCAAACAATGAAAGGTTTGTCATACTAGTTTAGTGATGTGTTCACTGTTGTTGCACAGCAGCAGAGACAAACATTGCTATGATGTTACAAACAGCGGACTGAGGATGACATAAACCTCTCAGCAAACTGCCAAAACCATCTTGGGATCCTTTAGCCAGCTGTTATTCATAGCACTTATGTGTTAATTACAAAAAATTAAAGATCCACAGATCTACAAATCATCACTCACCACTGGAAGTAGAGAAATACCTGTCCCACCTGAGACAAGAGAGAAAACCAGCCAGTGAGAGACAGGACAGCTACAACAGCAACCTGTGGACGAAAAGCAGGTCAATACTGTGACTCACCTGGTACATGGACAGGTACAAGGCCCAGAGGCAGAAGAACACCACGCTGTCTCGGAGAGCCTCCACCAATGTGGCGGCGAGGCTCAGCGCAGCCCCCAGAAGACACAGCAGCTCCATAGCCGTGTGCGTGTCCAAGCCGAGCCGAGGTCCCAGCCACAGCAGGGTGGGAGAGGACAGCAGCTGCTCCCCAAGAGACTTACCACTGTAACGCAGCTGCCAGCGAGCGGGCAAGAGCCCTTCATTGCCATAGAGACCTAGAAATAGACATAAACATGGGATGTGACAGCGGTAGCAATATTATTTTTAGACTCTTTTTGGCATTAGGTTTTTAACGTACACTCCTGGAGGGATGAAGGCCATTCCTCTAAAACACATCTGTAGTCTTGGTGTGTTGGTGGTGAGCGCCATGCGTGACTGTGAGGGCCACGATAAAATTTGTTATGTTGCGTTTCTCCACTCATTTATTCAGGTTTTTGTTGAATTCTTCGCCTGTCTATGGTATCATTGCTATAGACCATCATCATCATAATGTATTTCAAAGGGTGTACAACACATGTGATGACAGAGCACGCTTCATAGTTCGATGTGATCTTCTTTCTCTACTGTGAAATGAATCCATTCATTGCCAACTGCAGGTTTAGTTGTAAAAAATAAGTTTAAAAAATGTTGCAAATACATTTTTGGACTTTGGCTTTCAATTGACTGAGAATGCATTGTGGAAATCACGCACTGGGACATTATGCTGGCACTGACTTCATACATATTCCTGTATTTCCTTTAACACATGGGCGTGGAGGACGTCTGCTGGGCTGCTAACATTATGGGTCCTCATCTGATAAAAACAGAGGTTTTATGGGTACTGTAGTGCAAGACACTACTAGCATGTGTGCGTATTTACAACAGCCTAGGTCTCTCTCAGCAGCTGTTAGCTTGTAAAGTTAGCCAGGCGCAGGAAAACCTTTAGGAAACTTCCAGGCGCTTCTTCGCCACACCTGACAGCATGAAAAGCTCAGGAAGACAGAGCGCCAAAATCCCAGCTAACAAGCTAACACAGTCACATCACACATGCCAGCAACAGGGAGTTAAGTTAGCTAGCTTCTACAAAAGCAGCAAAGTGGAGAGTCTCACCTGGTATCTGCACGTAGAGGGAAACAAAGGCTGTCAGATAAATGACGGCCATACACCAGAGGAACATACGCCGTGGCAGGATGGTTTCTCCCATGTCTGAGCCGAGCCGCCGGACGGGTCTGCCGCTGCTTTCACTGCCGAGGTGCCGCTGCCTGTTCCTGAGGCAGGACGGGGAAGCAGGGAGCGGGATTTCACGTAGTCGGGGGACACGTAGCGGCGAGCGGCTGATAAGTTCACTCGAACGGCCTCAAGATGTCGCTGCAGTTCGTTTGAACTTATGCTGCATTCACGAAGCGTTGGATGCAGTGTGGAAATAATGTTATGAGTAGATTTTAGTTGTTCCTGATCAGCACTGTCAACAGCCCCGTCATTTCCATTTTCCACATATATCTGAGTTGGTATTTCGCATTAACATGTAAGTCAGAAACGCAAGATGAAGTAAGCACTTAAATCGATATTTTGGAAATTAACATTTTCAACAGTTCTTTGACTTCAGCAAAATGCAATATTCCCCACTTCCGGTGTATACCGGAAGTTACAATACAAAATAAGAGTGTCGAAGCGGGTCCTGCAGAAACTCGAAAGGTCATAACCGATTCATTGTAAACAAACGACAGATTACTCAATAATGAACAACACTGTTAGCTGCAGCCCTACTGTCAAACCGATGAAGTTAACTGATATAAGAATTGCAATTTCCTGAGGTTCCTATACAGCCGACATGCTGTAGTAAATGCTTGGCATTGAATAGCACTGGTGCAATGTGACTGTGTGACTTCAGCTTTTATGAGATTGCATTCGTAGAAGTACGAGGCATCGTGAGTACATTTACTCGTAATACATTTTCCTTGCTATACTTACATACTTCTAAAGATTTTCAATGCAGGACTTTTGAGTGTTTATACTTTATTCCTGTCTATGAAATAAAAGAGTGTGTTCATAGCTTCTGTCAAAGATGATCAAACAGATGCATCCTAGTTCGAGTTTATTGTGCAAGACTTACCAGGCGAGCATACACATTCATGGCAATAAAAACTGTGTCTGCATGCTGCTAGTCAGAAAGCAAAAGCGTCTAAGTATGTACATTCAAGTTTTAGACACAAATACAGGAAACTGATAACACAAACAGATTAGAGTACCACTAATTCGCTGACACACTGAGCCAAAACATCAGGACTTGATTGCACAGGCAACATGAGCAGTAGGTTTCATAAACATTGTGTTACAAAAATACTGAAATCTGATTTTAGAGAACATTTACACAGTTTATTTTCAGGTGGCACCTACACCATAAGATGCTTTTTCCAGCATTGAACATGAATGTAAAGGATGGACAGATCAGTAGCAGGACTAATATTCAGAACATGAGTGCCAAAGCAACATGGATGAAGCTTGACACAGGGTTATGTGAAATTTGACAATGTCGCCAAGATACTGAAGCAAACTGATCCTAGAGCTGCAAGTGAAGCAAGAGTTGCCTCAATACACACATCTGAAGGTCTACTTCAGTCAAAACCACCTCAAAGACTCTTTCCAAGAAATAGATCCCAAAGGGCTACATTATATGACTAAGACTGCATGTCTGTTTCATTTACATCCATCCACGATATTATACCCATCACCATTTGCCCACTCTCGCCAGATGTAAGGGAATAAAAGGCATAAACATTATGCCATTTGAAGCAGTTTTAAGCTAAAGCAATACAAATCCTAATAGTGATTGTAATAATGGCTGTTCTAAAAGGAAAATTATTGTCCTATAAAAATATGTTCACATGCCAGTAATCCTGGCCACTTTAACTGATGTAAACAGAAAAAAAAAAACTGGAATCTGTGACATCATTGACACCTTCTGAAGAAATCTTACTATCTTTAAGATACTGCCTTTGAGCGATACTGTGACAGTAATTAGGGAGATTATTCATCAACAAAATCAATACAAAACCTAATTAGACATTATAACTGGGCACCGATTAACAAGTAGATTATCATAACAAAATGGCATCCTAGGTTTGTCTGGGTTGTTTGGGTCCAGCTTCAAAATTTCCATTCCAGGGAGAACTTTCCATTGTGAGGAAGACCACCAGCCTTACTGAAATTTAAATACTTGCCTTGCCTGACAGTCGTTCTGTGGCCACTCTGCAATGAACGGATGGGAAATAACCCAACACTGAGTGAGAATCTGACTGCACTGAAATTATTCGTTGGTATGTCCCTTTTGGCACGGCCATTTCACGACTCCTCCTGGGAGCTGTGGATGGACAAATTAGTCGTAGCTGCCTCAAGCGTCACTTGTGCCCACACACAACAGGATGGCCAACATACTGTAGCTCTGAGTGACCCCGATACGGACGGCTGTAATACAGTCAACAGTTAGATGCAGAGAGGTCCTTTGGCTGTTGTCTTGAAACACTCTCAGATGACCTAATTCCCAAAGAGTGACATCAGTATCTCCTGCACAAATGCCCTCTTTAAACAAACAAGAGGAACACAGAGAAACATCCTGCACTCCTACATATATTAATAAGGACATCATGTCCTTGAGTGTGAGTACTTGCTCTTCATTACCTGTGTCCAGACCTTTGGATCTTTTATAGACTTTTAAGGCAGACATAAATGACTCATATTTGGACGGCTAGACTCAGAAACAGTGTTCAATCAGTCTGTGAGACTCTGTGTTTCACTGTCATGTAGGCCTATCTGTTCCACTAGTGCAGGTCTGTCCGATATTTGGGGGAATAGGCTCCTGGTCCGTTTCCCTGACACAGATGACGGCATCTCCACTCACATTAATGAGACACTGAGCCTGGAAAAGGAACAAAGACAGGAAGATAAAAGCGTAAAAACACTACTCCATGTGAGGTCAGAGGATGCCACAAGTAGTTCATTGTGCTTTGATGTATGGATGGGCTGTAACAAGTAAAAACTTCAAATGTGTGTGTAGTAATGACATGCATAAGAGTGTATGTGTGTGTGTGAGAGAGACAGATTACCTGGTTCTTGTTTGGATTTTCCATGAACACACACTCTTTCATGCTGTAGGACACTACTGCGTTGCCACCCAGGGCTGCTACGTGGGCTCGAACCATCGCAAACACCTCTGCTATGAATGAATGGAGGAAGCCACTGACACCGCCTTCCTGCAAAGGACAAACACACATCACGTGTACCAGTATGTCTACACTTTGCACAAGATGATGCTGGGGCCTATGCATGTGCAGTGCACAATCTTACCTCCCGCAATGATGTTGTCTCTCTGATGAAAAACATGTTGATGATCCCAAGATATTTAATGATGCGTGTCCCAGGGAGGAAGGAGAGCGGCGTCATCTTCACCACGGTGACTGAACTACCCCCGAAAGAGCGGTTGGAGCGCAGCGAGCGGGAACGTCCCTCAGGGAGCGGACTGGAGCGCTCCAAAGATGAGACTGCAGGTTCAGAGAAAGCAGGCAGATGTCCGAAAGAGGGACACGTGAAAAGAAAACAAAAGGAGGGGAGGGAGAAAAAAAGACAAAAAGGGAATGGAGATACCAGAAAACACTCAAAAACAGTGGAAAAGTTAAAAGCAGACATGAACTTTAAAGCAGAAAGAAATGTGACTGTGGAATGTGCGTGCAAAAATGCAATCCTGTTAGTGTTTCCACGGCAGGAGTAACATGTGTGCACATTTATGTGAGGATGTCAGTTGTCCGTGTATGTTGGGCACATGTGTGACTTGACATGCAGTGGTGTGGATGTGTGGTGCCAAGACAATCAAGTGGAAAGCGTGCGCTGCCATGCATGTCATGCAGTTGAGGCGAACAGACAAGACAGTTAGACAGTGTCTGCAGACAGACAGACAGACCTGGGCACAGCTGTGTATGCTTGAACGTGTGAATACTGTATCTGCAGTACAGTGAAGTACATGAGAGGATATCTAGATCCGTTTGCATTTGTGAAAGAGGTTTGAGAAATGGAGACGGACAGAGATAGCTGTGAGCTGAGCTGGGCACATGTACACGAGCCAGAGTGTGAAAGATGATCCGTTGTCTTACTGCAAATTTTACCTGATGTGGCTTACATCCATCAAACCAGGAACCTTCAGAGCCACACATTAGATTGTAGTTCACTTACAGTGCACAGGACTGAAAATCATACCAGATCTTGCAGCGAAGCATTGCCCCCCCATTCACCCCACTATGAGCTCGACCACATTCAGATTTATGTGTTCAGTGTATCCTCAAATCATGTAGCATCTTCTCAGCTTAAGTAGATTCACAAATGCAAATGCAAATGCAAAAACAAATCAAGGGAATTCTTCCAGAATCTGCCATCAAATTGCTCCAAGTTAAGTACAAGCACGCTGAATGGAGGGAGGAAAAAAAAAAACAAAAAAACAAGAGCTTTCAGTTAATTTATCGTCATGGTTACCATGGCTACAGGCATTTCAAAGCCAAGCTGCTGATGATTGTGGATCCCTCTGAGGGGCGGGGCTTCAACTTTCACACTCTAGCTAAAAAGCTGGTGCTTGATTTACAATGCTCCGCCCCCCAGCGGCATGCATGGAGGGGTGTGTGAGTGTCTGCGAGCGTGTGTGTGCGCGTGTGTGTGTGGATTGCTTGAGAAACTGTGTTCTGTAAATGTGGGTATGATCACCAGAGTGTGCTAGAGACTGTGTCCTCCTACTTGTCTTAACTGATCCTCGTCTTATGGTGTGAGCTTTCAGCCTAAGCAGCTCTAGCCAGGTGCTGCATCTGTCTGCAAAGGAACCGTAATCAACGGAGGCAGCTGGAGAGAACACACACACAACACAACACAACACACACGCACACACACACACACAGCCCACACCCGAACAAACACAAACGCAACAACGACGACGATGACAAGAGAAAAAAAAACAAAAACAAAAAAAGAAAAAAAAAACAAATCAAGACAAAAAAAAAAAATCGAACAAATGAACAGAAAAGAACAGAAGTGATGAGGTTTGGGAGCGGTGCAGGATAACTCTGTCCGAGACAAAAGGATGAAAAGTCAAAACAGGGCAGTGTAGTAGTTTTGGTAGCAGAGAGGTGGGGCAGGGGGAGATGGTTGAGGAGAAGGGGGCTTACCTCTAGATGAGACGTTGGTAGTCTCTGGGACACCTGTCACACACACAAACAGCACAGTCTACCTTTGTCCTTGACAGAGAGCCAAAAGCGTTCAGGGACAATCCCTTACCCCGGCCACACGGCTAACACAGCATGTGTTACTTAACTTTCACCTCCAAACCTCAAATGTTTTCTCCATCCAAATGGCCAGTCTGTTGTCAGTACTTGCCTGGGTGCTGTTGTTGCTGTGTGCATTTCATGTGAATGCAAAGTAAGCCATGCTGCTTTAGGAGCACGAAGCCTCATCTAGACAACATCACCCTGCCATCTAAGCTCACATCAACCGAACACACTGAGCTACGACACATCACTGTTTATTTACCTGCTGAACGAACCATAACCAGCTGATTTTGGCAGAGTTTTGCAGCTGGGGTGAGTAAAGAGACTGTACCTAAAGTGTTAGTGGAGGAGATGGGTGATGCCTGTTAGTGATGCAGAGCAGAGGAGGAGGTCCGGGAGCAAAAAATGAGACGGGTTAAAGGCTACCTGAGAATTTGGATGATGGCTGCGTGTTGGCAGACGACGAGTCTGTGCAGAGCTCCAACGGAAACTGCAGCTGCTCTTCGGTCTCGCTGCATCCTGAAAAGGTGCGCACAGAATCATCCAGGTGTTTTGGCCAAATTTTAGACACAAAGTACCACAGAAGTGATGTTTCACTGTTTAGTGAAGCGTGGTCTTAACAGGATAGTTCTCTTCTCCCACTTCACTATTACTGGGATAAACATGTGACATAAAAAGGCTTTTATGTCTCTGCATGCGGTTTCAAGGCTGCTGAATACTGACATTAGCCTATCCTAGCTCAGATACGGCATGACTGTGGGATCAACCAGCAGCTCCACTCAGAGATACAGCTTTAAAATCTTCTGGATACAGTAGATGGCTTGTCTGATAAAACCTAATCTACTAATTTCCCTAATAACAAACAAACATATTATATCCATCTTCCAGTTAACAAGCAACTCCAGTAGATGACTATATTAAATATCAGAAAATATAGTTAAATGCTATATTACAATGCAAATGTTTCTTGAAAAATGTGGTTACTAATGAGTTCAATGCATTGAAATGTCAGTGCTGCCTTTAACCAGACAGACCTTTGGTGATGGGCTTGTCAGCTGGCTTCTCCTGAGTCTGGTCTTTGTCAAACGTCATGGCAACTGCAGTCACTGCGACCTGAGAGGCAGAAGACAGACAGAGGCACAGTATAAGAAGGATTTAAATTTGACTCTCTATTCTGTTCTGCATGCATTTTCACAAAGAGATGGCCTGATACTTGAAACTCACCTGTATGAGTTCTTCTTCTGGCACCGCTACAGCAAAGTTGAGATGACAAAGACAGCAGGGGATCATAGAGCGCAGCTTGAAGTAAAAGCTCTGTAACAAACACAGTTCATTTACTGGTTAGTCCTCATTCAAAAGACAACCAATCCAACCATCATTAACAGTGTGACAGTAAGGGCTTCTTACCTTCAGCAGATTCTCACACAAGTCAGTGAAGATCTTGTTCAAGGCTTGGTTAGTAAGATTGGCATTACTCAACCTAAAGACCCTCACTGATGTAAACATCTGGAAGACAGTAACAGAAACACACAGCATAAACAAAAAGACAAGGGGCCGGATTTCCTAAATTAAAGCACAGTAACTGCCTTCTTGGCGCTACTTATTATAACTATGTTCTCATTGTAGTTGCTGAAAATGTAGATGTGTCCCCCCCACCCTCAAATATTAACATTAACTTAACACTGTATTATGGAGAGAGACCTGAACTCCTGAAGTCCAGTTGTAAATCCCAGGCATGATCTCAGTGTTGCAGCTGTAGAAGCCTGAAGATCGGAAAGTAGAAACATGGATGACAAAACAGATACATAAAGACACTCAAAAGAGCTTCGACTCAGTCAGGAGGTAACTGACTGAGCATGTGCAGTGCGGATAGAACAAACCTGTAGGGGGAGAGGCATCGGTGAGGAGGGAGTGGATGTCCTCCACTGCATCAGTGTCATCAATCTACGGAAATGATTGCAAATGGTTACACTTGTCCATGGAAATACTTGCATATAAATGTATTTACTTTCACACATACACACCTCCAGCACAAAGGCATCCTTCTTGCCATGGGAGAGGTCCAGTTCTGACACTTCGTCTGAGCTTTCCGAGTGGGAACGGAAAAGTCTGGATCGCTGCCTCGGCTCAGGAATCGGAGAGCCCACAACTTCCTCTGTCAGCTCCTGTAAGCAAAAGCAAATACGAGGCCTAAGCTGACGGGATGTCAGATTGAACACTGGAACACCACCGGATGTGAAATGCAGCACCCATCTGCAACTCACATCTGTCCAGACTGTACAGCTAGTAGAAAGACTATGTTAATAACACACCACATGCTCACACAAACCCAAGTAACCAATCAGCTGCACCATCACACATACACACACGCACAGCTGGTGTTAATTTGAATATGGATATGGAAGAGTAAGGAATGGTGCACACACAGGTGAGAGTGTGAATGGGTAGGGTAGATGGTCATACCCCAAATACATTAACACAGATACAATGAGTGTACAGTGGGTTGCCCTCGAGAGGTGACTCTGGAGTGGTTATACATCGTCCTGCTCCCAAACGTCCCCAGTTACAGTTGCAGTAAAAGTGGTGTCGTATTGTGATTAATACAGTGAAATATTTGTCATGCTTTGCTGTGTCTCACAGCTAAAAGTTGCCGTGCTCAGTACCATGTTTATGCCGCAGAACACCTCAGGGTCCAGGGCAAATAATTTCTTTAATGACCAGAGAGAGACAAGAGGGGTAAGTTTATCATGATTCAAAAACAATAGACTACATATAACGTACGATTATGTACATGCATTTAACACTGGAAGAGAGAATTATAGGCAAAATAATGCAAACAGTTCACTGCAAAATGTATCTGTTTGTGTCAAACCTGATTAACTGTGTGACACAGCAGCACAAATCTTTAAGGGCCTTAAACTGTAGATATTATTCTGACATCTGACATTCAAGCGCTAAAAACACATTTTATGACTTAAAATTTGACCTTAGCTATAGGCAGATGAGTAATATTACAAGACTCATCATAGTAAAAGTTTCCAACACATGCGAACAACACAATTTGAAACCTTATGGTTGAAACAGGTCCACAAAGCTTTCTATCTACATGTCATGGGCTCCAGGCTAACAGGAGTCACAATTTCCACCAACACCCTGGCTACTGGAGATGAAAACACTTCATAAACCTAGTTAGCAGTGACTGTTACTGTCCATGCATGTGTTGTGTGTCTCACCGGAGGGTTTATTTGATAGATCTCTTTGTTCTTGGCTATGGTGTCATTGATCCTTTTCTGGATGGTCATGATGTGGTGCTCATTGCTCAGGTCACCAGGAGTCTTCCCCGCAATCTGGATGCCCCCTGGTGCCGGCAGGGCTGTCAGGTACACTCCTGTAGCAGACTGATCAGGCACAAGCACACACACACACACACACTTTAAGGACAGCGTTGCAGCAAACGCATGTATGGCTGATTAAGCTGTTAAAATGTCAACCTACAGCCAGACCCAGGAGCATGTTCTCTCCGACACTGATCTGAATGTGTAAGCCAAACAGCGCGTTCATGCTCCGCAGCTTCAGTTTGTTCATCAGCTGAGTGTGCAGCTCGTACTCCATGAAAGGTAGCAGGTTGGAGATGGCTGTCGCATTCACTTCGCCCTGGGCCTTCTTTTTCAGGCGACACAGTCTAGAAGTCAATAAACCACGGCATTAACTCACTTTGATCAATGTCTTTTGATGTGAGGCTCCACTTTGCGACACTTGGCGTTCAGCCTACGTGCTGCCACCGGGAAAATATTTTCAAATAACACGAGTGTGATTGATGAAACAGAGTGATCTAACATCTTTCACCTACATTTCACTGCACTAAATCTCGCTGTATAAATCATGTTACTGTAATCTGAAATATTTCTGTTGACATTGGGAACTTGACATTTAATGCAGAATATCTTTGATCTTTTCCATCATTCTGGGGGCATTTAACTGTGAGGTGTTTCACCTGGCCTGGATAAGGCAGCCCTTCCCCGTGACTGCTGCTTCTGGTGGCAGGTCAATTGTTGTGAACAGCACATCAGGAACCTTTAAAAAAAACATAACAAATCTTAGAATTAATTTGTACTTTTTCCACAAAGGTCCGTTTCAAGGTCTTTGATTTAGCAAACCTTTTGTCGTCTGCAGTGATAACAGTAGGTGAGCTGGGCGGGAAAAGGCATGTTGAGCTCATCGTATGGGATGTGACAGAAGCCACAGCTCGGGGGAGACGGCTCCTCGAACCTGGCGAGCAACACGCACCATCTGGTATCAGCCTCAATTACTCAATCCAAGCTGTGCTAACATAAACTGTACACATTACAAGGAATTAGTTTGCTCAGTCTCTGAATCAGAACAACCTGTGGTCAGTGATCCCGATGTCTAGGCAGCCTTCACGCATATACCGTGGATTCAGGATGGCTGCTGTGCCTGATGCTGACAGGATACACACCTCCTCACTGTGGTGAGTGGAGAAAGACAGAGGAATGAGAACAGGGCAGGAAACCCTCTGTGCTTAAGACAATTAGCAAACTGGTTTATAACAAACTGATTCAACAACTACATACCAAATGCTAGTGCTCTCGCTGTACCCCACAACAGCATGGCAACCGAGAGCTTTGGCATGAGATTTGATCTCCTGGCGAATCTCCTCCCACCAGGCATCACGAGTCTCTGGCTCATCTGCAAAACACAAAATTCCAAGTCAAACAGCTTTCACAAACAAATATGGATTGGCTGATTATCTATCAAAACCTCACTCAATACCTAAGTCTAGCTAATGATGAGTTAATACGAAACCTAACTAACAGGTGTCAACATGATTAAAAAAAAAAAGAAAAAGAAAAAAGACTGCACTGACAAGTACAAACAGGAAATTTGACTCTGTCTAATCTGGTTATCTCATCTGACTACTTTGACTTACCAGGAAACAAACAGACAGCAAACAGAACAGATTGTATTTTCTGATGATTCATGGGTAGTATGGTGTATCAAAGCAAGCCAAAACTATCAATTTGTGAAACAAAGTGACAATGAGAATGATTTCATGAGAGTTTGAGGATGATGATGAAGGCAAAGTCAATGGTTAGGTTAGTTCTGTGTGTTCTCGGTGGCACATTATCGAAAAATGTATCGTCTCCCTCTTCTCTATGTCTCCTTTCAGTCAGACACGAACAGAAAGGACACAGATGAGATATACAGCCACCAGCCGTTTGGTGTGATTTGCTGTGGTGGTCTGACTATAAAAAGAAAATCTTGCCAGCTTACATAAAAGACACTGCGCCTGATGTGTAAAAAGAGTTTCCTACCTTGGTGATAAAGGTAGGAAAGAATGGATTGAGCCTTCATCATACTTAGGCTAAACCATGGGTGAGTTTCAATAGTCTCATGAGGCTTTGCTCCAATACCACCCCTGTTTTATCAAGGCTGTTCAAAAGAGCCTAATCATTGCAATATGTGAGTTTCATCTCACTCATTTGGAGGTTCTGGATCACTGAACAATGAAACACATGAAGGCAGCGACATTAGAGTATTGAGCCGCACCCCATGACTCCCTGAGAGGGCCACATGCTGGCGGAACCCCAGAAAGAGAGAGAAACTTAGCTGACAAGGGGAGAGGAATGAGTGAGGGGAAAACAATGGGAGATCAACTGAGGAGATGAAGAATAATGGCTGATGGTCAGGCATCAGGCCCACAAGGTGGGTTCCTTTAAACCAGAAGCAGCATGTCACACAGGCACAGGCTCACCAACGTGCACGCTCATGACCATGTGCACGCTCATGGGCAGAGAAGGGCCATATTCATTCACCAGAGTCCATCAAATCTATTCAAGTTTTTAAGTTCAAAGATACGGAGTGATCTCATACCTCCTCCTTTCCCCAAACTCACGTCTTTCCTTCCATCCCCATCATACATCCCAAATCCTTTTTTTAATTTTCCTCAACTGCCACCCATCCAATCAACCTGCCTTCCATGCATTCATCCATCCCTCTTCCTCTCTCTCTCTCTCTCTCTCTCTCTCTCTCTCTCTCTCTCTCTCTCTCTCTCTCTCTCTCAGTATGAATACGGCCCAGTGAGTTAGGGATGCACATGCCCGGTCAGTGGCTCTTTGTCACAGTGTAAACCTCCTAAACCTCCTTTGGTCTAGACAGGTTTGACCACGATGCTGATTCCGGAAGCATTAGAACAGCGCTGGGACAACGTTAGGGAACAGCTGCAGCTCCTGTGTGCAGCAGGGTGAGCTGGGTGGCAGGGGGGAGCCAGGCCAGGCTGGATGGGGTGGGGGGTGGGGGGACAGCGCATGCTCAACTCAGCTCAGCACACACTCACACAGATTAGAGAGAGGAGAATGGCAGCTCACTGACTTCAGCAAATTTCAGCAATACACTAACCAGCTAATGTTCAATTTGTTTGTTGATATGCAGGCTAGCTGGTCTATATTGGTTAAATGTCTGCTGGGTAAATGCTAAGAGGTTTAACATCAGTGAGCTGCCATCACTCCTTTGGGTGAGAGCAGTAAAAGGGGGGAAATACCTGCAGTGACACTATTCCAGTCTAGCAGTTTGTATGAGCGCGTGTTACCCAAGGCTGGGCCAGAACACACCGTTAGTACAGAAAAGAGAGAAAAAGAAAAGAAGAGATAGTCTAACAAACAAGCACAGCACAACAGCAGCACTCCACAGTCACTATGCGAGGACAGACAGCACTCCACAATCACTATGCAAAGACAAACTATATTCAGGCCTACAAAATCTCAAAAGAAGAAGACTGATGAGGAAAAGAGGAGAAGAGAGATGAGTAGAAGCTATAGGCCTAGCCAAATTCTTAAAAAGACTGAAGGAGAAATTAAGCTTTATACATAATACAAAAAATTCAAAAAAGGAGCATGCACTAGCAGTCTAACTCGAGTATACTTTCTAAATTTAAAGGTGCCCTGTTGAGTTTTCTTGTAAATTAACATTTTACATTTAGAGTTTCTCAGCAAAACACAATGTGTATCTTAAAAGTTCCCATGAAGTCAAAATCGATGTTCAAGTGTTTTTAATCACATCTTGCACTGTATGTCACCTATATGGCAGTATCGAGGTGCTGTGTTCAGTCCCGGTCCGCTAACGTCAGTGTTAATAACACATAAATGTATGGAAGCCAATAGCACTCCACTAGCCATATCATGGGAACTTCAGATCATTTGTAAACCCAGTGCTTTAGTATTTTATATTGTTGCAAAATACCGCCACCAACTGTCGATTAGTGGAATAGCATGATACAATCAGCAGCTTATGTGTTGCATGACCCGCATGCTAACACGTGCATGTGCGCAGTACAAAGACATGGGGCCCAACTGGCAAAAACATTACTCCATAGTGCTACTTATGGTCAGAAACTCCACAGGGTACCTTTAATGATGCTTGGTAGTTGATCATAGTCGAAGCAGAGCAACAGTGAACAGGGCTCTTTTCAGTATGGCTTCCAACTTAAACCTGCAATATGGATCAGTGAAAACTATGTGGAAACTATACTTTTTACACTAGTTTTAGAGGAATTCTGTTGATTTAATCATCGCATCTCTTGACTTTGACTTTGGGGATTGTTAGTTAAAAAATACTTTTTTTTTGCTTTGTTTCCCCTGTCCGCCTCTGAAGAGAACCCTGCTTTTCCTAACCCAGCCAACATTCATCAGCACTCTCCTCACCCTAAATTTTCAGACCTCCCTGATTCAGACGATTAAACCAAGCGAAGGGCAAAATTACTGAGGCTGCTAGACTCAGATGGTCCAACACCTTCAACTGGCAGGCGTTAGCCGAATGAGCAAATTGTCATCAATGCAAAACTAACTGAAAAAGTCAACATAAAAACACAAGGATTTCACAGAGATAATAAGCATATTTGATAACTCAAAGCAGCAAAGCATATATAGAACACCACAGTACCTAACCACAGCACCACCTGCAGCCAACATCGCCACACAACAAAAGCAGCAAGCAACAAACTGGAGTCATGCACCACTATTGCACCTCACCTTCAGGGGACAGCACACAACAACATTGCAACCAGAGCACATACACACGCATAGGCACGCACACACATGCGCACACGCACACTAGAAATAACACAAAGCCAGCCATTCAAACCACGAGGTGAAAGTTGCCCCTATCCATAAAACTTTTCGACACAGGTGATGATAGCCTATCCTAACTTTACTTCCATCATACTGTACCAAGCTGCAGGCTGTAAATGTGACCAGGAACAGCTTTCACCTGCTTTAGGACTCGAACATACAGTAACTGAAATCCTTCAACGTAATTTCTCGAAACAATCAAACAGATTGGCACTTGGACTGCACACAGGAAAACTTATCAACACAAGAGGATAATGGGCAGCATTAACTAACAGCCAGTTGCATACAAGGCCAAACACTCGCACGATACTGGAGGTCAATGGAGGAGCTCACTCATATCTCATATATGATTACATATTCACAGTACAATGGACAAGCTCCACTGGGATATCGTGTGTTTGAGTGCGATGAACTCACCAGGGTTGTGTATACGGTCCAGTAGTTTGACAGAGCGAGCGCTGACCACTCCGCCGACATGAACCAGAAAACCAGGTGGGAAAGATGTCAAGGTGAAGAAGGGGAACTCCTGCAGGTAGAAAACAGCCCTGTGACTTAAAGAAAGGGAAAAGACACTCTGGACTTTCTCAATGTAATTCTGCTAATCATATTTCCTTGATTGTAACATTTTATTAGAATTGATGGCATTTTTCATGATGTAAGGTCTATAATAATATCAGTGTCTGAGTTCAAATGTCACTTTGTGTTGACTTTAAAACACGGAAAACTATTGTCAGATACTTTGTTAAAAAACACAAGAACTACATATAAGCACTTTAACTTTTACAGCACTTCAACGACACAAACCTTACAAAAACTACTTATTTACAGAAACAGAGAAATCAGATCTCTGAACAGGGGCTATGGGCAGAAGCATAAAACGCTTCAAAAAATGTTTAAAACTGGAGAGCAAACTTGAGATTTGGTCCCAAACACTATGTACGGTAGACTGAGGTGATAGCAGTGTTAGGAAAAGTGCCAACATGCAGCAAGGATTGAGCGTGATGGTGTCTCCCCATGCAAGGTTTTTACCCCCAGAGAGTCCCCACTCGGTCCATTCCAGCCTACACTTGTAGACACAAACTGAAGAGCATTTCAAATAGATCTGGAAGTGATTGAGCCTAGATACTCTGCATCACTGAGTTAGTGATTCATTCAATCCTTTCAAATCTATATAGATGCAATTAATTAGGTTTAGAACAAACACACACACACAAACTCACAAGGTCCTGGCTGAGGATCAGGACTCGGTTTTACATGCTTCTCTCTGTCCACTAACATGAAAGCTGGTCCTCTGTCTCCGGTCAAATAATGTGATGCAAATCCATGCAGTCACTCACAAAAGGAGCTGGAAATACTTGAACTGCATCTTGGTATTTATTCAGTTAAGTCGAAGAGATAGCCATCTACAGAAAACCTGAGGGTCAGGTCATGATTTCCAACCATGCAGGGATATGTGATGAGAAGAATTCAGATGAGACTACAGCTACTTTCTTTCTTGTCCAGTACTCCAGGAAGGAAGACAGCTACTAACTTGACTGAAATCTCCTCCCACTCGGAGCAGGAGGGCAAGAATGAGGTGATGAGGTGAGCGTGCTCATTCCCGTTATTGACACAGGAAAACCAAATCAGACTCGGGAAAAGAAGTCAGAAAGGAGGGAGGTGTTTGAGTACCCAGAAGGCACACACACACAGTCACGCACCCCTTCAAACCTGAGGGGAACACAACTCCTAGCCTCCAGCCCTCCACCTAACATGTCTGTGAATCTATTAGAGTGCGGTGGGTGCCAAGCATACACACAAACAGGGTCACGCAAGGACCCGGTGCCATGTTGCTCAACCCAGCCTGCCCCTGTGAGATCTACAAACAGCAGAGGAGGGGCGGGTTAGGAGTTGATTCGGACTTTGTGGCGGCCATCAGCTGGCCAGGGTGTTAGGGGAAAGGTGGAGAGAGAGAGTGTCACACCGATGGGACATACCCTTGCGTTTAACAATAACCCAGAGGAGGACGCTCCCTGAGTAGCACAAGTGGTCAAGAGGACAGAGAAAGTGTACATTACTTGCTCTTACACATACCCACTCCCCATTAAACACTCAACACCTCACCAGTATAAATTAGTGATCTTTCACAAAGAATGCAGCTACGTAGAAAGTGTGCAAACTGTCTAACGCTTTGTCCATACATCTGACTGCATGTCAAACTTATCACAATCAAACATGCCACCCCTAGCTTGCTGCTCTGATTTGTGTGACTGGCTATTAAGTAAAAGCTTGTTCTACGTTTTTCCCTCCGTGTTTCATTTCAATAATGCAGCGAGTCAATCAAAGTCCACCCCGAAACAAAATGTCATGTACATGTATGTGAAACTAACACTTAACACTTGCGTTTCACAGTACAGTTGAGTCTCAAATGTCAGCACACAGAGTGAGCTGGTAAATACATGTAGGAGTGCGAACATTAAGCGTCATCATACCCTCTGCTCGAGAGCCGTCTGCGTCTGTTGTCGGAGAAGGGTCTTCAGAGGCCCCGCCTCCTTCCCCGCGCTGCCCCCGCTGCCCATTCCTGATCACAGAGGACAGTCTGGCTTCAGTTTCATCACTTGCAACACACAGATCAATGGACTAGAAAGCCATTAAAGCTGTCAGTAGATTATAACATTGCAATATTAATGTTATTACAACAAGTCAAGTGAAAATAACAGCTGGAGTTGCACACAACACAATAGACAAGTCAATAAACCTGCTTTACCCTCATCCTAAGACTAACCTACTCTTGACATTTTCCCTTATTCAAGCATAAAAACTGGAACTGGAGTAAGCTCTGGGTGCGCCTGACAAACACATCAAACCACATGCTGAGGCAGGCGAATCCTGAGCAGAACTCAGTCGGTAATGTTGTTTCACAGTGAGCTCTGGGCAGTTGCAGCATGCATGTTGAGTTAATGTTTCTGATAACACCAGTCAAGTCAATCTGGGTGTCCTCCTGTTGATCCAGCATAAGAGAGAGGCGCCAGCACTACAGTGTGGTAAGGTTCTGTTACTTGGTGACACACAGCGGTCCTACTATACCGGAGGCTGCCAGCAGCAGGTCCTCGGTGAAGGACACGCTCTTTCTCAGCAAGGCAGAGTCTGAGTGGATGGTGGAGGGAGGGGGCGGGGTGGTGGCTCTGGGGGCAGAGCCGTGACCACAGCCCACTGAGCCAGAACCAGGAAGGGACAGAATGTCTGTGGACAGGGTGGGGGAGCTGGGGCAGAGGAAGATCCCAGGCCTGCATCTCACTGGCTGGGGCCCCTCTATCCAGCAGAAAAACAGATGGAGGGTGCACAGAGAACACAGATATATTGAGAATTGACAGGCAGAGCAATGAGGAGAGTGATTAGAAGCGCAACAACCGAGGAGGGGGAGAAAGAATGCGATGGGGAGAAAGTGGACACTGGCATAGAGAAAGAATAGCCTGAACAGCCTGATAATCAGAACGATATGCCATTTAGTTTCACTTCATTTATTCAGCATCATTATGTTCCAAGATAGCCGTTTTCTTGTTGATGAGGGTTTTGTCACTAATCATTCGCTCATCTCGTGGGCGACATCCATTTTCAATCAGCACAGAAGCTGACAGAAGCTGCTTAGAGCAGTTAACGTCATGTTTTTCAGGACAAATGAGGGCATTTAAGAGCTGTTACCTCTGCAACTTACAACAATCTGTACAACTGCTTCAATGTCATCCACACTTGCTGCTGTTTTTCATGGATGAGGTTAGCAAGCTACAAATCCAATTCAAAAACATGCTTTCAATTTTTGACTGGTTGGCTGTTTCTCCAACTAGTGGAAACAGCCTTCAGATGGCACAACACACGACCTATTTGAATTGCAGAACAAACTGGGGGCAGGCTACAGAAAAGAGGTGTTCAAAGACTTAGGTTTGGCAAGTTAGGACAAATGAGTGAGAGAATGAATGGTAAAGTACAGCAGCTAAAGAGGGACAGGATACAAGAAGTCAACGAGGGAGAAGAGGGAGTATGAAAAAGAAAAGGAGAGGAGAGGAAACAAGGAGGAGGGATGTCGGCTTGGGGGGCTGCTGGTCCTCTCCCGAGGGGTCAGGGGAGTGGCTTTGGTGAGAACGTTCTTCAGGCTACGTAGGCGTTCACAGGTGAACTGTGTTAAAATGTGCTCAAGTTGTCCTTGGGGCAGAGTTTGACTACACTTACCTTTTCCTCAATGATTAACCATAATGGCTGCTAATGAAGAAGTGACCTTAGATCAACAACAGCCCCTCATGAGACACAGTGCTTCCATTAAAGACCACAACAACAGGGGGACAAGACTAATACAGAGATCTGGTGTGTCTTCCCACTATTAAGTGCATAATTTATAGATAGTGAAGGCTATCTAGAATATCTTCTTTTGATAGTGTGAAAAAGGAAGGCACACCAGGCCACTGAGGACAGGGGGAGGATGGGACTTGGCTAAACAAATAGTTACAATTACCATTTAGAATAAAATAATGAAAATCAACCATGATAAAATGTAAAATTAAATAAATAAATGAACAAAATTTTAAAAACCACCACCGGAGTAGCACCACAATGAGGTGAAGGAAAAGGGAGGGATGAGAATGGGAAAGGGGGACGGGGCCAAGTGTTCTTACCCGTCTTGGGCGTCAAACTGAGGTCTGTGTCTGATGATGAGGACTGGCGGCTGCATGGCTTGGAGGGAGAGAAGGGGGGAGGAGAGGAGGAGGAGGTGGGGAGGGCTCTGAAAGGGGTTGGCGGGCCGGAGGACGAGAGCAGGTCCTCACCAAATACCGGCCTGCCAGGAGAACATGACACATACACACACCCACGTCAGTCACCACCTCACCCTCTGAGCGTGTGTGTGTGTGCGCACATATGGCCGTGGGTCAGTGGGAAAGTGACTATTTCAATGTGTGATTTGCTTGCTTTGGGTCAGGTGTGTTTGAGGTGCTACGGATGGCTGGAGAACAAAAAAGCAAGCATGGAAAGCAAAAGAATCGACAAACACAAAGAAAGGCACTCTCTCACACACACGCGCACATTAAACTAAAGAAAGCAATGTGGCAAAACACAAGAAGGTCAGACTCAACAGAGGATGACGAGCTGAAGCATGTGTCCCAGTAGAGTGAAGCAAAGGTCAGGTGACTGTAGAGAGATCACTGGCCTTTCCTCTGGGCTAAAAACACACCGTCAACACATTTGTTGCAAATAGCCAATAAAAATGCAGAATAATGCAACTGGGATCCCGGCTGCCCATCCTCTATCGTTGGAAAAACACATGACAGGCAGAGGGATTTGAGCCTACCAACGGTCTGTCTCTGACATAAGGTATCTGTCTTCCCTCTGTGGCTTGATGCCTCCGTCCACAAAATTGGCTTGATTGCTACTACATGGCTGTTTATCTACTAACCTCCAGCAAAAACATATTCCCTTTTCTCCTTCCACATAAACATCACCATCTACTTCTCTTTGTATTTTACTTCTTATCTTTCTCCTGTATCTACATCCTTCCCTGCCTCTGCGTACCAGTGAAGATGAGTGTGGGAACAGAGACAGAGAAGTTCTGGGACAGTCTCTGGGAGCTGCAGGCCGAATGCACTGGGCTGTTGTGGGTGGAGCGGCATCCGTGGGCAAGGGGGGACCTGGGCCAATCAGCACGCAGACAGAGGATGACAGAGGGCCGATTTGGACACAAGCAGTGAGAAACGTCCGAATCCGAATGTAGCCAGAGTGCCAGAGAGGAAGAAAGAGACGCACACAAGAACCAACACCACAAAATTGCAATAGAGTGAAAAAGGGGAGACAAAAAGGAAAAGAAGTTTTTACTCCCTGTCTTTGCCTCAGCAGGATACTCATGCATAGCTCTCAGCTAAAGATCTCAGTCACACACAAACATACACAGCAGGGATGCAAACACAACAGAAACAGGTGACAAAGGTCCAAACAGGCACAGGGGCAAGCTAACCTGTGGAGAAGTTTGAAAAATGTGCCCCAATGAAGGGTCCCCCATTATGACTGAAACCACAATCACCAGCATAAAATGAAAGGGCAACAAGATTTGACGATGTCAATTTCTCAAATGTCATTAATCAGGCAATCTAAGACCTCGTGTTGGACTGTGGGGACTGTGAGGGGCATTTTCTACTTTAGTTTTTTCACTATTTAAGGACTGATTTATTCTTCCTCACTGAGGTCAGAAACCTCTTTTGCAAGGGAGACTTGGACAAGACCGCCGCATAAAAAGATGCAAACAAAACAACAGAGAAAATAAAGAAAGGACTCATTTACCATAAACTGTACAGTAAAGTAAACTGTAAACTAATAGAGTGACATAAAATTTGGGATGGGATGATCAAAAATAATAAATAATACATAAAACTTGGGGGTTGAAATCGTATTATTGCATTGAAATGTCTCTTTATACCTTACAGTGTTGGTCAACAAATAAGAAAAACTATAACTATACATTTAGCTCATTGAGTGAAAAGTCAAAGAGGAAATAAGCTGAGAAAAAAATGTCCATAAATGTACAGGAAAACATATATTAGGTGCATCATTTCCTTTGAGTCCCTCAGTCAGTCTTGCAAATATCTCCATGATCACATGAGCAGGGAACGAATCAAAGCCATCACCCCCCCCACACACACACACCGTGTTTACATCCCGGACACACACAATCTGACACACACTGACACACAGATGCACTGCTTCAATGCAAATAAGAGGCACACATGCACTCAACTGTAGTTCTGCTTACGGTAACTAGATGAAATCACAAGCTAACTGCTATTAGCCAGGACGAGGACAACAGAACAAAGTGGAGCACGCTGTTAGAAGCTGAGCAAAACACAGGTGTGCTAGATACTCACTAAAAGACGCAGCACTAGAACATGCAGAGGCAGAGCAGAAAGCCATGCAAGAGCGGTCTAAAAAAGCAGACAAGGGAGGAGGGGGGTTGAGGATGGCTGTGTGTGTACTGCACATGTGTGTGTCTCAGGATATGTTGTGTGCTGTTAGTTTCATGATGCAATACACGTGACACATTAGACACACAGACTACAAAGGGGAATCAAAAGATACTGAGACACACACAGGACTAACCGCTGGGCTATAAACAGACAGTACATTTCGTCCCCACACTCTCCTTCTCATGCACACATCGATCATCTTTCACCATTCTCCCAAACTAGATTTGCAGTGAAACTTGCACATAAAAAGAGGCAGGGTCCATGCTTGTGTTGTTAAATCATACTCACTCCTTTCCATCCTTTGAAGGGGAATTGCAGGCATTGGAAGCAGGGGCTGTGTTAGGGTGTATATGTGTGGTGGTGTTGGGGGCACTTCCAGAGCTGAGTTTGTCCAGTGTGCAGGCAGTACCTATGGCCCGGACCACTAGGCCAGACTCTCCCTCCAGATCAAAACACTGCAAGTAGCCCACCACTGCATTCCCTCCCATCTCCAGTACCTTAAGCCCTATCTTCCTCTGCAGCTCTCCTAAATAGGAGGTAACACACACATTAACCACATTAACAAGAGAGTCTGGAACAGGGAGCCCTAAGTCCCCTTCCTCCACACCAACATGAAAAGAGAATCACTTAGAATTTCCTTACCAGACATAAGAGAGATAAGTCTCTGACGGGCCTCATTGGAGGCACGAGGAGTTCTTATACGGTCGATCCACTGGTACTCTGGATCTTCATTCACCACAAGCTCCTCCACAAACCCGTGCACCATCGCTGCTCGGTAGCATCGTGGAATGGATGTGGCTACAAAGGATTTAAGATTCAATGGAAAAAAAATCATTTTAACTTCAGCTTTTGTTCTATTTTCAGCACAAATTCTTAATTCCTTGTTTATAAATACACTGGTGGCACTGACACAGCTTGGCTGACACAGTTCAATCTTGGAAATGACCTTTTCTCTTGGTGCAGACTGAATAACAGCATTATTGTGTCTTGTGATGTATTTTTAAGCTGTAAACCAACAACTGTGAAGCAAAAGTGAAGTCAGACATACTGCAGAAGAACTTGACCCCGCAGGAGGACTGTCTGAAGCGGTTCAAATCATTAAAAAGCTCCACTTTGACAAGGACATTGATCTCCCCTCGGATACCTAATAACAAATGATAGTAAGAAATACATAAGGAATACTACATAAGGGGAAAAAAATGTGCAGTTATCATGGTCAGGTGAGTGTATTCTTGTACCGTGGATGGTATCATAGATGGGAAACCAGCCAGAGATGACAGAGGCAGCCTCACTGCACAGCAGCGGGTCAATGTCAATGTACACTTTCCCTATGGCATCATTAGCACTGTAAGTGTCGTGGTCCAACACTGTGACCTGCAATGGTTCATCCTGCAAGTCCTCATCATCAACCTGGACAGCAAGAGAAGGAGAAGGGAAAGAAGACACGAGTGTTAGGAATGCTGAAATTTAATTCAACATTGTGTGGTGCATTGACATAATACCCCCACTTCCTGTCATCTTCACAGAGAAGCTCACAGACACTTTACCTCAAATTTGAACCACTCTGAGTTCCACTGTGGATTGAGGGATTTGGGACAGACGTCGGTTTTGAAAGTTGTGTTTCCAAACTTCACCTGGGAAAGAAAATGCACGAGATGACGCTGAACAATGCTGAAACCACATAGAAATGATATGATGTTCCAGATTTGAATGGATTCATTGAAGACAAACAACTCTTCAAGTTTCACTCACCTCTACAAAAGCATCAGTAAGGTCACTGGCTCTGTCCATCACAGGCAAGTGGCGCCCTGCCACAATTTTGGCTTTCAGTTTCCCGGGCATCTTGTACTTTTAAGTTGATCTGTGAACAAATAATATCAGTCGCAACCACAAATCTATCAGTGGCTTTTCAACTGCTGTAAGTTCATCAACGCTGCTGTCACTGATAGCGGAGACTGAAAAGTGGGCCTCACGGGCATATGTTGTTGACACTGGAGAGCCCCATCCTCTATTTGCATGCTCTCTGGCTAATAAGCTAGCTTCCCTCAGCTACACGATAATTTAAGGCTTCTATCGACTCGGTTCAAAGTTATCTATTCAACTATCGTTTATGAGCATGACGGCAACTGTCAGTTAGCTAGACTGTGTTAGCAAAGCGAGGCTAGCAAGAAAAGCCACTTAGGTTAACTGCATTGCAGTCACAATCTCCTTAGCTCTGAGTTACCTGATCGGCCATTTTTTTACGGTTCTAGTGCAAAGCCGCCACCCATGTAACCACATTATCTTGCTACCACGAGTGCAAAACAGCATCATCCTTACCAGTGCTATAATATCAAAAGGCAGCTGTCAAAACGGCAGCAGGCTCGTTTAACTCGGACATTACTGTTGACAGCCCAACGATCGTCTGACCTCCGTGTCTCTCCCATAACACGAGACGTCAGTTCCCAGTTCAGCAGGGAGGAAAGTGTCGTTTAAGATGGAATGTTCATCAGCTGATAAGGCTAGATAGATACTGCAGCACGGCTGACGTTACGACCGACTAACAGAGCCATTACACATGTCGCTGGTTAGCGCATAAAGCCAACGGTTAGCTCGACCAGGATACAGCTCGTGATGAATGAGTTTTCAGTGTGTGCTGCCTTAAAGGACACCTCGTAAGCTCGTACTTCCATATGGAAGGCTCCACTAATGTTCCGCTGTTAGACAAAACAACAAAATAAACCTTTTAAGAGCTTGTATCTCTGGAAACATGAAATACATATATACATCCAAGGACATCATAAGCACTGAAAATAGATTTTGGTCAGTTTTACTGTATTTTACGTAGCTATATTTGCATATAAGTAAAATATTCCGCTGCTACGGAAAGGCAGCGTACGGTTTTGGACATGCGCAGTTTCAACAACTGCGTCCCGCTTCCCAGGTGACTGGTCGGAGGAAGCAAGTCCTCGCCTTTAAATATAAATAAGCCTCTATGTGATGTTATTTAGACAGTTATTGGTCAGACATGTTACTGTTTAGATTTTATTAAATTTGGCTTTTTTTTTTTTTTTTTTGGTTTTGTTTATTTATTTATTCATTTATTATTTCTTATTGTATTTTCTACATTTTTCTTAAGGTCGAGAAATACCATAATGTTGCTTGCCATAGGTTATTTCAGTTCTTTCTGTGGAGGTGCTGGCTGTCACAAAATCCTGAGCCAATTGCCAGGTGGATTTGTCTGAATTAATTCACAGAGCCTGCAGCTCGTCACCTCTGTCCGCTGGGGGAAGTAAGACCATAGGTTGGTATTTTTGCTCTGTATGTATCTATGAAGACAAATGTCTGTGCCATCCCTGGAACTATGAAGAGGGAGTCGTCACTCAAGATTAGGTTACACATGTATGACCCAGGTGTTAATATAATGTCCTCTCCTCACCTGGACCCATTTTAAAGGTTAAGTTTTTCCTTACATGGCTGTTTCACATTACTCATAACACATTAAATAATTTCAGACAGGAAGATGACAAGGGAGTTGTTGATCCCACAGTAGCTGCAGTGCAAATGTTTTGCCACATGCTGTCTCATGCAATTGGGGAGTACACAACCTGCCTCTATAAAAAGCACATGCTTTTGTTCATGTATGCCCACAAAACATATCATCACTCGCACAGAGATGAAGCATGTCAGAGGAGGGTGACACCGTCAAGGTCGACACTTTCCAGCCTTCAGAGGATGGTAACAGCCATGTGCCAGACAGAAGAAAAAGACCAAATAAACACTGAACCAATATTCACTTTCCGCATCACACTATCCAAATTTATTCATGCCTGAAAGCATGCACACGCCAAAAGGATTTATCCCGATGTAAATGTTTTCTGTTTTCAGTTCAAACAGGAGAGAGAAGGGCACCAAAACTTGTTCATCTTCAAAGTGATGACAGAGCAGACAGTCACAACTTTCCTGCTTTCCTGGTAGTCCCACATTAACCTGTAATCTTCCTGTTAGAAATAAGAGAAATATTACTGTTGTGGTCAGCACTGTCACCTCTGCTGGGACTCAGTCCTGAATGTGACCATAAAAACTATTTACAGGTATGACAAATGGGTAAATGTTGCAGGCTGAACCTTTGATGTTGTTCAAGTCTGTGGTCATATTACAGAGCTGGTGCACGTGTCCCGCTGTAATGCACTTAGATAAAACTGATCTTTTCAACAAAGGTTTTGTTTTTGTTTTTGTCTCCAGACAAGAATGTCTGGAATTTTAGCTTATTACATGTCAGATGCACACATATTTTGATACATTATTTATATTCATGTTTTTTTCATATTCACTTTCACATTGTTTCAAATACTCTGGTTTATGACAAAATACCTGAAAACTAATGCCTTCCCCTCTTCTTCACATATACTTTGTGTTTCGCACTAATTAGCAAATGTTAGCATCGCAAAGCTGTTAACATGAACTCATAGTCTTGTTTATTAAATGTACAACACTTAAGTACAATATCAGCTAAAATGGGTCCAAGCCTACTTATATCCTGCCTCAGGGAGGAGCCATGCTTCAACTTTTATGTCTTTATATTCCTCTTGTCCTCGACTTAGACCTAAGTGTGGTGTTTGATAGGACTGACCACAACATCTTAATCAATCCTCTTGAACAGCTGGTTGGTCTTTCTGATAATCTGGAGCAATTAACTCCGTTGATTAAATCTGAGGTTACAAGTAGTGACTGACCTCCCACCGAGAGACGTCAGCTCATTCAAAATTCTGCAGGCCAGCTATTAACCAGAACCAAGAGGAGAGGGCACATTAATCCAGTTTTAGCTGCTCTGCTCTGGCTTCCTGTAAGCTCTGTGCTTGATGGGTACTTTTTTGCACTCTTAGCCCCTAACAGGTTAATCTGACTATACCCGACCTAGCCCTGAGTAGTGTCTGAGTGGGTGCACGACATTGTGTGGATGACAAACATAGCACAAGAAAGGTTATTAAATATAGCAACATGACATCTGCTGTGGAGCAACAGTAAGAGAAATCATGTCTGCTGTACTTGTCTTCGGACAAATGTGTCTGCAAATTAAAATGAAAGGCTATAGGGACTCCTGTTTGTGTAACCTGAAGCTTGTAAACATGACGAAAGTTTCTAAATGTGTAGCATACACAGGTACACAGTGAGGAATATTGTATGATAATTTAGTTTTCTGTCCTCAGGTGACACAGTCCAGGATATGAATGACTATTAGGCTTAATTTAAGTTTCAGACTGGGACCCATTGTTAACAGGACACCATCCTTTCCAACAGAGGTGATAATTTTATCAGTCAATAAGAGGTTTTGGAGTTATCAAGAGGATCTTTCCCGTTAATCCAGGTGACCGACGAATAATTTCTGACTGAGAGGTGGGAGGCGTCAGGAGGCCAGCTATTAGAGGAGCTGGAGAAAGAGAGGACAGCTCACTGTGTCCTTATTTCAAGAAACCACAGATGTCATCCTGACGTGTTGCATTTTAGTGAGCATCATAACATTGATGACCATTTTATCAAAAGTAGATTTTTCAGTGTGTGTCAGTCAAGTGGCTAATAAGTCAGCTTGTTATCAAAAATCACAAATTTGCTGAAAGGGGCTTTACAATGTGCACAGCATACAACACCCTCTATCCTCACACCCTTGATTCAGAGAGCAAAAAACTCCAAATCCAAATCCAATCCAATCCAATCCAATCCAGTCCAATCCAATCCAATCCAGTCCAATCCAAAACATATAGACCAACATAATAATATTACATTATAGCACTCACAATAACCTATAGACATGTCTCAGAATGAATTCAAGGGGTAAAACACTTTCTGTTTTGAGGAAAAAGTTGGATGGAATTCTGAAAATGAATGTTGGTTTTACAAGAGCTGCTGCAAAGACACAGAAAGCAGCTGGATGCCAAAAGAAGCCTGCAACACAAGTTTATTGTTTACAACCGGAAGAGTGGAGTGCTTCATCCTCTCAATAGAGGATCTTTGGGGCCCAAGTCTCACATATATAAGCAAACTGCTGTTAAATACCATTCTGATTTCTTACGCTTTCTTACACTTCTTTCTGATTCTGTAGGTGCCATTTTCTGTCTCTGGACTATTTTTTTCTTTTTCAAACCTAACAGCACCCTAACTGTTTCTTTCTCAAGGTTCAACAATGTCTGAGTAAGTTCTGCTGTCACACACTTTAAAAGCTCATTTTGTCTATGAAGCGTTTTTGTCTCAGAATAATATCAGTGTCTCTTGTTTGCTTGTATCTCTGATTTCTCTGGTCCACCAAATTCCACATGGCCATCACAGTGATGTAAGTTGCAGCCTGCATGTCTTACTATGCTATCTAAGCTAAAAATAAATTGGATGTTTGATGAAGCTTAAATTCCTTGTCTTTATTCCTTTCTCCTCAGTACAGGCCAGCTCCCTCAGCAGAGGCCAAGGTAGTAATACTTGTTTGAACTGTCAGTGTTTATGAGTAATTGTCCAGTTGTGCTAAACTGTCAAGTAGTTGTGTGCTTGTGTACTTGCATGTCTGACCGACTTTCACTCAGCTTAACAGCTACCCTGGAAGAACAATATTACAAAGCAAATGGCTCATAGGGTCAGATAAAGTTTAAAACCACACGTTGAATTGTACAGTGTCATGTTAACTATATACTGTGCTATATCATTTTGACAATGACTCATAAATTACAGTTTCCTTCATTACAAAGATCCTAAACATTAAGCTTTGACCTTCTCATTAAAGGAGTATGGAGGAAGGACTGAGAAACTCTCTCGTTCATTGAATTTTCAATTTGATTGAATTTTATTTATATAGTGCCAAATCACAACAGAAGTTGTCTCAGGACACTTTCCACATAGAGCTGGTACAGACCACACTGACCCAACAATTCCCTCATGAACAAGCACAGGCGAGGAAAAACTTCCTTCTCAAGCAGAGCCAGGTTCTGGGCTCAGTAACAGGGACAGCTCTAATAACAGACTGTTAACTATATGTAGTATATAAAGCATAGTATATACATATATGACATTTATGTATGTGATATATGTATGTATTGGTAACACATGTTGTATGTATATATATCTTTACGGCAAGATGGTGCCTGACCATTTATGGCTTTGTAAGTAAGGAGAAGGATTTTAAATCCTATTCTGGATTTGTGCTATGACATCAACAACACTGTTGACATATTGCTTTATTTTTTTCTCCTAATTCTTGAGGCAGACAGAATACTGTAAATATGTAGTAAACGTAAGGTTTGTAATGCTTTAGTCAGTGTCATATGGGCAAATGTATTTATGCATTTGCCTGGTAAGGAGACATTTTGATGATGTGGCATAGACATAGCATCCATGAAGACAAGAAAAAAGAGCTCTTTTCATAGCCAAGCTGCCACTGTCCAGTGAGGAGCTACGATAAATAATGAGTCAAAGTCACATTGTCAAGTCTCGTTAGTGAGTTAACAGCAATTGTAAAAAGGGGTGCCAGCTAAATGCACCAAACTAGGAACCTATTTTAGCTATTGCAGGTAAAAAAAAAAAAAAAAAATCTATCTTTCAAAAGTGAGATTTAAGTTGCAAAATCATAGCTAAAAGGTCATGTGTAATATGTAATATTTTGCATTTTTTTCAGCCCAAATGCAAGATTTCAGCCTCTCGCAAGCTCTCGCTGAAGGTAAACACTTCATGAAAAAATACATTAAGCAGGCATGTGTTAACTTATTGCCTTGCAAAACTGTGCACAAATCTATCATAATATGTAAGTAATAAATAAGTAATTATAAAGGCTGATTTTACACCAAAATTTCACAAACTTCTCTCCATGTTCTCTTTGACTCATCCAGATCCTCTTGCTTGCTCGTGCATCGGAAGAGCTGGAGGCAGAGAAGGCAGCAAGGGAAGAAGCGAAGGTTCGCTACCTGGGAGAGAAGCTTCCACCGCTGCAGCTCACTGGTTTAAACTTGGATGACCTGCTGGTAAGAGTAACAGTAAATGAACTGTCACATTGCGAGAGTGTCCTGTTTTTATACTACTAACATAGTGTGGATAATTGAGTTTGCTGTCGTTTGGTAGGAACTCTGTAAGAAGATGCACACCAATATTGATACGGTGGACGAGGAGCGGTACGACTGTGAGGCCAAAGTCATCAAGAACAACAGAGATGTATGTCATGCACCCGCACACCAGATTTAAATGAAAAACATGGAAATATAAGTACGTCAAGACAAAGAGTGCTTTACGGCAAAAAGTCACCAGCTAAGCTTTCCACCTTCTCTAGATCAATGAATTGAATCTAAAGGTTCAGGACCTTGGAGGGAAGTTCAAGAAGCCAGCTCTGAGGAAGGTGAGAGTGTCAGCAGATGAGATGATGAGAGCTCTCTTTGGATCCAGAAGCAAGGAATCCATGGACCTGAGGGCAAACCTCAAGTCTGTAAAGAAAGAGGACATCAAACAAGAGAAGGTACGGCTCCTCCAGTGGATATATAGATATCCAAAATCTGTGGAAAAACTGCAAACCTAACGGTGCGTATGTGTGTTTTGATATCTTAGGAGCTGAACATGGAGGTGGGTGACTGGCGTAAGAACGTGGAGGCCATGTCTGGTATGGAGGGCAGGAAGAAGATGTTTGATGCGTGATATTAGGGACTGAGAACTGAATTAAAATTGGAACACTTGATAAAATGTAACAAAAAATGGATGATTTTAAAAAAAGTGGAAAAATGGAAAAAGAAGAAAATGGATGTCTTTGCCAGTGATTCTGTTTTGGCAGAAGTGTAATAATACACATGGCTTTTAAGTCACTATAGTTTTTATTGTGTTCTCAAATAGACCATTTGTAAAATAGAATTATAATAAACAGTATATTACTGCCTGATAATGCTGTTATGTAAAATACTATAAATTTATATAAATTGCCTCTCCTTTTGTTTTACTTTCACATATTCACAATTGAATTATATGTAGTTCATATGTAAAATACAGTAACTAAATGTACCTTAGTACTGCAGCCAGGACTAGAATTATGCAAAGAATCCTTCAGGTACAACACTGAACTTCATTTGTAATTGCAATGGACTTGACAGTGTCCTTTTACACAGTGTCTCCGCTGAGCTATGCCATTGACTTACAATGACAAAGCACCAGAGATACCCTCTGTCACAGCCAGGATATACTTAGCCTTTCCTCTTGTCTGGGATGAATTCCTCTCTAAAAATATACAGTAAACACTGTCACACACACACACACACACACACACACACACACACACACACTAGCAGCTGTCCTTGGACTGACATCAGAGAGTGTCAGTAAGACGAAGGTAAATGATGGTGGGGGGGACGGGGGAAGAAGTCTGCAGCCTCTGAGGAATTCATGTGTGCTCACGAGCATCTGTGCAAATACAGCATGTGCCCGTGTGAATGCCAGCTTAAAATGGTCCTCATGCACCACAGTCTTTCTTCTCAGGCTTGAGTTTCTCTTATATTATCTCACTGAGATAGCGTGCTGGCTAAAAAGCCTGTGAAATAATCAGTATGGATTTACACACTTTTTAGACATGCATCATCTAGTTGCAGGACTACCCAAAGTGCAGGAAGTCATGACAGAATATAATCTGCATAAATTACCTTTGACTGCATTTTGACCATAGTTTTGGAAATATTTAGTCCCGTATTACTTTCCCTACCCTTCAGGTGGGATGAAAATTAGACCCACTTGCCAGGGACCCACACCCAGGGAGATTAACTCGCCTGTGAAACAATAATGTGACATGTGGGAAGCAGAGTGCGCATATATAAGTATATGTAAAGTACCGCACATTGCTTTGACATTACTAAAAAGACAGCATCTGCATGGACCTTCAGCAAATATCCAATGGGAGAACACACTACAAGTCTGACTTTGTTCTGCGTCCTCGGCCTGGTGACTGCACCATGTACTGTGAAAAACGACACAAAATGTGACAGGAGCAGCAAAAGACTGGAAATGTGGAATGCTCCAAAGACACCTGTTTGGAACATTCCACAGGTAAACAATTAAGAAGTACACATAATGCACTGAAAATGAAGACAAAAGAAATTTATTCCTCAGATTTGTCAGGCAGGGTAAAGTGGAAAAAAGCTGTCCCTGAGAGAAGAGACTCCAAAACTGTACAATAAGGCAGGGGTTAACTCTCAGCACAAAGAGAGGGATGAGGTATATCTAAAAAAAAAAAAAAAGTACAGGGAAAAAAAACACACAATACCTGGCAGTGTTACAAACCAAAACCACCAAGCAAGCCTGGTGTCAGACCAGAAGTGTGTTGTGTTTTTAATCGCCTTATATGACAACTGATTCAACGTGTAACAATCTCAACAGCTTAGAAAGGCACGACGAGTTTGTCAAACCGGAATGTGAGCAATCATTTTAAATAACAATAAAACAATATGATAAACATACAAGATCATTTCCCACCCACTACGTTTCCCATCTGTATTTACTGTGCGAACAACGAAAACAATATTTCCCAAAATGGGAAGCTTCATAGACTGAGACATGAAAAAAAAAAATCAAAAAAGCTTTTGAGAATCATCAAAACAATTATTCTTTTGAAAACAACTATTAAATTCAGCAGGTAGATCAATACAAATCTCATGAACTGGCTGCATGGACATAAATTACAGTAAAATTGACTAAAACTGCCCTTAATGCTGTTTTTACATGGACATTTTCAAAAGCCAGCCATGTAGAAAACAACTACTCAGCTTTCAATGATTATCTTTGGTAAGTAGACATGTAGAGAGAAGAGGCAGACATGAAATGAAACAGGTGACATGTTCAAAACTGTCACCATAATGCACTGTTTCATATGTCTGTGATGCACTGAGCGTTCTTTCAATCATGTGTCCTTCTCAGACAAAATGCTACAATGATGAAAATCACTTAAATATTTAATTCTTCTTCCTGTTTGAGGCCTTTCTTAACTCATCTGTCAAAACAGCCCCACGTGGCCCCAGTACCTGAACAACAGTCACAACAGAAGGCCCGATTCATATGAATGAGAACACACATGGGAGGGCACTAAACTGAGGTACACTGAAATGCTGTTGACTGTTTCTGGACAAAACATCAAACTCAAATGACAAAAAAAAATCCTACAAACACTGATATAATAAATATAAAGTTCTCCATAATTTACAACATGACAAGTAAGGCTGTGTTTACCATGTGCACAGTCTGCAGTCAAATACATATATATCATTTTTTTCATCCTCAGTTAAGACTCATGTGCAAGATGTGTGATCTCTGACATATTGGACACGTGTGTGTACAGTATACATGCTTGGAGTGTGAACTGTCATTAAATTAGGTCTTTGGATCAGGTCAGTTTTGTGCAGCCAGCCAGATCATCATGGCGCACATCAGTATCTTCATATGTAATATCAGTCACCCATAACCAGTACCCTCTTAGTAGTCAAGTGTTCATCCAGTGGACTCAACTCGAGCGTATCAGTAGTATCTCCTCAGCAGCGACCGTCACTGCTGCCACTCCTGCGCTGCCGTTCCACAGAGGACAGGATCCAATCCGATGTCAGCATCCTGTCGCCCTCCCCGTCGGTCAGCAGGTTTTACCATTATGCAGCAGGAATCATGCTCCGGCCTTAAAGTGCTCTGGTTGCCTTGGTTGTAACCATGGCGATCGTGGTCATGGTGCAGCGGCAGGGGACAAGGTCACCTGAGGCTGGGCGACATCCGCCGGTTCCACATGCCGCGTTTGGAGTGATAGTGGTGGAAGAAGTTCCTCAAGTAGATCCTCTCCACTTCCAGTCCCGCCTGGAGGATCCTGAGGCGAGAACAGAGCACAGCTGTTTACTTCCTTTTCATTTTGTTAGGCTTTAACGCAGCACTTCCCAAACTTCATCGATATTAAGTGTTCTCTAAACAATCCCGAGGGAAATATTTGTGTCTTTAGATATTAAATGTTCAACTACTTTCACCACCAACTTGCCATCTGTGTCTGTTTGCTGTTTGAGGCTGAGTAGATGGTGTACAGCAGGTTTTTAGAGCGTTTTCACTGAAAACAGCTGCTCGCTTCAGCTGAGAATGACACCATGGGAGGAGTGAGAGTGAACCAAAACAGTCAAGTTGTGGGCTGGACAGCTAAATACTGAGCTTAAACTCACTATGAAGCTCCATAAAGCCAAGGAGGGCGGCAGATTTGGGAGATAATTCTCTGTAGATTATAAACAACCCCTTACACAACGTCACACTGTTATTTGTTCATCATAATGACAGTATAGATTACAGCCGCTTTAACTTTTGGCTTTTCAAAGGTAAAAAGACACAGACACACAGCATCATGCTTTGAGTCTGTCTTTCATTTCACTCTTAGTGGCTTGAAGTTAGCACTTCAACGTCTGTTATTCCTCATATATGTGCACTAGTGAATCACAAAGCGTGTTGTGTTACAACGCCATCCTGCAACAGAAACGCTTTTGATGTGTTTTAAAGTGCAATATAAAAATGCAGGTGATGTAAAGAACGCCTTGTTTTTTCATGTGGTGAAACGCTGACTGCTGTAAAATAGATGGTGCGGCATCATTCGCTGCTTTAAGAAAATAAAAAACTGGTATACTGTCAGTCTGCCACGTTCAATGCCTTCCAGCAGTTATTTTGTAATGTCTCAACTCCTTCACTTCCATCTACTACAGCCAGTGTTCAGTCACTCTTTCCAGAGCTTTTCTTAAACAACTCTATAAAGAAACATGCAGGAACTTGTTACACTAAGTGCAAGTGGAAAGACTATCATCACCATATATACAGTATCATTCCTTCCATCACAAACAAGTCAGTCAAGCCTCTCATTCACACTGTAGGTACAGAAATGTGCATCATCCTCTTTTACAGAAGAAAACTTCTGTCTGTGACCTTAAATGAAAGCAAAAAAATTGGAAACAGACTAAAAAAGTTGTGATTAACAAACACTTAGCCTGAGAGGACCACACCTGTCGAGGAGCTCCCAGTCTTCTCCTCCCCAGCGGTCTGTGAATTCTCTGGTGTTCATTCCTCCCACTGCATCCAGGTCTGACTTATAGATCCCCAGCAGGCCAAAGCCATTGACCTCCCAGTAACCTGCAACACACATGGTCACATTTCCATTCAAATTTAATGTCGCTCGCACCCACACTGAAAAACGCTTTTCATTTTAGTGGCTCGGTAGTGTTGCTTGTTTGTGCCTCACAGACACAAGACACCTTACCACGACCGCCGCCTTCCTTTTAAAATCTCATATGAATGTGAGGAAAAACACTCAGGAACCTTCGTCTGCCACATGTTACAACGTGGCATGACTGGATGCCACGATTCACTAAAACAGGTGTAGCCAATGGGGCTTCTTTGTCAGAGTGTGTATGTGCCTGTAGGCATTAAGATATTAATCCAACATGTCAATGCAAGGTGAACAGATGGAGATATGAGCTTGGAGGCTGCTGTGCGAATTCCCATCCATCTCTGAGAGAGTAAGAGATCTAAAACAGGTCAGTAGTAACAAGGAAACAAAGGAGGGGACCCCACTTACATGCCTAATATGCCTATTTTTGTTTAATATTTTCACTTTCTAACCAAATTAATGTTATTTCAATGAGCCTATATCAGTGTGAAAACAGACTCCTAAAAAGATTGTAAACCAATAATGATAATTAGATATCTAGAAAGTGCTCTCTGACATCCGTGAAGGAGGCAGTCAGCGCTCAGTTCACTTACAGCCACCAATGAATGAGTCCTCTTTGCTCTATAACAGGGTTTCTACACTGACCTGGACAACAAAAGCAAGAATTTCTCACTGATTTAACATCTTTAGTCACATTAAAGAACTTGGACATATGGCTGTATGAACACTCCACTAAATGACTTCTGTTAATGACGACTCCAGTGGTAAAAGTTTTAGTGAAACTGTTAGCAGTATATTTCAGCTGAAGGAAGAACTTTCTTCAAAGGAATAACGGACACATGAGAATAGAACTAAAGTTGGTGTATCTGCATCTACCTCTGGCCTCCAATGGCGTGGCCCCGCAGTCCAGTCTTAGGACTATCGGGGCAAAGGCCATGTATCCCTCCACACAGTGCTTCCTGATGGTGTCGATGATAGAGGGAGGGAAGTGGATGTGGAGGTCACAAAGAAACACAATGCTGTGGTCATCCTGAGGAAGAATTAAGAGGGAAAGACGTGAAGGAGATTTAATATTACGTCCATCCATCACCTCATCTTAACGCCTTATCGCTGAGTGATGTTGCGATACTCACCTTTATGAGGTCGATACCTGCTTGCAGACCAGCAGAGCGCTCAAAGTTTCCACTCAGCTTCACGTACTCGTACCTGATCCACAGAGACAGTTGTAGTACACACAAATCCTGCATCACACGTTGGGATTCTGCGCGAGAGCGAAACACGTACCTGGGGAGTGATGATTTCTGCAGAGCCTTCCTCACGTCCATGTCAGTGCTGTTGTAGTCGGTGATGATGAGGTTGAAGTTGGCGTCTCGAGTGTCTCTGAAGAGTCGCTCCATGTCAGCAATCAGCTGCAGCACCCACCGAGCCTGGTTTTTCACTGAGAGAGACGCACAGACGAGTGATCAGCTGTGTAGGTCATGCATTAATAGACTCAATCAGTTCACGGTGTTCACAGTTCAGTGTTAGCGGGCATGTTTGTCATACTATGTTGGGTTGAATTCAATCTACCAGCAGGCTCTCCTTTTTAACATTCTATGTTTAAGATGTGGTTCCAGTGAGGCTGTCCTTATTCCTGTGCACTTCAGAGTAGGGCTGCTATGGGTCACTCCAAAAGATCTGAGTCTTTGCACAGCTTGGAATCTGACGTTGATGGCTAAATAAAAGGACAAAAGCACATAACCGAGGCCTTTCTTTCTTTCTGTAAGTGAATATTGACATAGATTCTGTGGTTAGGACAAGCCTATTATTGTAAATATTGTATTTTCTACAGGAGGTTGAGTGCAAGATGTAAACGCTGACATACTGAGGTTAATTTAGTCATTTTTCCACTGCTTGTCATCAGTTATTCCATGACGAATGACATGTGTCTGAACATTAATGTTTTTTGTGAATAGCAACAGTGGAAACAGAAGCCAACGCAGTCAAGAAGTAGAGGAAAAAAGGTGGTGGATATAATGGCTGTAATGAGCGTGGTTAATAGTGGACGTACCAGGTACTACAAAGTGGACAGTGGCAGCCGTATTCCAGCGGAAGCCCACCGGATTACACAGCACCAGCTGAGGTTTCTGCCGCTGGAAGTCCTTGCGGCGTTGCCTGCTGTGGCGAATCAGAGTGTAGATGTAGTGCGACAGGCGCACCAGCTTGCCATTCACATCTTTCAGCTCCAGCTCCAGGAGGTAGCGGCTGCCCTGGATGCCGTCCACACGCTTCACCACGTTAAGCACACGCACCAATGTGAACCGCCTGCACAAACAGAGAGAATTACAATTAAAAAGAGGCTGAAATGAGCTGCAACACGATAATGCAATTTCTGCACGATTAGAATTCCTTTTTATCAATATTGGAGGTGTGGTTGATTGCTTAATGTGATGTGCTCATTCAGAACCCAGCGGGCAAGGACTCAATAGTCCTTAAATCATAGAAGGACACTTCTTAATGTTCAAAATTTAGGTCAACGATCACACCAAGGTTTCTGACCTGTTCCTTGGTGTTTAGCGTCAACAGATTTAGGTGTTCAGACAGTTTCTCTCTCTCAGCTTTTCACCAATAACAAGGATCTCAGTTTTGTCTTGTTTTAGCTGTAAGAAGGTCTGAGTCATCCACAAGCTGATAAATGCAATTAAGCTGTTGATAGAACTGCAGTCATTTGATCATACAGACATATATCGGGTAATTGCATAATTATGGAAATTGATGTTATGATTTCTCATAACATTGCCAAGTGGTAAAATATAGAGACTGAAAAGAACTAGACCTTAGATAAAGCCCTGCGGAACACCACGTCAGGTCTGTTTCAGTCAGTCCTGCCATAAATGGATCTCATGACTCAGGCACTGGGGCATACACAAGTACAGCACTTACCCGTTGTGCTTTTGGTTGAGTTGGTCCATGAAAGCCTTCACCACAGGCAGAGTGTCACTGGAGCGGAGCAGCAGGTTGCCTGAGATGTTGCAGTGCAGGTCGATCCAATCTAACCGCTGTGCCTGAATGTCCAGGTGGTTGACCTTGAAGGTCTGGCTCCAGTTGACCTCGGGGTCAAACACCGGCGGGGGGGTAAGGTCCTCATCATCCGTACCTTCCAAGTCTTCTCCTGGTCCCCAAAGAGAGTCTCTCGCACCCTCCCTGGTGCTTCTCCTGTTCAAATCCCTGTTGTGAACCTTGTCTTCCTCCCCTGCTTGGGCATCCTCTCCTTTCGTGTCTGACCGCTTTTTGTCAGTTTTTTCTCTGGTGGTCAACTTCACTTTGTGGATTTTATTTTCTAGATCCAGCTGTAGAGGCATATTCATCTCTATCTCTCTATCCCTGAGGTGTTTTCTGGCATCTGGGTTCCTCTGATTTAGCCTTAAAAAAGGGCGGTCTCTCTTGGGAGTGGTCAGAAGCTTGTCTCTGGTTTCAAGCGTCTGCTGCTTGGAGACTGTGGGTCTTTCCAGAAGGGGAGCGTCCCTCTCTGAGGGTCGAAGCTTTGAGTCTTGGAGTGTCTGGATTTGGGTTTGGTTCACTTTACGGGTTCTCTGGATACGATGCTGTTTGGATCTGAGTTGCTCTGACGGGACTTCTGGTCGTTGCTTTGCTTCGAGCTGCTCTCTGTCCACTGGCACTGCTGGATTTGTCCCTCTTGGTCTCACAGCTGTCTCTACTGATCTGAGCTTTTGTCTCTTTGCTTTTCTCGATTTTCGTTTTGGTTTTATCTGTTCTGCATTTTTTACCCGGCCGTCAAGCCTGGACTCTGTCTGGTTCTGGTGCAGGTGTTGTCTTGAGGCTTGAGTTGGCGCTGACTGCAGAGACTCAACTGGTTTCTTTGACTCTGGCTGAGGCTGCGGGACACTGTCTTCTCCTTGCTTCCTCTGCAGCTCATCTAGGTGCAGTCTGATGTCAGAGGTGTTCTTCGGCATGTTGTTAGCTTCTTGCGTGGTTAAGGAGAAGAGTCTGCGCTTGCGTTTCTGAGTGTAATCATCGTAATCATCACCATAGTCTCGGAAAAGAGCATTATTTTTCTGGTCCAGCCTGATTTCCCTTCCTCTTTGATAGGCTTCATTGTCAAACTCATCCTCCTCACCGACCACTGAGTTTCTCCTCTGGAAACCAAAATCTAACAGAAGTAGCAGAAAAAGAGAGTGTAACGGAGTGGCAATAGAAGTTACTTGAAAAAGAAGAAAAGTGAAGTAGAAAATACCTCGGCCTGCTTTTGCATTTGCCTGCATATCAGGGCGGTCCAGTCTCATGTATCTAGAGAAACCAAACCTGAAGACAAGAGGACAAAACATAAAATATGCAAAGATTTACGATCACAAAATGGACGTAGCTGTCAGATGGGACTCGCTCTCTCTCTCTCTCTCAAAAAAAAAACACTTTATTCTTCTTTCTTTCGACTTCTAACTCTGCTCTGTCCTACTGGATGTATTTTCACTTAGAGTGTGAGGTCTCACATCTTCATGTAGTAGGGGCTCTCTCGGTAGAAGCAGCTGCTCTCTGTCTCCATGTGTGTGAGTCGGGTGTAGTCATTGGGATAGATGTAGGACATGTGAACCTGGGGAGATGAGATGAAATGACAGGCTGTTAAAGCTATAAGGGCTTCCTGGTGACTCATGAGGTCTTGTATAATAGAAGGGTGTGTGAGTGCAGAAGTGAGATAAGAGCGGAACACACTGGATGTGGTTTTTTTGTCTCACGTATAGCAGATTTCAAAATTGATGTGAAGTAATGTTCATATTTATGAGTTTCTTGTCATGAGTTAGAAGAGAAGACAAACACCACTCATATCTGTTATACACAACGCTACAGCCAGCGAGTGGCCAATGGTGGAGGAATTAATATTGAGATTCTTCACTTAAGGAAAAGTACTAACACCACACTGTTAAAGTCCTGCATCAAATATGTGACTTATTTAAGTACAATGACTTCAAATATTAACAGCACTCAATGAAGACTGACACTGAGGATCTTACTGTTGCAGCTGGTTCAGGTTTAGCTCATTTTGAACCATTTTGTATAAAGCTGCAACTGAATTTCATTCTGGATTAATCTACTGATCAAAAAAAAAAAGGCTTGAACGATTATCAAAACAGTTGCCAGTTAATTTTCTGTCAGTCATTTAATCAAGTAATCATTTCGGCTGTACGTGTACATATTCTTAGGAAGGTTCATGCTTAATTTCTAACAAAACATCCTATTTTTTTAAGCTCTTTGTCTGTTCAAAAATGTGCAATGTATGTTTGTGCAAAAGTCCTAATTTGGGAAGAAACAAGTCACTTAAACTGTCAAATACTTGGAGTGAAGTAAAAAGTACAATATTTCTCTCTGAGTATCAGCGGGATAGCAGACAGACTGGAAACAGGGGTACAAAAATCAGCCTAGCAGCAGCCCCAAAGCTCACTAACACGTTATATCTTGCTTGCTTAAGCTGTGGGAGGGTAAAATCTCCACGTGTTTGTACGGGGGTTATGTGCAGGACTTTTTCTTGACCAAGCAGTGTCATCCTGGGGTCTTGTTGTCACTATGGGGTTGCCAGGCTACCCGCAGTGCCTCCAGGAAGTCACCGCAAAGTGACTAATAATCAGACTTTTGCAATCTGCTGTCGAATCAACTGAGAGAAGCACTGCAGCTAAATGTTTTTTCTAATGGGTGCAGCATGACCATTTCCTTTAAAATTGGTCCCCTGGAGGCATTACGTACGCTGGCATAATTTAGACTCCTCAAATAGACAACACTGCTCGGCACAACAAGAACACATTTAAAAATAAAATAAAAGAGGGCCACGAAAGATGGAAAAGGCTTCCTGTTTCACTCTGGGGCAACATAAACTTAAAAAAAAAAAAAAAAAAAAAAGCCTTCTTGGTACAACCCAGTTATCTTTAACATGGTTCATTAATTCGTTAATTAAAAACTGTATTCAGGAGCTTTTTTTGTGTGAAACATGAGCGCTGAGGCGAAATGTGATCTAAAGCTCGACCAGTAGAAATCTAAGTGAGACGTACAAGCTATAGAAATAGAAGTACATACAAACTGCAGTCCTTGATAGCGGAGCAGAGGGAAGTCCTTGATAATGTAGCTGGGCTTGTACGAGCAATCAGGCAGAACCCCTTGGAGGAGCTTGCTGTTTATCAAAGGCACTGCAAACAAATTGAGATTTGAGATTAGATTACTTTGTGCATTATGAGAGAATAAGTTTCACAATAGTAACGTCTGGCCTGACTTATCTGCTGCGTGGCAGAGAGATGGTGCAACACAGACGTCTCTCACCTCGGTGGAGAGCATCTCGCGGATCTTCCCTCAGCATGTCTGGTGCGGCACCGTGCTGTTTTGTGGGGGTGCGTTGGTGGCTTGCAGCCGTCTGCGGTATGTGGGCAACATCGCTCAGTAACAAGGCAGACTCGTCTGTGTGATGAAGCCATAGGGCACGAGAATAAGAAAAGTGCTCTGCATTTATTGTGCAACAAAACCACTGACTTGATTTGCAAGAATGAGCATCCTTGCAGAATAATAAAGGCAAACAGGATTATGAGGCACCGTGTGATGGAAATTTACCCTGAGCTCGAGACTAATAAAGACTCACTGAGGCTGCAGGAATGATGTGTGGGTCTTTGTGTACTTACTAACATAGAGGGAGATGTGATTGGATTCAATAACCATGAACCTAAAGCCTTGGTCCAGGAGCTGCCACTGTGTGAAAACAAACACAAAGAACTGCATGTCTCTTCCACTTTATTACTCACATCGCACATGAAAATGAGTACAGGCCTGACAGTCAGAGCTGGAACCAATAAAAAGAGACAAAGACAAAAGGAGAGGACATTTTCTGTGATTGCTGAGTCCAACTACTTACTGCCACCTCCACGTGATCAGTCCCTCTGTCGTTTTGCTTGTGGATTACTTCAAAAAAGTACCTCTTCTGAGCGGACAGCCTGTCAGACAGTAAACCAGTTCTACATTATACTCATATCACACACAATCACTGAACTCAATTCCAGAGAAGTAGTGATGCAGCTGTGTGGGTCTGTGTGTGCAGCAGCCCCCCTGTCAGATAAAGGCCTGAGACTCATTACTCTGGGGTGTCTTGAAGCTGATCAAGCTGATATCACAAATTCTTATCTCTATTAATCAGGTCAAAAGGATACAAGATTAAAAACAATCTACCGCACTCATTGTTTTCTCTGCATATATTCCTGCATATCCTGCATATTTTGGCTCATCAAAGTGTTGAAACTGAAACTGCTGGTTTCATACATGTGTAACTGTGTGTGTGAAGAGTGTGCGTATGTGTGTGTCCTCTTACTGGTTTCAGACAATATCAGCATCACAGAGAGAAAATGTAATCAATTACAGCTTTGAGATATAATGTTCTCCCTATTATAGGTTTGTCCTCCATTAGAATCTTAAAACAGACTATTTTTACTGAATTTAATCTAATGCGTCTTGCTGTTCAGACACACTTATCAAAATCCAAATCAGTTCAATGTCTCGCAACTGGGCATTTACAAAAACTTAATCTTAAGTGCTGATATTTACATGTTCCATTGTTGGTGGTAACTCACCAAACTGGTTTTCATTGTGTAGTGTAAAAAATGTCCTGCCCAGTTACAGTTAACCACCCCCACACAGTGAAAGCTTTCCACTATCAATAATGCCATAAAATAGTTGGAACAGCAGTCTAATTTTTTCCAGCACCTCTGTCGTAACAGCAATGTTGAGTTTTTACTGCAACAGCAATTCTAGTCTGGATTCCCAGAAGGACATGAACATTTTTTTTTTAATGTTTATGCTTGGGTTAGTAGATTAGAGGTGCGTACGTTTAGGCATGGGTTTAGTTTTACACCTCTGTAAAAGACAGGGTACCTGCAAGAGACAGATTTAAAACAAGAAGGGTCACTATTGTAGCAGAAGTTGCAGTATCTTGACTTTTAGTCCTTAGTATGAATCAAACTCTTAAAAAAAAAAGCTAGATCCTACGATTCCCACAATTCAACCCCACAGCTTCTTTTTGTTTATACATTATACAAACAGGAGTAGGACTACCCACGACAAGTAAACTGATTTTCATCTGTCCAATCGATGGAGGGCCCCTTAACGTTGGGATAATCAGATGACATCTGAGGAAAGTTCATGGTCATTGAAACCTAATTTCTGTCTGTCTTTTATATGTACTCTTCTTGTGGGGTTGAAGTAGAGGGCACTCAACTGGAAAAACACGACATCCCATAAATCTGTGCACCAACCAGAATTTAAACAATACTCGAAGGAGAAATGACATTTATCGATCCACACCCACTAACAGGGTGACATTGTTCTGGGATTCTTTCGGGATTCCTGCAGGAGTCATTTCACTATTCATCACATGACAGGAAAAGAGTCAACAGGAGTGGGCGGACAGGAATCATAATGACAATAGGTCCGTTTTCATATATAAATATGTAGTTCTAGTATGAGTATACACTGTTTGCAAACCTAAATAATGCGTTTTTCATGTTTATTCATGTTATAGGTGCGCTATTTTCTTAAGGCTGTGTTCACTTTGTCCTGCTAGTTCAATTATAAAAGCTGGTGCTTTTATTTTGAAAGAGTATGCCGGTATGCCATACAAAATACTTACTGTTTGCTTAATACCTGACTGATAAGGGCCTATGGTTTGTTGATATTTTATTTATTGCTGATTCGTGTTAAATGACTTTATAATGTACATTTGCAGTTTGCTTAGTTGGAGGACCAAGTGTGTGTGTGTAAGCGAGCAAGGATGTTGTGTTGGCTCTATGTGCCGTTACTCCAGTTAGGTTAATAACGCAATTAACATTCCTTGGCTTTGTTAATGGAGTCTGAAGGAATGCTGCACTGTGTGTATTGCGGTATCTACAGGATGTGGGTGAAGCATGCTTGGTCAAAGATGCATTTTATGTTTGATCTTCATTTCCTGTTTTTGTTTTGTTTTATGTTGACTGTAGTTTAAAGTGGATAATCATTTGAAGTTAAATATGCATAACTGCAGCACCTTATCATCATTTTCAAGGTAAACAGTGGTATTTCATGATTGTATAAACAGTAATATTCATTCATTTTCAGTCCAAGCTTTATAATACACGGTCTTCAAGCTGTGGAGTGAAAGTGATATAGTTCATCAGGATTAAAAGATAGTAATTTTTGCCTTTTTGTTTTTTCGTCTTAGCTCTTACGTTGTGTTTTAATTATCAATTAAGCAGAAACCTGACCGGTGTGTGACATGTGTGCAACATAGTGTGCAACATATAGTACAGCCACTAAAAGGATGGCGAGAACATCAAATTAAAATCACTGCATTGCCTAAAGACGACCCCCTTAAAAGATAAAACACAACACCGACACAGGATGAGGGTGCAGTCATTCGTCTGGGATTAAACAAGATCTCAGGGGCAACTGAGTTAGTCAGTCGGGCAAAGAGATCGTCTCTGAGCTGCGTTAACTATCGCACACATCTAGTCTAGCATGCGGTCGACTCACCAAACCGGTCTGGAGGTCTGACTGGCATACTTCTCAAACTCACCGGGGGCCGTCCACTCGGCACCAGTCTATAAAAAGACAACCCACATGCAAACAAACATGACAGAGATGATGTGATTACATGATGATGAATACTGCAAGTAATATGAGGAAATGGCCCTCCGCCACTTGAGAAGATGACACACGCCCGTACCTTTCCGACCCATGCCAATAACTGCCCGTTGAGGGGAGAGTCATCTGTGCTGAGCCAAAATTCAGAGTTGTCATCAGAGCTCAAAGCAAACACAAAGTCTCCTGAGAGAAAAAACAGACAAAGAGACAAAGAGATAAAGAGACCGACTGAGGGAGAGACAGAGGGAGGTGTTGTGCACGCATGTACTCAGTGTGATGGCAGACAGGAACTAGATGACTATACATTGTACCATCAGTGTATGGATGCAGATAACCAAATATCCTGAGCCCGTAGTTGGTCCACTGAGGAGAGACGGCCAACTTCTGCACTGTAGTCCTGGACTGGAAGAGAGAGAGGGAAGGGGAAGCACAGAGAATCAGCCATGATGTTTACTCAAAGTGAGACTACATCTTGAGTGTGGGGACATGAGGATCTAGCACATGGATGTAGAATGCACCTCTGAGTGTGTTTGCCTACGCTTGTGTCAGAGTGTGCGCTGGGATGTTAAACAGCTGCATTTCAGTCAGCTGAACAATTACGGCATTATGCTTTAAAAGCCATGTATGAGAAGGGGAGAATGATAACTGTACGTCATAGCACAGTCTTGACAGCGTCCTCTGGTGTAAAACTAGATAAGAAAACGTTGACGGCCAAAATCAGATATACGTACATCACCTAAATACTTGTTTGTCTCTTGAATGTATAAAAGACGTCACTGGTTTCTGCAACAGTTTTGAGAACTTTCCTGTATTTCTATATATCAACCCATGACTGACACCCACAACAAATGCCATGAACCACTAGAGACTTGGGGAGCTGACAAGAATAAGTCTACAGCCTGCGAGCAGCTACGTGAGGCTGTAAATAGCGGAGCTTTGAGCTAAATACTAATATCACGTCAGTGTGCTAACATTCGCCGTGTCCCACGTCTGTACTACATACTGATTCTAAGCAGATGTTTATTATTAAATCTCAGGAAAATAAAAAAAAACAAAAACATTTTGATGTCCATTTGTGAAGTTTAATTGGCAGTGGCTTTCCAGGACTGCAGTTTGATTCGTCTGGAACAAAGCGGTGGGCCGTTGTTTGTTGCAAGCGAGTCTAAAAATGGAAATGATTGAATTAAACATAATTAACGACAACTGGGTGGACTCCGAAGACAAGGGTTCGACTCACATGAGGATACAGTGGGTAGTGCATGTTCTTGCAGAGGTCAGCTACAGAACTGCCACACCAGTCCTCAAAGACGTGCAGATTGGCCCGTCCCTTATACTGCAGGAAGAAGAGAGAGAGAGGAGGATGTTGGGAACACTCTGGTGTTTGTGCTGCTAGCAGTGGAACAATCAACCATCTGGCCTCAGTACTTAAAGAAACTAAAACCAACAAATACAGACTTACTTCCTTGGATACCACTTGACAATACAATGACAGAACCACAGGTTTCAAGTGTCAGCTGGTTCTTTTTATCCTCCCCCTCTCACCGAGGACAGAAATGGATCACTTTAAGAGTAGGTTTACTCAAATTATAAACCACCTTATCTCTTGTGGTGTCCAGCCACGCAGATAATCGAGCCTTTAGTAGCCCACGTTTGAAGATATCCGCCTCTGAGCATTATCATAGTACATTAAAAAATACAACTTCTCTTTAAGGAAACGCTGGCGAATACACAGACTTGATTGTGAGAAGTTTTCTTTTATCAAAGAAAATCGTCCCCATAAAAACAGTTGACAGTGTTTTCTGTGGATTATCAAGAGTAACTGGGGCAAAATCTCTGCAAATTTTCACTATCTAGATGGCTGAATAGCACGACTGACTAAATATTTTTATTTGTTACGGTAAAGCACTCAGCGGGGAGTGTAGAGATCAGACCTGGCACAGCCTCTGATGCTACAGCCAGTCTGATAAAGCCTCATTCCAACAGACTATCAGTAAGTCCACCTGTGACAGATCATACGTGTGACTCATTTAGGTTAACTTGTCACAGAGTATGGAATTGATTACGTTTTTAATGACAGCCCTAATGCATACACAGGTAGAGGGGTGGATCACAGGAACTGTGTGGCAGCAGAAACCACAGTCTTTTGCTTATCGCTTCAATCAAAGTCTATACGAAACGCTGGGAGACTCACGTACACACACACACACACACCTAAAAGGGGAAGCAGTTTCAGCAGAGGCCCAGGTGTCCTGTAAACATACACCTGTGTGACATCTGCCAAACAGGCTATGTTATCTGATCCGTGAGTGCTGATTGCAGCTCAAAGACAGAATAAAGTGGGTGAGAGCCAGAACCAGCCCAGTAGTTGGTCACATTTCATTAGGGGTCTAGCTAAACACTCTACTGTTATCTGCAAATGTTAGTATGACCTGGGCTCTGAGGCTCAGGCAGGAGGCTATAAAATAATGAGGCAAGGGGCCATTTGCTTGTAATCATTTAACAAGCCTATTTCCTTCTGCTTCCCATGTGTGCGATCAAAGGCCACTTGACTGGGAGGCAGCCTCGGTTTTATTTTCTTCCAACCCTGGCTCTGCTGCACTGTCTTTCCTTTCCATTCAATGCAGTGTTAAATCTGTGAAGGTTGTGGCTTTTAATAGACTGGAAACTTTCAAGTGTAAGTGTCAAACATCCTCGAGTTACAGCTTCACAACTGTCACGAATTTCTGCTTTTGTTTTTTTTTGTTTTTTTATGCGATTGAAAATTTGGGTCTTTTTGAATTGCTGGCTGGACAAAACAAGACTTAGATTCCAGGTAACTGAGGGGTATTCTTCACTAGTTTTTGACATTTTACAGACCTAACAATAACAATAACAGGAAATACAATACATATTAGAGGTACACCTTCCCTGGAAAAAAAAAAAAAAACGTATTAAAAAGCAGTACAGTTTAGGTTAGACAGAGTGTAAACAACATCCAGCCAATAACTAACACAAACATGATCACTGGGACTATTACAACGCTTACGTAAAGTTTGGTTACACTGGCCTGGAGAGCCAGACACAGCTTCCCCCAAACATGAAACATGAGGTGCGAGCAGCTGGCCAAAGCGCGGAGCTGCTTAATATAGTGGGAATTTGATGACCCTCATACTGGTCAATAGAAGCTGCTGCAGCACACTGCTGCAGGAAATATAGTGTACAAATAGGCAAAGTGAGGTGGGAGGGAACTGGGCAGGCCTGGGCAGGTTATTCAGAGTTCAGAGGAGAGACACACGCGCACTGTGGACACACACACACACACACACACACACACCTCTGGTTTCCAGGTCTGTGGAGTGTAGCTGGATCTCCACGCAGCTGAATGGTCCCTTCCAACCTGGAACACAAACAGGGGCACAAAATCACTGCACTTCAGCTCATTTCGCACCCCTCCCTGTGCAAACAGACACTCCTTGCATCACCATACTCTCTATCACTTCTCTTCCCATGCACCGCTCTTACCCTTTCGTCAGCCATGGCTGGCCTCCAGCTGCTGCCATCAGCATCAGGATTCATACCTGAGGAAGCGGGTGAAAACAATCAGAGCAGCGCAGGACTGACAGGCAAATATGCAGCGACTGTAAACAGCCGGGCAACACCATTACATGCTCCCTGCTCCAGATCTGAAAGAGATTGATGATTTCCCTGAGGAGGTGGAACAGGTTGTTATTTTTGAACTGGCTTCCTGACTTTGCATTCAAACAAAACTGTATTCTCAACGAGCATGTGGCTTGATCTGCCTCTTCTGATTGGTGGCATAAGAAAATCAACTCAGATTGAGCTGCGAGGGGGGAGCGCACACGTACACGCACCCCTGTCATAGATAAACCGGATCTGAAGCAGCGCTGCTGAAACATGGTGCAGTTTCTGCTGCAACCAAAGAATAACAACCACACCTGACTCCAACCATAACGGACTAAACAATCACATCTTATGTCACAAATCTAACCGGCCAGGTGCAAGGCCGTATGTCACCTTGTGTAGGTGATACCGGATTTCTAGTCCTCCATACGCATGATGCTTTTTCATCCATTTCTCGTGGGCTTATGTTGCATGAACAATGGGGCCCAGTGTCCCAGCGGAGTCCCACCCACTCCCTGTTCCAATTCAGAGCTGATGACCACTGAATGCAACTCATCTCAGTCACAGTATTTTTGCAGTTGGCAAAAATCCCTGGCAGAGCAGAATTATTATTCTTCCCAACCGCTTCCATCATCTTTCAAATTACAGGGTATAGTGTATTTTAAATGAAGACCTCACTGTTTGTTTGTGTTTTTATGAGCTTGTGGTGTCAGCGAGTGAACTGGGGTTACAGTGCTTGTGAACCGGGAGTCTGTGATTATCACCAGGGTGGAGATCTCCAAACACACACCCTTGAGACCTGGGGGCCAATTTTGGCAACACGAGTAATTCTAGAGTGGTGGTTGAGAAAAGAGGGAGAGGAATATTTTTATCTCCATCTGCACTCATCCAGTCTTCACTTCTTACTCCTCTTCTGCTGCCTTTTCGTCTCGATTTGCACCACAGCACTGATGAATTATTGTTTCCAATCACTCAGAAACGACTGTCAGTGCTTTGTTTGGTAAACTCAACAACTCAAAGTTGTTTCCGCTGATGGAAATTGCTGCTCGGCGTTCAGCTTTCATACAGGGCACAAAAAATTACACAGAAACAACAAAGAGACTGGAGGCTTTCCCTGTGGTTTCTGTATTAATGTCACATTTTGGTCTGTTTTGTCTATTTTCAACACTCTATTCCAGGTTTGGCACAGCTGTTCTAGGATTTTAAACAAATGCTGTTGCACTTGTATGTAGATTTAAAGGGTGAGGCTATGTAAAACACAGTGTAGACAGTCAAACACACACTTTACATGGGTAAAGTTAATAGATGACAGTTATGGTAAGCAGCATGCTGCACACTGTGTAATGCCTGAGAGTTTTCCCCAGGAAGCGTCCCCAGGGATTTTACAATTCACACACTTTTTAAGCTCTTTCAAGGCAGCTAAACCAAACATTTGTACACTCTGGAAGCCTTTAACGTCGTCTATCATCTGAATTGTTACTATAAATGCAACTATGAAAAATCAAGTTTACAGAATTCCTTTATACCCAAAGAAATCAATGAATATAATATATGTATGCATAGATTTGTGGATTTTTGGTGTATGTGAGTGACTGTGTAGCTGAAACTAAAGATTATGTTGAAAATCAAGCATTTTTCAAGGAGCATATTCCAATTCAAGTGCATTCCTAATGTTGCAATCCTTTTTATCATTAACATCTTACCATTAACTCAACCACAACCTTTTCTAAATGTGGAAGGAGTGCCCAGTAGAAAGGATCACCACATTAACAAGACCCACACTGGCAGCCATTGGTCCAATGGGACATTTATTAACTGCAGCACTTCATATGTTATCTTTGTTCTTTAGTGCCCATGTGACATACATTTGGGAAAAACAAGCCATCCCTGACAGAGCCATACTGAGCGTGCAGGGCCCAGCCTCAGCACGCTTCAGTGCTAACTGGAATCGGCAGTCATCACCCATTCGGCTTCTTCTCTATGGTTTGTGGGTGAGCATGTCGATGCTCTGCTGCGCAGGAGGAAACCGCAACAATCACCATTTGCAGTGAGAACGCTTGTCAGCTTTTCAGTCAAGGCACACCGAGCCTTGTAGGCAGTGAACTTTGCTCTTTTCTAGACGAGCAGCTCCTGATGTTGATTATGTAGTTTTATCATGACACGAACTGATGCATTTCCCTTTATTCTCTTTGACTGCAGGATATTGGTGTTTGTGCAGTTGAACAATGAGCTAACCAGAGTTCACTTACTAAGCAGTTACACCAGTGGTGAAAGAGAAAAGTATGACAATAACGCTTAATGCCACGTGGACTAGCGGTTTAGAGGATTCAGACCCAGTGTGAGAGCTCTTGAAACTGCTGATATATTGACAACAACAACAAAAAAATATAATCCGGATGAGTATGAGGCCTATATTTTAACCTAAAACTCTAGTTCATCCCTGCAGTTTCCAAAAGCTCATAAACATCTTCAAAGTTCTGAAATCCAAATATGGATGGGCGTTACAAACAAGCTTAGGCAATAAAGACTGTGGTATGTGGCACTGTCCTCATTAAAATAAACCTTAAATGTCTTCTAAGACGGAAATTCTGTACAAATGTCCACCAGTTATTTAAGATGTTGTTGGCCTGTAGAAATAACCAAAAATGTGAATACTGGGCACAAATTCTCTGTAATGAGCTGTCACACAATCTACATTTCAGCTCAGTCTCAAAGCTTTACAACCATCTGCAGGCTTATCTCCACGTCCTCCTGCGACTGCTTCATCATTTAATGAGAGAAGTAATTGCCTGGTTACCTGGAATCACTTCATTTGCGTGTCTGCCGTTTTTATCCATCCCATGTTTCCCATAAAACTGAAATTCCAATCAAGGCGGTTTAACGGTGGTTACTCATAAGACTGCGCATTACGACTTTTCGCAAATCATCACCTGTGTCTGCTTATTGACTCGGTGTAATTAAAACAAAAGTGTGGCTCCAAACTAGCTTTCACATTTGATAAAAGACACTTCTGTCTCGTGTCCACCTGCCATGACACAGTTTGATCTTCACATTGCTCTCTCAGGTCTGTTTGAAAGCTTCAGGGAGTCCTTCCCTTGAGAGAAGCCCCACTGTTTGAGGGGGCTACAGCCCAGGAATGTGTAGCTTGGCAAGCCCTTTAATGTATGTCTGAGGCATGTGTTTACACGTCAGGCTTTGTTCAAAGTGCCTGTGTCACATTTTGTTAGTTCTCTGTTGTGGGCAGACACCAACCTGACTATTTTCTCTGTTTTCATCTCCAATCATACCAGTGCGGTGACACTCTGATGTTACACTCCAGAGCGAGCGCAATGCAACAGATGGCAGGCTGAGGTGTAAATAAGGTAAAGGGCAGGAAGTTTGGTTTCCCAGTGTGAGACGAGACTTCCTTCAAAGTGTAAACCTGCAGTCTGACCTCCCCATCCCCCCTCTCACTCTTTTTTTTCTGGCTCTGACACACACACACACAACTCCATCTCTCGAAGCGGACCTGTTGTTTCACCTGCTGCGGGCTCATGTTTCCTGTACAAATGCATTCAGCATCTTCATGAAAAGTAAAGGCAGAAATAGACATAAAATAAATGTAATGCTCAAACTGAGACTTGCAGAAAAGTTCATATTGAACTGACAGTTATCTCTGTATAACATATTCTACATATAAAGAGTGACCAGAAATATAGAAAGCATTCATAAATTGTAATCTAACACAACACTCGTGCAATAAAGAGCACTTTTATGTCATTTTAAACAGTTCATAGTTCGGCAGGGTTCCACCACGCAGCATTTATACCTGTTGCAGTTTCAGCGGCAGAAAGGTGGTGCCTCAGCTTCGTGGTAATTACTGAAGCTGCACTTTACTGTAAGGCAATGAACTGTAAGATGTTGTAAAGGTTTGCACTTGTCCATAGTTTGCGATGAAGCGAACAAAAGAACAGGTCGCCTCAGCAGACAGTGCAAACGGTGTAGATCTGAGTAAGGAAGTTACATTGTTGTTACATCTGCTTTTGTGGTCACTCCGTAAGGTTTCTTCAGATGTAGCACACTGCGACATCACAAGAAACTGCTTCATTCTGCAGCTTCATTCTGCTCATTTATTTCTTGCTTTTTTAATTTCTCCCTTTATTCTATCAGGTTGTTGATCAGATACAGGTCGCTAGTTAGATACATCATTCAAACAAAAGTTTAGAGGACCGACATTTGTTGAGTAAGACCTGTCTAACAGTGTCCGGACTGGTAACCACAAACTTACTCGTACCACTGCTCCATGCTTTTGCAGCAACCATCTCATGGTAGACGGCCACGACTCCGACCAGCACAATCGCCCCGAACAGGAGATATTTGCGGTTGCGCCGCAGTTTCTTCAAGGGGAAAAACTCCGAGATCATCATCATGGCTCTCGGGGGAAACCTCCTGCCGAGTTAATCATCGGACGGGTCACTCGTTTTGTCCGCAGGAGGGGACCGACCCCACCGTCAGCCAGTCCGCCTGCCTCCCACCGCTGCTCCCAGTGGGTGCGCGCTGTTACCGGCGCCCTGGATGTCCCCAGTGCGCGCGGTCGGTGATGGCTCTCATCCCGCGAAAAATCCCACCATGACCTGAGGTAGCCGGTACTCTACACTGACCACTCGCGACCATCTAAAACTTTCAAGAGGGTTTCGCGTTGCTCCTTCTCACGGAGTGCTGCCGTCCCGACCTCCGCTCCGGCTGCTCCTGCACTACGCGGACACGAGGCGACGCAAACAACAAGTGAACGGTGAAATCTCACACCAGCTTCACTCCACTCAACTTCAGGAGGACGGACAGAGGATGCCAGAAAAAGGTCGGGACAGAGCCAGTTTCGCCTTCAAAATAAAAACATGTGTGTCACAGTGATGAAAAAAATAGCCCTCTCAAATCCATGAATAAATATATTTAAGTTTACTACATATATTTGATAAAATGTCAAATTGTGTCTATGGTTTGGTACACCAGCACACATGTCAACACGTTCGTCCCCGGGTAGTTTATTTAGAAAACTGCGACCGGAAGCACTTTTTTGTTTGCGGCCAGTTTGACACCGCTCGCTCTGAGCTTGGAGGAGGCGTGAACATGGACAGCACCCATCAACCTTTCCCTTAGATTTACCTGCAACCTGTTAATGAACTTGTTGGAAATCGCCACGTTTAATAATATTCCCTCTAATCATTATTTTCCTTTACGGATTTTTACCAACAACCTTTAAACGCCTTAAATAACTTTACATATATATCAGTCTTCATTTCAGTAACCTTCAATGGCTAACTGCGCACTGTGTCCGCTGGGCTGCTGCTTTTCGCTCAGTTTATTAACTAAAAGTTCGGTCTTTAAGCTTGACTTCACCACATTTTGTAACAAGACAATACTCATGTGAGTGGAAAGGTTGTAAATTCAGATGTTGCTGTTTTGACCATAAGCTAAACATGAGCTAATGCGTGTCTGGAACAAGTGAATGATTATCTTAGCTGGAGGCTGTAGTTTGTTTCAGTCAGGTCACTGCGCCATTAATAAGATGCTGGTCCAAACACAGTCACCTGTATCCAACATGGGGGTCATTAAGCTATACTAGTTGAGAAAAAAAAAAACCCCAAAACAGGTTAATTAAATATATTTAGTTTTAGAGTTTTGGGATTTCAGGTAATTACAGAGCAATTAGTCCACAATTAAACTCCAGAGGAACAGTACGGTCACTTGTCTGGAGTGCAGTCATTGTTTAAGCTTGTGGAGTGCTTCAATTGAAATCCTTTCTATTGATGCATTCACACTTGCTGAAGCATCTCATATGGCTTGTATGTCCATTGTGAGTCTATTCTCTGGTGGTTTGTCTTATGTCAAGCAAGCAAATAAAGGACAATGAGATGATGGCTCCTGCTGATCCGGAAAAAAAGAATACAGACCTTCCCAGGTGAGTTGTGTTCCTCCACCTCCCTTCCTATACCTGAGTCAATAGCGTCAATGACACAAAACCAACAAACCAATACACTCTCGAAAAATAAAGCAAACATCAGTGTGGAACAAATAAAACACTGTAAATAAGAAATTAAGAGCTCCATGACTTTGTTTAATCATCCACCTATAGAGAACAAGCAGCGCTGGGCCGTAATCACACCGGACACAGATCACATCCGTAAGTTGACACCAGTGTCCCCGTGAGAGATCCGGAGGATCAGACCAGATCCTGTTCGTCCTCGGGAAAAGAAGACGCTGACCTCTTGACTACTGCTGGCACACACTGCGTCCAGCACTGTATTTAAATTAGGAAATGAATACACTATGCAAAATACATTTTACACTCAAGTTATTTTCAAATTTACAGTCGTCCCCGGCGTCTGTGAGGATTTTGTTTATCAATCTGCATTTTTGTTGTTTACTCAATCTTTGTTGAATAAAAAAGAGAAAAGAATGAGGAACAGCCATTACAGTTCCCCACAGTTGCTTGCTTGATTTGCAATTTGAATGTGAAAATTGTTACGCCATGTATGTGAAATATTACAACTTCCGGCTGAGGTCATGCAATAAATTAAGATCAAAAGCTAAACCTGGGTTTCTGATGGAAGTTGAAATATGAACTGACGTGAAAACGTAACCAAACAGCATCACTGTGTTCACCATCAACCAAAAAGAAGTGCTATAAAATACGTATGAAGTTCCACATCGTACCACAAAGGTTCAACTGGAACAATTCCTCCTGTGAAATGTCAACTGTCTGCACGTCCCTCGTTTTACACTTGTGTCGAGCCATATTTGGCCGGTCCCCACAGGTCTTCATATAATGTGATTTCTATGCAAAAGACGGGTCAACAAGTCAGTCAAGAATATCACACACAATCAAGTTGAAGCTCTTGTTTATTATATCCTTCTGTCAGGGCAGACCAAGCAGTGACCCTTCCAACAAAGATACACTCAACACACGGCCCCACAGTCCTGTTTTAACTTAGCCTCCTAGTTCAGTTCCTACCCCACTCTTACAGGCGCTGTTGACTAAAACGCACGAACAGGCTCACACCTTCCTCTGGCGTACCATCTTTAAACAGCTTGAATCTGATGAGCCATATATGCACACGTTCATACATGTACTTTTTACAGTAAATTAAGACTAAGACTTAACCGTTTATTACTTGAATGTGTCCAAGAGAAGCTGATTAATGTCCTTTCTAGCTGGTTTATAATGCACATATTCCAGTTAAGTAATCGGTTGTATTCATTTTGTGAACAATACAGAAATTACGAGCACGACACTGGAAAAAACAAAAGTACAAAGTCAATATTTCCAAAGAAAAGGTGAACAGTCCTGTATCCTGGGGGCTAGAGGGGAGCTCCATATTTAGATGAGAGAGAAGCTCAAAGTCCAACAGCTGTTCCAGGTTAACGTCTTATTACTCCATCTATCCACAGTGCTGCTACATACGTACTTTGGGACACAAGCATTCTAACATTCAGACGCATCAGATCTATGCACACAACCGTCACAACTCTAGGAATTGATCAGTAGGCCCATGAGAGGAGGGTTGGATGGATAGCATAAATCGTGGGGAGGGGTATGGGGGGGGGGGGGGGGGGGGGGGTGAATGGTCTAGCCCTTGACGGGTGGGGGTTTGAAATTCTGCGCTTAACACTTGGATGCACTTTCTTTCCTACCCAAAATGCTGTGTGAACACATGCACAGTTCAAAGCTGTTGGTTGACAGGGTTCAGGGTTGGGGGGCTTTGTGGCTCAAAACTCATTTATTCAAACCACGTCCCACAGTGCCATCAGCTGGGGAAGCCCCACCCGCTCCGCGAGCAGCCACAGCAAAAAGCCCAGACACAGAGAGAGCCAGAGAAGACGCACCCGAAATCAGTGCTGTCACTGACATGCTCGCTTTCTCTCTCACACACATACAAACACACACACGCACGCACACACACGCCTTAAACACAAATGGCTGAAGTTACAAAAGTCTGAAGAACAGATGAACCGTAATAGTCACATCTTCATCTACACCTTTGCTTCGCTGGCAACTTCCTTTTCTCCATTCTCAATCTCCATCTCATCGTCACCGTTCTCCTTCCTTCCACTCTTCACCCTCTCTGCTTCTTTCTGTTCAGGAAGAGAGAAAAAACCAAATCAGCATTATTTCCTCTCTTTTCAGTCTCTCTGAAAAGCGTGCCTCTCCCACCCTCTGGTGGCTGCTGTAGGAAACACAAGCTTTCACCTTAGAGTCCCTCTCGGCAAATTTCTGGAACATGTTGGCGTAGATGCGTTTGTCCTTCTCGTGCTGCTCCTTGATGCGTTTCTGACACAGAGCCACCTGTCCGGATACGATGGAGGAGAGGTCAGACAATCAGTGCTGGGTTGGGAAACACACTACAGTAATATTACTGTCCCCAAAAACGAGCTGTGTAACAGATTACTAATAGAATTTCAGTAAAAACAATACAGTTACCCTTCAAAATAAAGTAACTTGTTCCAACCTTACTTTTGAAATCCAACAATCCAACCACATCCCAGATTCATTTTCTCATTCACTGTACATGTACATCACCAAGTAGCAAGCCATCTTAGATAACGGACACACCTGCATTCAGCAGCTGGAAATATTCCCATTAGTTTGATTTTGTCGGAGGAAAAAATGACAAGAATATTACTCTCAAATGTAAATTGTGCATCGGAAGTGGTATGAAAATTCTTCCCATTGCAAAAAACACAACGTCTGACCTCCTGAAACACCTACTACAACAGCACAACAATGTTGAGCTTGTGGAAATAAACCCCACCAAAGATGAGCCCTGTGCAGCCGCGGATGATGGCTGCAGCCCTACAGTGTCTACACAACCAAAACTGATGCTGATTGTGGACAGCAGGCTATAAACCACTGAAGAACCAATGAAGATTGTGGCTGGATATGTGGTGGATGAAGTGTTGCCTATCTCCACAACTGACTCACTGTTGTTTGGACAGATTCTTGGGAAAATAAAATAATATTAATCTTAATTTCTATAGCACCTTTCATACAGAGTGCTTCCCATAGAAAAGACAGAATGGACATAAAAACGGCTAAAGACCGAATGTAAAATAAGATGGAGAATAAAACTCACTTGATAATGAAAGTAAAAGTGAGATAGAATAAGGATCCAAATAAAAAAACAATGCATAAAACCACAGAATAAAATATAGGTAAAAATAGGTTACAAAGAATGCATAAAGTCAAGTAAAATACAACGATTTAAAAGAAGTGCAGCTGATCCAGAAAGTCATGGCTAGTTAAAGGCTACAGTGAAGAGATGAGCTTTTAACCTTCCTTTAGAAATATTCAGTGAGCTGCTTCTCTGATATCTATAGGCAGTGTGTTCCAGAGCTTTGGGGCATAATGGACAAAGGCTGCATCCCCAATTTCCTTTTGTCTGTTCCTGGAAACCTCCAATAAAACAGCAGCAGATGATCACAGTGTTCTTGAAGGCAAATAATAAATGAGGGAGGTAGTGATGTAGGTTGGTCCTCGTCCATTAAGGGCTTTGTACACGAGGAGGAGGACCTTAAAATCAATTCTGAATGTTACAGGAAGCCAGAGCAGAGCAAAGCTGGATTAATGTGCTCTCTCCTCTTGGTTCCGCTTAATAGCTGAGCTGCAGAGTTTTGAATGAGCTGAAGCCTCTCAGTGTTTTTATTTTCAGGATGCCAGTAAACAATGTGTTACAGTAATCAAGTCGGCTTGCAATGAAGGTAAGAATCAGTTATAACCAGCATAAATGTTTGTACTTCAGCTGTTTCTTAGGTGGAAAAGTGAAGTTTTCATCACCTTCTTGTATACCACTCACATGCAACAGAAGACCTGGCCAGCTAACTTTGAATAATCTGATATGAGATTCAGCTTGGACTCTGTCAGAGTGTACAAAAATGTCCCCGGCTACTCAGTAATTACAACTGCTATAGTATGTGCTTTCCACAACCAGCAAATGAATGCAGCAGCAACAGTTCATTTGCCAAATGAGCGCATGCCAGATACAATAAAAACATCCAAGAGAGCAGCACATGCTGGTTTCGTTTTGGCTGATAGCACAATAAATACAGCCAGACCTCACAGCAAAATGAGTCTTGACTGCATATAAAGGGACACCTTAATTTATCCCTTTGAACCTCTTCTTTTTTTTATTTTAACAAACTCAGTTGTCATAGAGGCAAAATCAAGGAAAATAAGACCCTGGTTGAAAGATGTTGGAATTATTTTTCAACACATGTGGCATCATACTTGGCTCTTGGCAGCTTTGTTGGCAGGATACAGTCGGACAACTTGTTGGAAGTCATCTCTTGCCCTGTCAAACTCCTTCATACCAAACAGTGCCTCCCCCCTTCGGAACAAGGCCTTCTCATTGGATGCATCCAACTCCAGAGCCTACAATCATGAACAAAGTATGATGAAATGTTAACAAAAGTATTTAATCACATAGATGATCAGCAATTAGAGAAAACCTGTCTGCCAATATACCAGACATTTGTACAAACTATGCTAAACATAAAGAATTTAGGCACTACTCAGTCCAACACCAGCAACTCTCCAACCTGCTAAATACTGAATGACTCGTCGACAGATCGTTGCCAAACGTGTGTCCACCTTACAGACAAACTTTACCTTGTCACAGCTTTCAAGGGCTTGGTTTGGCTCCTGCAGTTTAAGGTAGCACATGGCCAAGTTGAGATGTGCAGCCAGCCGCAACGATTTTGCCTTCTTCTCGTCCTCCTCTGACAAACCAGACTCGTGTTCCAGCCATGACACAATCCTTTTGTACTGCACTGATGCCTGCTTGAATTTTCCCTCCTAAAGCACATTGGAGTCGGTGCATTAGAAACCAGGCATAAGTGTCAATCTAAATATGCTCTTCATAGCTGGATACCTTAAAATGCTGTGTTCCTTTCTCTTTGACGATGCCGCTCTGTTCCAGCTTCTCTGCAGTGTTCATCTCCCACGATTCCTTAGCCTAAAGAAAGCAAAACAGGCATTAGATCACTTCTTGGAGAGGAATATGTTGCTGTATACAGCTAACATGTAACTAGCCAAGATTACCTTCTCAAATGCTGTCAGCTTGATCTTATATTGCAGTGTTGCTCCGCCGGGAATGTTGTACTTTGCATTTCCTGCATTCCCAAAGCCATACCTACAAATCACACACACTTATGATTACTCATCTCAAATGGTGGCGCATATGGTAAATGTTGGTGTTGGTTAACACATAAATGATCTGATAAAACAAAAACATAAAGAAACACTTGACTATTATGACACATCATGACTGCAAAACGTTAAGTACATGTCTTAATGCATGTGGTCATACTTGGGCTTTATACTGAAGAGGGCCTCCTCTCCCTGCTCCATAGCCATGATAGCTTTCTCCACTCCAGCTGGCAAGCCAAGATTCTCTCCATCCCCAACCTCAAACTTCAGCTCTCTCTCGTCAAACACACGCCCCTCGCAGGAACCCTCCACAGTTACTGAGAAATTGAAAAACGCTGTGGTTAGCTTGTGCTACAAGTCAGACTCCACATAATCATAAACTTGTAACATGCAGCAGACCAACAGCTATGGGAAGTGGCAGCTGAAGGCAAGTGGTGCAGCTTCCAAAGTGTCAATCAAAATCTGTTGCTTTGTTCAGGATGGCTGTACCGTCAATACTGCTCCCACCGCAGGGACCATCCCTTAGTGTCTCTGTTATATATTTGGAGTAGGCTATGGCACAATGGATGCATGGATGTATGTATTCAAGTATCAACGTCACCCCAATTAACATTAAAAGGTGGCTGTGAACATTTGTAAAACTGCAGTTATCTACATGAAGCTTTGATTGGCATAAGTTAAAATAAACTGCAGTAGCTTCCAGCTGTCATGGCGAGGAAAAAAGAAGCAAAACCTTTAAGCCCTCAAATCATCCATTTCTCCAGTCCCTATCCCATTGCCCAAACCAGCAACAGGAGCTGTGTGGGCGTGTTGTTACAAGTACCACAGAGATAGATGAAGCAGATGAAATGCCAAGTACGAAGTTCAGTTTGAAGGCATTACAGCAGTTTGTGCTAATTTGAGTAAGGACTTTGTTTCTCTTTAAAGTCAAGTCACCTTTCAAGCCGCCAGCAGGTGAGCGTTTGATAGTCAAAAGATTTGGAGTCCATCACTTGAGCATCAAATGTCGGGTGAAATTTTAAAAATGCACCTGCACACGCACATGCGTTTCTCTATGGATTCATGTGTTGCCCAGGCTCAGTGTACCGTCTGAAGAGTCGTGGTCTGGCGTGTTGGTTGAAGGTTAATAATGCAAGTATGCTACCATTACTATTGTTATAGCAAAATCCCTCATTGCCATTATTACATTATTACACAGGGACTCCATAAAGTGTCCTTGGACAAATTAAATGAACTACTCACGAATCCATTTCATATTAACGATTTCTGATGGTGTGGATTTAGCTATATTTTTTACTCTTAAAGGGACCATAAATGAAAAAGTTGCATCTTCTATATATGCAATTTTTCCAGCATCAGCCAAGTAAGTGCTGTGTCTGAATGCCTTACCTTCAACGGCAGCTCCTTCATTGGGCTTAGAGTATCCCTGTCCTTTAGTGATAATGCGACGGATGATTCCTCCATCCTCATTATCGGTTATGTCCTCGCCTCGAAATTCAAACAGTTCCACCTACAAGTACGCAGACATGTCAATTAATAGCTTGACATCGTTCTCACACCTATAAATAATGAAGGTACGCAGTGGACAATCAAAATAGCCTGAAGCTTACCTCAAAAATAAGAGTGGCATTAGGGGGTATTTTGGGTGGGCTGCCTGCAGATCCATAAGCATACTCTGGCTTACAGATGAGCTGGCACAACTCCCCCACTTTCATTGTGGCTACACCAATGTCCCATGCCTTTATTACTTGACCTAAACACAGAAAAGACTGATGGTCAACACTGGCGATGCATCTACAGCCGGTGAGCATTCATGCCTCTGCCAGACATGAAACCAACCTTTGCCCAACTCGAAGGAAAACTTCTCTCCTCTGTCTCTGCTGGAGTCGAAGTGAGTGCCATCCAGAAGTGTGCCCACGTAATGTACAAACACTTTGTCACCAGTCATGGGCAGCTCTGTGCCTGTGCCCTCTCTTTTCACCAGCTGGGAAAACCGACAGCAGGAACAGATTATAACAAAAATCAGCAGGGGAGTCATTCATTTAATATAAAATCATCTCTGCAAAAGACAGGTAAAACCAGCTCCTCACATTTGTGCTCTCTACACCACCCTGCAGTCTGCTAACTTACTTTGCATCAGAAGAGGCAAGCTGCCAAATCCTTCATTGAGAATGAATGCGATCTGTACCATCTAATTTAAACCCCTCTGGCTGTGTGTGCGTTTGACTATTATATGCCTCATCGGCATTAATAGCTTTTGCATTTGCTCTTTCTCCAGGACTCCAGATCCTTCTACATACAGACGACTGAAATGGCTAATCAACCGTGTTGTTGACAGCCTGATATTAAGTTAGCCATGAAGCCAATGATAGGAAACAAAATATATAGCGTTGCGGTGTTGTCCACACTATAGTTATCTTGGAATAACGTTATCTGTTTTTGACAGTGCACGTGATAGCCTAGCTAACAACAGCTAACGTTAGCCTAGCCGAGTGAGTAAACATGCAGTCAGCTAAGCACTCTGCTAGCTAGATCAATGTACAGCTCCCAAAACACTACAATTTACCTTGAGAACACCCCCATCTTTCTTCAGTGTGACGTCCTCTCCCTCCATTGGGATGGTGTGTTGTCCTTCACTTGTCTGCTCCTCTGCAGTCATTGTCATGAAGTAGTTTTACCTCCAACGTCACTCTGACCTGCACAACAATTCAAACTACCGCTGGCTAATAGTGGCGGTGGCTAAAGCTAACTACTTCTCAAATCACGCCAAGTGCAGCAACAACCTAAGGTCAACGCTAGCTAGCTAAATAACGCAGTTTAAAGCTCGCCGCTAGCCTTACTTACTTGTGAATGTAGCTGTAAATAAAATACACACTACAGCTTACAACTAGCTTTGCGTTGAGACCGTGCTTTCGTTGTGCACCAGTCACACTTGTATCCGACCAGAGTAGGTGCTTCCGATCAGGATGTTTCAAGTCCACGTTGTCTAGCAGCCAAGCGTCTGACAAGCGCTTAAAGAAGGGCAGAGAATTTTCCAGACATTCTAGGAGGAACCGGGGGGGATGAGCCTGCGTATTGGCGATACCTGTACGACATACGCATCTTCCGGAAAGGCGGTGCTCACACAAAAAAACAGAGCAAATTAATAATTGATATGTATATTGTGGCTTACATAAATAATTGATACTATACTGAGTTCATACATTATTTAATAGCCACATAGTACCATGTTAAAGGACAAAAATAATATAGACACACATAGCCCCGTCCCCGCAAGTGGTTCAGTATCATAAAACAGGCACTCTTTGTTTTATCTTGCACCCTATTGGTCAGATTTTGTGGCCACTGCTCTCTGTTGGCGCGGTTGTCGAATAGTCGGAAGTTGAGAATATTAACACGAAGTAAAAACTTCTTTTTAAGGATATTTGCGGGTAAGTATAACAGCGATCCGCAAATTACATATAAGACTTAAACTAATAAGGGGACTTCGATTGATATAATGTTTGCTAGCTAACATTATAGGTATGGATTCAAGACGAGTGTTGACGTTTTCGTTTCAAAACAGCTTAATTTAACATCTCGCAGTCACAGCCACTCGTCGGGATTTTAACAAGATTGATCTGCGCAAAAGCAGCGCCCAATCCAACATGAGAAATTGGCGCCAGCATGTGTGCTTCATGTTAGACATAACATTACTATCAGAGGTTATGATAGTCTAAATACGCTGTGTGCTAAGTAGCCAGGTGCTCATTTCACCAAGACCACATCTAACCTTTATGTCATCTTCCAGGGAGGTCCACGAGCATGGAGAACAGTAGAACCCAATTTCCATTTCCCTACCAGCCCTACAGCATCCAGGAGCAGTTTATGCAAGCCCTGTACGGCGCACTCGACCAGGGCAAAGTTGGCATCTTTGAAAGTCCAACTGGGACGGTGCGTGTATGGCTGCACGAGACATCACAGCAGAAGCCATTAGATTTTATTGACTCCTTTGTGTTTTTAACATGTGTGTCCTTAAACCCAGGGTAAGTCTCTGAGTCTGATATGTGGAGCGCTGAGCTGGCTCACAGACTATGAGGAGAAGAGGAGGCAGGAGGCAGCTGCTCTGCTGCAGGAAGGAGAAACAGCTCTTTCCACCTCCAGCACCGCTCAGTCCTCCACCAGCAGCTCCTCAGCTGAGCCTGACTGGATCACAGATTTTGTTCAAAAAAAGGCAGAACGTGATTTGGTGTCGAGGTTGAAGGTAGGAATGGTCATTGCATTTCAGATGTCAGCTTGGCATGGATCTGTGGGAATTTGGGTGTTTGAATCATCGTTGGATGTTTTTGCGTATCAGGAGGAAGAAATGAAAAGAAAGAAGAGGGAAGAACGATTAGAAATGATCAGAAACAACGTTCAACTGAAGTATGCAATGAAAAGAAAAGTAAGTGATCTTGCACAGCGGCATTGTAAAGAAATATATAAAAAAGTACAATCACTGTGACTTAATGCATGAATTGTTGTGTGTGTGTGTGTGTCTGTAGAGCCATGAAGATGATGAGGCATTCAAGTTGCTCCAGCTCAGTAAAGAGGAACAAACAGAGACGCAAGGAGATCAAGAGGACGAGGAGCTTATTGTCGCAGAATATGAGAGCGATGACGAGTCAAAGACCAGGAGCAGGTGAGTGCAGCCTTTAGCATCATATCCAATGTTGCATCACAGCGAGGAGTTGAAATGAATGGACTGTGACAGCGCGGTGTGTTTGCTCTCATGCTCAGATTTTGTGCTGCTGAGGATGACGCCGATGATGACCTGGTTGAAGAACATGTTACTAAGGTGCGTGAGAGACGCATTTCACATTTTGACATAGTAACGAGTGTCAGACATTACCCTGAACTGAGACGACGCACATGTGCATGTTCTCAGATTTACTACTGCAGTCGCACTCACTCCCAGCTGGCCCAGTTTGTCCATGAGGTTCAAAAGAGTCCCTTCAGCAAGGACATCAGTCTGGTCACACTGGGCTCACGGCAGGTATGTGCGCGCACACACACACACACACACACACACACACACGTACACAATAAGACTACCAGTAAAAGATTTATGGTATGAGTTTTTATCTAATGAATTTAAGCAAAGGTCTCCCAAAAAAAGCTGGTCCAAACTTCTCAAATGAGAATATTCACTTGTTCTCTGAGTCCTCTGTGACCTTTCGAACTGTTTGACGGACAAAACAAGTGGCCTGACTTGAATGACATGTTCGATTCTACTAGGAATCACAGGTAGCGCTCAACTGAAGGCTGGTGTACTGAAAGTTTCGAGAAATTAAAATGTGTGTACAATGGTTAGCAGCTGTAACACTAGCGGTATGTTGTCTGCCACAGGCTCCTGGATGACCTAGAACTGTCAATTCTGTTTCCACGTAGAAGTAGGCTGTTTCCAGTGACACTAACTTTCCAAAATTCCCAAATTTCTTATTTATAACTTTCTTACTAGTATTTCCTGATTTTAGGATAATTGCAACAGTATACAAAACAGTGTACCATATCTATGTGCTTGGTATTAAACAGGAACTATTACATGTATTTGTTCAGTTTTTGCCCGGTAAACACGAAAGTGTGTACTTTCCAGAATCTGTGCATCAACGAGGAGGTGCGTCGCCTGGGCAGCATCCAGCGCATTAACGACCGCTGCATGGAGATGCAGAAAAACAAACACGGTGAGAGCCCCTCACACACCAGCTCCAGAACAACTGATCTTACACATTTCAATCCAACGTCAAGCTTGTCAGAGATTTGTCATGTTTAACATTTTATTGAACCTTTGCCTGAAGATGAGAAGCAATAACAGCGAGTTACAGACACACAACGTCAGACGGATAACACAAAACAAGGAACAAATCAGAATGTCAGTCTAAAACTTGAAATAAGATTTTGACCCAAGAGCTGTCTTAAAACACAAAAACGAATCAGACCAGTTTATCCTTGCAACGCTGCCTGTTCTTGCATTTTGCAGAGAAGCAGCATCATGAAGAGGGTGTAAAACGTAAACGTGGCCCAGCAAAGAGTGTGTGTCCATTTTACAAAGCTCCAGCAATGCAGCAGATGAGGGATGACATTCTGGGGACAGTGCACGATATCGAGCAGCTGCTGAAGCTGGGCAGAGACACACATTCATGTCCCTACTACTCCACACGCCTCGCTATCCCCCCTGCACAGGTAACACTGTCATCTTTGTACTTCCTGCTTCTCGTTTGCTTTTTTGCTTTGCTGCCAACATCAGGAGGAGCAATGAGGAGCAACAGTCAAACAGCTGAAAGTATTTTAGTGTTGTAGTGTTGATCCGTGTGCTCCATGTTGGTTGTATGTGCGCACAGTTGGTGGTGTTGCCCTATCAGATGTTGCTTCATGAAGGTACAAGAAGAGCAGCAGGGGTCCAGCTGAAGGGGCAGGTAAGACTAGGTTATGTTTGAGCATTTCTGATTCTATCATAGATTTTATTTCGACTCAGCAATTGTCATTAAAAAAACGACAACTTTTTTTGTGTTCAAAATTCCCCCAGTAACATCAAAGACACTATTTTTTTTTATAAGCAGTTCTTGTATAAGCACAGTAAGCAGTGTAATTATGGGGTGTTTTAGTCTGTCTGGGTACCTGATAATTCTGTCATTGGTGGTATACGGTGGCCCTGAGAGCTCGGCCCGCTGCAGCTTAAGAAAACACATGGCACAAGACAAAACACAGTCAAATTAAAAAAACAACACGCAGAGTGAGGAGACACACACAGATCCAGAAATGTGCCCTAAGAACAGTGAAGAGAACCAAACACAGAAAAGACGAGTAAATCCAGAAAAGCTGCGAGCAGCACAGACGACAGCAGAAACTGTTTCCAGGGGACACTGAAAGTGATTAACACAGTCGGGACACGCTTGTTGTTGCCATGTTTGTGACTCATGAAGTTATTGAGGTCGGCTTTTTTAATTTTTATTTGTGTGTTTTCATAAGTTGCAGTACCTTTGTCTCTCAGGGCCACCGTAGTTTCACGTATTTGAAGTGGAACTGATTTGGCACATGACTGACCAGATATTTCTTCTTCTTCTTCAGGTGGTGATCATCGATGAGGCTCACAATCTTAGTGACACTCTCTCCTGTATACACAGCGCGGAGCTGACGGGAGCACAGGTAAACACATTCATGCACATCATGTTTAAATGAGGCCTGTTCCCTGTAATAGGCTAAAATGTGAATCCTCTGCAGCTTTGCCGTGCCCACTCTCAGCTCGCCCAGTATGCTGACCGCTATAAGTGAGTATACACACACACACGCACACACACGTACGCATGCACGCAGCACTCGTTCATAAATGAAATATTGTATTATCTTCTTCTTCTGATGTTTATCTTTCAACAACATCAGGAGCAGACTGAAGGCAAAGAACCTGATGTACATCAAACAGATTCTGTTTGTCATTGAGGGGCTCGTCCGGGTGCTGGGAGGTGAGTTTTGTTTGGGCTAAAATTAGTTCTGATTATTGATTATTGCCAGTCTGCAACATGGGCAGGAGGGGAAATTGCTGGATTGGGCACATGTGGCATTACGTTGTCTTTGCAGGGAAGGTGGGGCAGAATCCACAGAGCCAGACGACTCAAGCAGGTCAGTAAATGATTACACACATGAACGCACACTCATACACACCGAAGCAGACATTGCTAACTAGTCATGTCTCTTTTGTCTTTTAGGAACTGAAATGCTTAGTATCAATAACTTCCTCTTCAAGGCTCAGATCGACAATATCAACTTGTTTAAGGTAGGTGAAAATCACAACCATGGCTTCAGAACACCGTATCCAGCCTGCAAACTCTGATTCTTTCATTCTCACTTTAGTTACAGAGATACTTTGAGAAGAGCATGATCAGCAGAAAAGTGAGTGTTTGATATGTATTGATTAATGCCTCATATAAATACTGTTGAGGTCAGAGAGCGATCAAATGCAAAAGCGAATGAACACCACACACTCTCTCCCTGCAGCTGGGTGGCTTTGTGGAGAAGTACGCAGGAACAGGTGTGAGTCTGCACACTCAGAGCAGCTCCAACAAGGAGAACCGACGCACCGAGGGCTTGAACCGCTTCCTTCAAACACTACAGAGCAACCAGAGCGCTGCGCCAGGTCAGAGGGTTGAAGTCGCCCACAGATGGACATCCACACTGCTGACGTGTGGCATCATTTACTGAGAGAAACTGGATTCTATTCAGCAATGAGAAAAGCTTAAAGATACTTGATATCAGAAAAAAAAACACTTGGGAATAGACATTTTTCAACACCGACTGTACACTTTCGTAAACAGTGTCCACAACTGTATTACAGTTGCACAGGCAAGAGAATAAATATCATATGCATCAAACTGTTAGCATGTTGCTAAAAACAAGACGTAGGAAACAGAATCAGAATCAGCTTTATGTGCACACATGCAAGGGATTTGACTCCGGTTTAAACATTGCTCTCAATGTATATGCACAGGAAAAAAGACATACAGCTCAATCAGGACAAAAAGACAAGATAAAATAAAAGTTAAGTTAATATTAAGTAAACAACAAGGCAATAAACAACATATACAATGAAATTTACAATGTGACAGGATCCAGTGCATGTCAAGCTGCAGTGAGACCTAAGTTGCACATGCAGATATTATTGTTCTTTCCACAATATACCCATGCCCCTCACATCCAGCCATCTCACATCCATTATTCAGCAACCATCAGACACTGAACAATGTCGTTTCCTCCGGTTCTTGCCGATGATTCATCTGTTATCTGCTCTCTCGTGTGCAGTTTCCTCAGCAGACCAGCAGGGGTCTGCAGAGGCAGAGAAAGTGCTGTCTGCGTCCCCCATGATGCAGGTGGAGGGTTTCTTCATGGCCCTCACCAACAGCAACACCGACGGCAGAGTGGTGGCGCACAGACAAGGTAGCATTTTTAAAAGCCCAACGTCACATAAAGGGCCGTGAGGAAATCAAAGTATTTCAAAGCACGCCGTCTGTCTTGTGTCCAGGTACTCTGTCAGAGAGCAGCGTCAAGTTCCTGCTGTTGAACCCAGCGGTCCACTTTGCCCAGGTGCTGAAGGAGAGCAGAGCAGTGATCATCGCAGGAGGAACCATGCAGCCTGTGAGTCACTTTAAATCCACTGGAAAATAAACCTTTGCTGTTGTACGTTTTCCAATTCTAAAAGATGTTCTATGTAGGTTTCAGACTTCAAACAAGAGCTGCTGTTTTCTGCCGGAGTGGCGGAGGAGCGCATCACAGAGTTTTCCTGTGGTGAGTGACCCATTTTATGACACCGCAGTACTTTGTTGAGCTTCTCTTTTCTGTTTTTTATAATGCACTCTCTCTCAGCGACGTGTTTATCAATATTTCCGTCTGTGGGAATTTTTGATGTATAATATAATGCTTGACAGAGGCTCGAATAATAACTTGTTTTTTTGTATGAGCGCAAATCTTCGGCACTCAGATTGACTAGTTCTGACTCTGGTTCAAGTAATGAAGGTGACAGATTGTGTTATTAGGGCAGAACTGACCAGGAAGAGATGATAAAAATGATCCAAACAAACCAGAAGTAAAGCATGAAGTAATCCTTTCACTCTATACAAACTCTTAATGATGACGACTAATTGAAAATGGCATTTTTTTTTGATCATGTTTGTAGATTATATTGAACTAATGATTGTGTTGTAATTGTAGGTCACGTTATTCCTCCTGAGAACATTCTTCCCCTCGTCTTGTGCAGCGGCCCATCTGGTCAGGAGCTGGATTTTACTTTCCAAAGCAGAGACTCTCCACGCATGGTAGTTCAAGTTCCTGCTATAATACCGTTGACTTCTTTATGCGAGCGTTACTGTAAATGTGCGCTGTCTGTTGACAGATGGACGAGACGGGGCGCATTCTCTCCAACATTTGTAACGTGGTCCCAGGCGGCGTCGTGTGCTTCTTCCCCTCGTACGAGTACTCGAGGCGGATCGTTTCTCACTGGGAGGCCAGCGGCGCGCTGAGTCGTCTGGCTAACAAGAAGAAGGCACATCTCATGATTTCTCTAATGAAATGAGCTTTAAAACAAAAGAGTGAAAACTCACAAATTCTTAATGTTGAAAAGAGAGTTGTCTCGTCAGCCTCTAAGCTATCACCATTTCTTTCTCAGATCTTCCAGGAGCCGAAGAAAGCCAACCAGGTGGAGCAGGTGCTTGGCGAGTACTCCCGCTGCATCCAGGTAAAACTGTCACCCCTCAAACTTCGGCCCTCCTCATACACTCGTCATGATTTTGTCCCTGACAGCGTGTCTCTCTTCCTTTTGTCAGAGGTGTGCTGTGGACAGCGGTGGCGGGCTCACAGGAGCGTTGCTGTTCTCTGTGGTCGGAGGAAAGATGAGCGAGGGCATCAATTTCTCCGATGAGCTGGGCAGGTGCGTGGTGATGGTGGGGATGCCGTACCCCAACATCAAATCCCCGGAGCTGCAGGAAAAGATGTCCTATCTGGACAAACACCTGGTGAGACTCTCCGCCGTCCTGCTCGTCTTCACCGCATCCACAAAATACAAAGTCACAGGTGTGCTGGGGTGAAGCTCACCGTCACAGCTTTGTTTTTTCAGCCTCACAGTGGAGGGAGGAGCCCTGGACAAGCACTAATAGAAAACCTCTGCATGAAGGCTGTCAATCAATCCATCGGTAAGAATGCAACATTCACAACAAAACATATGTTTATTTGTTCCATAGGCGATAATATTGCATGATGAGTATTCATATGTTTTTGACTTCACCCACCCCAAAGGAAGAGCTATCCGTCACCGTGGCGACTATTCCTCCATGGTGCTGTGTGACAGACGTTACTCTCGACCCGCTACGCTCTCTAAACTGCCCACATGGATCAGAGATCGCACCAGCACACACACGAGCTTTGGCCCTGCTTTTGCTGCCTTACGGAAGGTGAGAAGCAGCTTAACTTCCTGTGTGCGTCTGCACTCAAACCACTGCGTCATGACTCAAGCGTATTCACGTGTTGTCTGTGTATTCCTTTTCCGCAGTTCTTCCAGGAGAAGAAGCGGAGTAGCTTCAACTGACATTTCTCGTGTATTCCACTTTCCGAGCCCGGGGTTAAGAGGAACTCTGGAGGAAACTCAGAGAAAGTCGCTCTGCGGGAAATTTCACGTCTTCTAATAAAAACTGCAAAGATGATTAGAGGGCTGTGTAATAAGTTCCTTATCACAAGATTGCAGCAGCTCTTTTATGCTGCTTCATGTTTACATTCCTGAACGTTCTGAAGCCATCAGATGTCTGAGTGCTCCTGGCTGGAGTTCAAGCTTCAACCAGGGAGGCAGTTTTCCTGTTTTCACTGCATCATACTTGCTTTATTTAACATGCAAACTGTCAGATCTTATCTGTGGCTTCTAATCTGCTTTGGCTCGCTAGCATCTCTGGTTCAGAGACGTGAAAACGACAAGTATCTGATGGCACACTGCAGACAAAGTGTGAGACCTGCATGTTAGAGGCAGAAATACTGAAAATGTTCTGTAGCAGCGCTGGCGTGGGCATCCATGTGACTGATTCACACTTGAAGAAGATATTAAATATTTAAAGCACTCAATGTAAAGTGTTATGTAATGCAAAAAAATACTTTTATTAGAGAGGCAATGATTTCAGTGACTGTTCTAATATCTGCTTGTTTATCTTTATGAAAATATGTTTTACAAGTAACACGATTATCAATAAATTGTTTTATTATTCGAGTTTTAGTTATGTTTTATCATTATGAAGCCCATTGCCCATTTTACACTGAAAGTTTCTGTTAGTGGGAGAACTTTTTCCAGTAATATTGTGTGATTGGAAGTTCTTGGTACATAAAATGATCCCAACACTACCGAATACTTTCATTATCAGTGCATCTAGTGTTCGTCTGTCATGTTATGCTTCCCAGTCGTCGTCGTCTGTTGTTGAATGTGGGGCAGGAAGTGGTGGGATGACATCTGACATCCTGGCAAATGCGCCGCCAGTACCAGCAGGAGCATCACCCGACTCCCCTCCAGCTGGACCCTTACCAGATATGCCTGCAGAGGAGACAGGACACATTTTTCACTGCCTGCAATCCCAAAGGCCTGCATCAGTTTTGTTAACATAAAGGGGATCCTCACCTTTCCTTCGCATGGCAAGTTTATTGAAGAGGTCAGACATAAAGTCTCCACCACTGGATGCCGCTCCCACTGCTGAGAGACAAAGACAGGCAGCTACTAAATAATGATGCTATCTGTATTTTTTATTTTAAATTAGTAACTGGAGCAGTGAAATGGTTTCACTCATTCCTCAGTGCTGCGCTTCAAAATGGAGCACATCACTCCAACGAGACTTTATCTGGTTCCTCGGTATGAGCAGCTCTCTAAAAATTAAATGCTGGGTCGTGACCTGGCCAGCGAACCAGAAATAATGAAGGCAAAGATATGCCCCATGATATTAGGTCAGACTATTTAAAACAGGGCTGTAAACATGTCAACCTTTTAATGAGGCTGATGATAAACATTATATGTATACAGACACAAACACATCCTGACATGCAGTGTGACACACTGTACACACTCATGGCTGGATGCTAACCAGGGATTCGTCATGCGCTGCTTTGATCGCGTGACCTTCCCAGCGTTGTTAAAGAGGCATCGTGTAGCACTTAATAAAACATCAGCAGAACCACATCCCCACTCAAAACAATCTGACACCTTGCTCTTGCTCCTTCTGTTTCTTCTTCTCCATCTTGCGCTCTTTGACGTTGCGTAACTTGGCCTTGCCGATGCCGCCGGCGTTGCGGATAGACTCCAGGAGACTGGCACGGCCGTCTGATGGCTGAACCACCTCGCTGGGAGCGCCAGACACCGGGCCTACAGTCAGAGGAGACAGTCAGGGGTGCATTTACACCTATTAATGTCAGTACAGCTGATCTAATTATAGATTTTGTGTGTGTGTGTGTGTGTGTGTGTGTGTGTGTGTGTAAGGGAGAGGAAGCTTTTCAAGCTTGATCATATTCCTGCGGAGCCACTGCCAAGTTTCTGAATTGCATTCATGTGGCAAACCTGAACTTGGAGCTCGAGAGACTTCCATGGGACCCTCAACAGGAGGAGGAGGTGGAGGAGGAGGAGGAGGGGGAGCTCCTGCAGGAGTGGCAGGGGGGAGGGCAGGCTCAGGAGGAGGGGGAGGTGGAGGTGGTGGAGGAGGTGGAGCATTGGGCTGGAGCTGAGGTCCTGAAACAAAGACATGAAAAATCAACATCACCTCACAAAAACAGCCATCAACATGAAGCACAGTGAGATAGTGGGAAGTGTGTGAGCACGTACCAGGCGCGGTGTTCTCCTCTGAGAAGGAGGGCAGCTCGGGGATGTTGTGGGTGGGTCCTGACGGGGCGAAGCCAGGCCCGAGGTCGGCGCTGTAGGACAGGTCGTCTGCGATGCCTGGCAGGTCAGGCAGGTAGGATGGCACATCGATCTCGGGCACCTGGCCCAGGTCTGGCACATAGAAATACGACTCTGCTGTCTGTTAGAGAGAAAAGATGAGCAAGATTAATTAGGAAATTTATCACTACCAATCCTACATAGAGAAAAAGTCAAACTAGCAGTGTGTTTCGGGTGGAAAAGGGTGTCAGAGGCACCTGTCTCTCCAGCTGCTCTCTCTTCGTAATGGACAACGGTGCGTCAAACGGCTTCTGTTCTTTTTCTGTCTCTAGTGTTGTGTGTGTTTTGGTCACTGCTCCCGCCAGAGGATCAAGGAACACGTACTTCTTATATCTATAAAAACACACAAATCCAAAAATATGAAGAAAAGATTTCAGTCTAATCGGCATTTACAGTTAGCGTCCGTGTCTATTTGTGTGTGTGTGTGTGTGTGTGTGTGTGTGTGGACTCACAGGTTCTCTGTCGTATTAAAGAGCAACAGGGAGCTGACAGATGAGATGTTGCGTGGCAGGCTGCCCAGCCCCTCCTCCGTCTCATCCTCAGACTTCTTCTTATTGCTCACACACACTGGGAAATACATCAGCTTCTCCTGAAAGGAAGACATGCAGACAGAGTGAGTGGGAGATCTGAAAAATGCCAACTACATCTTGAATAACGTAAATCACAAATGCCACAACAGAGCTCCTGCACACAAACACCGCAATACCGAATTATATGGTCGGGGACCTTGCTTCTGGGGGATATTGAATAATGCATTTCAGCACCAGGGAAAATTGCCAGCAGTGTATTCATTTTTTCCTCCCTCTCTGACAAACACACAGACATACACACAGACACAAAAACAACACACTTGCAAACGTAAGCAAATGCAGCAGAAAATATGCTGGTTTTCATAAAGTTTCCTAAGATGGTGACAGAAAAATTGTGGTGTTCTCTATAAATAATGTAGGGGCTTGCGCTGAGCCACACACACACACAGAGACACACAAAACCACTTAGGCAAAGAAAACCCAAAAAAAACTCCCACTGCCATTCATTGCTTTTTTCTGCATGTCTGCGTTGTTTTTCATCTCCTCACCTCCCAATCAAACATCAACTTTGCTAATATCAAATCAGGCCGCTCTGTCCCCCTCTGCCACATCCTTTAACCTGTAAAATAACCCGCCTCAGCCTGATGAATAATCTACCCAAACAAGCTAGAAAATTTCCATGCAAATGCCAAGGTGCCCATTATTGCCAATGTAACGTGTCATTACGTTGATGCCGTTTGGTTATTTAACTCAGAGGTGTGAAAAATGGAGACTGACGTGGATGAAAGCTCATCAGTGCCGGTTGACTGATGAATGTTTTTAACATGCATGCTGCTAATCATGAGAGAACAGCTGATTGTGTAGGAAAATGATTAATTTGCACAACGATAAAATAGAAAATTTGCCATCACAGCGCAACCACTAACACATAACCCCATAGAAAGAAATGTGTTTATTCTTACTGTTATATATTGTTATGGTGTATCCAGATCAGATCAAAAAGTTCTTTGAAACAGGGATGAAAGTTTTAGTTTTGGTCAACCTGAAGTTCTGATGGGGAGGCTCAAGCTGGAGGCAGTGTTTTTTAATACGACATTATCAGATCAGAAGATCCAGGCTTGGTGATAGCTATCATGACATGTGACCAAATCCACCTGCCTCTCAAAGCATGTGTGTCAATTCTGTGCAATTTAAGGTAATTTAAGGTGAACCAAAGCAGCCTTGATGTCCTTCCCTGCCACGTCGTCCCACTCTTGCTGAGGGACCCCGAGGCGATTCCAGGTCAGACAGGATATGTAATACCTCCTCAAGGAAACATCCAGCAGACATCAGACGCTCCCATCACCTCAACTGGCTCCTTTCCAACATGAAGGAGAAATCATTTCCAGCTCATTCTGGATATCTGAGCGTTTCACTCCTCGGGGTGAGCCCAGGCGAGCACCCAGGGAAGGCAGATCATTAGGCTTCTTCTATCAGTGATTTCATTCTTTTGGTCATTACTCAGAGCTCAGGGATCAGAGGTAAGGGTGTGAATGTAGATTGTGTTTTGCCTTCGGGCTAATGCTTCACACCTACGTCACTGCGGATGCCGCAGCAACAGCAGACGTTGGAAAAGACTGGCAGAACTGCTGCGTAAATGCTGGTGGGTCATGGGAGTTTGCCCGTACACAAATATGAGGGGTCGCAACATTGGTTCCAAGTCCCTCATGGCCTGTAATGACCGGAGTGAGAGCTCTGACATAATGCTCAGCAGTAAGATAAAAGCCATGTAAATGGAAAATTAATCATGCCTCTTTTTATCCCCGTTTTGCACCCGCAGTTTTAGCAGTGTCAGCTGTATAAAGAGGCCCCAACACCATCAGGCAAGCACACTTTCTTCTATTTTATCTTAGTTATAGCACTATGGCTTGTGGGCCTCAAGACATTAGTTGCAGAGCACTTTGTGAAACCATGGCTCTTAACAAGTCCTCTTTTTTATTGCTGCATAATTGAAGCCATTGTATGTCCAAAAAAAATGTGTGCTTAATCAGCATTTTAATGGATCATCTTACCTGCAAGGCCTTCTCATCAAAGGGTCGAAGTTTATTCTGTATCCTGTGTCGGGAACGGCTTTGTGAAGAGGGGTCTGTAGCCTCAATAAAGATTGATGAGTAATCCTGAAGACGATCTGGGGCCGGGTACTTGGCACTGGAGAAAACCTAAACAGACCAAAAAAAGAGGTGATGTAACAGACAGACACAGGGCTAATTATTGTCGTCACTGATCTTGCCACCTTATAAAAGCTGCCTTTCAAAGCGAAGGTGCTCGGTTACCTTGGTGGCCTTCTTACTGCCTTTGATCTTGTCGACGCGGGCCTGAGCTAGTCTGATCCGGTCAGTGATGCTCTTCAGCTGGCAGCGGTTCTTTTCTACACTGTCAGACACCCTGGAAGCCACACACAAACACACACCAACATGAATGTGGACATACACACACAGAGGAAAAAATACATATGGCACAATCGAACATAGAGGAGTGTGTAACTTCAAACACCCTATTCCACTTCTCTCCTATACACTCTGCACAGAGCTGAATTACAAGAATGACTGAATTAATTGTAAGCTTCTTGCATGTATTAAAGATTAAATGAAAGTATTACATAGCTGATTCGGCATCGATATCGATTATCTAATTGCTAACACATCATCTTTCAAAAGATTATATTCATAAAGCAGCCCTGGTAATAGATGTCACTCATTTCATGTAATTACCGGAGGCACCCTGTTCGAAAACAACACAAGTGGTGGTTTAAAATATGGATTCCACATGTAATAGCTTGTGCAATCCATAAACTATGTCAGCGCATGTTTTCTCTGTCCAGAAACAGAAAGTTAGACACTATGTTAAGTCAGAAAATCGTCTTTCTATCACTTTAAAACATTTGACATTTTTGCCTTTAACAAAAAAGTCATTAACAGTCAATCGACAACACAGAGAACTGCAAGCAAATCTCATAATTTGTGAAAATGTAACCAGTAGAAAGATGTTTTAACTTGACTTAAAATATTTAACTAGTCATCACATTAACTGATTATTTAATTTTCTTTTGAGCAACCAATCGAACCAATCCTTTCAGCACTACTTATGTACGATGCATACCATGTGAAGCAGAAATGAACAGTCAAAAGTGACAAATCCTCTCAAGTCAATCCTGTAGTCTGTCACTTGCTTACCAAGGGAAACCATGGCAAAGTCATGTTATAGATACCTGCAACAAACTGGTGGTTTTCATTGTGGCTGTAAGTCTCTACCTCTAGCTCTTTGTGTGTGTGTGTGATTCTGGTCTTGCCTTTTGAAAATATCCGTAGAGATGGTCTCCAGGTAGAGCAATGCATCTGCTATCTGATGGACAGCCTCCTCTCTCCTCAGGTCTGGCTGGATGAGGGGTACTGAGTACACCTGGCCCTCCAGGCAGTGCTTCTGGGTCATCCTAAAGACACAAACGCAGAATTAATCTTAGAATCAAGAACAATGCGACGTGTTGCACGGTCGATCTCTGATCCTGAGCGCAGTAGACATCGGGATCAGTGTGACAGTTTTACAGTTAATCAACCTTTGGCCTGTGCGTGATGATGGCACAACTGGGAGAGAAAGTGCGTAATTTTGATGACAGAATCATTCAGATATTTCACAGTGATTGTTGGTGGTCCCAACTTCACAAAACTATCATAATGTAACCTACAGACAGTCAGGCTAACTAAAGCCGAACCTCTTTACCAAACCACACTTCACGACCTCATCTGACTCTCACATGACTGCTAGAATATGCTTCAACTTAAAACTAGTTACTGTTAAAATGCTATGTTTTCTCTGTTTTAATGCGTAAATCGGCTCAACTTGATCCCAGTAGTTGTATATGTAATATCAACAGCTAATAAACACACTACGGCTGTTTTCTAGCGAAGATATTCCAAAGAAACAATCTATAAATTGAGTCTGTCCATGCTAAAGAAAGCATAGCTGCAAGTCTTGAACCGAATAACAACTGTTTACAATGTCAAACTGCGAAACCTAGTCGCTTTTAAATATTAGTCTCACCTGACCATGGGTGTTGTTTACTTGTTAACGGTTACAGGATATATATAAAGAATAGCTGCTATGCTATCGGTGCTACAATTCGAGCGAGCAAAACAACGGTTCAGCACTTCCGCATCCCCGTGTCATGTGACCACGCCGGAACTACGGTGTTGCATTCATGTTTCCTCAGAAATGTCTGTTTTCTGACATGATCGCTCCTGAACAACTTGAATGAACTGAGCGATTGACGAACGTTATGATATGAGTGGGAAAACACACTTTATCTTAATATTATGATAAAACTCCAAAGCAGTATTCACCAGGAACATAAGAATTATTATTATTATTGACAGTAATATTAATCATATTTTTTGTATTATTTATTAGTCAGTTGTGTGAGATACGATATGTAAAGCAATTCGAGCTGCATCTGCTGAAATGTGCAAGTAAAAATTTCTTCTTCTTCTTCTTCTACTACTACTACTACTACTACTACTACTAATAATAATAATAATAATAATAATAATAATAATAATACGACTAATGGTACACACGTATATTAGCCTACAACAAGTTTGATTGATAATTATTCAAACAGCCTATGATAAGCTATAAAGGAGATATGATGTTTAGATTTAGATTTTACGTGCAGTAACTCAGGCACAGGAAAGTTACTCAGATGTTGAAACTCCTCGAACAGCCTATAGGACGCGCGCTTGCTCCATAGATTTCTAGTGCATGTGCGTAATGACGCATCCGTCCTCCAGCGCCTCCTCCCCCTTGTCACATCTGGATCTGGTTCCTCTCATCAGCACCGCTCAGCGCAGTGGGAGAGAGAGAGACAGAGGGAGGGAGGGAAACGACCGAAGCGGAGGCTAGCTCGGTCGGTGCAGCCTCATCCACAACCGAGCAGAACCAAGAAGAGGACCGAGCAACTCACCTTCTCATCCGCACTCACGGATATATTGCATCTCCTCTGTCCTCCATCCTTCATTCCATCTTCTTTTATTTTTTCTTCTCCTACTCTTCCCTCCTCTTGTCTTGAGTATGATGAGCTCCAGCCTGCTGGAAAACCCGGTGCAGGCGATTCTGTACCTGCGGGAGCTCACCACCATCGTCCAGAATCAGCAGAGTCTCATCCAGACCCAGCGATCCCGGATAGAGGAGCTGGACCGGCGTGTGGACGAGCTCATCGGCGAGAACAGGCACCTGCGGGACGTCAGGCTACAGCAGCATCATTCTTACCATCACCATCATCACCATCACCCCGACCCCAGCTGCCTTCATCATCATCACCACTCTCAGGACCCCCAGCTCAAGACTAGTGCGGGGTCTCTGCCAGACCATGCGGCTGCACCAGCACAGGTCGAGGCGGCTCCGGTGGTCCAACCGTCACCTCCCCAAACTATGGACCCGGGGGACATGCAGCTGGTCCCGGCCGACCCGTCCACGGTTTCTCCGGTTGAAAGTGACCCAGAAAACGGCGGAAGTTGCCACAGCTGCCGCTCTCTGGTTCCAATGACCCCCACAACCCTTTGTCGATCCCTGGCCGTTGCAAGGAAATCCGAGTGAGTAGAGGTTATACAGTTGTTTGAATATGAGTGTGTGTCTTAGAATAGTCCAACAGGGAATACATATGGTCGGCTGTTCAGAAGGTTTCTCTGGTATACATGTTTAAAGCCTCTTGTAGTATTGAATTTGCTGCAGTGTCGACTTATAACCTAAATACATTTCCTACCTTGGTTATAGTAGACTGTTCGGAGACCTTCACAACATTTCTGTTGCATTCGTCTAAAACTGTATAAATAAAGGGTGTGCGTGCGCGCGCGCGTGCGTGTCCTGCAGATTGAGAGACGTTTGATTAATGAAGAAGGCGCTTGCAAATTTCCAATTTTCAGATGTGTGTGTCAGCTAAAGACTGTGCCAGAAGAGGAAGAGGTGGATTATTTAAATGAGAATCTGGATCACGATCACTGGATCATTACATAACAAACAGCTGTAGGCCTATAAGCGCGCGCGTGTGTGTGCATATGTGTGTGTGTGTGTGTGTGTGTGTGTGTGTGTGTGTGTGTGTGTGTGTGTGTGTGTGTGTGTGTGTGTGTGTTGTGCACGCGCGCGCTGGAAGCAGCACAACAAACAGCACAGCGGTCAATGTCAGCTCGAGACAGGAGCAGCTTCACGTGCGGTGATGAGACAACGCGAGTCGCTGTCCGCGGTGCTGCTGGTTTCTCTGTTAATTACTGCACGGGATCTGGGGACTCTCACGGGACCACTGGGCCTCTGATGTTCCTGTATTAGATGAGACACACGTGCACACAGTCATACACACACGCGCGCGCACACACACCACCACCACTACCACCACCCCCTGCCTGGCACCAGAGCCTGATAGTGCAGCAGCACATCACCTTCAGTAATGAGAGAAGACCAATCTCTCTCTCCTTTTTCTCGTTGTGTGTGCGTGTGTGTGTGTTCTGTTCATAAGTTGTATCCCGGCAGGAGTCCTGATTGGTCTCTCTGGGACTCCACCCCCACTGAGGGGAGCAACACAGAGCAGAGGAGGAGTTGAGAGGAGCAGCGGAGTGCAGGAGATACATGTACATTAAAAAAAAGGAGTTGTTGATATTAATTGTACAGTGAACTCTTGAGCTGTGTGTGTTTGCATGGATGTGTGTGTGTGTGAGTACAGTGTCTGTTGCTCTCTTCTATAGTCCTGAAACCTGAGTTGTTCCCTGTGGCAACTATTTGTTATTATTTGACGGGAATCAGTGTAACACCACTTGTTCTTAATGTAAATTAGTTTTACCGGTGAGGAAGAAATTACAATAAATTAATTGTTATTATAAAAGCTGCGGGCTGAAAGCAGCACAGCCACCCACCAGTTGATCAGGCAGAGGAGGGGGCCAGTGGTTTATAACATGGCCTTCCCGTTCCTGCAGTTGCTGAATGACGTGTCCTTGAATGCAACCCTACACCACCACCTGCTCATTGATTTTAAGTCATTCTAGATAAGACTAGTAGCTTAACACCTCATTTCTAGTTTTGCCTTAGGCAGCCCAGGGACGTGGGGTAAGGGTTCAGGCTTTCACTTGCATTTTTTTTGCAGAGGATTCACCTTCTTGTCATTTCCTACTGCATCCTGTCTGCAGCTGACTGGAGATCAGAGCTTCCCTCTGTTTTTCCTGTCGTCAGTGACTTGGGTTAATGTGTTTGTGTGTGTGTGTGTGTGTGTGTGTGTGTGTGTGTGTGTGTGTGTTGGAACAGGGGGAGGGTATGTAGGCATGTGATAGCATATATGCTTTCTTTCACACATCTTACTGTATGCATTTATCTGAATGTTTTATTTATCTGAATGACACAGAGTCCAGTTTTCTTTGCCCTAAAGATAAATGACATGTGGGCAGCGCAGGGTTGGCTGTGAGTGTGTCTGTGTGCTTTGCATTGTTGTCAGTATTGCAGATGCACATGGATGGGCCTATGGGGGGAGAGACAGGATCCTCTCCTCCGCTCATTCTCTGTCTCTCTCTCCAGCTGAGCCTCCTATCTGCCCCACTTAGCCCATGGAGCGAACGGTAATCAGCCATTCTCAGGAGAGAAAAAGGCAGGGAGATAGAAAGAGGAAAAAGAAAGAGATGCATGCTCAGTCGTTGTCTTTGATGGAGCCCTTGGAGGTGTCTAGAGCAAGGAGCTTGAGGCTGACACTAGAGTGGACCAGTGAACGGGAAGGAGGCTGAGAGACGGGGGGAGGGGGGCGGGCAGAGAAAGTGGCGATGAGAGAATAGGGGGGGCGTTCAGTGCACAGAGAGAGATACAGGTACAGGGAGAGACCAAAACAGAGTGGGGGGAGATGAAAAAGAAGAGTGCATTTGGGGTAGCTGTCTCCTCAGTTTATTTATCTTGCTGGCAGACAAGTAGATAGGCTGGACAACAGAGGGACAGGCTGTGGCATCCTGTGGTGCAGTGGAAGGTGCACACAATGTACTGGCAACGTTTTGAGTCCAAATGGAGCTGCTCTTGTTGCACGTCAACACTCTCTTCTGGATACTGATGAAAAGCATTGCATTTAAAGTACTCTTACAAAACAGGACAGAGGAGAGGGGTGGTGTGAGGGAGTACGGGCCACAGAGAGACACAGAACACGGGCCGACAGCAGGAGGAATGTACTGTTAAAATATTCACCTGTTCCCTTTGTAAGCATTGGAGGCGGATGGCCGTTATGTGTGTATCTTGTACAGACAGATGGATGGACCTGCTGAGAATGTGTGTGTGTGTGTGTGTGTGTGTGTGTGTTTGTGTGCGTGTTTGTGTGCTCAGGGACCCGAGCAGCCTGGCCTGTTCCTCAGGGCTGAACTGTTTTGTATCAGCCTGGCAAAATAATTTAGCTCGTTTACCGATGGGGAACAGGACTTAGCTCTGCAAGTTCAGAGTATTTACATTTTGGGTTATTAAGGTTATTATCAGCTCTCTCTACCATAACCCCCATTTAAACTTAAATTTGTTTGAGTTTGATGTGTGTGTGTGTGTGTACAAATACACAGAGCTCTCTGTTCTCAGCTTTGAAAAGCAAAGTTTGTCATGCCCATCTAATCTTTGAGAAGATTTTCCCCACTTCCCTTTTTCTATTTTGATTTCTATTGTATTGTATTTTGGCATATATTGTTTGTCTCATTTTAAAAGTAATACTTTGACAATTTGGGAATACGTTTATTTGTTTTCTTGCAAAGATTTATGTGACAGGATAGAAACTGCTCTCACATCTGTCTGTTGAATATGAAGCTACAGGCAGCCTCTTTTAGCTTTATTTGAATAAAAACTGGAAAAAAGGGGCAAACAGCCTGCCTGGATCTATCCAAAGGTAACAAAATCCACCCATCAACACTTCTACAGCACATGAATTAACACATTACACCTTACTTGTTCCGTTAGAATCAATAAGTTGTTGTTTCACATTGTGAACTTGATACAGAAAGAAGGTTCATGATGGAAACAGTGTGTCTCTAATAAACTGCTGACAGTGTGCAGCAGGGTGTGAGTTAGATAACACAACAAGTTTGACCTTGTGACCCCCAAAAACCCTACAGCACGTATAAACTGAACTCCTGCACATGTGCACTGCACAGATCTATGGGCGTTCAATTCATTTGTATATTATAAAGAGGAGATGAGATTAAAGAGACCCATTAACTCTGAAGAACATGGATTTTTATATCTCAGTGGATGTTCTCTAATGCCAAATAGTTTAGATGAAGAAATACATTCATTTCATACAAGAAAATCCTAATGTACAGATCAAAGAGCTCAAAGGTATAATTGAAAAAGTAATTGAGTCATAAAAAACAGAATTATATTAACCTGCAGGTAAGCTGGAGGGGAAAACACGTATCAGTCAGTAGGATGCATGAGAGTCTGACTGATTGATGCTGGTTAACGTAACTGATCACAGATGGTGTATTTGATTTCATTTGTTATCTGGTTCTCTGGGCCTGGTGTTTGAGACATGAAGGAGAAAAGCACAACAAAGACAATCCGTGCGCTGAAAAATTAATGTTGAGATTCAACATAATTGTTTTAGAGATTTTTGAACCCCCCTGGGAGCTGTTAAAAGAAGGCAAGTGCTTGTCTACTGAGAGAATTACTGCAAAAAAAAAAAAAAAATCTCAAGAAAAATAAACAAAACCAAATATATGAATAAATGCAGTGCACGAATGCAGTGTGGATACTGGCTCTCAAAGTTTTAACACCAGGAGCAAGAGGCACCGCAGAAGTGCTGCTAAATGGAGAACGAATCATTAACAGTATGTTTGCATGTGTGTCTGTATGAGGGGCGTCAGTGGTGAGGTAGGTGTCACAACAGATGGGGAAGTATTATTCATAGAAACCAACTGAGAGAAGTGTTAATCAGAGACGTTCAAAAAAAATGACATCATTGTCCCTTTAAGTCTGTGGAAGTTGCTGTTAAAAGGTAGCTTTTTATAGCTCGGACTGTCACACCGAGTCTTGCACTGACTCTGACTGCCTGTCACTGTGGCTCTGTGTCACAAGCAATATGCTGAGCCCAGGTCAGAAGACTTACTGTAGCGTAGCCAAGAAATTCACTGTCAACTGAATGCTTTCAGCTCATTGTTGAAGGGCCCAGTGTGACCCAGAGTCTCACCCACTCCTCTTTAAAGAAAATAAACCCCAAAGATATTTTTTAAAGTCGGGATCATGCTCATTTTTATGCCTCTGATGGTGGAAGGAACCCTGCACCCATAAGGTCAAAGGCTCAATCTATGCAACATCTCGAGCACGATGTGTCTTGCTTTATTTATTTTATGTTTTTGTTCTTTTCACTCTAAATTGCTCCAGATAAGAACACCAGCGAAATGGCTGAAATATGAATGTAAATGTAAAATGCATGAGAGAGACATAAGAGAGGCGAACTTAAGAGGAGACAGAGCAGGAAACAGAGCTTGAGTAACCATCTGTCCAGATTGGGTTAGGGAATTCTGCTAAATCACCACAGAGCTGATGAATCGGACGGGAGGAGACGTAAACAAGCACATCCGCACACACAAACATATAAATACTCACGCTCATCCTAAGCGTTCTCAGCCTTGAATTGACCTACATAGGGTATTTACCCCGGGATCAGTGCCAAATTGTAAACAGAACCCATGGAAATAATCCAGAAGAGTCTAATGAGAGCCTCTCCGGGATCCTTTGGGATGTTGGACTAAGAATGAACATAAGGAGGAATATGGAAACAAGGCAAACAACCAGCAGCAGCCAATAATAACTGAATGACATGCTGTTCTTCCAAATTCTTTCTGCCTCTCCTCTTTCCTCCCCCTCCTTGCTTAACTCTCCTCCTCTCTCATCTGGCCTTCCACAGGAGCGAGACTGTGCTGCATCAGTTTTGCTGCCCCGCCCCTGAACACCCAGAGGCCGACACCACCGGCTCATCCAGGTAAGAGCGACCTATCACAGCCCGTTTCCACATTTTTTGCACCTACAGCGTGTTCTCTTCCAAGCAAACTTTGCGTCTCTATCTGTGCATGCGTGTCATCTAACTGAATCATGTCCACACCCGGGCTATTTAATCATGCTTGTTAGTGTGATCTCAGCGCTGTATGTGAGTGTGAATTGGTGTATTTCTGGATGTGTGGAGCCTGGAGTCTCAGTGAGAGAGCTCCATAACAAACCTATAGCTCTTACAGCCTCAAGGGTAACTCACATATAGAGAGTCAGAGAGTGAGAGGGGCCTGGAGGGTCTGAACTCATATTACGACTATAAAAGTGCCCATGGCAACCCAGTAATGACACTGTGAAGGGCTACCACTTCCATAGTAACTGGAGAATATAACTTTCTGCGTGGGCAGCGTGTCTATTTGTTGTGTGTGTTTGTTCTTTTTGTTTCTCCTGCGTGCACAGGGGCGTGTGAATGCATGACGCCGTGTCTCACTTGGCACGAGAGCTCTGTTGTAAAACTTTGAAAATCAGATTTTGTCATGTCTCTCAGTGATTACTGTCCCCTCCTCCAGGATTCCTCCCGTCTTTTAATCCTCTGTCCTCCGCGTCTAAATCCCGTCTTTTCCAGTCATGTCTACTCTTTCTGTCTCTTCATCTGATGTCTTTCAGATGAAGTTGTTTATTCCAGATTGCTTCTCCACTCGTGATTTATCTGCCTGATGGAAGACCTTGTCTTTTCTAATCATATCTCTCCACGATTATTTATATCACTATCAAGCCTCTCTCTCCTTCTGTTTTTATTAATATCAATCTGCCTGATGCAGAAGAGCGAATAACACCGTAGCTCATTATTATCATCATGTGAAGTTGTGTGAGCCTGGTGGCTGCAGCACCTCTGTTCACTGACTGTCATTCACTGATTCCATCGGAGCACACAAACCTCCCCAAGAGATGTCATGAGATCCGCCTCTAGTCTAACCTGCTGTATCTTTTCTCTCCTCCATTCAGCCTGTGTGTGTGTGTGTATATGTATGTGTGTGTGTGTGTGTGTGTGTGTGTGTGTGTGTGTGTGTGTGTGTTTCTCCCCTGGCTGTACAGTACTGTAAGTCTCTAAGGGACCTTGAGAGATGCCATTTGACAGATGCTCATTTCTCTTCCTCCATGACGTCACACGAGCAGGCGGAGCAGGATTGTGTGCCTGGTGTGTTTATTGGCGCTATGCATGTGAGTGTATGTGTGTGGGGGTGTGTGAGATAGAAGGAGAGAGAGTATATAGCGGCCATATCATTATGGAGGCTTTTGCTGTCCAGATGCATTAACAGCTCAACTCTTGCTTTTAGATCCTCTAATGTATTCTAATGTACTCTAATGTATTCTGATGCAGCGCAGGGGCATGGCAGTGTTTTAATAGAGGTTTTGGTAGAGACAGCCTCCAGCATGCACACATCAACACAGTCTCTTTATGTCTTCCTGTCTCCTCTCCCTGCTTCTGTCTGAGTCTTTCCTCTGGTTTCAGCCTCTTTCTAAGTCTCTGGCCTTTATCTCATTTAAAGATAGGGCCAAGCTTCTCTGGCCCTATCTTGGACTTTTAGCTGGGGACGCACAATATTTGCTTTCACAGCAATCAAAGAAAACAAAGAGGAACTTTAGTGATGCACTCATTATTTAACCATGAGCAGGCTTTTTAGTCTCCCCAGTCCTGTTTTGCACTAGTCCCCCTTGTGTAAAAATTATTAGCGTAAGCATTATCTGGATGGAAGAAAGATTGCACAAGCACACAACACCACGCACACACACACACACACACACACACACACACACACACACACACTCATAATTGCACGCCATTATAAAACCTCTTAGGGTGGGATCATATCTCTATGCTTACATCAGTCCACTTTGGCCATATAAAAGGTGCTGAATGTCAGTGTTTTGTGTCTTTTAGAGGAGGTGCAATGTCAGAGATGTTGGCCACTACACTTTTTCTTCTAAAATTGACCAAAAGTTGGGTTAAAAAAAAAGGACACTTTCTGCTGTGTCATGCCAGTTATTTGCTTCGGTAAGCCTTACATAGCTTTCACAGAATTTTGATAATGCTGTCATGTAAAAGGACATTGTTCCATCTGTGGACAGGGCCTGGGATTATGTGAGGAGGATGGGACACTCTACCAAGGGCGGTTAGCACTAGGAAACACATTCCACAGTTGACTCAGACTCAGGCTGGACTCAGACATATTTTTGTGTAGTCGTTGCTTCCAGCTGCTGCTGTATTACAGAAATGAATGTTTATTAAATATCTGTGCAGTCAGATTTGGTTATTCTTGATTTCTTTCTGCAAGTCATGTTAGACTTGGAGGATGTGATAGTCAGTCTGTTACTGTCTTGCGTTGCTGCCAGTGTTTTTGAACACTTACATGATCTCATTGACCTATTCTCTTCTTTTTATATATCTTAGCAGCACAAGATGTGCTGAGAGGATGAATGTTATGGAATAGTAATTTCGTAGAATAGTAACTTCACTTCTGCAGGAAATTCAGAGTTATACGGTTCATCACACCTGCCACTAAATTGTTCATCCAAATAATGTCATCGCCATGGAAACAAATCAGCTTTCAGAGTCTCGTGCATAAAATCAGATCTGATTTAAATGATGAAACATCATTGTAATTTTCAACAGGGAGATACTGCTTTGTAAGGTTGGGAACCACTGGATCGACTGATGAATATAAATGTAAGCATCAATAACAAAGTTCGTGTAAATATTCACTGTGTTCCACTTCCTAAATGTGGGAATTTGTTGCTTTTCTCTGTTATATATCTTTGGACAGACAACGTCTTTAAGTTAAATTGCTGACAGACATTATTCACAGATTGATTGGTAATGAAAGTAATGATGCTCACTGTTACTATGCTAGGGTAAAGCAGTACATTTGAATATGTTGGAAATAGTAAATGAGTGGAGGGAATGGTTCTGGACACATCACAAGTCTACACTTAAAAATGGGTCCTCTCATGCTGGTCACATGTCCCAAGTTTCACTCCTGCAACCTGCAGTGGAGCCACAGATCTGGCCAAATAGGAGCGGACACATAAATTCAGTCATCCTTGCCCCGAGCCACCGCAGCCACGCATCACTCTCCACCTGCTGCTTCCCTCATGAACCTCCTCACACTCCGCACAGTTGATGAGCTGCCACTGCGATAACACAGCAGAGTTTTGAAGGTCAGTAGGATGGACTGATAGCTTTCTGTTATTTCCTTGGCAGCGGACAGATGCTGAGCCTGGAGGATGGAACGTCCTCCGGAGGTGGACAGGAAGTGGAGGGCACCAAGAGAGAGGGACCCAGCGAGTATGAGATCACCCTGGAGAATAAAAACAAGCAGGTATGCTCTTTTTTTTCCAGTGCGTGTGTGTGTGTGTGCGTGTGTGTGTGTAGGCCCTGTAATCGCACAGAGGGAGTCAGTGAATGCTGATTCCTCTACCTGTTTAATGTGAAGAGGTGTGTGAAGGATGATCATTTGACATTGCGCCTTGCGTGACAAAAAAGATTCCCGTTGAAAACTATTTCTGTCTGTGTTGACATGAACGACAACACCAGCGGTTCCGCTGCCACAGCGACAAGGAACACGAAAGATGCTAGGTTGTCATGGTAACAGCTAATAACTGCTTCTGGCGGCTGGAGATGTCTTTATTTCTCATACCAAACTGCTGAAGGGTCTGCTGTTGCTGCTGCTATTGCTGCTGCAGTGCGAGTGTGTGCGCGTATGTGAGTGTGTGTGTGTGTGTGTGTGTGTGCACATTTTGTGGGCGTGCTTGCCTGAGAAGACACACACACACACACTCAGGCACATGTGTGGCTGTCCTCCTTTTTCTCCCTCTCTGTCTCTTCTTCCCTTGCCTCCCACTCCCCACTGCCGCCGCCACCCTCCATCTCCCTCCTGCTGAAGATATAGGAGGGCAAAAAATTCTGGAGGAAGCTAAAATTTGGGGCTGAGCTGCTCTGCCAACAAACGGCACGGGGACAGGCTTGTGCGGGTGTTTACTTTTCTTTTCATTTTCTCAACAGCACCTTTGTCAGAGCCCATCCATCCTCCTTCCCATGGCCCTTCAAACATTATTAGCAGTTGAATGATGATAGATGATGTTTACTTTGGCTCTAATGCCATAAACCCTCACCAGATTTAAAAGAGTGGACAGATAAGTGAGAAGGATACTTCTAAGGTGAAGGGTGTGAATTTTAGTGATGCTCACGTTTTTTTGATCTTTTGTCGACATGGTCACAAAATGGCAACATGTTGTTTGCCTGCTGGTGGATGAATAAATATTTTTCAGTGGCTGCTGTGTGCTTTGCAGCATTACTCTTGCAGTGCCATCAGTGAGTTTCAGAGCCTTGTAAACATGTTTGATATTTAAACTCACTCCCCCTCACTCTCTTCCCATCCCCAGATAGAAGAGCTGGAGCAGAAGTATGGAGGCCATCTCATAGCGAGGCGGGCAGCCCGTCGTATCCAGACGGCCTTCCGTCAGTACCAGTTGAGCAAAAACTTCCAGAAGATCCGTAACTCTCTCTCGGAGAGCAAGCTGCCCCGCCGGATCTCCCTGCGCCATCCCAGCCCTTCAGGCCGAAACCGCAATGCAACCCAGAGACATAGTTACAGCCTGCATCCAGGAGGAGGACAGATACCGTTACGCTCCAAAACTCCTCCCCCGCCCCCGTGTCGCTCCACCTCTCTGCCCCCTTCCCCTGCTTCTGCCCCAGCAGCTGCTCCCTCTCCCGCCCCAGGCCCAGCCCCACCTCAAACCCCTGGACAAACACTCACACAGCTGGAGGACTGCTTCTCTGAACAGGTGAGTGTTTCCATTTCGTGTTACTGGCCCCATAGGCTTAAATTAAGTAGGGATGCAAAATGGTTCAGAAAAAAAGTTTAGCCACCAGCTAGCACCATGATTCTAAGAATAGCAGTGTCAGCCAGGTGGTCCACCATGTTGGTTCAGACTGAAATATCTCAACAGAAGAAAAAAGAAGCTTGCTGTCTGCAAACTGAGAAACATCTGATTCAGCTGCATAGTGCTGGAAGACGTGAGGAAAGGATGTTTCAGCTATAACTCAACAACTATTTGATGAATTGCCTTTTTTTTCAAACATTCATGATGCTCAGAGGATGAATTTCAATGAATTTAGTGAACTTTTAAATTATCCTGTGAGATATCTATAAGATTCTCACACACAATGAATCCTAATGACTTTTCATCTAGCGACATCATTAGGTCAAAAATTAAATTCGCCCAATCCTTCACCCTAACTCAAGTAAAGAACAGACACTCAGGGGCTGACCTGGCCTTATGTTTACATCTTTATTTGCTTAGACCACACTGTCTGACATCACTGGCTTTATAGGCAGTTTCATCTGAATGCTGTGGTCTGCTCAGGAGCCAACCACCATCACTGTTTATCTAGCTCCTCTAGCCATACATATAGTCACCAATTAGCAACCCCTCTGGTATGAGAAATATCTCTCACATGAGTCATGTCTGTATGTCTCTTGACCCGATTAAGTCATTTGTTTTGAAGTTTTTTTTTTTTTTCATTATATTTGCAGCTTCATTCCTTGGCCCAGTCAATTGATGATGCTCTTCGTGGTTGGAGCTTGTCAGAGGGCGGAGAGGGGAAGGGGCTACTGATGGACCCCGGGGCCCTCCGTGCAGCTGCTGAGAGCGCTTGTCTGCCACGCAGTGCCAGCTCGCTGCTCATGGCCTTCAGGGATGTTACTGTTCACATCGACAGCAATAGCTCCTACACCATCTCCTCCGCCACCACCACGACCACCACTTCTCTGGGCAATGCAGGCGGAGGAGAGCCGGGCAGCAGGAAGACTTCTGTGAGCGGGATGGCTGGGGGAGGAGACAGCCTGTCGGCAGAGGAACCAGAGTTTCCTGCACCTCCGCCGAGTGAGGAGCTGGAAATGGTTGATCTAGGATCCAGGAGGGGTTCAGCAGTGCCAGCTCCAGGCGGAGGGATGGAGGCAGAGAGCGGCTCAGACAGACTGGGGTCCACCTCCACTTCTACCTCTACTTCCACCTCTATCTCCACCTCAGCCCAGTCTAACCAGCAGCCTGCTCAGATTTACACCCAGTACCAGCAGTACCACTACACTCATCCTCAGCAGATCCCTGGGGGGCCGAGCCCTGAGGCCCTGCAGGCACTGGTCGTCTCTCTGCCCAGGGACCGCTGCCAGGATCCAGCCTCCTGCCGCTCGCCAACACTGTCCACAGACACACACCGCAAACGCCTCTACCGCATAGGACTCAACCTCTTCAATGTGTGAGTGGGTCGGCAACACACACGTGCACCCTGACACACACAGAGAATTGCGAGATGTTTGTGCACCCTGTGGCTCAGGGTTCAGAATACACTTATTACTGTTTGTGTCTAGCAAATCTCCAACAGCCCAGCAAAACTGCTCTAAGCAGCTGCTCATTAGTGTTTGTAATAGTTGGGAGGAGCTCCCTGTTCAGTGCCATCTTGTGATGTTGTGATGTCAATGAAAAAAAGAGATGGGGGGGCGACGAAGAGAGGAAGAGCGAGAGAGATAGAAAAGAGGGAAAATGCAGTTGAAGAGGAGAGGCAGTCAAGGAGGTCATGAACAATGTGAGAGTCTCTCAGTTTCTATAAATAGAGTCCACGGTTGGCCTGCACTTATTACTCGTTAATACAAATTAAAGTAAATTAACTCATATGCATCAGTGACAGTGGGTCTGATCCAAAAGTCCAGAGCTAACAGCTTTTGCGCATGAATGCACATTTCCTTTCCTCTTTTCTTTCTCTTTATGCTTTATCTTACACACACACACACACACACACACACACACACACACTCACTCACTCACTCACTTTCTCACACACATTTTAAGCAGCCTTTCTCTCAAACACAGTGTTACACATTCTCTTTCTCACTCAGACCCACACACCTATCTGCTTGAACGCACAAACACATCACACATGCGCTGTTTAACTCTAACACTATCTGCTTTTCTGCTGTCGGCTCTCTGCGGGCAGGAACCCAGAGAGAGGCATCCACTTCCTGATCACGCGTGGTTTCGTACCGGACACGGCCATCGGAGTGGCTCACTTCCTGCTGCAGAGGAAGGGCCTGAGCAGACAGATGATTGGAGAGTTCTTGGGAAACAGCAAGCTGCAATTCAACAGAGATGTCCTTGAGTGAGTCTTCACTATTTGTATCTGGCAACATAAATGCATCACACATATACATATGGTTGGCTTTTGATAGCATTTTTTCAAAGATTCAACTGCACTTCATGGTCTTCATCACTAGATGGAGTTTGCAGCAGAAGCAGAGATATCCTGACTTTTAGTCCGTACTATGGATCAAGATCCAAAACATGCTGGAACATAAACTTCCCAAACTTCAGACTCAATAGAGTAACTGGTAAATGCCAACATCTTTTAAACTCCACACTTTGAATAGCAGACTTTCTTGGGTTATTTTCTCAGACTTTAGAAAGCTCCTCCAGAGCCACAGAAGACTTTATGCAAGACATTTGCACAGGCTGACTCATCCTCACGACAAGGAAACGTGTGTAAAATTAGCAGAGTGCTTTTTTTAATCAGATCAACTTTGGAGTTGCCAGGTTCTGAAAAATCCCATCCCAATCCCGATTTTCATCTTTAGCAAACCTTTAGCTCATCATCAAGACCCCTCTAATGGACCATTTGACCACTTGGCGTGTGGAAAAGTGCTGCAAAGCATCTGGACCAAAGTCAAATTTATTTACATCTTATTGACATTTACAGCTGCCGACTGGATTTGATAATTTGCCGTTTAACTAAATGACTCACTGGATTTGACATAACAAGCTCACCTCAAGGTCCGTTTAGTAGCTGTTCTGGAGATTTCCACAATATCACATGGTCCTCATCAGCAGACCGAGTTTGCTTAATTGCCACCACACTGCAGATGTGAATTATTCCGAGCACCTTGAGGACATCTCCTCCATGCTGTCTTTAAAGTAAATGATTGAAGTTCCTTCATGACCTTGGAAACAATCCCATCTCAATTTCCATTTAGTGGTTCTGGAGCTTTCACTTGTATCTGTGTTTGTCGTGTATCCATGTATCAATGCTGCTCTTTACAGCTGAAAAAGAGAGGAGATAAAATATTTAGTAAGTAATTTGTTAGACTCTGACTTTAATGCATTCAGGTATTTCAAAATATCTAAAATAGAGTAAGCTCTTGGAGCCTAACCTGACATATAGAGTACACATGATGACAAACACGCACGCACAGTCACTTGACATGCAGCACTACATGCATACATAAATGCAACACATCCATGAAAGACGCATTTACTTAATGCTTTCACACTCACCCTTTTTGCATCCAACCAGTGTAGACAGGGATCCAGGATAGAGAGGCTTTTTGCTGAGGTTGTTGCAGAGACTGTAGAAATAGGTCACTGCGCTGAACACACACACACACACACACACACACACACACACACACACACACACACACACACACACAAGCACACACCCTCACTTTCTTTCATTCAGATACATAGACACACATGCTTGGACACAAACTCGCACATGCACACGAACGTGTAAGCACAATCTTGTGTATGTACTTCCTCCATTGCTCCAGCCTGTCCTCAGCCTTTCATGTACCTCTCTCGCCCCCTCACTCTTAAGATATCATTATTTCATCCTCTCATCTCTCTCTTTCCTTCCTTCTTATCCCCCACTGTCATCAGACCCTGTCCTCTCCATTGATTTGCATGTGTGTGCAAACATGTTGTCTCTATGTGCGTCTTCCAGGTCAGTGGTTCTGTAATTGAAGTATGACTGTAAGAGGACGATTTGCCATCAGCACTTGGGTACTCATAGTTTGATGCACATACACAAAAACACACTTGGCGCAGGCTCGCTCACTCACCTTCGCATTACAGCGACACACTACGACTAAGCTAAACCTCACTCTCCTTTCTCTTTTCTTTTTTCTCTCTCTGTCTGTCCCTTTATAGTTGTGTTGTGGACGAGATGGATTTCTCAGGCATGGAGCTCGACGAAGCCCTGAGAAAGTTCCAGGCTCATGTTCGTGTTCAGGGAGAGGCGCAGAAAGTGGAGAGACTCATCGAAGCCTTTAGGTGAGACTGTCAACTCGCTCACAACCAGGCCTCGCTGATTAACGGGCTCTGCCTTCATTTTTTAAAACAATTCAACACAACAACAGTCCATCACATGGCTGAGCAGGGCTTGTTAGGGCACTCTTTTTTAAAACGAGTAGACCTCTTGCCTGTAGCCACCTATGCAAAACAAGAAAAAACATGTCCAAAAAACATGACATGTAACCAAGCCCACATATTTTGCAATAAAATAGAATAAAAAAAGAGGCATTTTCTGATCTCATTTTGCAGCCTTGGGGTTGTAGACAGCCCCAGAATGGCATACTAATAGGCTGATTTTATAGACACAGTGTTTAACTGGTACTGCTAGCTCACTGCAGCAGGGTGTGATGAAACCAAAGCCTTGTATCATTAACAAATTGCACTGATTGCCTGTAACCTTTGACTAAACTCAGCAGTGTTTGATTGTCAGCCAATCGTAGCGGAGATCTGAGCTGCAGGCAATCAGTGTGCGTTCCATCAGTACAAAAATAGATGCTCCATTTCACAACTTTCTCCCCTGTATGACACACAATTAAACAAATCTTCGGGTTTTGTGGGTTGTTTGTATGTGCCTGACAGTTGCGTGTCCATTTCCATCCAAAATTACACATGAATATGAAAAAGAGCATATTTGGTACTCATGAGGTTTTAGCCTTGGGTTGGTTTTCTGCTCATTTTGTCAGTGCTGACTGCTGCCCTCCAGTCACTAAAATTCATGAGCATATCTGCTAAAGAAAACTCATTTAAATACCAAGAGGGCTGCGAGAGACCTTATGTAGTTTGAACGCTCCCTTTGTGCCTTTGAGTGGACTGTCAAACTTTGCCTCTAACAAACTCCTGGACACAAACTGTTTTTTTTTTTATGATGCTATTTTACCTTCTCACTGAAAATTCTTTGAGGCAAAAAGAGACAGAAACTGCAACTGCAACAGGCGCCTCGTCTCCTGGCAGGCATTGTCCTTGAAATGTCCTGGCAATGTCCAAAGATTGCTCCTGGGACTAAAAATGCAATAAAAATGGCCATCATTGTTTTCCCTTTCAGAGTAATTGGTTGCATTGCCGTGTACATTTAATCTCCCTCTGCTGATACGCTGCTCTTTCCCTCAGGATTACCAACAATGTCACCACCAGCGTATGAATTGAGCCACTGCCCCTTTCAAGTCATTAACCAAGATGTCCTTCTGAATTACACTAAATTGCTAGTATCTTTCAATGTTAGGGGAGTGTAATCACCGTAGAAAATGTGCTGCATGTTAATTGTCTGCCAACCCCTTTCTGTATATATGATGTGTGATCCTTGTTTGGCTGAGCTGGTGATTTTGATTTTGTTGTTGTTTTTTTTTGTGGCCTTAAAGCTGAACTTTTCAGACTTCTTATTTTTTGGTTAACAAATCAGATGGAAAAAAACAAAAACAAAATTATATTAGTTTCTTAATACCTTCTTTGCATCTGTGGCACTCAGCACATTGGTTCTTACCGAAGACTTAACGCTTTAACAAGATTTAGAAGTACTGGGCAAAATTCAAATTGGCAATTGCATGAAATAAGAAGTTAGGGGATAACCAAAGTTTTTATAATTCATCTGTTTCATGGCAATCCATCCAGCAGTTCTTGAGACATTTAAAACTGGACCGCACTGGTGCACTTACTCTCTAAAAAAATATATATATACATTACAAATATATCGTCAATTTTTTTTTTAAATTTCCTAAAAGAGCAGGGCACTGTAGTTTTTATGAAAAATTGCTCAGACAAGAATAATTAGCATGTGTTTGGGACTATTTTCAGCTGCGGATTAATGCACATTTGGCACTCTAATGAGTGTTTACAGCAGCAGGACAGCATATGCAGGATTGTTATGATAAAGGAACACATCACTCAGTGCTGAAGTGTGACTCACTGATGTATTTTCCCTATAGCAGGCTGTGGATGCATGAGCTTGTTCGAGGGATTCATTCACTGTTGGGTTTTTTGGATTTGAGAACATTTAGACAAAATATGGACTGCTGCCATTCCCGTCCTTTAAGAAGAGTTCTTACTCCAAGCAATAAGTGGTGAGGGAAGAGAGGAGAAGGAGCAGTCATGGCACTTCCCCTCTCTGCTTCTGATTTGAGGGCCAATCAGAACACCCACCATGGTCATCAGTTAATCACATCACACTCAATCATACGTGCTGAGCCCCTGGGTGCAGATTACAAATTCATCAGTGATCTGAGACCACACTGTCTGTAGCTGGAGCTGTGAGTATAGGTCAGAAACGAGCGGGCTTTATCGGGACAGCCAGACACCCGATGCCATGTCTGTTACGTAACAGTTGTTATGTCATCTGTTTGAAGCGTGTTGTACTCGTGTCGTGAGTAGTTCCTTTTATATGAAGTGGTATTTGTGCCAGCTGGCATGCAACTTTCATATGCAGATATAAAGACGAGAGATTGGAAGCTAGTGTTTAAATAAACTGGTTACATAAGAAGAAGATCCACGCTTGAAAATGTGTGAATGAAGCACAAACACACATGCACACATGCGCGCACACAATGTTTTATTCACTCAGCTGTTTGCTCACTTAGTGCGTGAGCATGTATGTATGCTCTGACACATTTATGCACATGTCCATTCGCATGCATACACACACTTACAGGAGATCTCGCCTCGCCTTCAGTCTTTGATGAATTTGCCGCAGAGTTACATCAAGTTGGCAAATCAGGGGGCTCGTTTGTGCCTCTGTGTGCCTACAGTATGTATGTGCATGTGCATATTATATCTGAAGCAGCGTTTGTGCCAAGCAGGAGCTATTCTCCCTCAAACAGAGGCTTTGCTACTGAACTGGGATGTCATCGATTGATACCCTGCAAGTTCTCTGGCCTTAGATCTCATGTGGGGTCTGGGAAAAGGCTTTCTGGATGTGCAGGTCTCAGATGTGGCCTCTCGCTTGCATACGCTCTGACAAGTACATAGTCCTCTGGAGTAGAGCAGCCTCTCCATGTCTGCATCCTGCCTGGCTGCAGAGATAAAAGCCTCCCACCACTGAAATGCCCCACTGTATAAGTGCAAGTGACAGTAAGAAAGGGAGATGTGGGGGAAGGAGGGGTAGATGTGAGAGTTTGTGAAGCCTGTGGGCAGCGAAGGAGCAAAGCTAGTCCGAATGCAGCATCTCTGGTTCCACAGCAGACTGGACAGTGCTGCCCTAGCACAGAACCATTTTGGACTGGTGAATGTCTCCTGTGTCCTGTCATTTATGGTACAGTGACTGCTCCTCACATCTGAGTAGACGCTTTAATTAGACTTTGTGTCAAATAGTCCGATTATAAACCAGAGCAGCTTGTAGGGAGACATATCGACCTTAAAATCAGTCTGAATGCCTCCATCTCACAGCAGGAGCAAGCAGTTTTTTAAAGGCCATTCTCTACATAGCCATTAAAATTTAACAATTTATACTCATCTCCTATCACGATGCACTGCCTGATTTTGTTATTGTGCCCAATCGCACCCCAGAAACCCAAGATCCTCCCAGCTCATTGCTGATATTTTGTAACATAACACAATTTGAGCTGAGAGGAAGTCTTGCAATTTCGGAGTGCAATTGGGCACAATAACAAAGTCACTGAGAACACTGAGATCATTAAGATTTGGTACATTGGGTCTGTGAGCCTGGAGATACAGGAGTGTTAAGAGGTGTTTCTAATATTCAGACTTCCCTCATTGATTATAAATTTTAATGTGCTGTGATTTTGTATGGCTGCTACCTTGGCCAGGTCTCTCTTGTAAAAGAGATTTTCGATCGCAATGGGACTTCCCAGTAAAATAAAGGTAAAATAAATAATTGGGGTGGACAAAATATTATGAAGTATAAAGAAATATAATTTAACAGCAGCACAAACAGCATCCTCTAAAATCACCACAAGTTGAGTCAGCACATCCCTAAAAAAGTTCAACATCAAAACCTTCATGATTGGTGGAATTTATTACAGGACTGTTTAGCGAGGTGTACCTAATAAACTGGCAGCTGAGCGTGATTTGATGTCAGTCCAGCAATAAAATCCAGCAGTTTCTTAAATCATCTCAGTTGATGTAGTAATTTATGTTTGTGTTGCTGCACAGTTGTACCCTGTACTGGATAGATGATCTTACCCAATCAGCTGCAGAATCTGATTGGTTGTTGTCATGAGGAACAGTACAGTAAATGTTGTTATATGTGTTTAGATAATGCCAAATCAAACATATAACTCAGCTGTCCTATTTTTCATCCACAGCCAGAGGTACTGCATGTGTAATCCTGACGTGGTGCAGCAGTTTCACAACCCAGACACCATCTTCATCCTGGCCTTCGCCGTGGTCCTCCTCAACACTGACATGTACTCTCCCAACATCAAACCGCAGCGCAAAATGGGCCTCGATGACTTTATACGCAATCTAAGAGGTCAGTGCGTGCAAATACGGCACTGCCGGTGCACCTATGAGAGATAGAGAGTGTGTGTTTGTGTCATTTCGCTGTGTGAACTGACTTGTGGGAAGTGGTTATTATAAGCAGAGAGTTTGAACATTGGTTTTAGATAGTAACCGCACATACACACACATGCCCATTTCAAAGTTTTTACTGCAGATCACGATGAGGAGATCCATTGGAGAGATTTGCCAGGAGGAACGATAAGGAAGACGAAAAAGAGAGCAGAGGGCAGGGGAAGTTTCACAACAAGCTCTGTCTTATCATCCTCGCTATCAGTAATTTGAGTGACAGCTTGTTGAAGTGAAATAAATTACTCAAAGAGGCAGCGGATGCTTGCCTCCGCTCGCTACCATCAAGAAAACCATCAGCTGTGCAGGGTGAGATTTCTGATATCCTTGAGTCAGAGCTCTGCCCCAGAGACCGTGGCGTCGACCCATTTAATTGAGGCTCACTTAGTGTTAGATTTAACGATATGAGCTCCGGTTTCCGGAAGCATCTCATCACCGGCGCTCCCTGAGGCTCTTGACATGCTCTCCGTCCAGTGGTTGAACAGATACATTTACTGCAACCAGAGCTTAAAGACGAGCAGTCTGAGTTTTATTCGCAAAAATCCACCTTAAAGCTCAGTATCTTTTTCACATAATATTGAATGACTCAGGTTCAATTTGTGAGCTGAACATGTTTCTCCCCCAGCAGTGACAGACTGTAGTGAGGATGTCATTGTGCTAAGTGATAATGGAACAACTAGCAGGACACAATGACAGCACACACACTGGGATAAAAGCACATTTTCTGATTCACAACTGCCAACGCTACAATGAAATAAAACTAATTCGGCTGTAATATCTCTAAAACTATATGAGCCCACACAGCCAGTCTCCAAGTCAGTAATGATTAAATGTTCGGTTCAGATCTCCATTAAACTTCCACTGTAGCTGTTGCTAATCTTCCCAAGGATCTGCACAGTGAAACGATTTCATTCACAATCAACATCAGTGAATAATAAAAACATTCAGAAAATAAATGTTAATTAAATGTTTCATTTTTAATAGTTTTGGCGTTGATTTGGAACCACAATACATGGAAGCTGTTTTTAAAAAGCCATTATTTTCAACTCTATTAAAGAAAGTAAACGAATCAGACATTGGTAACCAGAAATCGTGAGCTGCATGAGACCAATTTAGTGTCATTTTTAAATCAAAAGCTTCACTGATTATGGGTCATTCAGCGTGAAGAGCATTGAAAAAATCTTATATCTCTCTTTATATACAGTTAGGTAGTTTAACCCAGTGGTTCCCAGGTGGTGGAGGCCAGGTGATTGATGTGAAAAGAAAAAGAAACAAAGTTCTGCTACACAAATTTGTATTTATTTGTTAGACTTTGGAGAGAATTCTTGCTTTGTTTTGTGAAATATCAGATAATTTTATCTGTTTTGGGTCTCAAACGGTAAGTGGAAAGGTCTCTATGATGGAACTGTGAACAACTCAACCATCTGAAATGCAGCAAATAGACAAGAAACTGGACGCTGGTTTAATCATTTACAATGTGTTGTATGCTATGTTTCAGGTAGGATTAGGACTCAACAGCAGACTAGCAGACAGGGAATAAGGGTAAAAATAGGAATTTATCTTCTCAGGAAGTCCTGAGAACAGCAGGTGAGGCGCAAGGTGCTGAGGTGGTGAGCAGTTCACAGATGCGCTGGAGCACACAGCGCTCAGGTGGTGTGAGTACTTGCACTGAGGGCACGTAGTGATGGAGGCACAGGTGAAGCAAGGTGGTGGTGATTGAGGGCTTGAGGCAGTTGGAGGCAAGAGGCTGGATGGTGTGGTGGGAGAGACACTGGAGCTGTGCTGGTGAACTCACTGATCCAAAAAGGGATAAAGACACAGGAGCTCAGGCACCGGGGATAGACACTGGAGAACAGACACTGGATAATTGCTATCGCTCATAACACTGGTAAATGGCCAACAATACCACTAAGCAGCGGAAACAATCTGGCGACGAGTCCTCTGCAGTCCACAGTCTTTATGCTGTGCTTGATTGTGATGAGTCCCAGCTGAGTTGGAGCCAGCTCCCAGCCACCTGGAGAACCACGCCCAGCCTCTGCTGAGAAAAGGAAACACAGCCCCGCACTGCTCCACAGCGCACTACAAAAACGAAGGTTTCCAAATCACCACATGTATTTTATAAACGTATATTTTTCTTGTAAAACATGATGTTTTTTCACGTCGGATCTTAACATGAAATGCACCTCATAGCAATTGACGTCAATAAATTTAATGGAGTAAAAGTACAAAGTAGCATACATTTGAAAATATCAAGGACCATTAAGTCAAAACTGGCGTTAAGTACAGATCTTGAGTAAATGTACTGAGGTACTTTCCATCACTGGACTCAGGGAGTAGTAAACAGCATGTCAGGGCTGATTGTCTCAAGGATCTATAGACCACTTTTGCCCTCGATGGAGACCGCTCCTACATTTGTGGACCATTGTTCTCTCAGGTGTGGATGATGGAGCAGACATCCCCAGAGAGATGGTCGCAGGCATTTATGAGAGGATCCAACAGAGAGAGCTCCGCTCCAACGAAGACCACGTCACCTATGTGAGCCGAGTGGAGCAGTCCATCCTGGGCCTGAAAACTGTGAGTCATATTTGTGTGCAACTCTTGCCCCTTTCCCTTTCTTCTCATTTCAGTGAGCTGTCTGCACTTGTTTGTACTGCCCCCTCTCCCTCCTGTCATGTATTATTTTGCTTCAGTCTGTCATCTGTAGTATCTGCCATCTCCATCTCTTTAACCTCGCCTCCGTAGATCCTCGCTGTGCCACACAGACGTCTGGTGTGCTGCTGTCGTCTGTTCGAGGTGCCTGACGCCAACAAGCCTCATAAGCAGAAACTGTCCCAGCTCCAGAGAGAGGTCTTCCTCTTCAATGACCTGCTGCTGGTAAGAAACCTCTATTCAGAAACACACAGCTGTACTCTAAATATGCAGCGTTTGTGTGTTAATCCGCCCATGTTGTGTGCGTCCACTGCAGATCCTGAAGCTGTGTCCCAAGAAGAAAAGCTCGGCCTCATACACCTTCTGTAAAGCTATGGGGCTTCTGGGAATGCAGTTTCACCTCTTCAGCAATGAATGTAAGAAGATTTTTTTTAGTCTGCAGCAGTTTATTCTCAGCACAGTTCCACACTGCTGCTGGAAAAATGCTGAGCTAACTGTCTGTCAAGTCGGGGTCAGGACCCAGACGTTGAATGAACAGCCAAGTGGTGACCAGTAAAACAAAATTAACACACTGCTCTGAATTTGCAGTAAATATGTTTCAGCAAGGTTTCTTCCATGGATTTAGGTTTTTCATTCTTTGAGCTTTGTGCTGATGATAAAAGCCAATCCTGATATGACTGAACCTGCAATTGGCACCACGTGATGATGTGATGCAAGCATGGCTGAAATTAATAAAACTACTGATCTTCAGCTTCCTAATATTTCTACAAACCTTTAGTTCCAGTGTTCAAGAAGCTAACAGATTTGGTCAGTAACCTCACAGCACGAGTTTTTGCAAGTGAAAACTGAAGTATGAACTCAAACACTGTTTTGGAAGTTCTTAAAATCCTGCATCCTTTTTTTAGAATCAAAGTTCTGGTGACAGCGCTTTCTCTTTCTCTTTGACGCTCTGTGGTGGTTTCTCATCAGACTACGCCCATGGCATCACCATGCTGAGCCCGTTTACCTCAGAGAAGAAGCAGCTGGTGAGTTTCTGCTCCCCGAGCGGAGAAGAACTCAGGAAGTTTGCCGAGGAGCTCCGAGAGGCCATCACAGAGGTCAACGAGATGGAGCAGATACACATCCAGTGTAAGGACGGAAGCGCGCACACACACCTCGACATACAAACGCATACAAGCACATACTGCACTGTGATGTACATGGCTGGTTGCAACCTCTCTTTGTGTTGTAGGGGAACTGGAAAGGCAACAAGGAATCCAGCCACACGGCATACACACCAATGGCGGGCAAGTGGACACACACACAGGACACGGCTCTCCCTCAGGTGCTGGTTTTGCTTGTACATAAAATGCATAACATAGCATACGTTTCACACAATAACGCAGACCTTACTCAAAGAGGACTCAGATTAGAAGCACATGAAAAAGCCCACTGCACTGAAAAAGATGTGTGAACGATGATCAGAGGGTTCAAGGTTTTACCTTCGCTGTCATCATCACTTTTTTATTGTAAAAGGAAGAAATACTTCAAACAAGTAACTTTGCCTGAGAACCACAAAGATTGCTTTTTTGTATGGATTAAACAAACAAGACACTACAAGTGAATTAGTTTGTCTGAGCTGTGAGAGCAGTGTCAATTTTATCATCTCACTCTCGGAAATAAAGCAAATAAGCATTAAAGGTGTGGTGAGCCATTCTTGAGAAAGACGGTTGATATTTCCATCTCCGGTTCTTCTCAATGTGATTCGCATGCTACATTTAGCGTCCCATCTTTTCCCTTGAAAGCAAGAACCCACCTGTTGCTGATTGGCTGGAATAGTGTTGTTTCTCATTCACAGAACCAGGGCTGTGTACAAAAACCCTTTCTTTTTCAGTGTGCACACAGAACAGACAGCGAGCGGCCCGTGAGGAGATATCAATTTTAAATTCAGCAAATATCAACCATCTTTCTCCAGAATGACTCACTCCACCTTTTAAACAAAAGACAGTCCCCTGTATGAAGAACTGTGTTCACAGTTTTTTAACATTCTGTATAAGAAGCTGAAATCTGCCTGCTGACTTACAAACAGACCTGCTTCTCCCCCCAGGCCAACAGGATCCGTACGATAAAACCGGCAACAACAACACAGTGGAGGTAAGTGCAAAAGCCATTCTTGTCTCCCCCAGGTAAGTGCCTGCATCTCCAACTCTGTGGGTGTGTTGTTTTGAATGTGTGTGTGTGTGTGTGTGTGTGTGGTTAGACAGGGACTGTGCCTCATCCTGAAAAGAAAGTCTGCTTTATGCTTTGCTTTAAAAGAGCACCGCCTGAGGCACATCCCAACTATGCAGCCTAGGATACAAAGGCCACTGAGAAGAGTCTGCTGTAGTGGCGCTACAAACGGTCTCTTTCTGTGCCTCGTGAGTGGATCAGCAGCCACTCTACTCACTATACGACATCCCTTCTTTCATCAGCTGCTGCTTGCCAGCCTTTACACTATAAGCCTTTGCAAGCCACCATAAGCCTGGCTGGCTCCTAGAATACCATCTACAAAGCCAGATAAGCTTGATACCGTTAACAGTTGAGCGTGTGGGTGGGTGTGTCTGTAAAACCAGCCATTCCTTTAACTAAGCATAGTTATAGAAGCTGTGTTCCCCTTTCCGGTTTCCTCTCTGTCTTATTCCTTTGCCCATTCTCTCCTCTCAGTCAGTCCTTTAGAAGTGTAAATAAGTGTGTTAGGGAGGCACCACGCCCTCGGTGTCACCTCTCTCCTCTCCTGACGCTCCCTTTATCTTTAGCTTCTCATTCTGCCACTCATTGACCATGTTCGCACACACACTCTCACACAAACACACACGAAATTCAATATGTTCCCGCCATGATGTCCGACCCAAATCTCCTCTTACTCCGCAATCCTTTTCTCTTTCCGGGCTGGTGTGTGTGGAAATGTCGTGTGAGAATGTGTAAATCATGTAAAAGCATGATTGAGGGGAAAAAGAGAGAGTGTGTGTATTTTGCATGCGCTCGCTCTGCATGCTGTGTACCTGCATGCCTGCATGCCCATGTGCGTAACACACCAGAGGGCTGCGTAGAGGCTGCGTTCAGGCTGGTAACTCCTCATGCGTTCTCTGACTGTTCCTAAACTAGGTGTCAATTCACAACAGGCTGCAGACCTATCAACTGAGCCAGCCCAGCATTGAGTCCACGCCTCTGGCCCTGGCTGCGCCACCCGCCCTGCTCAGCCCCGTCCAGCCCGGGGAGCTCCGCCCGGAAACACTCATCCAGTGCCAGCAGATTGTCAAGGTGATTGTGGTGGACCAGAGCGGGCGAGGGCGGATGGAGGCCTTCCTCAGCCAAGGTCCGGCTACCCATCAGCTCATCCAGTCGGCCATGTCCACACCTGTGCGCGTAAGAGAGGGGGACGGCCCTCAGCCCCCTCTGCCGCCTCCGCCTCCACCTTACAACCACCCTCACCAGTTCTGTCCCCCTGACTCGCCCATGCCCCTCCACCACACCATGCCTCTCACCCGCAGGCGCAACTCCAGCGGCTCCCGCAGCATCGTCTGAGTTGCTGGCTACTCCACAAACCCTGGGGGCCAGACCCTCGCATTCACACACAACAACACACACCTGCTGGAGCACTAGTCGACTCACTTTGAATGGTAAGATAAAAGCATTGAAAGGATTTCACTGTGCGAGCCGAATGAAGGGACAAAGGAAAAGGAAACCGACAAGAATCTATTCATAGTCTTAACTGCGTGGTGTAGTTTTTGAGCGTGGAGTAGTTTTGATGCCATTTCTGAAAGACTTTTCTTCTTTTGTCTCCAACATGTCACCCTGTAGCTGATGGTGTTGTCTGTCTAGATTTCACACTCTTTAAGAGATCCCATGACTTTGCATTTTTAAATGTCACCTGTCCAACACACGTGTCTGCAATCTATGACTGTGAAACCAAGGGGCAATGTCAGCAAAGCAAACTCCAGCCGCCAAGAAAGGACGAGGGATCGCTTTAAAATGAAGGACAAAAGTCTTGATGTTGAGTTCACACCTCTTTGTTTGGTCCAGGTTTTCAGCGTTAGGTACCAAACTCAACAAGGAATCATTTCAGCAGAGCTAATCTAGCTTCTCCTCACCGTAATCTTTTTTTTTTTTTTTTCCCCCTCATCTCTGCATAATGTGAAGAAATAAGAGTACCAGCTTATTTGTTTCCTTCATTTTCCAGGGAACAGATAATCAGTATGTGTGAGGAAGGCGAAGAGGGTAAGGGGTACCCTGTCATGTGCAGTGTAGTGGAGCTGCAACGATTAGTCAATTATTATCAAAAGAAAATTAATTGCCACAATTTTGACAATTGATTAATCGTTTCAGTCATTTTTCAAGCAAAAATGTCAAACTTTTGCTGGTTCCAGCTTCTTAAATGGGGAAGGATTCGCTGCTTTTCCGTGTCATTTATGACAGTAAATGCAGTGTCTTTGGTAAACGATTGATCAATTAATCGTGATAATCATAATCATAATCATCAGTTGTAGCTCTATAGTCTAGTAAGCATGGATGTTGCTTCTGACTATAATTCCCTAAAACCATATCCTGACGACAATCATATTTTCCTGTGTTTCATTATTGTGTTTTGCGAAACTTGAGTGAGCAGATATCTTCACAGTAGTGTGTGACTGCCCTGATTCTGTAGCGTTTTGCTCTCGCAGAGCTCAGGAAAGGATTTGCTGCACTGTAACGTGTAATTTCTGCACCTCTGAGTTGTGCTGAGAGCAGCGTGCTTGTGTACTGGTTGTTCAATCTGCTTACTCATGGGCAGCAGAGAGTAGGGGGCTGGTAATTCATCCAAAACAAGGTTAAAACAGCCAGCTGAAGCCTTTCTCCTCCTGTATATTTACTCCTAATGGGTTAGCTAGTGTGAATATTGTTGTTACCTTTGGATTTTGGCAGTCTCTCTGCCCAAAAAACTCTTAGCTTTAGTTTAAAAACGAATAAAAATTGCTGGATGCAGGGTAGACCAAGGTCACCTTACAAAAGCATCACTCCCGTATCACGCAGTATATTTTTCCTTGCACACTGAAAATGTTTTAAAAGCAGAGATGCATTCCTTTATTGAATGTTAATCAGGGGGAAAACCGAAGATGTCCGTGGAGTATTTACTGATTTCATCACCGTGTCGTCTGTCCAGTGTCGATGGTTCGAGCTGGAGGCAGTTTGTACAGCAGATTACAAATCATCCAACTGAGACACACCGAACACGTCTTGTACCTTTTGCACCACAGAATATATTGGATATATTGTAAATAGATAATATAGATTTATTCTGAAAAAGTGATTGGTTTGCCCAGTGTGTGTATCTACGTATGTATTTGTACAGAGAAGATCTAGTTTAAAAGAAAAAAGGATATTATAGTTATTATAGTTATTATAATTATTATTATTCACATTTAATATCAGGGGGTGTCCTAAATCCTACTGCTACGAGAGACAGGAAACAGGCAGCTTTTATAGAACACACTCCAGTTACCATGGTAACACACACTGATATTATTACAGATCTACATTAATCATTGAATTACCATGTCATATTATTATAGGAGTATCAAGAGATGGCTGTGTCACCTGTTAAGGTGTGTAAAGGGCTATGCTGTATTGGTGAATACGTACAGTAAATCACAGGTCATGCACACGCACGCACACACACACACACACACACACACACACACACACACACACACACACACACGCATACATGTAAGTATATACTACCCCGTTTCCAGTAAAGTCGGGACGCCATGTAAAACATAAATAAAACAGATGTGATCATTCCAAATTTGATGCAGCAACATGTTCCAAACAAGTTGGGACAGGAGCAACTAAAGACTGGGAAAGACGTGAAATGCTCCAAAAACACCTGCTTGGAACATTCAGCAGGTAAACAGGTTCATTGGTAACAGGTGATAGTATCATGATTGGGTATGAAAGGGGCGTCCTGGAAAGGCTCAATCGTCCACAAGCGAGGATGGAATGAGGTTCACCACTTTGTGAACACATGATTGTATGAAGGATGTCACTACATGGGCTCAGGAACACTTTGGAAAACTGTTGTCAGTTGCCCAACGGACGTTCCCAATTGGAATCGCAGTTGTATATAAGTGCATTAACAACCACGCACACACTGATGTACACAAACATCCACATAGCTGCCAAAGCGACAACAAGTCCAGCTTAGATTCACCTTAGAAACTGCTTGATTTCTCAAGTCAGAAAGCCCACTTTGTTTACTGTAAACTCTGACTGACTTGTACTGTACAGCATGATATCTTTTGTTTTGTTTTGTTTTTTTTTACAGTACATGGGGGGGGAGTTTGATTATATGTTCGTATCATTATTGTCAGGGCATGTTGAGTTGATTGATGTCATCCCTTCCCGCCATGGTTGTCATGGAGACGCACCGATCTGCATCCTCACTGTGGAGCACTGTCATTAATCTTTGCACCCTCACAATATTTCTAAAAAGGAGATTTCTTAAAGATCAACATGTTTACTAATGGAATATTTCTAATTTTTTCTGTTTGAAGAGAATGAAAGAATAAAGTAGTTTTTACTCTCGGCCTCGGACTGTCTCTCTGTGAGCGTTGACGTCAGCGTCGGCTCCACGATGTCTGCAGCACTCCCAGCCTCTCTAATGAATGAATTTGCACCAGGTGTGCAGGAAGGGCAGCGGAATGAAGGAGCTTATGGGAAATCAGTGTACCCCGGTGTTCCTGCCGCCCCCCCCAACACACCGCCTGTGAACTCATTCATTAGTGAATGAGGTCAGCCCCAAAGCAGTATTGAATCTGACTTGTACTTGTGGAATGTCAAGTTGTGTGTTGTAGAAAGTGTGCACGCGTGTGTGTGAGCATAATTTGAAGTGCATCAATTTCCATGTGTGCTGAGTCTGTCCTCTAAAACAATATGAACGTAATTTGCTATTTCATATTGCGATGTCAAAAACGGAGGTGCTCCATACAAGAGAGTCTCGCGGGAAAGTTCTCAAGTGTTTTAGCATTAAGTGTTGAGGCCAGAAAAAATACAAGTAGCTTTTATTTTTGCAAATCACTCTTGAGAAAGGATAAACAAAATGGAATCGACACTTCGACACAGGCAGAATTACAAAGAGATTGGAAAAAAAAACAACAACACCATTTTGGCTGAATAAATTATCTTACAAAAACATAGCTGATATCAACATAATACAATAATGACAATACACAGTGAAATCAATTTGTGCAAAGTACCTGAAGGCTTACAGATGTGACAGAGCGCTCGCAGCCAGCTCACCGTTTCGCTCTTTTCCCCTGTCGTTTCTCAAATGTCCCTGTCTCCCTTTGGTTTCTCTCAATCTCTTTCGAAACAAGTGGACAAGAGGTTCCTTAAAGGGGAGCACTGCGCTGAGAAGTGGGCTCAAGTGGAGCAACAAAGCCTTCCTCGACTGACAGGCCGTTCAGTTCAGACTGTGCTGTTCACCTCCTGCTCCTCCACCCTTTCACCTCGCGTGGTGGAGGCGACATCCCAGTGAGCTCGAAACATTAACGTCACTCTCCCTCATGCAAAGGTGTCCCTCGGGCAGTCTTCACATTGTGGTCTCTTCCCATTCCAGCTCAACATCACCTAAAGACCAGCGCAGATGTGTGGAGTGAGCATTGTGCTGTGTGAGGTTTATTTGAGTGTGTGCGTGTGCGCGTGTGTGTGTGTGTGTGTGTGTGTGTGTGTGTGTGTGTGTGTGTGTGTGTGTTCAGGTGCTGTTGTTTACCTTCCATGGCGTCCAAGGAGTCCATCTTCTCCAGAGCAGAATAGCTGACGAACCAGATGGATTGGCTGTTGCCTTTATTGTTTAGCAGTTCCAGCGTGCTTTGGTGCAGGAAGATGTACTGGGCCTGACACACACACACACACACACACACACACACACACACACACACACACACACACACACACACACACACACACACACAAATGTCTGTATTATTCAATCTGGTGTAGAATGGAGTCTTAAAATAACAGGGGTCTTTTAGCTGTCTTGGTGGCCGATGCTGAATGTATAATTGCAACAACTCAGATAAAAAATATGTCAAATAATTAATAATTTATTAATAAAAATAGAATATAAAATTGTGAAAAAGCACATGAAATTTAGATTGTGGATCGCTTATGTGCCATCAAGATTATGCATTTTTCTCTCTCTCTCAGGACGCAAACTTATCAGAGCTGATTTGCAACTTGCTGAAACAAAACTAACATTTGAAGCCTCAAACCTCAACTGAACTGGGATATGTGTTTCTTTATGCTGCAGTCATTGATGCATTATAGTAAGAGAACTGGATACTATGATTCAGGATAGTGCCCTATTCATTCAAATACATTTTTTTTCAGGCTTCCTCAGGCTTTTGTGTTTTCTGGCCCATAGTTCATGCTCATTAGTGTCCTTCTCTGGCTGAGTGGAGAGATATGGACGCTTGAGAGTGGCATGCTTCAGATGAATGCACTGAGCGACGCTTTCATCGGACCGTGATGGACAATGAAAGATAACCTTCATCCCTGAAGGATTTTGGTTCAGTTTCTGTCTCCGTCTATTTGTGAACTTAAATGAAGTGAAACCAACACTGGGCTCAGTGCACAGCTGCTGAACCGAGACGGGACCTGAGTGGATCTGGCAGAGCTGGCCCCACCACACAGTGGAGTGAGCGGCACTGCAGGGAATCTCCTTCTTGACTTCATAGTTCAATCCAACATTGATTCATTCATATCAGTTTATTGCTTTGATCTGGCAAATGTGAAGACACGGTTTTTGAAGTTCAGTGCGAGAAGCGACCGGAACAGTCGGGCTGCTGGGCAAGCTTTAATACATCCTGAACTTGGGTATCTAGGAAATTTCTTTGAGAGTAAAAACATACCTGAATGCACCTGGAATACTAGTTAGAACTGCCATTCATCGTCATTTCATTGCCACCAAAGCACAACAGTGGAAAAACGATAGTAAATCTGATGGACATTTACAATAACTTTTACATCTGCCTGTGATTCAACTTGCAGTGTTTCAAATAAAAAAAGGTTCCACTGTGGGCTTGTTTATACCTGTTTGTAAAGGCACTGTGCTCCAGTATCTCATCAATGACATTTAGCAGTTTTAATAAAATAACTGGATTGCTATGCTAATAGCTAGCTGTCTGGCACGCTGAACACTGCTGTCTCAGAGAATCACGGCCTCACTGTTTGCGAGCAGCTCTTGTAGCTGCAGACACTGCAGGCTCATACCTCACTGACAAAAAGCGGACCCAAAGAAACGTACAGACATAGGAAATAATAAAACAATAATACTGAGAAGAAGCGCAGGCACCAGGCAGAAGGTCTCTGCAGACTGAGACACTGAAGCAATGACTGAATCGGGTAATTTTAAGATTCGTGCTGTTTTTAGGAGGGGGAATCCTGCTCATCATACGCCTTTAATCCACTGCCAGATCATTCCCTTTGTCAAAATGAGAAATTTCCAAATATTTCCTCATGGGGGTGGGATCGTAGCAGGGCGTGAAGTAAAAAGTAGGACAACTAGACAGCCACTGGAAGAACTTAAGACAGAAATATGATACCATGTTTTTGTCTTTTACTTATTCTCTCTGGGCTGTCAAATTAAACCACAGGAATAAAACAGACCATCTAATTTGATGTGAACTCACCAGATTCTGCACCATACACATCCTCTCACTGCGCAGTTCAGCCACCAGGCCATAAATGTCCACAAAGTCGTGATCTCTGACGTGCTGAATGAGGTGATCGAGAGCAACAAACACACCTGTTCTGCCCACACCAGCACTGAGGAACAGTGAGAGAACAACACACCATTAAACACCCACCAAAGGAACAGAAGAGGATGACATATCATTTAAAGATGATTTTGTTGATATGAAACTAACACCAAAAACACTAGTTTGTGCACTTTATTTCTGAGGACCTTACTATAATTCATCCAGCGTCAGAACTGAAGTACCTGCAGTGGACCACTATTGTGGTGTTGTCGTGCCTGTGGGCTCGGACAGCTTTGACAAACTTAATGAGAGTGCTGCAGGACTCTGGGACTCCGTGCTCAGGCCATGATGTGTAGTTGAAGTGGCGAACCAGAATGTAGTGCCCGTGCTGCACAGAGGAATTTAAGCTAAGTTTTCTTCATTATTAAGCAAAGTTCAGTATTTATATCATGTTGATGGAGCTAAAAAGGCAGTTACTACGACTAAGTACATTGTTTGCCAGACGTGGAACAAATAACTAATAACTACACACAGCGGTTCTTACAGGAATAGTTTGAGGTTTTGGGAAACACCCTTGCAGTGAGTCAGATGAGAAGATCAATACCACTCTGTTAGTTTAGCTTAACATTAAGAGCTTCATATTCACAGAAAAGACATGAGAGTGGTATCAATCTCCTTGTCTCAGTGTCAGTAAGAGAGCATGTAGGTGAATTTCCCAATATGTTGAACTATTCCTTTAAGTAGTTTGCCTTTAAAACATGTGTTAGTCCATTTCCAAAGGGCACCTCAAGTAAATAACATTTCATTTGGTTTACGTTATTTAGTTAGATGGAAATGTGGCATGACGTGTTTTCTTTTGACCTGTGCATGTGTGTGTGTGTGTGTGTGAGGGGTTACTCATTACCTTTTCTACTCTTAGGGTTCTGACAGTCCAGTCAGGAAGGACTTCCTCTGACACTTTTGAGATGAGAATGTCACTAAACACTGACATTGGCTTATTGTCCTCTGGCCAGTACTTGTGACACCGAATCTGAAATGTCACACACACACACACACACACACACACACACACACACACACACACACACACACACACACTCATCAGATCTTTGGAGCAGACATAACCCTCCTGGTGACAGAGTTGAAATGGAGCCCAGAACGGAGCCCAGCCTGTCATCTGACTGCTATTTCATAACGCTGGCAAATCTCTGATGACGCACTCTGCCTTTCTCGTAACACTGCGTGAGCATGGCGATGGTGCGGGTTCCCGTTTCCCAGATCATCCTCCAAAAGTCAGCCACTGTGCCAGGCAGAGGACCCTGGGTGGCTATGAACTCATTGGGACAAAGGTAGCCCTGGAGACACAGAAAAAGATAATGTTTTTACAAGAAGTGAAATTATAAGTCAACATAATTCACTGTTGAAAAGATCTAGAACAAACTCAGAACTGTAACAAATGTGCCTCACGCCTGCATAACTACTTTCACAACCTGGTAATGAGTCCAGTGGAAGCGGCCCACCAGGTGAACTGCTGATAGCTGGTACTCACTGAGACAAAGCTGGCGTTGATGTAGTCAGAGCCCGCAGTGCCCGGTTCAGACAGCAGTTTCACTCGGTTGTTGTTGTCTAGACACAGTATAGTGAGAAGACGATAAGCGGCAAAGTGAAATCCACACGTAGCAAATGTTAGAGCTTATCCACAGAGATCATTTCGGTATACTGCAGGTATCATAACTCAGGACAGCAAATTTTGAGCCTGACCACTCACAAGGTTTGATGTTGGGGAAGCGGTTTTTTGATTTGTTCCAGGGCAGGTCTGCGTCCGTGGTGGCCAGGTCCTGCAGCAGTTTTGGGAGCTCCTGGGGAGATAATACATCAACATTCACATAAACACACAAACATGAGGGTGAACGTCAGAATTCATATTTTTAAAATGACTTAAAGTGAAATTTTTTGACTTAAAAGTAAAAAAAAAAATCCTTTTACTCCTACACACAAACCTGAAAATACAAGTTATTCATAATAAGCTGCTGGGGGTCTTGGATGGCTGCAGTACAGAAACGGAGGCGAGCACCTTCTGACATGCATTTTGTAATGACTATATACGTATCACTGGTCACGATGAATAATAAATAAAGCAATATGTATAATTTAGACTAGGGTAGTTTCAGCTTACTATTTGCAGCTGCTTCCTCCTTGTAACATTTTGCTTTTTTCTAGGATGTTATAGCTCTTTTTCACATTTGTGAGAGGTGTAAAAAAACAAGAGTAAAGCTGGCACTGATTTTGTTTGCAATCACTTTCTCAGCGTCTTCACTGTCTGCAGTACATTCTCCCTTCATCTGTTTTCCGTGATTTACCAGACTTTGCTGAATTGCAGGAGAGTTTCTAGTATTTCATTCCTATCTATACATTTATTGCATCATATATTCATATATTTACGTCTATTCTTTCAAATTCTTGATAAACAGAAAATACTTACAGCAAACTCTTCCTGGAACTTGGCATTGTCATTGGCACACAGATCCTCTACGTGCTGCAGGAAAGACTTCTTATTGACAGGCCTGACAGGGAAGTAAGGAGAGAAATAACGATGAATGTGAGAAACAGAGAGAAATGTACAAATATAATATTTCCTGGAAGTTTATTCACGGTTACAAACATGCAAGACTGTGCAGTACAGAACATGCTGATCTATGCTGCAGCTATGTGTGAATATTCACATTATTTATGCAGGATGACTTACTTGAGTGATTTCCTGTAGCTGAGCAGCCTGGACAAAAATAGACCACCAACATTAACCAAAATAAACAAATTAACTCAATAATCACAACCCACACTGCGGTATTTCTGTCCATGACAGCTCAAGCGATCCACACAAGCAGAGAGTGTGTAACATTGTATGTTTAAGCAAAGGAGGTTCACCCAATCAAATCCACTTTGATTAAACACTCACTCTGATGCTTCATTCTAAGGGAATATGTGAACTTGAGTAAACTTGAATGAAGTGTGTGTTTATTCCCCTGCAGCTGACGCTTCTTTGCATGAAGACTTGTAGCTACGAAGATCCTTAGCTATTGATAAATTTGTGCCCTCTAAGTCCGCTAAGCCGTCCGAGCAATTTCGAGATAGTGAGTGGGTAAACAAATTAAAATGGTCTCAAGCGGAGGAGTGTCGGCGCAGCTCTGCAATCCCTGCCAATGATGGAGGAAGAGGAGAAGACTGTAGGCAAACTGCCGATGTGACTAACTGATTCAACTGTGGACCTCCACCAAGGTTTGATACACAACGCAGGTGCATCATTTAATGCAAGCATTAATGGGTAACATACACACAGTGATCACTGAAAGGTGAAGTAGAACATGCAAATATAATATATGTACACACAAACACACACACACGCGCGCACAGGTCAAAAACCCAACTTACTGGATCACATAAATTTCCTTCCGTCTAAAGAAGAAGGAAGAATACCTGGTGAGAGAAAAGCGCATAGAAACACAGCGAGTCAATGCAAGTGTGCAAGCAAAGTTATTTGTGCCATTCGTGCGACAAGTAAAGAGGAAAAGTGTGTTATTCTATCAAAAAACTGCCAAGAAAGGTGGTGTTCATACAGATTACAGCTCACTGCCCAAGCGCAGAGTCGCAAGACAGCTGGAGCGGTTAACAGTGAGCACGACATGCAACTGCGAACAACCACTCATCTCCGCTTCTTCAAAGTGTGTGACATGAGCGGACAGCAAATTATCCTCAGGAGCAGCTTCCTTTTTCAGGGCTGCGAAGAGCCACCGCATATGAAAAACGTCATATTGGCTTTTTAATAAGGCAGCTAATATTTGCTCACGTAGGCCAGTTATCTTACTTTTACACATAAGAGATAAGGGACAGCTACGGATCTGCCAAGTGGAAGCACTTTATTTAGATTCTCTCACATGGGTTTTATATTTTCTAATGTTCTTGTTCATTCAGTTCCTCTTGAAGACAGCCACATTCAGACACAGACACCTACACGGGCCCCTCTATTTTTACTTTCCTTTTTTATTTTGTCATTATGTGTGTGTTCTTCAGATGTCGAGAGGGAAGGTGTACAGAAGGCATTATATGCTTATTGGTTGTTCTAATGCTAAAGTCTATTTATACTGGCAATACAAATACAAAAAACATTTTTTGCTCCACTCGCATTGAAAGCTTTTCTTTCCTGTAGTTTCTCGCCTCATCTTAGCCATCAGTGACCTTGATACACCAAAACTAACACTGAATTTGACTTCGCTTCTCACCAGCTTGAAGCACTTATTGTCTGTGCGCTCGTTTGTGCCAAAAAACAGAAAAGCTAGACGCTGAATTTGTGTGAGAGGATGTTGGAGAGATGCAGACAGGATGACTCGTCTGTTCTGCAGAGAACTGACGGTAAACTTTAAAGTCACAATGGCGCTGTGTTGTTTCACAGTGCTGCTGCTGCTGCTGCTGCTTCTATTTTCTGCACAAACTCCAGCACACTAGAAGATTTTGTGCTGACAGCACATCAAATTGGCTGCAGCAAAGAGATTTTTGTCTTGTTGACTTAGATTTAAAATCTTTAGAGCCTAAAGTCATGTAGTGTGCAGCCAGCATCAAGAATGTGTGTGTTATTTCAGTAAAGTGACACTTTCAGATTAAAATTAAACACACAGACTAACCGGTTGAGCTTTTCTTGTTTCAGCTCCAGATCTGCCACAGCAATCAGCTGATCCAGTTTGCACTTGGTCTCTATAATCTCTGCCTCTCTGGGTGAATAAGTCCCACCCTCCTTCTTGCGCTGATGGATCCTGACATGTTAATCAAACACAGAATTAAAATGAATAAAAAGGGGGAACTGATTTATTGCAAATTATGCAAAGTGAAATCAGCCATATTTATAGAGACATTTGCACATGGTATTATTGAATGAATGAATGAATGAATGAATGCCATCTTACTTGACTGAGCCACAAATGATGATGATGAGTAACACAGCCAAGAAGAACGAGAGCAGAACTCCAAGAATGATCTGCTCCTCTCTGGTCAACAGGCCGTCCACTACAGAGGGAGGGAGAGGAGACAGACTGGATGACATCACACTAAAATAACAATGGGGGCTATACAGGTTATGTTTCCACTTGCTGATGTAGAGTAATGCAGGGATGAATATCAATACCTGCAGTTTTGACATGCTCAGAGTACTCAGAGTCTGTGGACTGGCCATTGATGTTAGTGGCTCTGAATTTAAACCTGGTAAAGAAGAGCCCGGTGTCAGCATTATATTGTTAGAAGACATGTAGATCCAACAGTCTTTAAGTAGTCGCTTGCGTGGTGCACTCACACATAGACCGTGTTAGGCTTCAGAGGACCATTGCAGAAATAATCGGTGTTGTTCTCCGTCATACAGTCATCCTTCTCTCCGATCACGTATGCTCCTGTTGTGGTGTGATTTAGCCTCAGCAGGGGCCTGCTGTCTCCAGACACACTGCGACCACCTCTGACGTGTGCTGCCGTGCGTGACGCCTCGGCCTCAGAGAAACACGGCGGGTTGGGGAACCCCTTGTCAGTCAGGTAAGGGGCAGGTCGATCAAAAAATGCATTCTTCCAGTTGGTCAGGTTCTGGACGTCCTTCGCTGTGGCAGGATGAAAGTTAGAGAGGAAATGAATGAGTCAAATTTCAGCTGACGTAATGCCCTTTGGGTTTCGCTTATATTTTGTCTCTTGTGAGCTCAGGACAGAGTGACGTACTGTAAAATGAGCTTCTACTCGAGGCTTTAAGCACAAACAAGACCAATACCCAAGAGTATTCAACTAAAAGTGATGGCTGTCAATGCGTTTGAAGAGTCATACCCCCTGACTCGGCCACGATGACCTGAATTTTTGTGATTGGTCCATTGTCGTCACTATAGAAACAGGCAGGCATGCGGATGGTGATACTCCTGTGGGTTACCATGGCAACCCCTCCATGGCCCAGCACTGCCTGGGGTCTTTGGGTTGGCTTGGCCGGGGCTGGAACACACGCACGTGTGAACACAGAGGAGCGCAGCCACAGGAACACGCACACAAACGCGCACACACACACACACATACATACATACATACACACACACACACACACATACACACACAGGTTGCTGTGTGAATACAGAATACGTGATGGTTTTATGTATTTTATTGTGATGCAATTACATACAAAACAAGACAAACGGGCCGCTGCTCTGAATAATAAGAGCAAAACTGCACCTCTGCATCATCCACGCACATCTGACAATATTGCTGAGTTACATTTGCTGTGTCAGAACGGGCCTGCAGACTGTTGTGCTGAGTGATAATACAGTGCGGTGGCAATTCTCTGTCCCCAATCTGTGCTGCACTGCTGCAAAAAGAAAGAGAGAAACTCTGTAGCGCAGTGCAGAGAACACAGACAGAGGAGGGACTTGTACCTTTGATCCCTGTAGTTATCTGGACATGCGGGCTCGGTGGGCTCCTGCCTGCCCCGTTCTTTGCTGAAATCTACAAACAGACAAATAGAAGAAAGGAAGGAGGAGGAGCAGAAGGAGGGAGAAGCACAGAAAGGAGCCAGATCAAAAAGTAGCACATTAGAAATAGAATCTGAGAATAGAAATGTCATTAGAAGTACACTTTTACTTTATGTGTTTCGTTTAAAGCATGATTGACATATACTTTTAAAAAGTGTACTTCTAAATAGGTGTCATTAAGTTCTGTACGTATTAAAAATGAATACACTAAATCTGCAATACTAATATTAAAGTGGTATTTCAAAGTACTTATAAAAGTGTACTTTATTGTAATTCTATCATAAATTGTACTTATAGTGTACTATCAAAAAGTGTACTAAATTACAAATAATTTTAATAGTAATGAAGAGTACTGCAGTAGTAGCACATTCTTCAAAAAGTATAACTTAAGCATCATATTTCTTCACCTGTGGAGTTGAAGAATCGAACCACTCTTTAACAACTAAATGACTATTTGAACAAGGGCAGCCTGGAGTTACAGCTCCAGGTGTGTTTCTGAATGTGCTGCCTCTGTGTGTGTGTGTGATGTGTGTGTGTGTGTGTGTGTGTGTGTGTGTGCGTGTGTGTGTGTGTGTGTGTGTGTGTGTGATGTGTGTGTGTTCTTCACCTGTATGCTGTAGCTGTGGCCTCCCTTTAGGCCCTCTATGACAGCAGTCATCATGTTTTGGTCTCTTTGGGTGATATTAAGGCTGACGTTCTTTACCAGCTGGTCCTTTTCATAGATGTACACAAAGTAGGCAGTTATGTTTCCATTGGGCTCCTCTGGAGGCGTAAAAGTCACCTTCACACGGTTCACTTCCTCAGGGATAACTGACACAATCACATTCTTGGGAGGGTCTTTGGGTTCTGGGGACGGAGATAAGCAGAAATAATAATATATAATACATATTTGGTCAAATATAAAGGTGGGCAGCAGCTGTCACAGGTGCACCATGACTGAAATCTCTACATACCTTCCTCGAGTGTTTGAAATTCAATCGGCCCTATGGCTTTCCCATCACTGCCTGCGTGCTCCAATGGACCAGTGAAGGCAGTGATAGTCACAAAGTAACGAGTGAAAGCAGTCAAGTTAGTCACAACGATGGTCGTCAGCTCTCCTGGAGCTCGGACTGTTGAGATGTTCAGATCAGGACCGTCCACCTGGCAGGACAGGAGGGTTCATGGAGAGATTCAGTATTTGTTTGCAGATTTGATCAATGATGAGACAGCAACTAATAAAAAAGGATCCATGGTGAATTTTAGTGACAGGTCAGCACATTGGCATCAGCAAAGTCATGTTTGTTTATTTTCTTTTCACATATCGTATTAATTCAACTATATTTTCCTCGTGTCATCCACGCCCCCTCCCAGGGGCTCATTGCCCCCCCAGGGAGGCCCACCCCCCCAGTTTGAGAACCACTGCCATATGTTAACCTGCCTTTGAGCTGCTACAGCTATTTTAAAAACTCTAATCATCATTACACCATGTTGACCAGTTCTGAGAACATCTGTGTTTGAGTGTGTCTGTACAAAAGAAATGAGTTTACCTGCACAAGATACGAAGTCGGTCCAGAGAGAACAGCTGGAGCGTCCCATGCAATGCGAAGGCCATTGGATGTGGGGGTCACATTCAGTTCACGGGGAGGGGCATCAGGGTCTGAGGGTTTGGATAAGAGAAACACAGCTTATGATGTGCTATTAACTTAAATGAAATGGTTCAAATTACATTGAATGACTAGTAAATCTATCAAAGATGACTCAAAAACTAAGGCTCTTTTATCATTTTTCTTCCAGATACTGAATTAACATATTAAAGCCTTACAGATACAGTATGACTAACTCACTAACTGCCAGCTCTCCCCTGGCAACACAAAAAGGTCATATCCTCACTGCGATGTTCTTACTTCCAGCCAGGGTGCGTGTATAATTCCACTGTGTATATTCTCCAACTCCAGCGTTGGTCACTGCAGCCACTTTGAAGCGGTAGTATCGGTATTTAGCCAGGGATTGGAAAGTGACACTGTGGTTGTCTTTGGTGCCCTCCGATGCATTCACAGACACCGTGACATTAGAGTCCGCGCAGCCTGAGGTCAGTTCGTCCTCTGGGACCGGCTGCGCAGTAGTTAGTATGTTTGGTTCACAACTGGTTGAAAGCAGCTGTGCAATGACGTGGTACCCTTTCAGCAGGCCTGGGATGGAGAACGGTGGAGCCCACTTAAGTGTCACATTGTTAGCTGTGACCTGAGAGATGGTGAGGAAGCGAGGGGCAGCTGGGACTGTTCAGGGAGACAAAGAGGACTCAAAGTATTCAGTCTGTGTTACTGTATATTAGCAATTAGATGCAAAATTGAAACACACGACAATAAGACTGACTACCTGATTCAGAGAGAGTGGAAGCGGTACAGTTCACTCGCTCTCCGGGTCCTGCAGAGTTGACTGCAGCCACAGTGAGTGTGTACTCCTGCTCTGGCGACAGCCCATTCACTGTGTACTCCGGTGTGTGAGCCTGGTGTGTGTAGAACTGCAAGTCTACCTCCAACAGAATCTCATAAAATAGGATCTGCCCATTAGGGTTGGCTGGAAGTTCCCAAGACGTCTGAACTGAATCCCAGCTCACTCCTGAGCAAGACAGGTTCCCCACAGCATCAGACACTGCAGACAGAGATGTTGTTATACTAGCATTAGCATTCGTCACTGCCAACTATAAGAGGAAAGAACCAAATTCAATTTCAGCATTTATTTTTGGACATTTTATCACACATGTCAACAAAGGCTGCTGCAAACACACCGTCTTTGCACAGGAATCTAACTGAAATCTACAAATGTGCAGCCTGTCATTCTACATACTGGTACATATGTGCTGACATAAATCAGTGTTGCAATTCTTGTGTGTATACAGTGTGTCCTTTACCTGACTCGTTAGTCGTGAAGGTCACAGGGCTGCTGAACTGATTCCCGTGGCCCACTCTGGTGTAACTGCAAACACTGATCTCATAGGAGCTGTGAGGCCTGAAGCCTGTGAGATACTCTGTGGTTGATGGACCAGAGGAATTCTACACAAAAACAAACACATAAAAAATGACACCTATGAGATTAAATCATCCAATCTTGATTGCTGGTGTGAATATTGTTGTATCAGCACTCGTATGTGCACACGTGTGTATGTATAATGTTACCGCTGAGTGGTATCTGGAGTGTGAAATTAGAGCTACGGTCTGTGTAACAGTGTGTATTCTTACTGAGTGGTTCTCTGGAGTGTGTCTAAGTGTGTGTGTGTGTGTGGCTGTGTGTGTGTTGTTGCTACTGCGGAGTAGCTTTCAGTGTGTGAAATTAACGGTACCCTGTGTGTGATGGTGTGTGTGATGAGGTCCCGGATCCTGAAGCCGTACTGTATCACTACTCCATTGGGCTCCAGAGGAGGCTCCCAGCTCAGCCACACCGAGACTGCTGTGTGGTTGTATATAGTCAGGTTATGAGGTGGGGACATGGGGCCTGAAACACAGTTAGGATGACAGAGAAGAAGAAATACTGAAACAGACAGTAGATATAACACCTATAGTTAAAAAACATGTTGTCAGGATCTCAGAGAGACTTCAAACCTGCCGTCAAACTGACCTCCTTCATCTGTGTGCAGCTGCAGCAGCAGATAAGGCCCTAAGCCTTTACGTGTTGCAGCTGTAATGGTGAGGTTGTAGGCTGTGTAAGGAAGTAGGTGGGTGAGGATGAGCGAGGTGTTGGGGGTGTGCGTTATGTTGGAGCCCCTGGGGCCAAAGAGAGCGAGGGTATACTCTGTTATCTCCCCGTTGGCCTCGAGAGGGCGCTGCCAGACCACTGCGATAGAAGACGACGACAGATTCCTGGTGGACACCAGCAACGGAGCAGAACTAGGAACTAAAGAGAAACACACCCACACACAAGTCAGTGTCACAATAAATACATAAACCATACTCTCCATAAGTCAATGTTTGCGTAGATAAACTCACTATCATCATCCGTTCTCAGGTACATTGTGCTGGTATGGTTATAGGCAGGGCCAGCACCAGTTGCAGGTGTGACAGTCAGCACATAAGGGAAATACTTTTTCAGTTTGGTGAACAGGAAGACATTGTCAGTTGTGGTATGCTTGATGGTTTTATTGACAGCTGGAGTCCCTTGGTTGGATACGTTTGGGGGGATGCCGGCCTCCTGTAAGGTGAGCAGGTAGGAGGGACGGCCGTTTGGCTCCAGTGGAGGGTCCCAGCTGACGATGATGGCTGTGGAGCTGAAGATCTGAGCAGTCAAGTTTCGGACCGAGTCGCTTGGCACTGAAGAGAGAGACGGTATGAATAGCGTTACTATTATTAACTACCAGTGACAACAATGGTTGAACACTGTGAGCCTTTTGATGTGAGTTTACAATACTATGAGGCAGTAAATTAGGGTATCAATCAACCACACACACTCTGACGCTTGAGGGAAAATGAACAGCGCACCAGTCACCATCATCATTATCATCTTCTGTCACAAGCACCATCATAATCATTGACAGCACTGTTGTCATTAACAAAATCAACACATCAAGTGAGCAACAAGGCAAGACTTCAGCAACACAGAAACACAGCAAAGTGAAGTACCATAAACAGACACAGAAACAATATCCTATAACGCTAACAGCCCATTTGGAGGCATACAGAGGCATTTGGGAGGGAAACTGGCACACTGAAAACCTTGGGAAAGAAAGGGGTTGAGGAGAAAATACTCATCCTGTTCATCGTTTCAGTCCCTCCGACATTAAAGCAGGGTACACAGGATAGAAAATAAGGGGAGATGAAGGGGGAAAGGGCAGATAAAACTTGAGAGATCCATAAGATGAATGAGTGGATGTGAGGGGCCAGGTGTGTGTGGGGGTCTGAGCCCAGGGGAGCGAGCCCCTGCTGGGCTTGGCTGTACGGGAGAGACAAGGTGCCCTGGAGGTCCGGTACTTGTGCTGAGAGTGGAGCAGCTAGAGCACAGGCAGAGATACGGAGTCAGTATGAGCAGTAATCATTCAGAGACAGAGAATACTTCACAGGCACAATGCTAACACGAAAAAATAAATCCCGTCATACAAATATGTGCTGTGTGTGACAAAGCCCGTGGCGGATTGTCTGCGCCATTTTTCCCAAAATCACATAAAAACAAAGAGATCCAGCTTTATGTGCATCTCACTTTTCATATCAAAAAGCCTAAGTACAGCTAAACACTATATGCAAATTTTGGTTTCCATGGCAACAATGCAATTGTAGCATGAGCACAGCGTGAACGTTGTGAAAGCACGCCAGGCTTTGTTTATTTCCTCTGTGTCATCATATCATAAACGGTTTCGTCTCTCCCTGTCTGCTTCTCTATTCCTAACAACTTTCGTCGTGCTTAGTAAAAGGAAACACAAACTGGCTGTCTTCAAGACGCAGTGTCCCGGGCAGACAGAAACAGAGCCAGTTTGCCAGACCGACTGCTATCTCCTTTAACGAACAGACTGAAAGTTACATCTTCAATCGCAGAGTTTTTATGTAATTTTTTTAAAAAATTGAAGAGTTTTGAAAAAAGGGCGCAGACATGCCGTCCAGTGAGACTTTGATTCACTGTATGCGCTAACTATCTGCCGTGATGTGTAGCATTTTATTTTTAGTTTATGCCTATTCTTTTTCTACTAATTTGTATTGCTGTATGTGGGATTGTGCGTGTGTGTGTCTGACTGACCATCCTCCGGTAAGAACACGGAGAGTGGCTCGCTCTGGACCCCTCCGTCCCCCTGCACAGTGCTGGAGGTCATCCACAGGGTGTAGTTTGTGCCCCCAATCAGCTGAGTCAGTGTGTAGGAGTGGGATGAATTAGGAGAGGCGGGGGCAGGTAAGTCTGAAACAGGAATCCTCTATGGAGGAGAAGAGGGGCATTAGGGTTACTTTCACACACTCAAACAGGCTCAAGATCAGTCTTATTTGTCACCCCTATGTACAAATGAAAGGAAAACCAATCATTAAGCATCTTGGTCAGGTGTTGTTCCACCATGAGCCACGAGGAAGCATCTGCATTTATCATGTTCAGATTTTTTCCTGAGAGCAATGTTTGGCCACTTAGGGTCAGAGGAGCAAGATGGAAACACAAGACTGGCATAACATTGCATCACAAAGTTGATGTGGTAAACGTATTAGCAATTAGATGTGAGTTACTGTTAATTAGCAGTTTAAACATCCAGCAGACACGAAGGAACACTAGGATTTATTTGGAGTTGTGTTTGTGTGCACCTGGCAAATGTCAGTCCAATATTCTCTCTCATATACTCCTGTTTTGCTCTCCACCTGCCCCTGATAGGAATATTTGGCTGTTTAGCTGCTAAATGCTCCAGTGTTGCTAGTTTTTTCTGTTTGCTGTGTGGTGGTGTGGGTTAATGGAACAGTGAAGAGTGAACAAAACCTCAGAGCTCAGAAGAACTGCAGAGTCGGGTGATAATTCTCGGTGGTTTTGTCCCTACAAGTGACACCTTCCACATTACACATGGTCCATTGATCCATTTTTTATACAAAAATATTGATCAGTGCATCTTTAATTTGGCACCTGTCCGTATATTCTATATGCAGTATACTGTGTCTCACCTGCTCAGTCACAGTGTTGTTGTCTGAGTAGTAAATAGTGTAGTGTGTAATGATGCCATTGGGTTCAGCAGGCGGGTGCCACAGCAAGGTGACAGAGGAGGTGGTCACATTAGCAAAAGTCACATTCCGTGGGGGGTCAAATGGTTCTACAAGCCAGAGAGCAAAGACACAAAGGACACACAGACAAATATTCATACAAACGCATGATGAAGAATTATGATGATAAAGTTATCAGTCAAATATTCTTGGACAATTAATCCAGCACCTGCATCGGTGGTGGTAAAGCTGATGTAAATCAGCACTCCTCCATCTCCCAGTCTGGTCCAGCTGGACACAGAGGCGTTGTAGCGACTCTCTGAGTCCACATTAATGACCACTGATGTCCCTGTCACATTATGCCACACCTCAGTCGTTTCATTCCTACCAAAGAGAGCAAGCACGCGTGATACAACCTGTTTTTTTGTTTTTTTCAAACAAAGAGTCAGAGAGAGAAGTGGATTAAGCAACTCACCAAACTCTGACAACGTAGTAGATTATGTCTGAATTGGCTTCAAGTGGCGGTTGCCATGACAACTCGACCTCATAGTCTGACAACTTCCTGGCATGGAGGAACTGAGGAGGCGTGTCTGGAGCTGAGACGCAGGAAAGAGACTCTCCAGTAACATAATACAAACAGCCGTATGTCCTATCAGTACAGGACCTGAAGTGATGAGTGATTCTTTCTGCTCTGGACGTGCCAGAGAGAAACTGAGTATTGCCCTGAAACGAAAAACTGGTTAGCTGTAATGACTGTTGTTGTTGTTTGTGCTCCTCAGTCCTGACGAGAGACACGAGAGTCACGTGGCGTCAAATACCTGTGATGTAACATCATTAGCATGAGGAGAAACAGGGAGATGTAACCGAGGAGGAAAAGACGAGAGGAAAGTCAGATTTAATCAGATGCCCTTCGAACTCATGTCATGATGTCATCGTGCCGTGTGCTGGAAGTGAAAACAAACCCCGCCCGTTCCTCTTTCCCCCCACCCGTCCCTCTCACCATCCTCCAGCGTGGTGATGTTGAGCGGCTCGCTGCTGTAGTTTCCGGGCCCGACGCGCGTGTGCGCTTGCACCATGACGCGGTAGTTTGCATACTTCCTCAGGTGCGTGATGCGGATGTGGTTGGTTGAGGATGTGAGGTTGAGGTAGTGACTGGAATTCCAAAGCTCCAGGCTGTAGTGGGTGATGACCCCGTTAGGCAGCAGAGGAGGCTGCCAGGTCACGTTCACCTCGCTGGGACTGACTGACTCAAAAGTAACGCCATACGGAGGGCTGCCTGGGACTGGAGAGAGGACACAAGAAGATGCACGTTTACTTAAATCTGAGCAGTTGACAGTGTGTATTTCCATGGGTGGATGCATCCATCAACACACCGTCCTCTCCAGACAGCAGGTACAAAGTGTCTGATGTTTGGTTGCCGTGGCCGTAACGCGTGTATGCCCTCACAGACACGTTGTAGTAGGAGAACGGCTTCAGGTTGATCAGAGTGACTCTGTTAGAGGTCGTGTTCATCACTGCAGAGTAAGATTCGTTCTCATACAAGACCTCATAATGCTGGATCATCCCATTGGCTTTCTCTGGTGGAGACCAGGCCAACGTGGCGGTGGAGGGGCTGGTGTCATCCACAGTGAGGTTGACAGGGGGGGAGTCAGGCTCTGAGGACGGGATGGGAAAGACAAATCCCTGAGAGAATAAGCGAGTAAATATGACACACGTTTCATATTTAATATCATCAATTTGACAGTGAAATGTTGTGGGGCTCGGCGGGAGATGAACGCCACACACTGAGCACCTACAATAATTCACCAACAGGAGATGCTTTGTCACTTGTACAGTACAGTTTTCATTTCATTTCAATGTTTAATCCATGACAGATTCATTTTTATTTTATTTGGCCAAACATTCATAACGTTCTTCATCACATACCGTCCTCTAAGGTGAACACAAAGATGTCATCTTCCTCTGACAGAGAGCTCTCTCCCACAGCTGTGGATGCAGCTACACGTAGCTTATAACCAGTATATTTGTCCAAATCTATAGATGAGAGCAGAGATATTCAGCAACAGACCTGTATTATAATGGCTAGAACGCCTGTATAGCACTGTGTAGAGAAAAGTGATTACCTGTTATCAGTATGCTGGTAGTGTCAGCAATCCACTTCAGGGCCTGATTACTGTGCAGTTTGAGACCATAGACGGTGTAATGTGTGATCCGTCCATTGGGGTTGAGTGGTGGGACCCAGCTCACTAATATGGAGGTGGAGCTGATGTTTTGGTAGGACACTTCGAGGACTGAACTAGGAACTTAACACAAACAGTTCAAGACATTTTACATATTAAAGGCTTTTTCTTGAGATTTTTTAATATAGTTAATTATTATTAGTGCATGTGATCACCCACCCTGCTCCCTGGTCTTCTCAGTAATATCTGTTGCAGGACCCTCTCCCACAGTTGTGGAAGCAGTTACTCTGAATGTATAATCGGTGAAGGGATTCAGATCTGACACCAGGTAAGACAGCTCTTCGGACAAAACGTCCATCACCTCCTCTCTCACCGTTACACCTGAGAAATGCATGCACACACAGGATTCATAAGTGCTGGAACATATTAAAAATCACTGAAGCAGTGTCTGTGGGTAATACTCTCCCACCTGTGGTACCAGAAGCACCGCGTGTCGAAAAGTATCCTGTATTTGATGCATCATGTGTGGACAGGCGGAGCTGGCCTGGAGTCAGGGCCAAAGGGGAGGAATCTGAGGTCATATCCCCAGCGTGTGATTGCTTCGTCAGCCAGGGTGGAAGCGTGGCAGGCGGAACAGAAGTAAGAGAAAAGGCAGAAGGCCCAAAGACTGCAGAGTCAGTCGACGGGATATTTGTGTTGTTCGAGTGTGAGGCAGAAGCGTAGCTGGTGACGGGCTTCTCAGTGTCTGTGGAGTCAGCTGTTGGGTGGGTGTTAGTGATTTGGTCAGGCGAGTGTGAGAGGCTGGAAGCAGTCACGCTTGTGGGCAGTGTGCGATCAGAAATAGTGGCCGTGAAAGTCGGCGGTGATGTGACCAGACCAAGCTCAGCGGCTCTCTTACGTCGCCCAGGATTGGTGTGGACATCAGGGAGAAGTGTCTCATCTTCATTCAACCCGGTTGTGTTCTGAAGGAAGATAAAATACATTTTATATTCAGACTTTAGCGTTTGATTTCTTCTGGTTGGCTGCAGTGTAAAGCAGTGACTCTCAATCATTTCATGGCTCATCAACCCTTAAAGTAATGTCTATTTGAATCAGCTGACATCAGCAGACAGTGGACATGGCTTACAGGTTGCATATGAGGATGTTTTTGGAAACGTGCCAATGACTATAGAAATTTGTCAGTTTAAAAAAATCAGACCACATAACTCAAGTCCTCCGAAACCTTCGCTGGCTCCCTGTTGTTTTCAGAGTACAATTCAAAATCCTCCTCTTAGTTTACAAAGCACTTGCTGATCTGACAACACAGAATTATTTTAGACGCGCTGTCAGTTTACAATCTCAGCAGATCTCTTCAGTCACAAGGAGGAAATCTCCTGCCTTTGTGCCCGGGAAGCTTTCAGAGATAGCATTCAGCATTTATGCACTTAAGGAATGAAACAGTTTGTCTGCTAATCTTAGACTGTGGTCTGTTAAAACCAAACTAAAGACCTTCATTTTCAGGTTGGGGTTAGGATTACTGCATTTGTACAGTATGTGTATGTATGCACAGGGTTTTCTTATGCAAAGCACTTTAAACTGCTTTTGTATGAGATGGTGCCACACAAATACATTTTAAATTGAATTGAACTGAATTTACAAAGGAGCGTGCAAAGGAAGAGGACACAGCACTTACAGTACAGTCTAATGCAACCCATGAGTTCAGAGGGTGAAGAGTATTATATTTGTAGATCTTATAAACAAATGTTGATGAGAAAATGAGTACTGCTGAACAATATGTTTATTTATGAGGATTTAGTATTGGTTTTGCATTACAAAAATATTCATATTGAAAAACCTAATGACACAGTCTGAAAACCACCAAAGAATATAATGAATGCCTTTGTAAAATAGATTTACAGCTTCATACAGGTTTTCTTGGAAGGCAATTCTAATGGATTGCATGCGAGTTGATGATAGTTTTCAGTTGTTTTCACTTTTCTTGAATATGTTCAGTAAGTATTTGTGCATATTCACTTCAAATTTGATCAAGCCTTTTCAGTAGAACAGACTCAGGTTTTAACACTGAATTTTTACCAGTACCAAGCTGCAATGGGATACATTTATAGTGGTTATATAGAGCTGTCTAGCTCACCACTTCTCCAGTGAGGGTGATGTCCTGCAGCAGAACGTCGTCCACCAGAACCTGCAGTCTGTAATGTGTGATCATGCCGTTGGGCTGGGCAGGGCTTCTCCAACTGACACGGATCGAAACAGAATCCTCAGCGACTGCTGTCAAGTCCTGCACTGCACTGGGTGCTACTCACACAGACACACAAAGAGACGTGTATAAAGATAATCAGTTGCAGCTGATATTCATCTAAAGAGATGTTTTAGCACATATGTGGTGTCCTCACCTTCAGCAGGTGTGAGTACATCATCCTGCGCTGCTGGTCCCACTTCTCCAGCAGCTTTGGCTCGCACCGCCACCGTGTACCTCGTGTAGGGGGTCAAACCAGTAAAAGCAAACCGCATGTCTCCTGTGCTGTTCTCATACAAATATCCTGATGAAGAAATAGAAAATTGCATGGATTTGTATCTATTTGGAGTTTGAGCCTGTTTGGGCATGCATGGACAGCGAGTGCATTCAAAAGTGAATATTTAATAACCTGTAGGTCCATAAAGGTAGACCACGTAGGTGAATTTTCCTGTTATAATGTTGGGAGAGTTCCAGGACACGGAGATTGATCTAGACGTCATATTCAATATAGAGAAGCTTTGTGGCGGGTCTTCTGGCGCTGCAATGCACAAAAATAATGATTTTCATACATGCAGTAAATACTCCGCATGCTAAAAATATTCTAATTCCCAAAATAAACATGAAGCTACAGACTGGTTTGCTTCTTCTTCCACACCTGATTCTGGCATGCGGACCATAGTGGAGGCTATCTGTCCCTCTCCATCAGAGGTGAAGGCAGACACTTCGAATAGATAGGCCGTGTAAGGTCGTAGCTGATCAACTCCTACTGATATGGGCACACTCCAGGAGGCTGCAGGGGGAACGGCGGAGAGGGTGATGGGTGGAGAGGATGCTGTTATCTCCAAAGGACTGAGAGTCGCACGGGAAAGGATGTCAGCTGCGTCCTGGGCATGCAAAATCATATAGCACATACACAGAGGGAAAAAGCATATGAGGAAAACTGTAGTTTCTGGCCTAAGGTTGTGTAAGTGGTTGACCTTGCGCAATTTAGCATTCATAATCCTGACAGGAAAAGAACATCGCACAGAGGGCGACGGTACAATGCAGTACATTGCAGTGAGGCAGCGCTCCGGTCATGATGTCCTCTGCGTTGACCTCTAATGTGCGGACTGTTTGCCCGGTACGAGCGTGTTTCGCCTTGACAGCAAACTTTGTGATGAGGCCGTTGATGCGGTGCGGCAGGAACCAGGTGACCATGACGGAGGTGTGGTTCTGAGCAAACGCTGTCAAGTTGGTCACGAGGCCAGGAGCTGCAGGGAATGCAAATGCAAATGAATGTATGCACACATCTACTGCACATACAAAGCTATGCATGTACAATTACTGTTTCAGATTTGGAGATCATTGTACAAATGTGTGCATGAATACCCACGGGACTCAGCCGTCTTTATGTATAAAGATTTGCTGAAGGTTCCTATTCCAGCAGCTGATATGGCAGCTACCTAAAGGGACAGAGAGACAGAGAGTTGGTAGTATGTATTTATCCTAATTAATTCATGTTCCTGTCGATAGGGCAGTCATCAGATCCTGATTAGGTGCTAATCTCAGGTGATGATCACAACGGGAACAACAATCTGTTAGAGGTGACTCAGTGATCCTAGAAACACAACAATACACAACATGATACATGTACTGTTAACATACATCATGTATGTTAACAGTATGTAAACACATCTAAGCCTCTGAACTGCTGCCTACATGTTCGATTTCCTCATTGATCCAAAAGAGAATAAATCAAAATGAATGAAAAATAAATGAATAATGACACAAAAATTAAATGTAAGACTGATTATCAGACTAATGGAGAATTTATCTAAATTAAACAATAATGAATGCTGCCTCCAAAACTTTGTCTGAAGTCATCCATCTTCAGTTTTCATTTATAATATATTTACTGCAAACTGGAGCTCTGTGAGAAACACAGCGTAACTAACAAAAATACCAACTTATCAATTAAAAAGAAAAATATCAGTGTTTCGTTAGCTTGGCCACTGAGCATTTTCAATTTTTGGCTTTAAAAATATTTCTTAATGCCAGTACTTGTGTTGCAAGCACAACACCCGCATAGCGCAAACTAATGCTGAATAACAACATAACAACATCAGAAAAACTGCAGCCTGAAATGACCACAGTGGAATCAATGCCTCTCTGAACTGGACATTTCAAAGTACACATAGAGATGTTGCTCTGTGCGTGGTTTAGTGGGCCAGCACACACACACGAGACGTAGTAATATGATACATGCACACACTCACGCACACACACACACACAAGCACTCAAAGAGAGTATGTGCAGGTTGAATCATGATGTGTATCTTCATCGCAGAGTCCATTTGTATGAAGGTCATTGTGGGTTAATGAATTCTGAAAACTAATAAGCATGATCACATTCAAGCTCAGTGACAACAGACAGTGGAAAGAGACCAAGGCTGATCCATAGATCTGTTTACCTGATTAATAATGCAATCAGGATCAATTTCCAGTATTCAGCCAGATCAAGAGAATAGTCTGGACCTGTGGGATCTGTGTCAGCTAACTACATCCACATCAACATACATCACTGTTGGTGATGGAGGGGCATATCTACTACATATAAATATTTAACTAAATATATACACCAATATCTGACAGCAGTATATTTTTGATGCATATTGTTTGGCAATACTTATTATGTTTTTTATGGGTTCGGCAAAGCAATTTTCTATTAGCTGCACTGATAAATAATGCAATAAAGTTTTCAATCTTGAACTGTGTTTCCTACCTCAATGTGGTAAGTAGAACCTGAGGTGAAGTCGGTGAGCAGGGTCTCTGGTATGTCCAGGTACTTGGTCACCTGTGTGAAGGTGGGATCGGGGTAGGGACACACCTCCTTGTACCTACAGGAAGACTTCAGCTTTTAAGACTCACATTATACATCCAACAGTATGGGACTGGATGAAGCACAACTCCCACTCTTTTTACTATGGCCTCATTTTCCTGATAATACTTCTATATGTTAAATTTAAAGTAAGCTTCTTGATGCGGGGCTTTAACTTGTAATGGGGTATTTTTAAATTGTAGTATTAATTTACTTCTTCCACCCCTGAAAACTGCCTCAGTGTGTGTAATACAAACTCTATGCACACACAAACGTTTATACTAAATTAATTTTATACATCTTTGTGGCACTTCTTTCCTTGTTGCCATTTCGTTTTTCTTAAAATTGACACTTACATATTTGATCATTCTATATTCAATAATTTCATGATCTCAACTGATTGGTGGCTGCAGCTGCAACTTTGTTGTCATAGGCAAAGACAATAAAGCTCTCCTGGACTGTGAATTTGAGACTCACAGCCTGTGTGGACCCACACAAACAGACCAAAAGAAACATTAAATTGCGGTTTTCCAAGAAGACAACAAAGAATTACCTGATGACATATCCGTCGATATTATTGGCATCAGGGGGCATGGTCCAGGAGAGCAGAATGCCATTAGAGCCCACGGCCTCTCCCTCTAGGCCTGAAGGTGGACCAGGAACTGGAGGAGAAGGGAAATGTGTGAAGGAGAGAAGATAGGAGTGTTTCCTCATCCCATCTTTCACTCCAGTATCTAGTGTGTGTTCAATGCCATCAGTAGAGCAGCAATCAAATAATTAGATAAATAACAACCACTGTGTATCAGAACTCAACAGAACACAGTACCAGGGCCATTTGAAGAATAGTGTTGTCTGTGAGGGGACTGTGCATGTGTGTGTGTGTGTGTGTGTGTGTGTGTGTGTGTGTGTGTGTGTGTGTGTGTGTGTGTGAATGAGTGTGTGGGCCTGCGTGAGTGTGTTTTAGGCCGAACTCTGATGAATAAGGCCTCACACAGCAGTGGCATTTCACTGACATTCAGTGCAGACCCATTCATCCTGTGGTTCAAAAGCCTGGGCTTAAGTTACCTAAGAGGAATTAAACAGGGAAGGGAGTATACCCCCACACACACACACGCATACACACACACACGAAAATGTTTCCATCACCTTTGGGGGAATTACATCGACTTACGTTCATTTCTAGGAGACATAACCGAACCATTATCAGAACTGACAATAACCCTTATCCTAACCCGAACTTTCATCCTAAAATCTAATGATTTACATTATTGTATTTTGACCCCGCAATGTGAGTAATACACGGCCACACATGCACACACACACACACACGTATCTGCACAAATTCCTTTCCGTCAGTGTGCATGTACATGTGCTACACAGGGACTGAATTAAACAGCAGAGGGCAGACGAGAACCTGATGGCTCTTTAACACCCAAACAACAACAACAACAACAAACAGTGTGTGCACGTCTCACCGCTCTCATTAGTATTGATCATGCGGCTGACTCCAGGGCTTATGTTTGACGAGGAGGCAGCTGTGACCGTTACAGTGTATTGCATCCCCGGACTGACATTCACCACATCGGCCTGTGACAACAGCAAAACACAGACACCTGGTCACAAGATACCCACATAACACCATCAGTGATTTTATGTAGATCAGTGGTTCCCAACCTACACCCAAGGTCCCTCTTCAACTGCAACACCTGTCATGCTCCAAATGTGTTTTTGTTTAATGAATTTTAAACTGGATTTTAATTTGTCCTGCTGCATATTTTGGCCAGGACTCCCTTGAAAAAGAGATTTCTAATCTCAATGGGATGTATTCTGGTTAAATAAGGGTTATTATAAAAACAAATGTAACACTATTAATTATTCATGGAATTGTCAGTGGAAGTCAGTGGTCAAGTTTGTATTCATATTATTAGCACTTGAACTGCTGCACAAGAATTACCTAAAATTACCAAGTTCCACCTTCAAAATTATGAAAAAACGAGAAGATGTCACTTTGGGCTTTCAGGAATTGTGATGGGCATTTTTTTAGATCCTCTTACATTTTATAGACCAAGCAATGAATGAAGAAAATAACTGTCATCTTAAAGTTTGTGGATATAGTTTTTTTTCACCAATTCAAATTAGCTGGGCCATCTTTCTTATCTATCTTAGGAAAATACAACATTCCTCTGAAAAACCTCCACAAATAGAAGCGAGAATAAATCTAAATTACTTTGTAAAAATCTGCAGTCACCCTTGGGGCACTTAGCGTTCTGTTTTGTGGAGCTTATTAAGGAACACAATCAGCCATCTGTATCAATATGAAGGTGGGTGGCTGTGAAAGGATGACAGCTTGTCTCTGCTTGTGGCTGCACTTATTTGTATCCTGATATCTTAGTTTGTGTCTGTGTGACAGAAAACAGTGATGCCTGGGTTGCAGTCTTTTGCTCGAGTGTGTGATGCAACCGACGTTTGCACCAGGGACATCAGTATGTTGGATTGCAATGTGTCACAGTAATACCTTATGTTACCTCTCAGAAACAAGACCAAACATTTTTTTTCTGCATCTGTGCATGTTCTCCCCACTGTATCCTTTGGATTTTATGTGGCTGCATGTATGCAGATACAAGAATAGTCTAACAGTGTGTGTTATATTAATATTCTGTACATACATCTATGTGCACAGCTCTGCCACACAGAGTGTTGAATTCTTACCTGGGAGTGTACCTGTCCCAAGCAGAGTGTGAGCAGCAGGATGAGTGAGAGGACGGCCATGTTGGGTAGTAGAGTTAGCGTTAGTTCAGACACTGCAGGTTAGAGGCCTCGCCAGCAGAGCCGCATCCAGTGTTAGTGCACAATCGTTAGCAGTGGTCTACAGGTAATCCACTGAGCTGAACAGGAGTAACTCCAGGTCTAGAAGCTGGTTAGTGACATAAGTGAAGGTCACAGGGTTAGTTGTCCAGGCATTGGATGTTAATGGCTCTTGATCTTGAGGTATTCCAAATTTTCAGTGGCTAACCAGGGAGGGCAGTGGGTCCTTTCATTAGCACGAGGCTAACGTTCTCCCTCTGGTCTCTCTCTCTTTCTCTCTCTCTCTCTCTCTCTCTCGAGGGAGAGCTGCTTAAGCAAATGAATGATTCAGGGTTGAGCTCATGAGGCCAACTTAATAAATAATGAGATCTATTACTCAACTCTGTGCTCTGTGTGCTCTGTGTGCTCTGTGTGTGTGGTGTGTCAGGTTACATTTGGAGGGGTATCTGACACCTGGCATTCGGGAAGAGTCGGTACGGGGTGGGACTTGGTTGAATGGGAGGAGAGATGTTGACATGATGTATGTTTGTGTGGCCTCTAGTTTGTAGCTTCATTATCATAACTCAAAAGCCAGGCTTACTCCCTTTCACTTCTCTTAATAACCCTGCATTGACTGTATTTAGGTGGCTGTCTTTTTGCCCAAGCATGTTCAATGAGTTAATTAGTTGAAAAAAGTGTAAATTCAGAAAATGACCTTGTTAATACATCTAAGCAGTGTGTGTTTCTTTGAGCGTGTGTGTGTACCTGAATGTATCCATCACGTGCAGGTTGCACTGTGATTTTTCCCTGATTTGGATGCAGGTTCACCTGGTAATGATCCACACACCCCACCGCCTGCTCCCAACGCAGCGAGAACGCACGCGCAGACACGTTCACCACGCGCACTCCTCGTACAGGGGCCAGCACTGAAGAATGACAAGGAATAGAGAAATAGAGTCATGGATGTGGGGACAGTTTCAGTAATTTAATAAAGAAGTGACTGTAATATCCTCTACCTGTGGTTACAGTCAGAAAGGCGGTGCTGCCCGCTGTCACTCCTCTCACTCTCTCAGCGCTTACGTTGTAGCTGCAGCCGTCCACCAGTCCTGTGACCACAGCAACCTGCTCCTCCTTGGGTATAGTGAGTGTGGTTGTGACTGAGGTGTTGGTCACAGTGACTCTGTGGAAGTCAAACTCTCCAAACGCACTGTCCCAGCTCACAGAGACAGAAGACGAGTTCACGCCGGCTAAATGAAGGGCGCATAATCCGGCTGGACCTGGAAGATGATTTTTGTAATTTCGCACTCTAGTTTTCATCATTTAGGCCACAATTTAATGACTTCTTTAACGTGAACGATGCTCTAACTGAGGAATCACCAACAGTTTCCTCTGTCCTGATGTACTATACAGAATTTGTTGTTGTTTGTTCTTGTTGTTCTCTCCCGTCTAGAACCTTGCTTGTGTTGTATGAAAAATCTCATATGTACGTTGCTTTGGATAAAAACATCTGCCGAATGACAAATTGTAATTGTAATTGTAATTTAGGCCTCTGTGTGTGCGTGTGTATGTGTGTGTGTCTTACGTGTGCTGAACTCTCTGTGGACTGCCTGACTGGTGTCTGAGCCCAGCACGCTCTGAATGCGGACACCGTAGTCTGACCCCGGGATCAAATCCCTGATCTCATAACTCGTGGCCTGGACAAGCTCCTCAATCCATGATTTCCTGTCCACGGACAGGAGGCCAAAGACAAGCTGAGAAAAACAAAAAAGAAATCTTCAGTCCTTTTCAGGGCCTCAGAGAGTGAAAAAATTACTTTTTGTGCTTTACCAATCCTGTGTGTCTCTCATTTATTTCTGTATGTGTGTGCGCCTGTGGTTCTGCCTTCTGTTCATGTGGATTTGCACTCAGTGTTCATGCAATGTGCTTGGTCATTCCTCCTGGCCGTGGCTCTATGGAGGTCATACATCTTTAAAAAGCCGGTAACTGAATCTGTGGTTTGCCGACAACGGTTGCTAAGTAACCAACAGGTGAGTGCGGAACTTGACGTAAGTGGCCTCATTTGTCCTTGCAAGGGAAAAAAAGTCATTTTGAGTAATGTGTGGCAGACAAATGGCAAAGATCATTCCACACATCCATCTGGAAGTCACTGCAGCGTAACAGCCTTTGAGGCCTGTCTGTCCTTCTGTGACTGTTACTTGGAGGTGGACAGATGCAGTAGTATACATGTCTTACCTCGTACCCCTCCACCTGTCCCGGCGGTGGTGTCCAAGTGACAAACACAGACGTCACTGCCTGCCCTGAAAGACCCACTTCCTGCGGCACCTCTGGGACTGCAGACAAGATTCTCATTAGCATGTGACACCACGTGCTGACACTTAATCATCGTCACCTGTCACACCGGGTAATACACATGTGAAGAGAGGTGTGACGAGAACTTTTTAATTACTTTTTGTATTAGGGGGAGATAGCGGAGGCAAATGAGTGCTGAGAGGCAAACATAGTTTAGTCTTTCTACTTTAATGTGAAGACTTTCTGTGGTTTTTACACATTTTATGCATGTAAAATTAGAATATAATCAGCTGTAAAAACAACGTTCAACAGCATTAAAAGCCAAAGACGCACATGCATCATTTCCTCTTTAGCTGGTCCTTCTATGGTTCAAAGCTTACACTAATTTCTATCCTGACAATGATTTATTTCAAACCGCTATCCCACTCTGACACAATATGGTAATAAAATGTTATCAGTGAAGTGAACTCAGACCGAAACGAAATGCAGAGAAAAATAATTTCCTTTTTGTCTCTCGTGGTTTATCCGGAACCTGCACTTCTTAGAGAAATCTCAAAATTCTTTCTATCTGATACTGTATGTGATAATGTTTTTTATCATTCCACTCTCCTGTGACTATTTATTTTCTTCTCCACTGATTTTGTAATCCAAAGCATTTTCTTTCTTTCTCTCTCCCACACACATGCACATGTGGGCACACACACCGGCTCTGTCGTGTACTTACTCGTATGGAGGATCACAGCTGCAGGTTTGCTCCTTTTTTCCCCGCTGGTGCTAATCATTTCAATTGTATACCGGCTCCCAGGAGCGAGACCTTCAAAGCTGTAAGATCTGTGAAAGGTCAGAGTTTTTAAGATCAAGCTTTCAGTAAACTGTGTTGGAATCAACTGTTGTTCGAAAAGAAAGTTTTGATGTGCTGATTGTTATTCCAGTCTCATAAAACTGTGATTATTTGTGCACTGGCTGACAAGAGTGAGACTGACCTGGGCTCCTGATGAGAAACGATCAGCTCTTGACTGGATGTTGTGTTCTTGATTGACAGGATGAGTCCACTCACTACTCCCCTGACCGTACTCCAACCAATGCATATGGATGATGTGGTTTTATTGACAACAGACACCTCCACCGGGCTCGGAGCTGGCGTCATACATATCATACATGGCAGTTAGAATGGAGAGACTGAGCGGTGTGTGTACGTGTGCGCATCTGCGTTTACCTGCAGTGATGTTGATGGCGACTGGGGAACTGTCTGTGAAGGACTCCTTCTCTGTTCGTACTGCAAAGCGGTACAGCCTGCCTGGAGTTAGACTAGAAAATGCTGCACTCTCACTGAAAACCTTCTGCACCTGTAGTATATGAATGATATTAGTTGTAGGAAACCTGCTTCTTAGGTCAAGTACAGATAAAATCATTCACATATTTTATTTTAAAGAGGTCTTTTTTTGTTGTTGTTGTTGTTGTTTTTTTGGCTTACCATGTGTGAATGGTCACAGTCGAGGCAGACGACCTCATAGCTGTGAGCCTGTCCTTGTGCCGGATCCCAAAGCAGCTCTATGGATGAATCTGTCACCACACCCTCCCTCACTCTGTTAGGAGGAGCCAGACCTAAAATCACAGCCCATACTGTAATTATTCCCCTAACATACTAATTACCTTTGGTTGGAGACAATTTAAAAGCCTGGGGATTATGTGATGATGCCTAATTTATCAAAAATAAAAGAGCTAAATCATTTACAAGACTACGAAGTTATAATAAATTATAACAAAGAAACAGGATGAAAGACACCACATACATGTCTATAATTTTTGTTTTAAGAACAAGTCAAAAGAAGATATTGATTCTGTAGGTCTAAGCTCACCAGGCCCCCTGTTATTTTAATCAAACCCACAGACAAAAAAAGTTCAAGCACATCACAGCTTGATTTTGTGTCTGCCACAAAGGGATCAGTCTGCCTTTAGAAGCACACCGGCTCACAACAAGATACAATATCTATCGTACAATAAAATATCCGTCTCATAGCTTGAAGTCTTAACTAAATGCAGTTGATTTTTGTGATCACTACATGTTGAAAAAAAAAATGTAACTAGGAAACTGATGCCGATATTAGGGTGGATTCCTTTACATCTAATTGCTGCAATCTGCATGAGATGAAGGTGAGGTGGGAGGTTGTGAATGGACCCACAATGTTGTGAGATCATTAAAGTGGATATGAGCCGCAGTGCTTCTGCTGACACCTTCAAGATAAAAAGCATTTCGAATGTGTTTGCATTCACTGGTGAACTAACCAGTGTGTATATTAGTATGTGGAACCATTACTCACCTGTTCTAAGGTGGCGGGTGTAATAAGGCGGTCCGATCTGCTCTCGGCTAGTGCTGTACACCCTGAGCTGGTACTCTGATCCTGGATTGAGGTTGTGAAGGGTTATGATATGAACCCCGGCAGGGAGGGAGTACCAGTCACATGTGTATCCACACGATCCCTCACACACTCTGTCACACTCTCCTGGACAAACACACACTTTCACCCCATCCATCAGGCCCAGCTGTGGAGGCTGGACGTACAGTTGTGCAGAGTTTGTGCCCACTGAAAAAGGGACTGCTACCTGAACTGGCAATGGACCTACAAATCCAGAGACAAAGAGAGTTTACAAAATCAGGTTTTCTTACTGTAATTATTCCTCTTGTTCATATTGACCAAGAGGGACAAAATACATAGTCCTCCCTGTGTCAAATGAGAATTCAAAACTTTATCTGAAGCTAACACGGGGTTTCCACTTCAGTCAAATAAAGTGTGTATCCTCCAGAGTTAGAGCCTTTTCAGTACAAAATTCCCTCATTTTGTTCCCATCCTTCCACTGCAGTTCAACAGGGGAATACTGTCTCGGGAAAAACACAAATGCTGCAACTTTGGAAGATTCTCCCCAACTACCTCAGACTGTCTTGCAGTGCTGAAGGCTCTTATTAGAAATCTTTACATACATTTGTGCACAAAATGAGGACTCTGGATTTTCAAAGACAGACTTAAATATAAAATTGCAAACCTATTCTTTAAAGGCAGTACCCTTGTTTCTCTTACCTGTGGTGTGTATGATGCTGGTCCTCCTGCTCCTGTCCTTTCCTCTCTGTGAGACCACTCCAACTTCATAAGTTTGACCTGGAGTAATTGTGCCCAAGTCAACACACACAGACTCATTTACCCAGTGGGCACCAGGACTGGACTGGTTTATCCACAATGAAGTTGGAGTGGGGTGAATGAGTGGGTGGGATGTGATATAATAACCATCTGGTGGGTCGTCAGGGGGACTGGTCCAGCAGATTGTCAGATTTCCTGTCATACTCAGCACCACCAGACCGCCAGGGGCCCTCACCGCTAAGAGGCACAAAGGCACAATGTTATTCAGTTGTCAGCTAACATGGGTCAAACCTTAGTTAGGTCAAAGCTCATACTGTTACATGCTTACCAGTCTGTGCGGTCACAGGCGTCTCTCCACAGCTCTCTATCCCACACAGGGCGACTGTGCAAACTTCAACTCTGTATTTCCTGTGAGACTCCAGCCCTCCAATTACAGCAGTGTATGACTGCAACCCACCAGTCTGCGACACCCTGGAGATGTTGGTCATTCCAACTATCCTCTCTTCTCCTGAAGACATGTCCAAATAGCGCACAACAAATGTCCATCCAAACTTTAACTGTGCATCTGCCAGCGTCCAGTGGACACAAATCTGACTGACAGTAATGAGCCCAACAATGATATTTTGAGGTGGAAGAGGTCCTGGAAGAAAGAGAAGGTTGAAGTTACACCTAGCACAGGATGTTGTTTGTGTAACTTATGTGTGTGACACATTGTCAGCAGACTCACTAGTGTACACAGTCCGTGTTTGTCCCAAGCTCCAGGCGGCACCAGCAGGGTGAGTGGCTCGAAGGGTGAAAGAGTAGACGCTCCCCGGAGACAAACCTGCCACAGTTACCCCTCTGGAGGAACAGGAAATGGGGACCATGACAATTTTTTTAGCACTGCTTTGGCTCTGTGTCCCCTTTTTGTCCTCTATCTTTCTGCTTCTGTCTCCTTCAACTTGACTCGACTTTCCATTAGCCTCCTCTTGGTACTGGAGGAATACCTCAAAAGGTGAAAGATTAAGTTTATTCAAAGGTGAGAGGTCACTCCAACGAAGCTCTACCTGATGCTCTGTCACCTGAACCAGGTCAAAGGAGAACGAGGCGGGGACTGAAGGGGCTGTGAAAGACGGAGAAGTAGAGCAGCATCACAGTAACACGAGGGAAAAAAGTTCGGACAAATTACATGGTTGGAGTTAACTAGAAAGTACGTTGCATTAGATATTTACACTGAGACTGAGCAGAAAGTTATTTACTCTGGTACTGGCAGATGAAAGGTAAGGGGATGTTACAGAAGAATGGAGTGAGAAACCACCCTGGTCCCGTGGCATTCCTCTGAAAAGCAAAACAGTCTGTTTGATTGGCTGGCAGCGATGACATCATCATGTTCGTCAGGTTGTGGGCTGAGCCGTAAGACCAGAGAGGTTGTCCCTCCTCCTGTGGAGTGACAGAAGAGAGACTTTATGTGCTGTCTACACACGACAGACATCACCAGCTCACTGTCACTCATCAAAAACAAAACTCCTCTTTAAGGAGTAGCTGCTGCCACAGGGAATTTCCCGTGGAGAAAGGAAACTACTTTGCCAGAAAATCCCCTTCCAGCAATGTCCTGCTAATCAGAACATCACTGGTGGATCTTACTATCTTACGTTGGCACTGCTTAAAATCAAGTCTAAATGTCTTTGTGGTCTTACTGCCTATGATTTTGTAACAGAGGATAAACTCTAATCTGCCAGGAGCTCACTGCAGGCCTCAGTCGAGACGGTCCAAGAGAAAATTCACTTCACTGGCAAGACAGGCTGGTTTTGAAATGTTAGAATTATATGTATCTATAATATCTTTAATACTACAAAGAGCGTTTATATCTCATTTTCTATGTATATTTACTAAAAATATAAAACTGATTTGCCCTTTTCTTGAGGAATCATAATCATAACAGGACAGTAACTACTTAGCTCCTGCAGGGTATAGAAAGTAGGCGCTTTGTAAAAATTTAATCAAAAGGTTTTCTTGACAAATTCCTCTTAAAATTACTAAATGATAAGTTATTCATGGCAATTCTCCAATGCAACTGACTGTCAGAAATGGTTATTAAATAATATACATATGCACATTCTCAAAGAAAATTTAGCTATCCTGGCATTGTAAACGGGAAAATTAATCACAGTGATATTACAAAGTTATTATTTATCATGGATCTTACTGACAGGATGAAAAAAAAGATTTTTATCTCCCCCTCTGTATTGCTCATTAAAATGGATGTTTCTGGAATGAAACTACCTGCTGGTCGTTCAGTCCGGTCCACAGCAGCAGCAGGGTGTTGTGGCTCAGCAGGTGAGAAGATATGAAAACCTGATCTTCCAGGGTCTTCAGGTCTGCCAGGTGGCTTCCAGCTGCCATTTCTCTGCAGCTGTGCTGGGCATCAGTCCAGGTCAATCCTCTCCTGCTCACAGCATAGCAGCTTCTCCCATTGGCCAGCCAGTTAGAGGGGCACTGAGCTGGAGACAGAGATTATCATCAGCTCATACCGGCAGATTTCACCACGCGTGCAGTCAGTTTTAAGTTGTGTGATTGTGGTACAGCAAAATGTGCACAATACCTGTTTCTGTGCTAAAGCTGAGTCGCTGCTTCAGGGTCATATTGAGGTGTCTGAGGAACGTCGTCACCACAACTTTGGCCTTGAAGCGTGTGCCAGGCTGGAGACCTTGCACTGTGTACTGAGACTTTGCCTGTGATGAGTTGATGTTGAAGACGTGTGTGACAGATTGTGTGTGAGCTTTGTACAGACTCAGGGTGGAGAGGCTTTGTTGTCTGTGAAGTTTCCATGTCAGGAGAGCAGTTGTCGTCGTGCTGTGTATATCAAGGGAGGACAGGGAGACTGGATCTGGACACAAATACAGAAGGGAAGGAGCCAAGAGACAAGATGAAAGACAGTAACATCAGTTAGCATGAATTAATAAGAAAGAGTGTCATTTTTCTCCATCGGTACCGTGGTGTTAAGGTTCAAAGGCACTCACTGAAGTGAAAAGTCTTTGCCTCAAGAGTAGCATCATTTCTGCTTCCTCTTAATGTGATGGTATATCCTCTTGGGTCCTCAACTAATCGCAGGGATATTGTACAGTCAGGGGAGCATGCTGAATGATCAATGGGCTCCACGTACACCTGCAGAGACAATGTGACAAATAATTTAGTTCTCAAACTAATTGAGTATATCTGCCATTATCACTTGTGCAGGTGTTCTTACCAGGTGGTTACTTGCAGTCCTGCAGGTGACTGTGTAGGTGTCTGGATTTTTAGAGGAAGGGAAGGACTGAAAAATGAGTTCAACCTCAACAGGGTTTAAACGCTGCTCACAGGTCAGCAAGATCACCTGAAGACGAGGAAAATAACATGCTGTCACAGACGGCAAAAATCCGATTTCCTTAAATACACTTACAACAGACCTGGGAGGATAGCGGATATTGAACATAAACTGCTGTACAAAGAACAGAAAGTTTTGCATGCTTTTACCTTACCTGACAGACACTAGCAAGTAACCACAGGCGCTCTGCTCCACCCATTGGAAATGTCACTCCATCTCATCAAGCGCACCTTCCAGTAGTCTTGATCCACCTGGAGACGTACAGTCACTTCTCTTCTGGCGACAAACCCCGGATCCTGGCTGTGCTCCCAGCCATTGGTCTACTCATCAGCAAACCAAAGACAGCTGTGCGTAAACTTAGGTTGGGGAAAGTCCCAAACTGTTTTAGTCGCTGACGCACAGCTGAGCGTCAAAACGATCACTTTTCAACTGTCTTTTTGAGACTTCAAAAGACTTACAACTAGAGACTCACATCTTGCAGCTGGATATCTGTCTTAAATCCCAGCGAAATCTCTACTTGTCTGTACTTCAGTTTTACGCAGAGCCCGGACTTTGAATTTAGCGCGCACTCACGGCTCAAAGTCAGCGTTCAATGGCTGTCTCCCCCCTTAGAAACAAAGCCTTATGAGAGGGAGGAGACAGTCTTCATAAGAGAGGGACAGAGAGAGAGAGAGAGAGAGAGAGAGAGAGAGAGAGAGAGAGAGAGAGAGCCTGTATGAGTTCAACCCAATTTGTTCTGGCTCTTTGTTGGGATAAGAGCAGCTTACCATGGCAACCATGGGCACAGGGCCACTCCAGAGCTGAGCTCCTGAGGAGAGGAGAGGTGGGGAGGCTGGGGATGAGGGGCGTACTGAGGGGAGGAGGAGAGGGACAGGAGATGTGGTGAGGCTTTGTGAGTAATTGAGATGTGCTCATGGGCAAAGCTGCCAGTTTCACGCCTCTGGATGACCGACAGTCAGTCACAGCAGACTGCAGGTCTCAGATTTAGTTTTCATGACTTCTTTTAAAATAAGCCTGTTGTGCAAATTGTTCATAACAACTCAGTGGTGAGGATGGTTTGGCTCGGATGTGGGGTGTGGTGGACGCGCTGGCCCATGTGGAATGACAGGAATGTGAAAGGGAGGAATGATTGACAGACAGAAAGCGGAGTCCACTGAGGGGTTCTGTTATGAGGAGGTGACTCCCACACAGCAATAACCTCTCAGAGGTGAAACACAAACACATGTCAGCACGACAAATGCTGAATCAGGATGAGTATGTGTGTAATAAGAGTTTGAGAACAAAACACGGGGAGGGTGTGTGGAGGGGACACACTGCAGATCAGTCAGTGTTGCATTAATTCAGGCAAAGACACTGTTAAGTCTTTTATTCGCCTACTTCAAAATAAAGAAACTACAAAGAGGCCAAAGATCACATTTTAGAAACTTGTGAAACTTTTCTAAAGAAACAAAGCATCGCACAACACTTGCATTGTACAAAGGCCAAACTTATCTCCTAAGACAAACCAAAATGCATATACACTGTTTGAACGCACCATATATATAAAAAATGCCCCAACTGCTGTGTCAACATGTTATCAGTTGTTAATATACAGTTGATAAGAGGCTAATGGCATCCCACTATGACTTGGAAACTCTAGAAAGCTGACTGATGTCTGACTAAAGTGCAGACAAAACTACTTAAAAACAATTTCCAACTTACATCACTCATTTTCAACATCTTTTAGTTACAACTACGACTCAAGGTCGGTGCTGTAAAGTGAACTATAGTGACAAAAAAAGGAAACATGGCTGGTTTTTATGCTCTTTCATCAGTACTGTAAAAGCTCTGACACCCCTCCCCCTACCAGCACCACCACGACCAGCAGCACCACAACTACCGTCATTTATCCCTCTATTCAGATATTCCCTTCATTTCATTTTTCTGCCTGGACTGCCTTGTTTTTTTTAGTTTTTAGTTCCACTGGCAGGAGCAGTCCAGAGGTTCTTGAAAGTTGTACTCCACGATTGTGGCGTTGCGCGAGCAGTAGAGTGTGATGGAGCGGGTTTGTAGTCCACTCTCGCGGCAGCACTTACAGAACCGGGCGTGACTGTTGATGTTAAAGTTGAATATGGTGGCAGATGGACACTTCCCATCACAAGAATAGACCGTTACCTGTAAGAAGAGGGAGACGGGGTGATGAAAAGAGAAGGCACAACAAATAACTGCAGGTTTTTACGTTTGCATGCCTCTCCTCTCTCACCGGTGCATTGCTCCTGCAGTCATCTTTTCTAATGGTAGTCCGAATGGCCACACGTTTGCATGTTTTACCGTCCTCTTTACCTACACACGTTCACACAGAAGTAAGACGCATACACAGAGTGACACTCAGAAGTAACTCCAGACACACGGAAGCCTTCAGAGCAAAATCATACGAAACAAATTACTAACACAACAAAACCTTTCAACAGCAGAGAACATGAAAGTGCAAGTTCAAACATAGGCATAGAAATGCACACCCACATACACTGGTAAACATATGCTCACACACAAAAACACACTTTGATCATTTCACTGCAGAGACCTGCCACTCACACAATCTTGAAAGGCCTATTGCACAGGGCTCTTTGTTGCCCAGCAGCAGGAGCTTGCTTTGATTGACAGTTGGGTGATGGGGGGCACAGTTCTCACAGCAGAGATCTGGCTCTCCTATTGGCTGCTAACCTAACCTTACTTTTAAGCCAACCAAAGCTGGTCAAATTAATTCTGTGTAGTGCTGGAATGTATGAAAAGAGTAGGTGATCTCCAGCTTTTTCTTAATGGATGACTGTGTAATACTGGAGCTTTTTCTGTCTCACAACTTTGATTTGTCAAGTATTTTAAAGGGCATATTGTCTAATGGATGTTTTTGCACTGGAGATTTATGCGAGATTGAGTGTTATTCATGTTATACTGTGCTTTGCGGGTTAAACAGTGAGAGGAAGAAATTGAAAAGACAAGACACACCAAAATAGACTCCCACAGCACACATTCACACAAAGCTTGAAAGTGCAAATGAATGAGTCACTGTGTGTCAGGATGCCAAAGAATCACTGTAAGTGGGAACAGTACAAGGTGGTGGTACCTGTGTCACAGTTAGTACTACCAGTAGGTGTTACAGGATTAACGGTAAATGGTAAAACACCCACTCCAGAACCTGGGAGCATCGCCGGGACCGCAGCCATCCGGTTCAAAGAACGTCATGAGGACACACACAAGGTTACGCATGGTTCAGAAAACACAGTTCAGCGTCACACACAAACACACAGAGGACGGAATCAGTGCAGCTGGCATGCACGTGGATTGCCCTTCTTTTTTGGGTCACTCCGGGCAGTCAGCCAAGGAACTCAGCCATTTGACGAACTACAAAGAGAAGCTCAGCGGGGCAAACTCTAAACCCTGAAACATCTCGCATCCTCATTGGTAAAACGCTCACCGTGGAGCCACCCGATTGGCCAGTCTGCAAGGTCACTGCTAAAGCAGGCAAGCGGGCGAGGCTGCAGTGCCGAATCCCCAGAGAGACAAAATGTCACCACTGCATCTTTATTAAAGGTTTAATCCACACAACTTGGAAAAATATCAACTTACTTTGTAAAGCAGGCATGAAGAACAGCTCACAAGTTATCAACATGAAAGCACAAGGTCAGACAGTTATGTGTTGACTTAGCAATGACTACTAAACGCTGAGTGTAGTCATATTATATTATCGTTTTATTTCCTCAAGTTTTTCCACCAAATATTTCTTCTGCCTGAGCTGTTCTGGCTCCAGAATTATGTCAGCAGAAGATTTGGGGACAAAGTGGGAAAGCCAGGTATTGTGGGAAATGTAGTGAGAGGCCAACAACAGGCTTTATCTGCACCCTCTACAACAGGCCACACCCCCAACCATTCAGCCAAGAAGCCCATCCACTGCCAGGCAACAAGGCGCTCACCCCTCTGATTGACAGCTCAAAGCAGTATCAGAAGCGCCAAATAAATTTGGAGACTCACATGTCCTGCAGCAACCGTCCACATAGCTCTGAACGATGCCGCCATTCTGCAGGAAGAGAGCAGGAAGAGCACACAGAGTTAATGGGAAACACCATGTTAACACCTCCAAAGCATCCACACGAAGATAATGGGATATATTACTGCAAGTATAAGGCTCATGAAGGTTAACAATAAATGGTTTGACCTTGCAGTACAGTTAGATGTCCTGACCTGAAGACACTCTGTGTCATTGAATGGCGGGCAAACCACCCCAGAGGCAAGTATCACCACTCCCACTGCTGTTTCCATACAGTCGTAACGTGTGCAGTTCTCCACCCAGGAACTCCCTGCCTGCACACACAGCCAGAATCAGTGCGACTCAAGAAAGGGGAGCACTGCGCACACGTGGAAGTGGTTATTCTTACCGTGAAAAACTCTGCTGTCCCATTTTCGTCGGTGAAAGTACAGGATACATTTTTGCAGGAGCCGCAGCACACCTGAGGGTCTGTGGATGGTACATACACCTGGTGCTAAAAGATGAGGCGAATGAAGAAAAGAAGATAATTGGATGAGGCGGGGTGTAAAAGCTGTAGCTGAAGAGACAAAATCAGAAAAAAAACCTTCTCAAAATGACTGTGATCTGTCAAATGTTGTTAAATGTGTTGGATACATACTGGTCCACATTTTTGGGAGCAGTTGACTGATGAAATTTCCATGGCGTAGAAACCAGAGTCTGGATCTCTCTGATGCAGGCAGTGAACAGTATAACACAGCTCTCCTTCAAGGTACTGAACCAGAGACTGGCCTGGGCCCAGCACCGTCACCCCTTGGAACAGACACACCTCTGCCTTCTCTATACACATACACACATAAACACAGGGCAAATAATGATACTGTAAGTGACAAAGTTTTTTCATGGTAAATAGAAAGCTGCCTGGAAGCTGAGTAGTATAAAGCAGTGGAAGAAACAATATCTAAAGCACATCTATTGTCACACAAGTGTCAGGTATGTGTGAGCTGTCATGCATCGGTTACACGTACGGCACGTATGCTGAGGACAGCCACAGTCGTTGCTGCTGTCTGCAACCTCGACCAGCACCTCCCCCTGAGAGAAAACAGCGTGCTGACTTTACTGAATTTGCTCACTTTTTCTTCCTTCCAGTAAAAATCTGATTAGACAGTGACTTGCGATGTAGCTTTTTGCTGACTTACCACCTGGCAGATGGGGATAGAGCTGTCCTCACATTGGCATTCTGGGGGTGAAAGACAGAAAGTAAAGGAGATAGGTGGTTTATGCAGTTGTTACGCCTGCTATGCAGTGTATAACAGGCATAACAACTGCCAAGATTATTCCACTCATAAACTCAAAATATACCGGGAACAAATGGGATATATGTGTGTGTGTGTGTGTGTGTGTGTTTATGCGTGTGAATGAATTAATGTGAGGAGTTCAGAGCGTGTACCACAGTGGTGCTGTGGGCAGCAATGCCCAGGGACACTAGTTTGAACCAAAGAGAGACCAGGTGCACAGCTCACAGATGATTCGGGACACAGATTGACATCACACACTGCAACACATTTGAGAAAACAGAAATATGACTTTGAAGACACAAAAGCATACATACACACACACTCTCTCTCTCTCACACACACACATACTTACCACAGTGGTACTGAGGACAGCAGCTGTTGGTGGTGTTAAGATCCACAGCCAGAATTTCTCCATGTGAACACGTTGGAATGGGTTCAATGCATGACTCACACACTGCTCAGACAGAAACAACACATTCAGTATTGTTGCTGTAATTGACGGAGGTGTCAAAGATGGAAACATAGCAGATGGCCAAGCACACACCAAAGACTTGCAGTTTCAGTTTTAGACTGACCTGTGAGCCGCAATTAAAAAAAAAAACATACCACACAGGTAAGAGTAGCAGCAGGATTTTTCACCCCTGACCTCCACTAGGAACTGATCTTCCCTGCAGTTGGGGGCAGACACAGGAGGGCATGCCATGGGGTCACACTCTGAGAAAGACCAGTTACAGCAAAGTGTTCAGTGAAAGTTAATATTTCAGGCCAAATGTCACATTAAATAGAGAGTTTACAACATGTCTAAATATTTTGCAGGAAAGAGTGGAGAACCTAAAGTTTGTTTGTCTCACCACATCTGTATTCTGGGCAGCAGGACAGAGCGCTGTATCCAATCACGAGTCTGTTCCCGTTATCACAAGGCGGAGCTTCGCTGTCACAGATGGTCATGTTGCACTCTGACAAGTAGTGAAGGAGCCAGACAAGGGGAGGAAAGATCATTTCATGGGTCTCATACTCACTACAACGTTATGATTTTTTGGTCTGTGAAAGTAAAAGTATTTGAGGATGATGGTTAGCCAAAGAACTTGTCAGCAATACAGTATTACTACCAAGGGTGAGACTTAAAAAGCGAATGAAAGGAAGAACATAACCATCATTTCTAGAATGCAATCTCCAGACGTTTGTGTTTGGATCAGATGCTCTGCTTGGCAAGACAGACCTTCATTTTTAAACTCACCACAGATCTTCTTTGGGCAGCAGGCTCCTTCTTCAACCACATCCAGCACATACTCTCCCTCTCTCTCACACAATGGTGTCGGGACAGAGTTGCAGTCTGGCTCAACAGCCACCACAGAGCCATTCTCCATACATTTGTACAGGCAGCAGCTGCGAGCAGAGCCATTCCATACCTCACCAGGGGCCCGGGGGTTACCTTCATTATCTGTGCACACTGGATACATCAGAGCCAAGTAAAAATACTGACAAAATGGCTGTGTGACAGTCTAGGAGTGATATAAAGCACAGTCCAAAACTTACTCTCTGACAGTGCAGTTTTCATCACAAAGGCCTGTAATTACTCTGTCACTCACCGCAGCGATCCTCAGTTACACAGTAAGGGGAGTCAGCGCGGTGCAGGATGGTTCCACTGCGGCACACACACTCCTCTCTGATGAAAGAGCAGGTGGTCTCCTCATAGTACTCTCTGTTCAGACAGGTGCGGCTGGTGCAGGTGCTCACACATGGCTGATACTCCTTACCGGGGGGACACCGCAATGCTACAGGATGACAGGCATTTAGGAATGCATGAGCAAGTGAGAACATCTGCATACGTGTGTGTCACTTCTTTGCCTCCTTACGGCAGAAGTTGTGTCGTCTCCAGCTGATGCAGACTTGATGTGTGTAGCAGACCGCCACGTACGCCGCCAAAAAGTCACACTGGTGATCCTTGTAGTGCAGGTCCCCAGCCCACATGATGTCACAGAACTGCTCCGGAGTGACCTGCAAATACACAACCAAGCCAATCTCATGCAGGCCTGAACTAATGATCATTGATTAATCTGTTCTCAAAGCTGTTCTCAAGTATTGGCAAACTAACTAAACACATGGTTCACAATTAGGCTTGTGAAATGCTGTGTGAGCACTGCAGCTACCTTGCTGTGGCATGGCGTGAAGGCTCTCTGATGGAGCATAGAGAGACAGGTGGAGCAGTCCCCGGTGGTGCAGTTGTCTCCGACCCTGCGCGTGTGTTCAGTGTCATCGGTGGTGTGGACTCTCCAAGCCTGCAGGAAGAGCATCATGTCTCCCACCTCTCTGACCACTGTGCCATTGGGCAGCTTCAGGTCATCCTCTGGGTTCCCATCACAACAACCTGACATAACAGGCAGGAAGACGTTTAATGTACGTCTCTATGTGATTTATGTCGCTGCATTGACAGTGAGCAATATAAATGTGGAGTCAGATAATGTCTGTGCCTAATTAAACCAAATGGCTCTCAACATCTCAAATTGTCATATCCCATAATGAGTCGAGTCAAAGTGATGCTGCTGTTTAGACACTAAGCCTTAAGGTGCTGATAGCTGGCACTTAGATAAATGAGGCTGGTGCTGATGCAGTCAAAGCTGGTGTGTGTGTGTGTGTGTGTGTGTGTGTGTGTGTGTGTGTGTGTGTGTGTGTGTGTGGACCCACCACACAGGCCTCGAGTGGGCACAGATGCATTGTAAGTGGCGATGTACTGCAGCACCATGATGCCAGTACTGTGATACCATTGTATGCTGACCCCACCAGGTGTGTGGATCAGGTACATGCTGCCTGTGTCTTCCACATAAAGAGCATGACGGGAGAATGGAAGTCTAGCTGGTCTGTAGTTTACTGTCACCTGGACATAGATGGACACACAGGCACACAAGAATCACATTATTTGCATGCGGCAAGTTGAACTCTGGGTTGGTTATGTAAAGAGAATCACCTTGCGATCAAGTCGATTGATAATGATTCTGTAGGCGGAGGTAGTAATATTCAGCTTCTTAAAACAGAGACCAGACGTTCCACCTGTCGGGCTCTGTAGGGGAGTGAAATTAGAGAATGTAATGATACAAGACAATATATCTTGAATGATTATGAGCTTTTAGAGGGAACCAAGAGGAAGAGACAGTACTCACAGTTCGTCTGATGGAGTTTACACTCTACAAAGAAAACAAAGAATTTCACACACACAATAAACCTTTTCAGATTTCTTATGGTACAGTTCATATTTCATTATTTGTATGTTACCTGGCTGGTTGGACATTTCTCCACGGTGCCAATAATAGTCTCTCTGGGCAGGTTAACCAGGATATAGGATCCATTATCATACAAGGCCACATTGTTGCCATCAAAGGTAATAACTCGCAGGTCTGACATCACAGTGCAGCGACCTGGAAAAAGCAAACTGTATGAGTAAAATCAATCACAGATTATTGCGGCAAACAACTGTTTCTAATCATTAGCCCTGCCTATTACTGAATCATCAGGAAAATCAGATTTTTAACGTAACAACCACTCTTACAGGGGCACTGCCACTGTGGACAGCAGGGGTCTGTGTTGATGAGGATGGGCAGGCCCAGCAGACTGCACTGGGGTTGGGTGGTGTTGTAGCGACAGTGTAGAGAGGAGTTGTGAAGCAGCAGCTCTCCATTGAAACATATCAGCTCAGCACACTCATCGATACGATAGGAGTATGGAGGCTGTGGATACAAAGGCAAACCTTTCATTTCTCTTGCTTACATGTCACAGAACTCCATCGTAAGTCTTTTTGCATCAGTAAACACAAACATTTGCATTTCTATACATTTTTTCCCAGTGTCCCTATTCATCCATTACAAAGTGCCTACCTGTATATACAGATTGATTATGGATTCATATGCATAGCAACTATATTTAAAGCTACCAGGGTGCCCCAATACACACACCTTTATCTTCAAAGTGCTAGTGTGCATGTTTATGAACAGTGTGTTTGTGGCTGTGTATTGAACTTCAACTACACAAAGGACACTTACTGTGCAGGGAGTAGTGGGCAAGAGGAAAGGATGTGTGGTTGGTGCTTCCTCTGTCACAGGAGAGGTGGCAGGGCTTGTGATTATTTCGGTGGTATCCTGCTCAGTAGTGGGCTCGATGGTTGTAGGAAGCGATGCTTCTGTTGTCACAATGGGGGTGGTGGTCTCCGTGGTTGTGGTTGTATCCGCTGGTGTAGGTTGAGGAGTGGTCGTGGTTTCGGCGGTGGTTTCAGGGACAGAAGTGGTGGACGTGGGGGCAGTTGTGACAGTTGTGGTGGGTGGAGGCTGTGTGGAGGGGGAGGTTGGAGGAGGTGGAGTGGAAGTTACTGTGGATGTTGGAGATGGTGTTGATGGAGAGGTAACAGTGGTGGTGGTAGGAGCAGGGGGCGAGGTGGTGGAAGCAAGAGTGGTAGGAGAGGGAGCAGAAGAAGTTGTGGGGACTGTGCTAGCCTCGGTGGATACAATGGAGGGTACTGCTGTGGTGATCGTTGTTGTGACCCCCGAGGTTACCGTAGTTTGAGTGGGGGTCATTTCAGTCGTGCTGACAGTGGTTGTCTCTGGAGGGGTTGAAGGAGGGAGAGTGGTGGAAACAATAGTGGTGGGAGGAGCAGTCGTAGATGAAGATGTGGTGAGCAGAGTGACACGTTCAGCGGCTGGTGTTGTACTGGGAGTAGTGGGAGTGGTGGTGGCTGTTGTGGACCTGACAGTAGTGGAGGAGGTAGTCGTTGCTCTGGTGGTGGTCGTAGTGGCTGTAGTAGTAGCGGTGGTTGTGGTTGTAGGCCTTGTGGTAGTAGTAGTAGTGGTTGTAGTTGAAGTTGTTGGTGGTGCTGTAGTAGTTCTGTTGGCCCGTGTCACATACGCAAAAGGTGTTGGAGTTGGGGGAAGGGAAACACCTAGTGGTTGATTAAAAAATACACAAAGTAAATAATGTATGTGTGACTGTGGCCGTCACACATGAGAAAACCTATTCAGGTACCAAGGAGCGCCAAAGCACAACTTTTTAATGGCAGTTTAATCTCAAAACACTCATCCTTTGTACTCACAGTCCTCTGTGTAGACACATCTTCTAGTGACTTCATCCAGGACCATGTTCTTGGGACAACGTGGGAAGCAGCCCTCCACACTGCAAACACAGAAAAGATTTCAGCACCCGAGCTAAATATAGGTTATGTTGGTGGTAAAATTATTGCATTTAATGAACCAAACCCCTTACGGAGGCAGGAACTGGCAGCGTGCAGCATCTGGGTCACTGCACGTGTGGACACAGGGACTCGCACAGGCCTGGTAGCGCCACTCACACATCATACGGTAAGGTATCACAAAACTGCTCTCTGCCAGAGGAGAGGACACGCACCTGATTAGTTAGTTCATGTGTGTATGTAAGTGCATGTGTCTGTGTGTGGGTTGGGTACATGCATGTGTGTCTGACCCTCCAGTGTGAAGCTGCTGCTGCCTTTGAAGCCCTCTGAGGTGTCGTATCTCTGAGCTTGCGCAGCAGTGCGTGTCAGTGTCAGAAAGATTCCAGGTTGTCCAACGAGCTCAAACGAGGTGTGACCTGGCAGAAAAAGCCCCTGGTGCTGGATAAAGGTTGCCCTGCGACTAAAGTCTGCCCCTCGACTCCAGCGCTCCATCTGGAGACGGCTGCGCCCTGACACGACGAGGAAATTGTTTGGTCTCTCTGCCGACTCCAGTGATACCACAGGGACACCTGGGAAAAGAAGCCAATGGGGGTTAATTTACCACCCACAAAAAAGAGAGGGTAATTGTGTGAATGTGGAAGCTCACGTGATGTTCTGTCCTTCTGCAGGCCTGCTGTGATCATGAAGTTGAACAGCAGGCCCGGGGCAGGCAACTGTCCTGGTCTCTCTTTCACCAGAGGAAACACTGAGTTGCTGGTGCGATTTACTCCAAACATGGTGTCATTAGAAACTGCACTCACCAAAGAAAATGGACCATTGCCTAACTCTGTGAGGAAGTGAGAGAGAGAGAGAGAGAGAGAGAGAGAGGGGGGAAATTAATGTGGTGACAAGCCAGCAGGGATTCAGATTGTATAAGGTTTTGAAACGACAATCAACAAAATTGCTCTCTGAAAACAACGAACCCACACTCGTACGTACCTTGATTATAGTATTCACAATCATAGGCTGAAAGAGACGGAGAGAGAGTACAGACACTAAGAAGGATTTCAAGGTAATATGTAAGTGTGATGAAAAATAGCAGAATATTAGCTGATGTAAAGAGGTAAGCGGGGTCCCCTCCCTGACCAACACAGAGTAGATCAATTTACTATGAGCCTGTGTGTATTTGTCTGTGTGTGTGTGTGTGTGTGTGTGTGTGTGTGTACTCACGACAGACAGAGGGTGATCTCCAGCGTATTGTGACCCCCTGTTGACAGCATTTGTGTGCATATGCAGCAATGGACGTACAGAGACACTCGCAGTCCCCCCCACGGTTACAATTGCAAGTGTCTGTCAGGCAGTTCCTATAGAACCAGGCCACATCCACCTGGAGGGTCCACACACCATGTACACATGGTGACACACACATACACGTATATATACACACACTCAGACAAACATACACACACAATCATGAAGTGAACCAGGCCAAATCTCACTGGGGGAAACTAGAGGAGGTCTTGTTTAGAGGGTGAGTAGTTTTCAATAATTCAGACAGCAAAGGAGTGATGAGATATCAGGACAAAGAAATGTGGGTCAACCGCTGGTGCAGAGGAGATCAGATGAGCTCAATGACAGACAGACAAAATGCCTCAGCAAAGAGTTGGTTGGTTGAGGTTAACTTGGCCTCTGTGCTTCTGACACTGGCAGCTGCAATGTACATTTCACCCCAGCAAAACTCTATTTGGTATTATTGTCGTTTTAGATGTGAGAAGCACCAGTATTGATTAGGTAGTGTGCTGCATCCTGAGTGGAGGAACAGGCTTGTGATTAAATCCAGTCATGTTGCTAAAAGGTAGTCTGGAATAATGTAGACATTCTTCTGTTTTTCATATTGGTTATGAACAATCCAAAGATCCAAAATCTGTGTTAATAAATCCTGTCAAATGGGGGAAGTATGGAAATATCAACATGCTAGTCACTTCTCATGTCTGGACACAAGAGAAAAAACTTGGGTCCCCTAAGCATGACATTATAGGTTAAAGCTTCACCTTACTACTGCAACTCTATTTATTTGTGTGAAACTGTCTTTTATATTACATTGCTGACATGGCTGATGACTCTTATCCAAAGTAATTTACAAAGCATTCAAGTGCATTCACCCGTATGTAAACAGCCCAAGATTGCAGGAATCATGCAAGTTCATCAACTTCACCACATAAGATGAACTGTGTTTGAAACAATGACTCAAGCAAAGACACAAACTCAGGCAGAGTCAGAGCAGTGGGCTCTGCCACTCAGAATGATAACTGAAGTACAAGCTCTCGTTTTTCTCATGTCACTATAAACAGATGTATCAATATACACATACATAAGGTTACAGTAAGAACATGCATATGCTCTATATAAGCCATGTACATTTTGTTTTTGTGAATAAATAAAAGGGGTACAGAGGAAAAAGGCTAAGAAACACAACATCTGGGTTGACCAGATGTCTTGCATTTTAGCCATTCTTTAAGCAGAACATGACAAATTAGCACAGCTTGGTCTCTGGACTAAGTCATAAAAACTGAATGCAAATAAACAACAGGATTCACTTGCTGTATGTTACTTGAATGTTTTCTTGTGTATTGTGTTTGTTTCTCCCTGAGGAGTGACTAATGCTCAAATAGATGCCATCACAGCACTTACTTAAGAAGGGAAGTTATTTGCATGTCATTAAGTATGTCAAGTGAAGAGGGTGTCGCAGTCTTATGTTTGTCTTCACTGTTTTTGAGCTGGCCCCTGTTCATGTATATACATGGCTCCATCTGCTGGCCACATATGGAAATACCATACTGTGATAAAACATTTAGGTGTGAGTTTGTACGTGTGTCTGTGCATGTGTGTACCCTTGCATCTGGTGTGGTATTTAGTATTTGTCTCTGAGGAACAGTGTATTCGCTGGGATCAGTTAGGAGTTGTTCCCATAACCCCTCACCAACCCCTACTCCCCTGTTGCATGCAAGATAACCTTTCTATAGCGGCATTCACTCTGTATGGACATTTGTGTGTGTGGGTGTGTGCGTCAGTTCAATGACACTCACCACGTTGTGACAGGGTGCAAAGACATCGCTGTAGAGGAGAGCACACTCCCTCTTGGCATACGGCTGTCTGCCTAAGTCCCCTTCACATGGTCGCTCGACTACATAGTCACTTTCACACTGACACACACAAAAAACACACACACACAAAGAAGGTGATCAAGTGTCTGATTACTCTTAAATATCACAGTGGACTCGAGGGAGAGAAGCGCACATAAATTACAAGAGCGGAACAGATAGCTGGAGAGGAGCGAAAGTGAGTGAGTGGGAGATTGACAAAGACAGAAAGAGGACAGAGGGTAAAGGGAGAATTAATGGAGGAGAGGAGCTGACTCATACCTGTCCCAGGGCCCAGCTATCTCCAAAGGTCTGTGCATTATTGACTTCCATGTGACTGGAGGTGGTCATATCGTTCACTGTCACACTGTCAAAGTTTCCACATAGTCCACTGAGAAGGCCCTAATTGAAAAAAAAAAACAAAAAAAACAAAAACGTACAGATGTTTTTGGATTCCTTTCATATAGTATGTGTACATGTATATCTGAGGACGCAGACCTTCCACTGAGGGCCAGCTCTGATGTGTACAGTTGTCTTGCGGTCCCAGAGAATGGTCAGGTCCTGATTAGAGAAGTGGACCACAGTGTAGTAGCCTGCTTTCCAAAGCTCAAACTCTGACCCTCGACCTACAACAGTGGATGGGCTCTAAGGCAGGACAAAGCAGATCATTAGTTTCAGCAGGAATCGCTAAGTTTTTATTGATATATACAACTTTTCTATTTTTGAGAGGAACATGGGACACAGGTACAGAGCTTGAGTGGTAAAGAGAAAGCGTGACTGTGTGTGGATAGTCCATACAGGGTTGCCAGAGTTGTCGGTGAAGTAGATCTTGGTAAGTCCCACGTGAATGACCAGTATTTTCATGCACACAATGCCGCTCTCATAGCAGTCCTTGTTTTGGGCAACAATGGACACCTCGGTTTCTCCTGCACTCTGGTGAGAGGGGAAGACAAAATATTACTCCCATGTGGGAAGGCTGCCTTGCCAGTTCATCTCATCTCTGTCATATAAACACAACACAATGTTTCTGTTTGTTTGTTCACCATTTCCGATAGCCACAGCAGCAACATCTGACAGCCAAATGGCTTTCAAGCTTAGAATTTGAGTCTACCTGTTGACAAAACACTGTCATTCTAGATACATGACAGGTGACAAGAAGAGGAAGCAACTCTAGGCTATTAAGACACAGCTCTGACCTGCCTCCCTATTCTTTTCAGGTCTGCACGGTAGCCGTCGGTCTGTTGGGTCTGGATTGGAATGTCTGTTCTGCTAATTCTAATTCTATATCCCTGGGAGCGCAGGAGCCCTGGGGTTTGAAGTGAACACTGGTCTCTTTGTGTTGCTACAGCTTTGCACAACGTCTGCTAGCATTACCACAGCACAAACCCACCGGCACACACGCACAAACACACACACACACACACCTTAATCTGCTCTAATTAAAAAACACTCTCTCTTCCAAGATTAGAAATGAGCTTGGATCTTCTTTCCCAGATCCCAATCAGTCTTGGCCAGGACATGCGGAGGATGCTCCTTCATCTCTCACACACACTTCTCTGACACAGTCATGCACAAGCACTCTAAGACACCACCTGACAGGCATTTCAGTGCCCACACTGAATCCATGAATTTGTCAAGTCAAGTACGTCATTGTATTTGCACAGTTGAAATGTACACATCAGAAAGTCCTTAAAGGCACCCACACACACACAGACTACTCACTTTAAGCAGGTAGACCTGACAGTCAGAGTGGTAGTCATACTCAAGGCCATCGAAGGTGTGGTAGTGTCTATCGCTGTAGACAGTACACACAGCTGGACATGGCGAGTAGCTGCAGTTAAAGTAGCCACGATGACACACACTGAGGAGACGGACAGGTCGATGCACATGAGAACAGTAAAGAGAAAAGGAGGTGGGTGGGAGGTGGGACAATAGTACTGTTTTATGCCACACATGGAAACTCATCATACTTTTTGTTTTTATTATTAATTTTTGTTAGAAAGCAGTTCTAATCCTACATGAAAAATTGCACCTACTAAATGCGGTGAAGCATTCATTTGTAAATAATGTATCCCTGCTCGTTCTCGTGCTTCTCGCTCTATGTGAAAACACAAATGGACACTACAGTAAAGATGTTTACCATTTGTAGCACGGTGTTTCCACAGTTTCTCCAGGCAGGTATTCAAGGCCCAGCCAGGCACAGGGGCAGTTCTCTGGGTAGTAACACTCGCCATGGTGCAGCACCAGCCTTCACAGAAAAGAAATGACTCGAGTAGGAGGTACAGAACATGCAAACACATGAGTTCAAATGCATATTGCAGATAGTAATTTTAAACTGGTGGTTTGTCCATCAGCCATTACAGTATGGAAATCCACTTGCACAGACTTGATTTTGCTAATCATTTCAATTACCACTTTGATTCCTAATGTTGTTACATCATTGTACAGTAAGTTTGGCAAAGACAAGAAATTTTAATGAAGCACTGATCTCAAGCATTCTTTACAGCAGGGGTCGGGAGTCCTTTTCCTGTCAAGGGCCATTTCAATTTTTATAACATCCTTTGAGGGCTATACTTAATTCTTGAACACATATATCACGCTAGCCTCTAAAGCAAAGGCTGAAACTGCTTCTCTTTGGTGAGCAACTGGTTGTCCCAAACACAGATACAATCTTGTCTAGCTTTGAGCTTGCGGTTGCTTTGCAGCTCAGTGATTTAGTGTTGTAGGTTGTCAAGCACATCAGTTGTTTTCCACATTAAACGACGTAGCAAACATGTTCAGTTCCTCGTTTTTGTTTTTTGTTTTTTTTTTTACTTTTCATATCATGAAACCTCTCATCAAAGTTTTGCAGAGTGGGGAAATACACAGTGTTACCTCTTTCCAGTAGCACTTGCCACAGCTTTAATTTCACATCAAATGGTTTCACACTTGAAAGCAGAGAGCTGAGGAGCTTGCTGGAGCTTGAGATTCAGCTCTGAGAGGTACTTGGTAATGTCCACCATGAAGGCCAAATCAACACAACCACTTGCTATCACTGAGTTTGACAATCTGTTTTCCCTTCATCTCCATGAATTCTCTGAGACAAACTGGCACTTTGGAACAATCTTACTTTGTCCTGTGGGAATAGCGCCACAGCTGCAACAAGGCACTCCTCCAGAAGTTCTCCCTCTGAATGAGCTTCTTAGTTATTCGGTCACTTGCTACAAAACTTGTCTGTATAACACTTTTGCATTTATGAATTGTCTCTCGGGCCGAATCAAACGGTCTCACCCATATAGCTCAGGGGCCAGATGTTCCCCACCCCTGCATTATGAAACTGAACATAGATTGGACTCGAAAAATTACTTTTATGGTATTTTAAAAACACATGTGCATAAAAGGTTAAGGTTATTTTACCCTGGAGGGCAGCCACAGCCAGGGATGCATGGTGCGCTGGGAGGGCAGGTGAGGTTCAACATCAGGTTACGGCAGGTCGGTGCACAGCCCACGCCTCCCCTCTGCTCCGTGCAGCTATGGTACACTTTCCCTTCTGGACACTCCCCGACCTCCACACTGTCTGGCTCTACAATTCACGCACGCACATGCACGTACGCACACACAAACACACACACACACTCAAGAAAATCAATGCCCCTGTCGCCTTAAAAATCAACTGCAACAGCCAGTCATGGGAAACAAGCTACAACCACAGACATAAGGCTCTTGATTTCAGCAAGAGGGACACGGCCTGAAACGGCACTTTGTTGTTGGAACGAACGAGAGTAGGAATTGAAGGGAGGGGGGAGTGCAGAGAGGTTACCTTTTTCCTCTGGCACACACTCCATCTTCCCATTTCTGCACAGGCTGATGGAGGAGACAGGAAGGGAGAGAAAAAGGAGTGAGTGTTTGGGAAAGAGAGTAATGTTATCAAACACAAGGTTAGTTTAAGTGCTCCACGTCTCATTTGACAATCGCTCAAGCTTTTATTGCTTTCTCAAATGTATCAGACAGTGTCTGTAAGGATGTCACACTGTGTGCAGTGAGGAGAGCAGCCAAAATGAGTTTTCACTTTTAAATACAGGTCAAGGCCAGGTGTGACTCACCAAGGGCCAGAGGCGCTGAAGGTCACCTCCCCTGGCTGTGACACACCACCCATGGAGTAACAGTGACACTGAGACCTGAGGAGAAAGCACGAGATTATTTTTATTACATTAACTAATGATGATGCTCTCTGTGTTGTGTGCGTGTGCGTGTGTGTGTGTGTGTGTGTGTGTGTTGCTGCCAAATATCAACTGATGATCATTGTCAGGATGACATATGAGGTGGTGAAATCTTACAGTTGCACACAGCGCTGCCGTACATCATCATAGTAACTGCCGTCTGGACAGCCGCACCCCTCGGCACAGTCATCAGGGTTACAAGTCTCCATGCTAGACAGAGCACGACAGGACCGCCCGCAAGACGACACACATGAGCTGTACAGCATGCCTCCAAGACACACTACTCCTGTGTACATATACACACAAAGTAACACACATTTTTTTATACTGCACACCTATATGTTTTTACTCTACATGTGCACTGTATGATCCAAAGACTTCATGGCCAGTTTTTTAATCGGTTACCCCTTTGGGTCACACATTTAAAAGCATTTTAACACAGCAGACAACAATAAAAGCAACCCAGAAGCCAAACACTCACCACATTCAGAGACTTGTGATCTGAAATCAATGTTGACTCCGTGTTTGGAGCAGAGGTAGGAGTAGTGAGCTAGCGCCGTGCACAAACAGCTGCTCCCACAACGACAGGCCTGGTAGCGGCACTGTTGCTGGTAGATGTTTGGACTGATGTAGCCATGACATGGGGCAAACACAGTCCCCACAAGCACCTCACACTGGGATGCATAGAATACTAGAACACATAAACACACAAGCCTGTTAAACACATTTGAAATTGCAGTCTGAACAAACACAGATACCCTGCAATGAAAACCTGTACAACTCACAGTGCCAACCAGGAACCAGTACTATTTAGAATGTCAGGATATGCAGTGAGGTCTATAGAGTTGCTGGCACTTAAGCACATGAAGTTTATAATCCTTACGCGAGGCACTTTGTAGCTTGATCTCAAACCACCCCTACCATTTTCCTATACTTAATTAAGGTGAAAATAGCAAGTAGATCCTGAATATTTTTGAAGAGATGGAGCCATTTTTACCATTGTGCTGGTTCATCTCACATGGGTCTACGATGGGCAGGTTGACTGGAGCGACACAAGCAGATGAAACCTTCCAAGCGTTGGCATGAAGCTGAGGAGTGCCTTCTATCATACCTGCAGGAGACCTACACACACACACATGGTCAAGAAAAGTGACACTTTACATTGATCTACAAGTGGGAAGTACTTGCTCACAGGAAGTCATCTCGTAGATTTCCGTTGAAAGTCCCACAAAGGCCCAGAGTCTGTCCACGCCACTGGCTATCCAGCTGCAGGTAGACCCGCCCCCCTCGCCCATCATAATACAGCCTCAGACCAATCCCTGCCTTCAGCAGTGTAAACACAGACGTCAGCTTCCGCACATCCACTGCATCTGTATACCCAGAAACAAACATCAAGAAGGTACGTGAAATTATTAGTCTTATCACAGAACAAAGAGGAATTATTTTAGCGTGATCTGTCTGCATTTGAGATATAATATAAACCTGTAGTGTATTAAAGGGCTTTTGTGATTCCTACCTTCAACATAGGGCAGGACAGGTGCTGGGTTGACACCAATTATCACCTCCCCCTCCCTGGTCAAAGTGATCTGACGACTCACATCTTCATCCAACACCACTGTCACGGACTGAATACACACCTGCTGCTGCAGACACACAGACCATACACAAGGGTCGATTACATCAATGTAGAAGGAATATGCAGGGTTTGCTGAGTGTGTGTGTTGTGTGTACGCAAGTAATTATGCACGCTACCTCTGCGCAGGTAGTGTACTGCAGTGTGACGGTGAATCTGCTGCTGCTGCGGCTCTTTGCCAGGACATACTGGCATGCTCCCGGCTGGAGAAACATCCTACCGTCAAATGTCGTCACAAACACGTCACCTACCACTGAACACTCCGCTAAGAAGAGACAAGAGGTACAGTAATTAATCTGAACAAACAGTTTCCCCCTTCAGTAAATTGCTGTTCTGAGAGCGTAAGCTCACCTGTGCAGTTGGTCTCAGTGCAGTTCCACACTCCTCCCATGCACATGCTAAAAAACAGAACACACAGTAGGTAAACAGTACATCGGCAAATGCTCATCAGTGATTACATGTCCACACTCACCAAACACTGCATCCTTGTTGAAGCACGTGTCCTTGTACATATGATGTACCATGGTAAACACATGGACACTGAGAAACAGCAATACATGTTCCATTTTGTAGGATAAGACCTGTGGGAAATAGGATTGCAAAGCTTAGAGTAAGTTTACAGGTCAGTCACTGAACAGAATTCAATAGAAAACAGGAAGATAATTACATACCATCAGGGCAGTAGCAGCCATCCAGACAATGTAGGTTGGTTCCCAGGCACTCTTTCTCAAATGTACAGGTGGGTGGACAGCAACTAATGCAGTCTCTATAGACAAAACTCTCCTCACAGCCATCATCTACACAAAAACACACACACACACACTTGAGTTTCACACAAAGGCGGAATACAGAGCATGAGCGTGGAATAAACGCTGACATAATATAAATGCACCGGACTGGAGGGCCATGAACTAACCATTTTCCACTGAGAATGTGGAGCTGCAGTGGTAACTTACTGCAAGAAGGGAAGCTGTCTCTCCACTCCCTTACTGGATATCCAACATGTGAGCAGGCTCGAGTGTACTCAACCAAGGCTCGACAAAACGTCTCCTCATCATCAGATCTGAAAAAAGAAAGAAAGAAAGAAAAAAAAACAAAAAAACGGTTTTCTCTGTATCTGAGCTTATGCTTGTGATAGCACAGAGATAAGAGGGTTAAAAAGTTAAAGGTATCAATAATCATTGCAAGCGTTTTGACTTACCCACAGAGGTCAGACACACAGCTGGCCACAAAGGGATTTGGATCAATGTTTTCATGACAGGACAGAAAGGGGAAGAAGAGAAGTGCACTGCATTTCTCTATGGCATCCTGTACACATTCACAATAAATACAGTATGGAATGAATATAATGTGCATAATATAATAACACCAAGGTACTGCAAAACCACAAACACTGCAGCAGTCATTGAACACAATATAACATAACATATAACACATTGCACTGTCTATGTTCAACTTGAGGGGATGCAAAGATAATACTGAGCATTTTTCCATCGTTCTTACATCCATGTCTGACTCAGACTGGCAGGGTCCATTGAAGTCGAGATCTACTGAGGGACAGGCTCTCTCGTGTGGCAGGTCCACTGCCCAGCTGTTAGCAAACAGTGCAGGCTCATCTGTCCGAATGCCTACAACATGCAGCCAACACAAACACAGTGTGTATGCACACCCAGTGCACAAGCCACGTGAAACAGATGCACAGTTTAGCACATACACAGGGTAAAGATACTGCACAGTACCATTCAGACATGTGCACAGTCATTTCTGTCATCAAACACATTTACATGAAAGAGAAATCTGATGAGAATGAAATCGGGAATGAAGAGGAGGTCTAAAACAGAGGAAGATTAGAACTGTGTGTCCATAGCAGCTTTATAGCCAGAGCCTTTCCACTTGTTTACTCTCTCTCTCTCTGAGCTCATCCTCTGTACTGGACAGCTCTCTGCTCAAACAAGAAGGGAACCGCAGTTCATATTACTGGTTATCTGAGGAAGGACTTGCTCCTTCCAGCCATTCAAACCCCAAACTATCAGTTCTCTCCTATCCTTCCACTCTGGTTTCTATAATTGGTCAGAATCAGTGTTGAGTGTATAATAGTAATAATTGAGGTGAGTGGGTGCTGAGAGAAGGGATAAGAGGATGAGGGGCCGGTCAGGCCGGTCTTACCACGGGTAGTGGTGAGGTCATCGCCAGCCAAGTGATTGAAGTTCCCACACAGGCCACAGGGGGCACCCTGGTGTTCCTCGCTCATCTTCAGGTAGACACCCGAACCTCCATCCCAGGCCAGAGAAAAGCCAAACACACTCTTCACCAGCAGGTAATCAGCCAGCCGCTCAATAAACACACCACCAACAGTCTGAGGCAGATTTAACCTGACAATGCAGAGACAGGCACATCAACAGAGTGAGTGCATTATTACAATGCAAAACATAATATTATGAATTTACAGTGATGGGGTGAGGATGCGGCGGTGAGTGATTACAGTTACAGTTTTATATTGAGATGTTTTTACTGAAGACATAAAAACTCACCTGTCTTTTTTCTCTCTACATCTTTGCAGACACATACACACAAACATACACAAACACACCTGCGGCCTCCCTGGTGGACCTGATATCCAGAGATGTGGATTTCCTCCTCATTTGGGAAGAACAGACTGAGAGCTCTTGGGCATGAATACACACTCCCGTCACACACTCTGCTGTTGTGGACCTAAGAAGACAAGAAAAATGATGGAAGAGAATAAAAAAAGGGTCAAAGAAGGGGAAAGCACGGAAATTTGCAATCCCAATTCCAAAAAAGTGTTAAATGTAAATCCTGAAGATGTAAATCTTTAGACAGGTCACAAACATAAAACTAAAAGGCCAAATGTGTTTTCAAAAGTTTTTAGAAAGCACTGGAGGTCTACTGCATAGATGAATGGGCCATATCAGGGTTCGGCTAAACAGGAAATACTTGTTGGTCAAACAGATTTACGGTCAGTTGTGGTCTTTTCATGGGATTTTTAGGCAATAAAAAATATAGAAATATCACTAAAATTTAAATTAGGTTAGTAAAAATCAGATAAATAAGGGTTAAACAGTTCAGTGGCTAATCTCGATCTGTATGCGCTTACCCACACTGTGTACTGTGGTGTAGCTGAGTGGCAGTCCTGGGCCAGAATGTAAGAGCAGGTTCCAGGGAAGTAGAAGTAGATTCCATCAAATGTCTCGTAGTGGTGCTGACCCCATGACCGGCAGATGCCGTCTCTATCCTGGCCCTGGTTATGAACTGATGAAAAAAATGGACAATTCTTCAGACAAGTTCTTATAATGATGGAGTGGATCAGTTTCATGTGGTGACACAAATTAATTTCAGCAGAAATTGACACTTTACTGAACTGAGAGGTCAAGTCATACGTTCTATCTCTTTTACCATCTTTAAATCTTTCATCATCTTTTATTTCATTGAACTTATCAGTGGAAAATGAATACCTGAATTTTCTAAAAAGCCCTTTGTTAAAGGAATTCCCCACAGCTGGCTATGCCAAGATGCTGCCCAAGACCCTACCCACAATCTGAGGGGGGTGGGACCTGGTGACAGTGAGTCATATGTAATTTTATCAGTGAGCGGCTTGTCATGCTAATGGTAATCTGAAATGGTAACTCTCATAGATGAAGATGTTTCAGTTAACAAAACTTGCCAGTATCATTAAATATTTTCAGAACATGTGACCTGTGGCATCAGCTCTGTTACCCTGATCTTCAAAATATGCATTACAGCTTGATGATTTATATTGACTTAAGCTTCTATATGATTTTTTTTTTTGAGAAATCTTGTTCTGGCCCACTTTCATGCTATCTTTGTTTACTTGATGCTGATAAAATGCGTATTCTTTATCTTGTTGTAACGAGTCTATTTCAGAATTTCATTTCAAGCCTCATTTCAGTTACAGGTCCCTCAGGAACTATACTGTTTCCAACATATGTGTCAACACTAAATTAGCTCTTCAAAATGAAAACTTCTTTACAATAATTATGACCTCAGATCTCCTGATACACTGTATAAGGAGTCTGTTCAGAATATAGAAACCAGAAACTCCATCACTCAGCCCTTACCCTATTACCTTAGTGGAAGTGATTCTATATCTGCTGCTGTAAGGAGTAAATTTTGTGTGTGTGTGTGTGTGTGTGTGTGTGTGTGTGTGTGTGTGTGTGCATGGGGATGAATTGATTGGATGATGCTGGATTTGTATTAAAAAAAACAAAAGGGAGATAGAGAAAGAAAGACAGAGATCTGGGTCAATCTGATAATTAATATTGGAGTTTGTGCATGAATTCTAATTAATGTTTGTTGAATGATTGGAAAGTCTGATGCCCACACACACACAGTCACACACACACACTCAGGTGTAACGGAGTGTGTAACTGTAGACTGTGATTAAAAAGTTCTACGCATGCTAACGAGGTAGTCTGATGCATACCAGGAATGGTGCTTGTCAATCAACAATAAGGTCGTCATGTGAATGAGATTCCGATGAATCTGAGCTGACACCAAAGGAAGACATGTAGGTGTGTGTCTGTGTGTCTGTGTGTGTGTGTATTACTCACTGATCTGGCAGCGGTCTCCCAGTGCCTGGAACTGAGCACAGTCACACACACCGCCCTCTTGACACCAGCCACCATTAAGGCAGCCGCAATATTCTGGGAAAGATGCGAACAAACTCAAATTCACTTAGCCCAGTTTGTATAAGTAATAATGGTGTCAAGCTTCTGTAAATGCATTTAGAGTCGCCTCAAAAGTACTGTATTTACCTGAAGAGGCATCTCTGGCTGTGTAGTTGTGTAAAATGCTGCGTGACAGAGTACCCTCCGACAGCAGTGGTCTGTATGTCTTGGAAAAAAAACAAACAACACTTAGAGAAGTTCCCTAAGTAATTCTCAAGCTTTGACATCATCGGTGACACTGTGCTGTGCTGTCGGTGTATCTGCTGCTACAAGCTGAAAGTTGCGTCAGGCTGAGTGGGAGAAAGTGTATGTGTTGGTGAGTGTGTCTCATTCTTTACAAAGACAGCTTTGTGCCCGTTAGCGTGTTGTGCGCATGTGGGTGCCCTGACCTCCTCTGGTTCTCTTAGGTGTAGTGTACCAACCTCCTCCCCGAGGAGATCCCGTTTCCTCCGAAGTGCATTAGCTCTTCTGCACACACACAAACATGCACATTAGTGGGAAGAAACAGTCAGAGGGGAGACTTAAGTGCACTTTACACCACTTGAATTCAGACTCCAAACTATTCTTTACTGAACCCTCAGACACACACACACACACACACACACACACACACACACACACACACACACACAAGTGCACAAACACACACACTCATGCTGTATGCTGTCTCTGTCACACACTCTAGTGACAGAAACAGAAAGTGCAAATGTAATCATCAATGTCATCCAGTAAAACTGCATGAGAATTACCTTAGAAAATCCTAGATTATTTTTTGTTTATATAATATTACTTGCCATATTCTGGCCTCACTGTTAATGACAGAGAATCATGTGTTCAGTGTCTTCCTTTCACTTACCTCTGTAGTCTTCCCTCTGCCACTGAAAGTCGGCTCTGAGCTCCTAAGCACAATAAATATTCATTTGTCAAAATAGGTATCGGTTTTTTCTCTACTGTAAAATCACCGTTATAATGTAGCTAATGATAGATAAGTCCAATCAGACACATTTCAGTAATTCACACCTGCCATTTGTAATGACACAACAATATGAAAGGGCTGGAGGGGAGAGCGGTTTTATACAATGTATGCTTTATGATATTTACAAAAGTAAATTGTCTTTGACAGATGATATACACAGAAAGAAAGGTTAGTCCAATAATAATGATAAAGAATAATAATCTCCACTTGCCATGGCAGATCTATTAATCTCCACCTCCACCTCCATTTTTTAAATGTGGCTCACATTAATATCATATACATACAGTAATAAACTTTATCACATGACTATTCTAACATTTTGGGGAAGTGATGTAAAACTGTCACACTCACCCTCAAGTAACAGCAAGTGGGAGACTGAAAACGACATAAGAAGAAATCGTTTCACTGTCCACTGTAAGTTCATCTCAGAGTCCGAAAGGAGGTCTCGCCGAAACGTTAACGGTGCATTTCAATGGTCCCGGGAGGATGGATTTCGGATGTTTGGTTGTACCGGGACGATGCCTGGTCGTACCTGTAAAACCTATCTGGTGGCGACAGCCCTCCTGAGCGGATGACGAGTTGCCTACACCTGTGTGGGCAGGTAAGCCTGTACTGTTCTCTGCCACTGCAGCATTCTCAGCCAGCTATTCGCCTCTGTCGTCTGAGTGTATGAGCCAGCAGGTCTGTGGCTCCATCCCGGAGGTTTTCACCTCTTAAGTTACCGGTAAACTTGTAGCTGACAAATCCCACCTGGGTGGGACGCTTTAGTCGCACACATGAGCGAACTGAGCTAAACAGAGGGCACGGGAGTTAGCTCCACACAGTCAACTGCACTCGTGATAACGTTGAAGTTGGCAGAAACCTTACGATTTTAAAGGTTCTTGGGACACTGTCCAGAAATACTTCACTTTAAAATATAGCAGAAAAATAAGCTGGTGTTAGAACTTATTGTAATTAAAGCATATGAATTTTACAGCCACAGCCAACGTCACAGAATTGCCATTACTCGGGCCAGCTAACTACACAGCGTTGAAGTTTGGCGACTGACGTTACGTTACGTTAATGCTAACGTGCCATATCTGTGAAAAAGGTGAAGCTAATGCTAACTGAGCTAAGCTGTTTTAAGTTAAATTGGAAACAAACTATTCCGTAATCGAAAACCGAGTGAAATAGACATCTATATATACTGAAGATTAATGTCACAGATATTGTAGAAGACTGGTAGCCTCCAGAGTTCATAGTTTTGTATGTGATATCGCTGGAGCTATTGCTTTTCAGTGTCATACTGACAGCAACTGTTAGCAGTTAGCTATTCAGTTAATGCTAGTTAGCTACTGTGTTAGCTGGTTAGCTGTTGTAGTGATAGCTTACGTCAATATTTGTGCAGTTAGGAATTTGCGTTAGTTCAAACAATATAACTTTACGGTTAATAACCAACATTACTTTCCAGATAATGGTTAAATTTTTAAGTTCTTGTCGACGACTGGTTTATAGCAATAATGCCAATGTGAATACTGGCTAGGTTAACGTCAGATAAAGCCAGTCAGGTCTGTTTAGTGCCAAGCCATAGTGATGAATTGACCAAATTGCAATTCTGTTGTATTTTGTTACAGTAGGACTATGGGTGTAAAGAAATACAATTGGTGATGCCTGAATTCCATTTAATTGCTTCAGTTTCAGGGTTCTGGTATTGTGCGTGCTGGGTCACTGCCACACTATAATGTCCAAGGGCATTTGAATGAAACTCAGCTATTAACGTAGTGAATGTCATTGTCAGTAATGCCTTTCCTTGTCCCAGGATCACAAGTCTAAATGTCACCTGTGAAAAAGGCCTTTTTCATAATTCTTCTGTAGTACCACAACAAAGACAGAGACACAATATTTGATCATATTCTTGATGTGATTCAGGCCTGTGATGTTACAGAGAGACCTGTTTAAATTATGCCAAGGTGTTTATCTTGGCATTGGCTTTCATTCTAGGCTGTACTCCAACAACATAATCAGTGTGCTTTCTAAGCTTTTACAAGTTATCATTCATATTGTAAGGAAGGAAATTTAGACTACATGAGTTACAACCTAAGGAACTGATAACTAATTATTTAACCAGCAAAAGAATATCATGAGAGTAAGGTAAAGATTTATAGCAGTGATATAAGGATCTCATTTCATTATCCTTTGGATTGTCTCCCTCTACAGGTTAATCATGTTCATGTCAGGTGTAGCGTGCATGTTGTTGAACAGCACAGAACAGAAGAAAACCACACAAAGGTTTAAAAAAATCTCTTCTGGTTTAATAGCTCTGTACATAGTGATACATCTTTCATTAAAACTCTTTGTAGCAGTTTAAGTAGAAGCAGGAGAAGGGAATTACTGATGGAAGAAGGCTTAAAGTCCTTAAGGGTGACTTGGATAGTGTCAAGGGTAAAACAGGGTGTTATTGGGTAGATTTACTTACATAGTTAAGTGGCTTAAAAGGTTTTTTTAGGGGAATCAGGGGAGAGGTAAGAACATAAATTAGAAGTAGCTGAGCTAAATGCTGCAAGGATTCATAGCCCACTCAGGTCACGGTTTCATTTCTTGTTGGACATTAGTGCGTTGACTTCATCCTCCGGTTTCAGGCTATGCCATTGGGCTATTGGCCTCCGTGGGTTAGCCAGCATGTCTGACCAGTGGCACAACTCAGTCCCAGTGCTGTTACCACCCAGCAGCACCTTCCCGATGGCGTCATTCTTCCCAATCTTATCATAGTCCAGAACAGTCACTGCTATCTGCACTTTCTAGAAGTGAAAATACACACACACACACACACACACACAAACACAAAGAAAATGAATGAATTTCTCTTTGGTTGCATCCGTGTGTGTGTGCTTTTAGTTATGTGTACCTCTATCTGTTCACATGGCACTTCAAAGCTGAAAGACTCGTTGTAGTAAGGGTTCAAAGTGTTCTTCTTTATCGTTGTTTTCTTTTTCTTGAGTCTTTTCCCATTCTGCATTAAGTGGATCTTCACATAAGGGTCTGATGGAGAGAACAGAGAGGTTTTATGGCAGAGGAACAGACCAACAGCCTGGCAGTGATGCAGTAACTCCATCAGTGAAACACAACATCTATTGTAGCTGCTCCCAAAAGTTTTCCCCAAATAGAAACTGCTTGAAAGTGGACACACCACTTAAAGAGATGTTATAAGGCCTTAATGCTTAGCCATGGTTAACAAACCTGGGCTAATTGGGGTGCACCTGGGTCATATTCTGACATATTTATATTTTTCATCGAAGAGTTTGAAAGGCTTTACTGTATTGTGGCACTGAAATTTACTACAGCACATTAGGAAAAGCAACTTGATGTGGAGCTTAAACTTAAATCTAATGTGAGAGTTTTTTTTTCTTTTCTGGTTTACTTACCTGATAATCCACCCACATCCATTTTCTTTAGGTTTTTGGCTTCCAGAATCACCACCGTCAGTTTCCCTGCAGTGGGCACGTACCTCAAGGACAAACATATGTCGCCAAGCTTCTCACTCTGATGCAAAGGAGAGATGTGAGTATGTTGTTGGGGATTTGTCTAATAACTTAAGCATCGCTTTTACAAGTACATTTAAAAAATATTAAAGCTGAAATAATTCCTCAGAGACAGAGGTGCTTCAAAAACAGGGTGACTATTCTTTGTAGTATATCTGCCTTTGAAATGAAGTATAAATATCAAAAGAAGAAAGTTTGAATTTACTCAAGCCAAAAAAACATCAAGCATCAGTAACCTTGTTCTCTAAACACAACAAAAAAAAATTTGCTTCACAGCGTGTTCCCACCTCCTCCTTCTCTGCCTTCTGCAGATCCCTCCACTCCTGCAGAGACTGGCTGAAGTCCACACTGCTCATCGGGATCTTCACAGCACCAATGGCATCGTGTTTTGAGAAACGGTCAAAGTCGTACACAGTCATCGCCAGCGTCTTCCCACCCAGCTCAGTGTACGGTACCTACAGCACCCATCAAACACCATTTGAAATATATCACCTGCCAAGTGGTGATAGTGATAATTAACTCTTATTTTTGGTTTTAATTTACCTTAAATGTGAAAGTCTCATTGAAGTTGGGTTCCAGGGTCTTCCTATGAACTTTTGTTTCAAACTTTTTCTTTTTGTCCGGGAGCAGATAGAGTTTAACATAAGGGTCAGAACTACCTCCCACATCCATCGCAGGAAGCTCAGCAGCCTGCAAGATGCCTACTACCAGCTAGAAAGTGATGGCAAGGGAAAGTAATAAAACAAGATGAGAATCTGGCTAATTGACAGAGAGGAGGAAGGTATTAAAATGTGACATTTTAGAGTTGGCAGATGGTGGGCAAAAACATGTCATCGCGAATAGCAGCATCTCACCATATTATCTGTGAAGTTGTAGTCTAATGTGAAATGCAGCCTGCCCAGCTTCTCCTCCTCCTTGGGCTCATTATCTGACAGCTCTGTTTCTTTGTTGCTTTCATCTTTGAGCGGCTGCACACACACACACACACAGACACACATCACATGCAGGTGAAATATATAGCTTTACAAGTAATCAAAGAGAACCCTCTGTCAACTTGTGGAGCAGCTACTTGTGCTGTGTTCCTACAGTATATTGTATAGCATTACACAGCCGGAGGCAATTAAACAAAGGTACTGTTACCATCTAACATTTATTTATTGTTTAAAGGGGGAAATGTTACACCGTCAGTGTGTTCAAGTGTGACCTGGATCCTTAAAGACAGTGCAACACTCCAAAACAACTCCTCTCATACCTCAACCTTTACGACAGCATGAGCAAAGTGCAAAACATCCATTAGTTCTAACACACGCTGACAGTTTTACTACTCCTGGGTGACCCCGATGTCATGACTGTGATACATTGCAAGGACAATACATCTGCAGGGGGAGACTCTGTGTCTGTGTGTGTGTGTGTGTGTGTGTGTGTGTGTACCTTAGAGTAACCTCCATCCATTTCAGTGTCAAAATCTCCCTTGCTCTTCTCTTTTCCCTTTTTCTTGTCCTTTTCCTTGTCCTTGTCCTTCTTTTTCAAACACTTCTTCCACACACACGCGGCACACGACAGCACCACACACAAACTCACGATGCAGAGGGCAGCAGCAGCCCATGACGGCACTGCATATCCACATGAAACACACACACATTGACGATACACAATTAATTTACATACACTTTTAGTCAGCCACTTGAATACCGTGTTCAAAGTGTTAACCCTTGAGTTTTCCTTCAGGATTAAACCTGTTTTACCTAATTACAAAGGAAAGGACGGTCAGAGAAGCGCCGATTCCAATCTGTGGTCTGGTATCAGAATACATACATTTTGTAAGTTGTTATCATGTGTCCATCTCCTATGTATTCTGCCTGTCCTAAAGCATTGTTGACGTGACATATGACTCTGATATCATGTGACATACTCCAATACAACATGCTGTTTTTTTATGACTTCCAATTTTGATTCTCCAATATACAGTGCATGCACATAGCATTACAAATGGTATACATCCACAACTCTGTCACGTATGAATTAATGAAAAGCAATAACTGCCACAAAAGAGAAGGCAACCAGATAATGCACTTCTGCCAGTATTTCCAAAGTATCCTTTAAACTTCACATCTTTTATTCAAGTCAATTTTAGAGATTTAACTGGATTTGCTAAAAGTTTGATCTCCTTTATATTCCTTAAACAAGATGATACTTTGATGCCTCACATGCTCGACCACCTCCAGGGTTATATCTGTCTCTGGTGCTCGGATATTTAACCCAAATATCTTTAAAGATGCAGTCCTTAATGGATGCACCATTCCAGAACATTTAAGTTATAAAGGTCCGTGGAGATGAATAATGACTTAGCTGTCTAACTCACTGTGGATGCTGTGCAGTCCACTCATGAATTTGTTGGGATTGTGGCCTGCAGGTTGTTTTTGGTCTGGGGTAGTTGCTGCATTTGGCAAGTGGGTTGGGGTAGCAGGGGTGCCTGGTGCAGTCGGGGCAGCTCGGCGGTTTCCAGTCATTATTTGAGGAGTGACAGCAGATCCAAAATTAAACTGGTAGAGATACAGAGATACAGACAACGATGGCTTAGCCTGAACAAAACAATAACTTCAACAAGGTGATGCTCCATACAACAAAACAGAATCAGGCACATCTGTAAATTCCCTCCAAAAGTGCAAAAATCAAATTTGAGGAACCATCCAAACAAACAACATAAACACACATAGATGCCAGAGCAGAGTTTCAAGCTTCAAGTTTGCAAGCAATAATCTTCCTTCTAGATGCTGTATGACCATCAGTGTCAAATGACTTCTCCTGTTTCTGCTGGCCTGGCGCTAATGCTTGAACACAGGATATGCAAGCCGCTGTCTCTGCCAAACCTGCTGACATGCAGGGGGGGAGAGGAAGGGAAGAAGTGGAGTTGAAGCATCACACGTGGACCACTGCTGTTCCATGGTGAGCTGCTAGAGGTGAGAATGTTGTGCATGGTCATGATCAGTGCAGGTATATGAGAGAAAGGTCCCGCTGCCAGGGCTTGGCTCCCAAGTGCAAAAGTGTTTTGATGTTATTTTTCATTCTGCAGACATCACAGGTATTGTCTGCGGTTGAGTCAGCATATGTCATCTCACACCCAAGCGAACACTGGTTACAGTTCATGTCTGTTTTTTCAGAATTCTTCCCTGTTTTTCCCTGAAAAGACAAACAGAAGGCACCACTGATACGCTGCGATCAAACAATTCAAGGTAACTCGGTATTGGATAGCAATGGCCGACAGAACAGTATGTCCCACACGCTCTGGTCCTCTGATATTGATCATGTTATCAGTTATTATGTTATATACCAGTGTATATATTATAATGTTTAAGCAATATCTCTGATTATGATGTGTTTTTGTGAGTGTGTAACTAAGTAAATGCATAAATTGTCGTCTTTCCCTCATTTTTACAGCAGAGATGATGATGAATGACTCAGTTTTTGTACCATATGGTCCCCTTCAGCTCTTTTTCCACCACATCTAACAAGGTGGCAAATTCATTACAGTGTATGAAATACAATGTCACTGCAAGATCAAAGTTCTCAACTCAAAAATGTTTAAAAAGTTTAAGTTTAAAACCAAAAACAGCATTGTTTTTAGCTTGAAATCTGAACTGTCCTCAACCCTCAGTAGAAAATCACTGAAACTGGAGTTAGAAACAGCCTGTATCCAGTAAACAACAGAATGACCTACACCGACCTGATTAATATTATTTCTGTGTGTAAGATCAATGAAACAAAGAGGAAAAAAAAAACAAAAGGACCCAGAGACATACCTGTCGTCCCAGCAGCGATGTGCAAATTCACAGATACTCCTACTCCTAACCAAGATGTGGACGAGGGAGAGAAAAGATGACAGGACCAGAGAGAGCAGGACAGGTGGAGGAAAAGAGTGAGGTAAGAGAGTTTTTGGGTCTCATCAGTTCTTAGGCGAGTAGATGAGTGCAGGTGTGTGAAAGCTGGATCAAGAGAGAGACAAAGAGAGAGGGAGGGTACGGCAAGATGCGGTTAGGGTCGGGATAGGTGGCATTGCAGACTGGTCATCTTGTGTTGCTTCTTTGTGTGTGTCTGTCTTGTATGTGTGTGTGTGTGTGTGTGTGTGTGTGTGTGTGTGTGTGTGTGTGTGTATTTGCGCCTGCCACGTGTTTGGGTAAATGTGTTCTGTCCATTCAGGTCTCATGGGAGAGCTGATGCTTATTTCTGATGCCCGACCTCTTGTGACCTCTGTCCCATCCCTACAGGTCACCCTCACCGGGCCACTGATGCATATTCATCAGTGTAGTGACATGGCTTTTTAAAGGCTCGTTAGCATAGTGAGAGTTCAGCAGTAGAGGACATTTACATTCAGAGTGGACAGCTCCGTTGGTGTGTGTGCATCTGTACATCTGGCTGGAGCTGCAGAACTGTCTCATACTGTCTATGTATAGATGATGTTGCCTGATTTAGAAACTTAGGATGTGGTTTCTGCAGCAACACAGAGATCAAGTTCCAGCCCCACCCCATTCACCTTGAGGTACCACAGAGGCAGAGATACTGTACGGAAGGAGGGATGAGACAGGGAACAGGAGGGGGTAGAGGGATGGGCAGGGAAGAGGGAGCTCGAGATAACCTTTATCTGTGATGTATAGAAATATACACTATGTATTCCTTGTGGTTACGACAAACATTTTAGATTAGTTGTGATTATCATTTCTTTAAGTGTGCAATTTCATAATTTCTGTGACAGTCTGGAGGCCAGCCGACTCAAGCCCCCGTTGGAATCTTGAGCTGACTTGCTGGAAATCCTTCTTTTTGGCCTTAGCACATTTATGTGTGTAGAAAAATTACGTTTTTTCCTTTATTAAGGAAGTCAAAGTGACATCTATTTTACAAGCGAGATCAATTTACATCATATAACATCACAACAAGACAGTTCAGGCAGCAAAGCAGTCATCAAAATCAATGACACATGATTGAAACCTGTTAAAAATTACATATCTGGTATCATGGTTACTAGCTCTGAACTCAACTAATGTTGAATAACTCTGCTAAATGGATGTACTGAAGATGAGGGAATTTACAAAAAAGAAACTGATTTGCACTTGCAGCAATGCACAGCTTAGCATGGAGACAAATCTTGTAAACCGTCGACCAAAAGCCTTTTTACAGCAGACATTTTGACCTTTCTTCATAGGAAAAGCATAGATGTTGCTAATAACATTGATGATGGCTTTAGAAGTTTGTCAGCATTCACACCAACACAATTACCCATAAAGTGAAGCAGCTAAATGGAATTTAAAGTTAATGATCATAAACATATCCTTTATGCAGTACTTTCACCATCATTCCTGCACAATACTTCCACACGAAGTCCCGCGTCCTTGGTTTTAGGGATAGAAAAGCAAGTCCCATGTTCGCACGCCAGGTGGCAGTAATCATTCTTGATTTATATCACATCTCCGCTACAAACCACAGAAGAAGCCTCGTCTCTAGGATACAGAGAAAGCGTTCCTGTTGGATTGATGGTGAGTGTTTTGAAGCTTAAGCATGGCGTTCCCGGGATTAAGGGTCTTTTTTCCCCTGCCAGCTATAAAATAGTGCTGTTATGTCATTTGTATGGTGTGTAATTCAGTAAGCTCACCGCAGACACTGACGAAAGGCTGCAGTGGTTCAGCTAACAGCGCAGCTAGCAGATGCTAACCTTAACTCCGTAATTTAGCTAGCAGTTGTGTGTAATCAGAATCGAGTTCACCGACTAGCAAAGTAAACTATACTGAAATGATGAATCGCGCAAAGATGCATCAGAAGAGAAGTACACAAAACAGGATCAGTGAAGTGAATAGTGACAAACTCTGGGTTGTGAAACACGCAGTACTCTGTAGTACTGTACTGTATGTATGTAATCTAATGTATGTTCCTGTAGAGATGTATTCATGGTTGATGGACAGGATAGTCCTTGTGAAGTTTGGTTACAACTGGTAGCAGGGGATTAGTTCAATGTAAAGTCTTATAGACAGCACATAAGTCAATGCAGTCTGATCCAATGTTTAAATTTTAGGATAACAAGGTCTGATGTAACATTATTCATTGAGAAAATACTTGGATGATTTATATAGTGTACGCTTACATTCAACTATCATACATGTTGCTTGCATGAATGAAAATTCATGCAAGCAACATGTATGAACCAACCCTACACATGATAAAGTGAACAACCGAGAAATAACCCACTATAGAAACCAAAAAAATGTCAAACACGGCACCAAAAAATAAATTAAAACAAACAAAAAGTTTCCAAACAGCTATAACACCAACATCAACTTTGATTGAATACTCAGTGTTTAAGTGACTTCTTGAAAGAAACGTGATGCAGAAGAGCCTTTATACACAACAGTTCTCATATAATATGTACAATGATTACTGATTACCAGCTGACCGGTACTCCCCTCTAGTGTCCTTTACCCTTGACAAACCAGTATATATATAGTTTTTTCCACAGAGGAAGTGTGGTGTGTTATTCCATATGACAGTTTTCTTGAATAACAGAAGAATTGAATCTAACTTATCCTCCCCAGTTAACCAGGATGGTTTTTTATACATCTCACACACATTTGTACGGAATCAAGATTGAGGAGCTAGTATGGCGGGTCTGTTCTGTACAATGTGAGGTTTTTGATTTTAATTTGTGTAGCAGCATTTGATCAGATGATGACATTAACTTGCAGTTAAAAGTCAGGCTTTCTTAAGACTCTAGTAATTCATTGACATTTAAAACTGACAACATGGCTCTTGAAATTCAAGCAAAGGTCCAAAATTGACACCAGCCATTTGTCAAATGTTTCTTAAGCACAACTCTGCTGCGTCAGTTGCAGAGTTTCATGCCCACTTGTAGCGTTTTCAGCCAGTGATATTTGAAAGCGTCTGTTATGTTCCCTTCTGTTTCTTATCACGATGAGCCCAAAACCTATATTTGGACACTGCCTGTGATGCTAAACCAAAGTGAGTCATTAAGATTTAAAATCCTGCTTCTGTTGTTTATTTGCAGAGTCTGTATCTGTATTTTGTAATTGAAAGTTGGAACCCTTGCCTATCCTTTTTTAAACTTCACCTCTGTGCCTTCCAGGGTGTGAGGATGCTGCCGGTGGAGCATGTTCACCTCGAGCATATTCTGCAGACTGTGTGTGTATTGGAGTCAGTCGTCCTCCGCAGTTTTGGCCCTGATGGAGGACAAGTGCTGTTCACCCGAGACACAGGACAGGCGATGTTGAGCCGCAGTGGGACACGCATTCTCACAGCACTACGACTGGAGCATCCGTTGGCCAGGTAACTGCTGTTTCACCATGATACTCTGTTGAGTGACATTTCCCCCTTTAATTTATTTGTGTGTTTTTCATATTAGGATGATGGTGGAGTGTGTCTTGAAACACAGCACTGTAACAGGCGATGGATCCAAGACCTTTATCCTACTCTTGGCATCACTGCTGCGTATGATTCATATAACGGCCTACAAAGAGGCTAATGTGTCTCACACCTATAACTCCAGGGAAGCAGCAGAGGCTGCCACTGCCACACACATAGCTGATGAACTGCTGGCATTTGCGTTGGAGGAGCTGGATGATCTCATTGCCATGGGAGTGATCCCATATGGATGCTGTCTTTCATGGGAAAACTTTGCTGCAAAAACACAATCACCAGCTCACACAAACAATCCCTGTGTTCAGAAGCTGCTGGCATCGTTCTTTCATTCACGACTGGGTCGTACCCACTGTGATTTTATCAGCGACCTCACCTGTGAACTGCTCAGACACTGGAAATGTAAAAATGACCAACCTTCCTTATCACTTCAGTTTATAAATGACAACTTGCCTGCATTGCATACACCTGTATCAGGCTTCCCTATTAGTTGTTCACGTTTGATTGAAGGGCAGGTCATTCACAGAGACTTCGCCACAGCCTGCCCTCAGACTGACGACCAGCCAGTGAAAGCTGTAGTTTTCACTGAGTACCTGCAGCCAAAATTGCTTCGTCCAGGAGAAGTGCTGGAGCTGGGATGTGGAGAGCAAAGGATGCAGGAGAATTCAAGGCAAGACCCAAGTATCGTACAGTTTAATGCCTGGGCAGAAAGGTCACTAGAGTGTGTCATTGCAAACCTGCTGAGTTTGGGTGTCTCTGTGCTCCTGTCTGCAGTCAAACAGTCTGCAGCTGTCCTGGCCTTAGCTGCACAAGCAGACATGTGCATTGTGGAGTGTATCAGTGAGGATGAGCTGTCTCTCTTTGCCCAGCTAAGCGGGGCCAGACCTGTCACAGACTGCTGGATGATTGACCCACACCACATTGCTACACTGACCTTTTGCCGACCAATACTGCTGGGAGCCCATAGGTATGAAAACACATCTCTCTTTCTCACTCATATACTTTGCAAACACAAAGTCACAAAGAATTACCTGTGGAGTACACATGCCTGTAATACACAGGATTTTGATTACTTGTTTTTTCTTTCTCAGTTTGATGAGAGTTTTGAAAGAGGTCAAAAACTGAACTTGTTTTTCTCCTCCACAGGTATGTCCACGTGGCTTTCCATGATTCAGATGAAAGGCTCATGGTCAAACCCTGTAGTTTGGTCATTTGCGGTCCAGGGGAAGGGCAAACTGACCAGTATGCATGTGCGTTTCAAGATGCCATCCGCATGCTACTTTCGACCTGGGAGCCCATGGGTATGACCTCAGCTACACCATCAAAGAGGCGCGTACAGTCAAACAAAAGCACATCTCTACATATGGAAAATCAGCTTCCCAGTGCGTCTCCTATCCAGCAGTGTTTGTTGGAACCAGGCTGCGTTATACCTGCTGGTGGGACATTTGAGTTTCTCTTAAACCATGCCCTCCTACACCATGGTTGCAGTTGCTCAGTCTCTGATGACGCAAATGCAGGAATCCCTGCTGTTTCCCAGATCTTGGCAGACGCTTTGCTGAGCGTGCCCCGGCAGATTTACTCCCACAGTCCACGGCGTTTCCTCCAGACTCAAACCAGGCTCCTAGGTTTTACTGAAAATCCGTCCCACCCTTTTAGCCTTGTAGACAAACAAGAACACAACACAGTCCTCGTACAGGGTCATGGTTACAGTGAATATCCCGTAGAGGGCAGGCGTAAACAAAGCATGCATTGTTGCAGAGAAGCTGACATGTCATCGAAAGTTTTTATGTTCGACTCTGGCCTTGAATCTGTCTCTTGTAAATACCAGCTGCTTCTAGCCGTTCTGCAGTGTCTCTCTAGTCTTCTCCATGTGGACACCATGTTGCGCACACACACTGCCTTACACACACAGTCACGCAGACTTGCAAACATTTCCTGGGAGGGCACAGAGGACGAAACTGATTACTGAGATTGTATTGTGTCTCAAGATGAAAGCCATCAACATATTTGTTCACAATACTGACTTAGATATCATTCAAAAGTTTGAGGAAATGATTTATACTTTAATGCAGATTGCTCCAGGAGTTGATTTTATATATATAATTTATTTTCTTGCCTCACTACAATATATTCATATGTAAAGCAAGTTTAAGCTTCACTGAGAATGTAAATTGCATTTTATGGCAATACTACTTTGTGTTGTAGCAGGCCAATAAAATGTTACAGTGGATCTGTACCATCCTGTCCTGAATCAAGGTTAGATTTGGCAATAACAGTAACAAAAAAAAAGATTTATTACCTCTGTGTAGGACAAAATGTGCAGTCATTATCAAATAGTTCTGTCTTTATCTACTGTGTGTTAATGTGAGGTAGTGTGAGAGTGTAAATGTTGATGTTGGCCTCTTTCCTCTTGAGTTCTCATCATGGTTCCTATTTTTTCAGCATTTCTCTCCCTTATCTCAGTTTCCCTGCCCTCTTCCCTTGGCCAGTATACTCTCTGTTATGTAAAAGGAATACACACAGAATAACACGGAGGCATCGTCTCACAAGTACACACACGACTTTTTATAATCAGCGTTATCTCCCTGTTGGGGGTGGGGTGAGAGGGCACCACCCAGCTGTCAACAACCAAATCAAGGTCTGCTTCCCTGTGCTGTTATCAGAGGAACACTAACCCTATTCTCACCTCTTGTTGGGGAAATTGTGAGTCATTAGAAATTAACTAGACTCACTACCATACATAAACGTGCACTGTTTACTGTAATCAGTGTGTGCTCTTAGTTGCCATGAATTTTCCGTAACTTAATTATATTATGTGATAACTCGAGGACAAACACAGTTCTTGCCGTTGTTTGTGTTTTGGATCAAACTCTGCATGAGTCACACTTGATGGTCGCAAAATATCAAAGAGGGAAGGGAAGCAGGGGGAGAGTATTCAGAGTGTTTTGGGTTTTTTTTTTCCACTGAGCATGAGGGAAAGAACTTGAGTGTTGTTTTCAGACTGTTCAGTGGGCACACACCCTCTTAACCTTTTCATGCCCCCTGTAACCACCCCAGCTAAATGTAACACACCAAGCAGTGTCACTCTGATAGTGTGTCAATTCAACTGTGTGTATTTTGTGTAGTTACTGAGCTTTTCTCAGGGACCTGCTGAGAATAGGCCAAATGAAAACTTGCAGCTCATTTGACTCGTGCACTGTGTACATGAGTGATTACCAGTACCCTAAGAATCAACTCAGTTAGTTTGGTTTATTTGGCTTTCATTAATTTTTGTCTCTGTAAAACATGGTGCTTATGGTATAAATCAACCCAATCTCTGTAAAATCAAAAGGACATTATAAAATACATCATATAAGTGCATGTACCATACAACCACCTACGTGTATAAATCTTTGACAAATAAGAAAAAGATGACATTTACAATATGTGACAAAAAAAATTAAAGGCGTTTTTACAAAGGGTAGGTTAGGAGATGGGGGAAGGAAGGAAGGAAGGAAGGAAGGAACAAACAAATGAAACGTCACAATGAATGATCCGAAATGCTACACTAATGCCAAGCTGGAACAAACCACAGTCGTCACAGTTCACAGCTCGGCATTCAGTTGGCTACTTTACACCATGGTTTGACTTCAGTGTCGTAAGAGAACAGAATTGTAGAATTTCATTGGCTAGTGCTGTATTGTGCTGAAGGAGTGGTGGTGGCCTTTTTGACGGCCCTGGTCCATGACTCTTCTTGCCAGTAGGTGAGAAATGTGTTCAGTAGATGATAATATGATCTTTTGTTTAGATAATTGGCAGTTCACAAACACTAATTTCAATCAAATGACCACAAAATTACACATTTCTGTACTACGCTGCCACTGAAGCACAGATGACACCCATTCTATAGTTGGGCCAGATAACCACATTGCATCTATATGGTCCAGGAAGGTGGGCCTAAGTGTCAGCAGCACAGTTATGACTAACATATAATCGAATAATCAGAAATATCTGCACGCAGCCTAACTTAGGTTATCTCCCTTGAACAAGCAGTGTTTCTGTTGGCAGTGGAGAGTCATGTGACTCCTGGAATGACATCATGCAACATTGATAAGTACTTCAGGGTGTGATGGTTGGTGTCACACCACCTCCCGAGACTTCCTGATGGCACAGCACAGGAGCATGCTAAAGATCATCCCAAACACCTGCAGCAGAGAGGGAGAGCAGCATTACTTGTGTTTGTGTTCTCTTATGTCTGCACTGTGTTCCCCCTCCAGGGCGGCAGACACTGGAATTTGATGAGTTACAGTTAAACCAGTTTACCATAACAACACCGATGGTGATGCCCACTCCTCCTATGATGTGTAGCTTGGAGTCAAACACCTCATCAATGGCGTCAGGACAGCTCTGCAACACACAGGCGTTATTCCTTATGTGATTGAAAATTACTCTGTATATGGTAACTCTGCAGACAGTTTTATTATCTCATAGCTGCACACATAGCTGTACCCCGAACACCTAACCGCAAAACGACCCACATCAGATCTGTTCACAATCTTTCTGACACCTTCTGCTTCCCCTTTGCCTGACAGTTACTTTTGCCTGGTCACAAATGCCACTCCCATTAATATTAATACCGTTTCTTACTGCTCTTGGTCAGTCAGCTCTGATCCATACTCGAGCGACTCTTTATTCACTCTCAAAAGCTTTTTATTAAATATTCTCAAAGACATAATTTTGCCATCGCTTTTCTTTCTCTCACTTAAGACATTCATTTCCACAACACCTTTCAGCTTCCTCTCAACCTATGCTGAAAATGACTTGTGGTATGGCACACTTAACAGACAGCCTGGGAGCACACTGGCTCCAGTAAACCATTGTTGCCATAGTAACACTGCAAGGAGGCTGAGGGAATTAGTCTGCAAAGGGAAGACCGATAACCTTGTGACACACGTCAGGCTGTCATTATGCATTTGACATACAGTAATTGCCCAAGCTCTCACAGAGTTGAAGCATGTTTGCCGTCATTAGATCTTGTGGATGGTTCGTCGGATTTCAGTACGAGGGACCATTTTCTGTCTGTATCTTGACTGAAGTACCTGGTTGTGCTGGCATCCAATCTATACACACATTCAGGGTAGTTGTACCTTCGTAATGAGCTCCTCAAGTGGTTCTCCTTGGGGACAGGTGTCTTTGGCGGCGTCGAGTACGGTACCAGTTGGTCCACAACAGTTCAGCTGGAAACACGCACAATAAGATGCATTTAGAGAACAAGGTGACTTACAGATGGAAAAACACATATCTCACTTGGAGTGTTAAAAAAAATAGTTCAACATTTTCAGTTCCTAAAGTCCTGTTGGTCATCAGGGAGCAGTAACAGCACATAGCTCCTACAATAACACATTAATGTTTTTACATTACTGTTTGTGCACAACTGAACAAGATACAACATGTTAACTAGCTTTAGAGGCGCTGGCAGACATGGCTCTGACCTTTGGACCTTCCCTCCAATCTTTATGCTAAGTAGGCTATCTGCCTCTCAGCTCTTTGGCCACACTTGATGCACAGACAGATATTTATCTTCTGAACCTTTCCTCTAAGGTCATCTGCTCAATCTGCAACTTCTAGTCATCATAAACATTATGGATAATACTTGTGGAGTTTTGAAAAATCTTGTGAAGTGACAAAAATAACTTCCCGTGGGAATACATCGCATTTGCTTGGAAACACCTTTTGTGCCAAATTCCTTTTGGCTAAGATCTGAGTCAGGCTGAATTAGAGGGAAGCAGAAGCGGAGCAGACATGGCTCACCCCAATTTGGATCATCTGCAGGGTCTCTTTGAGGCGCTTGTCTCCTGTCGTCTTGTAGTTATTGTAGGTCTGCATGTAGAATGTAGTGATATCGTTCACCACCTGAAACACAGGAGCGGAAATGTTATTTCATATACTGAGGCAGACAAGAGGAACATCATAGTGCCTTTTGAACCCTTGCTGCAACACTTCATGTTCTTTTTTTTTTACACTTATTTCACTCTGTTTTCCATCGCCATACCTTAAACTTGTACGTTACCTTGCTTTGGTTGGAAAATCCCCAGATTCCAGCTGCAACCTCAATGGCAAATATGATCAGCAGGAAGAAGAAAAACTGCACAGAGAAAAGTCAGAATTAAACTCAGCTGATTGTGTAAATGTGTGCCTGCATGCATGCGTGTGCACATGTCCTTAGCGTGCGTGTGTGAACAAGTAAGGTCATTTGAGTGTAGCTGAACCTGATTTGCATAGACTCCTCCTCCTGAGAGATTTAGTACAAGAAGATTAGGGCCAGACAGGGCGAGAGGGAGGAGGGAGGCAACAAGTACAGAGAAATCTAGAGACTCTTCTCTGGCCTCAATACTTTTTAGTAAACAAGGCGGACAATCTCATATTTCTAAGTGAAGGCCAGTAAGATAAAAAGCCCCAAGTGCTGCTGGGTGAGATCACTCGAAACATTTAAGACTTAGACAGCGAGACATGAGCTATTGATTAAACACTTTAGATTTTATGTTAATTAAGTCAAAAGAAGTTAATAACATAAGAAGAGAGAGTAATGTGAAGAATAAAAAAGTGGTACGAACCAGCCCCAGCATACAGGGAGACTCTTGGATCGCCCCGCAACATCCAAGAAAACCAACCACCATCATCAGTGCTCCAGCTCCTATCAGGATATATACACCTACACACACACCAGAGATATATACTTACTTGGTGTATTGCCGAGGTCACATAATCCAAAACCAAAACCTTTGCTGAACTGATGATGGATATCATTCCTGCTCAAAGTCTGAGAGAATCTTACCTGTGTAAAACACATATGGAGAGTCTGATCCTTCGAACAGGCCTCTGGTCTTTGGGTCTAATCTGAGCCACAGGCCTATAGCAAAGACAGCAGTGCCTGCAAGCTGAAACACAAGAACATTTTGAAATGCAGTACTAACTGTTAGTTATTACAGCATTAAATGATTCAAGCACACTGTACACTCCTGTGACTGTGTCTGTGTCTGTGTCTCTGGCTGCGTGGTAGTAAGACAAATCATAGTAGACAGTGTAACAGTGAGAAATTACGATCAATAAAAGTTCAGATGGGAAGAATACTTTTCATGCCCTCTCCATATTTCTGCATATTCCCAACTTGTCAACTCAATTAGCTGACTATGATCTCACCACGGCATTTAACAATCATCTTGCTGTCTGATTCTGAAACTCGTCTTTTCTCGGCTGTCTCCGCTTGTCATTTCAAATCTGCACCGACAGGCCTCGTCTGGAATCCTTCTCACTTTTTACTGCTCAGTTTTCAGTCCAGGAAGAAGTCTCTGCAGTCCTCGATGCATATCAAAATATTCACCAACACCAGTCTCTAGTCTCCACACTCCACACATAAGTCCTCACAAGTCAAATCTTGATCCCAGTGGTTTTAATGCACGTTGATGGGGAGCATGATGTGCTGTATTTGTGAATTTGCACGTGTGTGTAGGTGCAGTGTGTGTATGCTTGTGTGCTTGCTCCTATCTAGAAAAGAAAGCCACAGAGAAGAGATGAGAAAGAACAGGTTTGTTTGCTGTTTTATGTTCACACATTCCCTCATCATCAACACTAGATACGTATTTAATATGGATGCAGAACAGCATGAGTCCACCAACACATACTGTAGCCGCATGCATGTTATTATGCATGCTTAATCTTATATATTCTGCTCTTTTCACATAGCATGTGATCAAAATAGCAGAAAAACCTGTACTTTACATTATTAATGTCCACATGTGGTGCCATATTGTGCAATGTGTATACAGCTTACAAGCCTTGTCAGCATAGACATGTTAGTGAATTTTTAACTTTGAGAGCTAGACTGAAAGATGGCTGTCATTCAAAGGGTGTGTGTGTGTGTGTGTGTGTGTGTGTGTGTGTGTGTGTGTGTGTGTGTGTGTGTACACTCTGCTGTTCTTTTGACCCTTTTTTCACTGTGTTGGCTTTCTGTTGTCAAATCTTTATTTATCTTCCTTCGTATGAATGAAATGGCTGATTGGAGCAAACCACAACAGTACAAATACGAGCTGAAGAAGCTTCTCCACCTCTCTTGCTGTCTATCTCACACACACACACACACACACACACACACGACACAATAAAACACTATAAAAAGTAAAGTACACCTACCCAGAACACAAGGTTGAAGGCAAACATGAGGTATTTCACACACTTGATTCCCCCAGCGACAGCCATGCTGAATCCGTCTACACAATGTACCACTGCGAGTGCTTAATAACTAACTTGTAGCCACAAGGAAGTGAAGCATCCAGTAATGGTGTCAGAGAGGAAAAGGTGGTGGAAAGCGAAAGCTTGTTCAATACCACGCCTTCATATAATCACCTGATCATACTGTTAGCGAGTAGCAAAGGAGCTGGAGACACTGCCTCCTTCCCTCCATTGTGTATGTGTTATTATTTCTTGCCTGTGTTCCTTCCTCTGGGGTCCTATGTTCATGCATGTCTGTGTCTTTAACTAATGCATGTGTGCAGGTGGTGTGGGCATACATACATATATACAGAGTTTTCTGATCTGGGAGGTAACACCACAGAGGGCTCTGTTGAGGCATGTTGACATAAAATCTTTTCTAGAAAAACCTGCCTAGCAGGATATTTACTGCTCTGGCGTCTGAACTGTGTGTGACTACAGTTAATGGACTGATCTCAAATATAACCACTTTCCCTTCCTACTCCCAGAAGCTACTTTTATTTTAAAAGCAAGCTTTGCCAACCCTGCTCTAGATGCACTAACGCAAAGCTGCACATATACGGTCTTGCTGCATCCAGACTGAGCTGCGATCAGATATGAGTGTCATGTGATTTCTGGTTGCATGAACAGGGTTGTGACTGGAGTGTGATGCATCTTCAGTTCCTGGTTAATCCCAGGGGTGCTGCCAAGGGCAGGTCATAGCCACCCTGATACAGTTGCTCCCCCCTGGGAAACACCTACACTTAAATGTGGGTGTGAGGTTTGGGCATGGTTTGGTTAAACGGCTGTATAGTCACCTTAAGTGTTATTCATTACTGACAATGCTGATGTTCTTTGTATCTTATGAATACCCAGAATCTCTCTCTCTCACTCTCTGTCTCCCTCTCCCTCTCTCTGTCTCTCTGTCTCTCTCTCACACACACATACACTGTGGGAAACCCCTGTCTGCCCTGTAATGAACAGTTATCCTTGGCTCTATCTATAGATGCACAAATTACAAACGTTCAAAAAAGGGCACAACATCCATCTGAAACCACACACGCACGCATACACACATGCACAGACATATCAAACAAACGGACACAGCAAGACACACCCTGCAGGCTTAGTGGGACACAAATAGACTACATGGGATACCAAGATTCATTCACACACACACACACACACACACACACACACACACACACACACACAGGCTGCCTCCCTGGCATGCGCAGCTCTTCAAATCATGTAGCGCAGCAGAAGTCTTAATTATTGTTATATCAGTCACATTCTCCACCCTGTGAAGGCCCCCCACTTCCAATTATTAAAATGCCGTGCGCGCAAACTCCAGAGTGTAGTCTGCGCGGTGGAACTGGGTCACTTGGCCACTGGGGATTATTCTTCCTGACCGCTGTGTCTCCACACGCGTTGGGACACTTTGTGTTTGGTGGTGGCCAGTGGCCCCTCAGAATCTACTGCGATCAAGTAACCGAGGCTGTCCGTGAGCGCTCGGTACGATCCTGCATCTGGGACATCGTCTAATTTCATTCACTATAGTAACCCTCTCACACACGAATGCGCATGCACGCAAAGCTCACACACAGATACACGCACGCACGCACGCACACAACACAGACAGGATGTGCAATTTTCTAAAAGAGCAATACGTTTCCTCGTTTCAAACTCACCCAGAATACCAGGTTGAAGGCAAACATCAGGTATTTGATGCACATCTCTCCTCCCGACAGCGCAGCCATGGCGGTACTTGAGCTGTGGATCACACTTCTACTGCCACTGCTATTCAAACCGACGGTAGTGTGGAGGAGAAGAGCTTCTAAATAACAGTCAGTATGCAGAATGAGGTTATTTACCGAAGCGCCGGCTCTGATATGCGCGTCGTGCTGTGCGCGCCTGTAGTGGTCCGCCCCCACACATAACGGACTGCTAGGGCAAAGCCTCCTGTAGCTTCCCCCCCTCTCTCACTTTATTCTTTGAATTTGGCTTCCTATATGGTTGCTCTAAATAGCTCTATTTTTTAAAATTGAGCGCTGTTATTATAGTGTTTCTGCAGATAGATTTTGGGGACTTTTCAATGATGTAATAATGTTGACATTCTTTGTGGCACTTCCACTGTAATCATCCTCATATTCTTACACAGGAGCTGGGAATCGTATTTATCGCACTCTGTAGGAATTGCCAAGCTTTATCGCGCTGCTTTTAGTATGTTTAGTATCTTCAAAATAAGATTATAGGTTACTTTATTTCCTAATGGTAGCCTACAGGTCCGACGGCAAAGGGAGCCTGTAGCCTGTGCTCAGTGGGAGTCTTTCCTGTACACAATAGATGCTCTGCACGGCAGCCTGCTGTGGGCTTTTTGCTTGAAAGTGTCCTGCAGCACGCTGGGCAGTGCGATGACGTAATTCTCCCAGAATAAGAAAGGCGCGCTCGCGGGTTGAATGTACTGTACATGAATGAACACGGTGCACGAGCATGTCCGCGCGAGCTTCGTCTCTCCCATGCACACAGCACATGCAAACATAAAGTGGCCGACTTCCTGTTCTTCACAACACCAGCTTGGCCAGTTGTAGTAAGCTGTCATCTATCTTGGTGTCTGTGCTGTGTGCATGATGCCTTCACGGACAGTTACAACAGATATTTGGTCTAGGCTAAAAAACAATGTTTTAGATAATTGTCTTTGAACGCAGGCAATATTTAACATAGATCTAATAATTCACTGAAGTGTGTTGTACCTAATGGCTTTATTAATAGCAGTGATGGAAAGTAACTGAGTACATTTGCTCAAGAACCAGTTTACAGTTTAGAAATACTGGTTCTTGAGTATTTCAATTTTCTGCAGCTTTATCCTTCTACTCCCCACAATTCTTTTACTCCACTGCTTTTATTAGACAACTTTGGTTACTAGTTACTTTGCACTTTAGTTTAACAATATAAGAAAATATAATCAACAAAGAAATCATGATGTAATGTTATATATTAAGATAAAACTTTATTGATCCCTGAGGGGAAATTCACGAGCTATACAGCAGATGAACTATAGTTAAACTGCCTTTACCAGCTTCAGCATTAGTGATGAAAGCATCAATACTTCACTACAATACAATTATACTCCTATAATATGATATATATTATTCTGATTTAAGCCACGATACATAATGACTACTTTTACTTTACTCTACTATTTTGTACTTCAGTAAAAATGTAATTGCATGACTCTTACTTGTAACAGTACATCACTGTGGTATTGCTGCTTTTACTTGAATACTTGATCTGAGTGCTTCTTCCACCTCTGATTAATAGTTAATTAATTATTTACTTGTGCTTTATAGATTAGATATAAGTCATCTGGCCACTTATATCCTGGAAAATAGTTGCAGAGATTCTGGATCCAAATCCATTTGTTAACAAAACATTTAAAGCAATTGATTTGATATTAATTAGATAACATCTAATATGTAATTATCAATTATCAATGACTAATCAGTGTACTTGCTGATGACACAACCTCTTCAGCCCAGTAGCATATACTGTATATTGCCCTGTGCATTCATTCCCTGGAGCATCTGTTGTGCTTCTGCCTGCCTGAGATTTGCCTGTTATGATCCTCTGTCTGCCTTTTGGACTGCTGCTCTCTGTTGGATCCCCTTTTAAGTAAGTTTGCCTCATTTGTCTGCCTGACTTTTGCCTGTTTTCAATCTTGGGTAAACTTTTTGACTTTTATTTTACCGGCCTGGTCTCAGAGTTGTGCTTTTGGGTTAAAACCTGTTTTTACTGAGCCTTTACACCGATGGCAATTATATGAGCTCACTGGGCTCTGTCTACCAGCAAGAATCATGAAGGTGTAAGTCAGAGGTGGGTGGACTCAGGATGTCTGAGGGGCAGGGGTGAAAAAAATAATTAGCCCAGAATGTCATGATGTAGCCTACATGTTGCTGCATCACGTTTTCTCCACTCCAGGGCACGCTAGAGGGCACATTATCTTGTTTTTTATCCACTGGAAGAAAGCCTAATAAAGTGGGCGCAGTCAGTACACATCCCACACATTCCTAAGAAGAGGTCTAATAGATTTTTGCACAGCAGACATTGTGGCATAGTAGGTAAAGCACTGGCGTAACTGATAACATTAAACATAACTGCATTCCTGCTAGGTGAGCTACTTTCAGGGTCCCGGTACTGTGCATGCAGACTCACTGTCACACTTATATGGCTTAGTGGGACACTTGAGTGAAATGGAACCATCGTTAATGTTGGTTGCACCTACACACCCATGGAACACACCCACCCACAGGTGTTTCACTTAATACACTGGTGCTTGATTTTGATCCTCCTGACTCACTTGTTAGTTTTATTGTCCACTAAGAACTTGAAGTTTTGCTGTATCATCATCATAAGCGTATCGAGACATGTCAAATCCAACACGGCTCCACCCAACGTCAACCTGAGGACAGGTTTTGAATGAAAGCACGTGAGAGGATGCATGTTAAAACAGCACACTGTTGCAAATCGGTACCAGAATGGGACAGCCAGTTATTTGGACACACAATACAAATATTTCATTTGTTACAGATAGAAAAAGTTGTCTGGTTTATGTTTGGGAGGGTGTCTTTGTCTTTTTGCCAGATGACAGGTGAAACTTGCACCTGAGAGTGTTGACCCGTACACGTTCCCAGTGTGTGTGTGTGTGTGTGTGTGTGTGTGTGTGTGTGTGTGTGTGTGTGTGTGTGTGTGTGTCTAGTTTGGCGCAGCTTAGTCATGTATTTGTGCGTTTGGCACCATCAAAGTAGTGCTATTGCGTGAGATATCTCCAGTAAGTGTATTTTCCACAAGAACTGTTTGGGTTGGCGCCGATACAGCTACGGACGTGTAGACTAATCACTCAGCCAGGCGATCAGTGGGCATATCCTGGCATTGTCCTGCTGAGTGTGTTTGACGGTGTCAGTCTGCAGGCACAGAGTTGTGGACAGAATCATATTCTGCTCTTTTTGACATAACCTGGCAAGGGGAGGGGTCTTGAGGGAAAGCTGGCCGGGGGTACATTCTTTGCTATAAAATAGCAAGTTTCTGACCCACCTCTCAGTTCAGCTTATGTTTGACACAGACCATCACACTGTAGCACTATGCCTTGATTGTGTGAGGTCTGAAAGAGCAACGTTTGTATTCTCTGATTTTGGACTGTGGTTGCCTTTTCTTTGCAACTCTGTGGATTAAGTGAGTCTGGAGCCATGGAGGTAGGATGAACTTGAGTTTGGAGAACTGAAGAAAGGGGTTTTTCAAACAGGCCATGCACAGTACACAGAGTAGTGAGATATTTAGACATTAGAGGATGGTGATGTTTATGTGATATTGTGTTTCAGGTGTGTATGAGAAGGTATTTACAAGAAATTTTGGTTCTCCTGCATCTGACAGGTGAGTGTAACATCAGGTCTTTTGGTCTTCATCCTCAAAAGTGACACTGTCTTATACTACTAATGTGTGAAGATCTCCTCTAGTCCTACTTCTACAGTCAACTGAACACAGGTGTGTTTTGCGTGTGTCCAGCGTGCGTGACGAGTATGACGGGGAGATGCAGTCTGTTCGGACGACACCACGTTCACACGTTTGACGGGGTTTTATATGAGTTTCCTGGAGAGTGCAGCTACCTACTGGCTGGAGACTGCCACCACCGCTCCTTCATGCTGCTGGGTGAGTCACGCTCAGACAGTTCAATAAAGAAGCAAGCGGGTTTGAATTCTAATGGCATCAGATGCTCATCCAGCATGGCTTGGTGTCTTACGCATGGCCACTGCAAGGCATTTGTTGTTAGTTAGATGTGTGGACTAAAACAGTGTATGTACGTATAATGAAGGAATATGAGATGTTTGAAATAGCTTACTCTTTTATCTTTCCTTAGACAGTGAAAGATCATCATTGTCGTTTCAGGCTGCTTTTGTCAAAGATTTTATGTAAAATCTGTTCGTAAGTAAAATCTGATCGTGTCCAATCTGCAGGTGATTTTGTCAATGGCAAAAGAACTGGAGTCACTCTGTTTCTGGGGGACGCCTTTGAACTGCACCTGTCTGTAGTCGGACGGCTCTCACAAGGAGAAAAAAGGTTGAGCAACTTATCTCACGCAAAAATCTGCAATTATATATTTGTTTTTGCAAAAACAATTCGATGATGCAGAAGCTTGACGCGTGTCTCCTTTTTCGTAGACTATCTCTGCCCTACGCATCACACGCTGTGTTTGCGGGCTCAGAACTCGGCTTTTATAAACTCTGGAGTGAGGAGTTTGGCTTCACTGTTACGATTGATAATGCAGCCAACATCGCCTTGACACTGACCAAACACCATGCCAACCGCACCTGTGGCCTCTGTGGCAACTTCAACACTGTATCATCTGATGAATATACTGCTCAAGAAGGTAAGAGCGTGCAGGGAAATGAGTGTGGTTGAAAGTCTGCAACTGGGATATGTGAATGTGCATGAGTGAAACTAGCGAGTGTTCATTATTGCTGGAATCTAGGAAATGATTTGAGTCGCCAGCACTCAGCAACAGGAAGACTAGCAATTCAGTACAGGAAAAGATAAAGAGGTGAAAGAAAGCAACAGAGGCAGTCGTGGTAGGATGAGATTAAGGAGAAACCTGTCATCTTGTTTTTGTCTGTGTATGTGTGTGTGTGTGTGTGTGTGTGTGTGTGTGTGTGTGTGTGTGTGTCTGTCTGTCTGTCTGTCTGTCTGTCTGTCTGTTTTCAGGATTCCTAACAGAGGATAGTTATGACTTTGCGAATTCATGGGCAGTGAAGGGGGCCGGTCAGTCATGTCGACGTGTCTCGAATCCCACCCAGTCCTGTAATAACACCAAAGAGACCTCAGCAGTGAGTGCACACACACACACACACACACACAATCTGAAAATGTACAGGAATTTCTCTTCATAAGAAAACCTTTTATCCAAAGAAGCAGCACAAATAGAGATAGACACACGTTAAAGCGTGACAGGATCTGAACCTTTGATGTAAGAGCGTTTGGCATTCAGCGTGTATTATTTTCTCTGTGCAAAAAAACCTGTGCAAACCGTCAGCTGCACCTCACTTCCTATCCAAGTGTCTCTGTCTCTGCGGACAATATTTCACTCTGTCAAGTGTAACAATATCATAATTTGACTTGGTAAGTCTTACTGATGATGCAAATTAAGTCAAAAGAAGGTGCCAACCATGAACCACAGTGGTTTGTGTTCAACCCAAATCCTCTGTTGCATGTCATTACACAGCTCGCTTCCCCCACACTTCCTGTCATCTCTCTTCTTTCAGATCTCTGATGAAGAAATAAAATACCCCCCCCCCCCCCCCCAAATCCTATCATTGTGTCAGACTTAGTATCCTCAGTCAAACTTTTGTGTCTGCATGTTTTGAGTTAGAAATTACAAATGAGGAATTGTATTTTTGTGGGTGCTGTTCTGTAATGTGTATACTGTAGGCGTTGTGGGTGGGCTGATATGAAAAAAAAAACCCAGTTTTAGCAAGAACATTTTGTAATACAGGAACACCCACATATGAGAAAACGGGAAAGACTACATGTTAGCGTGAATGTCAGCAGCATCTCCTTTACTAACTGCAAGTCTGATATATTTCATCCGTCTCTGTCAATTCTCTATAAGGGAGGAACTGGTTGCTCTGTCTGTGTGTAACTGGGCTTCATGCAATAATTTTAATTGAGTCTGACTGAGTGAGAATATTTATTTGACAGCTAAAGATATCTTCCACATTAGATTACTGTTACAGACTTTTATCTCTCTTAATCTGACTTTAGGGTCCTCAAATCATTGAAATCCATGATTCAATCATGATGACACCAGTAGCTATTGTCGTTATAGGAACATATTTTTTTCCACATCTTACCCACCAAATGTCATTTTTAGAATTCAAATTATGCCTTCTTTGCATGAGCTGACTAGACATGACAGCTCATGACAAGACAAGACTACCAACATTTTCAGTCACAAACTACTGGGATCTTTTTTGTTTCAGTCACAAAAACAAATTCAGTTTTCAGTAGGTTATAGAGAACTTCCTGAAATAATTGAATTCCCCTTTATGTAACCACAGCTCGCTTGAACTTGAAAATTGCGTGTGTGTGTGTGTTGGTGTAGATTTTGTCAGGCTGCAGCGTGTTGCAGACGTCCAGTGTGTTCCTGCACTGTGCCCACCTGGTCTCTCCTGAGGCATTCCTGCTGCTGTGTCAGGAGGAGGCGTGTCACTGTGACCAGAGGGACGGGGAAGACTGTTACTGTCCAATCCTGATGGAGTACGCTCGCACGTGTCACGCACACGGCATACTTCTTAGTGGCTGGCCGGAGGAGAGCCAGTGCTGTAAGTTTGTCAGTCAGTGAAAAGGGGGTTGCAAACTGTGAAATTACATTAATCATCTGATAATGTGCGTGTTTGTGTGTTCAGACCCCAAGTGCCCAATTGGGATGCAGTACAGTGAATGCACCAAGTCCTGCTCTACAACATGCCATAGTCTCAACATCCAGGAGGTCTGCAAGGAAGATTGTGTGGATGGCTGTACATGCCCTGGTAACCTCCCAGGCACTATATGTCCCTCTCTCTCTCTCTCCGTTGCTCTGTGAGTAGTAGTGGTAACATGGTGCATCTGTTTTTCAGTGGGTAAGGTTTTGGACGGCAATCACTGTGTGGAGGTATCTCAGTGTTCCTGTGTGCACATGGGACGACATTTCCCTCCAGGATCCACCATCTCTCAGGACTGCAACACCTGGTGAGGGAGCAACATGCATGCAGAAACATGTGTAAATACACAGGTAGAGGGAAAATGCAATGCCTCCTCACCAAATTGCCTCTTCCCTGCAGCGTGTGCCGTCACGGCTCCTGGGAATGCACCAATGAAGGCTGCCCCGGTGAGAGAGATGTACAATAGTGTTCAATGCACCGACTTGCAGATTCTGCTGGTAAAATAAAGTCTGCTAATTTCTCATGTTATGTCCTTGTTGTCTGTGTGTAGGTGAGTGCTTGGTGGTGGGCCAGTCTCACTTCAAGACCTTTGACAACAAGTTCTTCACCTTCGCTGGTCGCTGTCAGTACCTGCTGGCAAGGGACTGCGCAGACAACGGGTTTTCTGTCATTATTGAGAATGTACAGGTAATGCTGCCAAACATTTTTGAAATGTGCTCTTCTTTTACACAAATTACATGAGAATGTGTTTCTGTCACTTTTGTGCCACTCGCTGCTTGTCACCTCCAGTATTTTGACTGTTGGTATTGTGTTTCAGTGTGCAGATGATCAGGATGCTGTGTGCACACGCTCAGTGACGCTCAGCCTGCCCTCTCTGGAGGACATGACAGTGAAGCTGAAGCATGGAGGAGTTGTCTCTGTCAACAGCATGGACATCCAGACCCCAATGCACCATGGTATGCCACTTCGGCAGTGAATAAAATCTACAATATATAGTCCCTCTCTGCATATTGTACTGTATATGGTTTTATACTGAAAGTAAGTCCTGAAGTATAACTGAGGAATAAGATAAGAGTAAATCTGTTATATTATTCTATGTATCATTTTCAGGTTTATGTTGAATTCAGCTCCCTGTGTGTGCAATTTCACAGGTCGTCTGCATATCCAGAGATCTGTCCAGTCTTCTGTACGTGTAAAGTTTGGAGACGACCTCCGTCTGGACTGGGATGGACGCGGCCGCGTGCTTTTAAAGGTAAAAACAATTTGAATGGTTGAAGGTGTTTTTTTAAATGGCATATATGTGGAAAGATTAGCAAACAGCCGTTCTGAATGCTGTCCACCCCCCCACCCCACCCCACCCCCCCAGCTGGGACCGCGATGGGCAGGGCAGACTTGTGGTCTCTGTGGTAACTTCAATGGTAACCAAGGTGATGACTTCTTGTCTGGATCTGGCCTGGTTGAGGCGGGTCCCCAGGCATTCAGCCAGTCATGGAGGATCAATGGAGACTGTGAATCTAGCCACAAGCATGAGACTGATCCCTGTGCTATTAACCCCAAAAGAGGTAGAGACACCCATGTGGATAACACACATACACACATCACCACAAGAAGTGCAAACAGTAACCTGTAATCCTCCTGCGTCTTTCAGTGCGATTTGCAGAAGAGGCGTGTTTGGTGATGATGTCAGACGTGTTCAGTCCGTGTCACTTCCTGGTGAACCCGGGTCCGTTCCAGCGATTCTGTCGTTATGATGTGTGTGCATGTGTGGACGGCGAGGAGTGCCTCTGCTCCGCTCTGTCTGCCTATTCAGCTGCCTGCGCTGCCAGAGGGGTGCTGCTCAACTGGAGGTCCCCCTCACTCTGCGGTAACCCTCACACTGAACTCATTTACAGCTGATCATTCACACACACACACACACACACACACACATACACATTTCATTAAAACAGGTTTAGAGAGGAAACAGCGTTTTAGAGCAAATGCAAAGGTCTGGGTAAGACATTATTTTAAGTTGGTACAGATCAGATCATCAGCACCACATCAACGTCTGTCTCTGAATATTTCTCCATCAAGAGTACAACAACAATCATTACAAACAACAAAAATTCCTATTTGTTACAGATGAACACAGTCTAACTGAGAATAGATCCCTAACCCTCCGCTGGTTTGATTTTGTCAGAGCTGGAGTGCACTGGAGGCCAGGTGTATGAGGCCTGTGGGAGTACGTGTGACCGGACGTGCCGCGCTCTGTCTGGCGTTGAGGCAGGCTGTGACGGGGAGAGGGTGTGTGAGGAGGGCTGCTTCTGTCCCGCTGGGAAGTACCTGAGCGACTCTGGAGAATGTGTGACAGCTGATCTGTGCACCTGCCTGCATGATGGACAGCTCTACCAGCCTAATGATGTCTATGCAGATCACAGCAGCATCTGGTCAGTTACAGATTCATAGTAAGAAACTATGCTAAGTATAATAAGTTAATAGACTTTGCCTTTCATACATAGTTTTTCTTTACTTGTGTGTGCAGCTACTGTGAGAATGGCTCCATGCGCTGCAGCTCACCTGAAATGAGTACTTTACTGTCTGACCTCTTCTATGACGATGACCTAGCACCATCCAGAGGTACAATTTCAGTATTTTACGAGGCTATTGAATGTCCCTGTGTTTCATGACTTGTATAATCCATCATCCATAGGGTGTCTTTGATTTGACCATTTCTGAACTTAACATGAGACTTTGCTGCCTAATTAGTTTTGCACTGGAGGAACTAACCCAACTTTATCTAACCCAACTGTGCATACTGTGTTTTTTTCTGTATGCAGAGCGCCGGTCAACCCAGTGCCCTCCTCCACTCATCCGATCAGACTGTGCTGCAGGAGAAAAAGGCCTCGAGTGTGCCAGAACCTGCCAGAATGTGGATCTGCCCTGTGTGAGCCTCGCCTGCATCCCCGGCTGCCTCTGTCCACCTGGCACAGTAGGTGGTGTATTGTCTTTGTGTGTGTGTGTGTGTGTGTGTGTGTGTGTGTGTGTGTGTGTCCTGTAGATAAAGCACCCATATATTTTAAATAGAACACGCTGATTGATTAGCGGATTGATTTCAGGTACGTCACCGCAGAGACTGCATTGCACCGGAACAATGTCCCTGTTACCATAACAACAGGCCATATGCATCAGGACAGACTATCTCTGTGGACTGCAACACCTGGTAAAATGATTGTTTGCATACATGGTTATGAAGGGGAATACCTGCACTCTGCTTTCCTAACCGGCTCTCTTGTTTACAGTGTGTGTGAGAACAGGAAGTGGCGTTGCACGGAGAAGGTGTGCGATGGTGTGTGCCGCACTGTGGGGGAGGGGCATTACATCAGTTTCGATGGCCTCAAATATTCCTTCCCTGGCCTCTGCCAGTATGTCCTGGTCCAGGTAAGAGACAGAGAGATCCAAAAAGAGCTCCAGGCTGCATCACACAGTACACTAGTGTCAAGATAATAAAATATGATCTGCATTGTTATCATCTTTCTATCCTCTTCCTACATTTTTACGTTTTTTTTTTTTTTTTTTTTTAACTTTCACTTATCAATAGGATATGTGTAACGGAGAAGAGGGCTCATTCAGAGTGCTGGTGGAGAATGAGGCCTGTGGCACTGTGGGACATCACTGTTCAAAAGCTATCACCATCTTCTACCAGGGAGGGTTGATTGTGATGCAAGATGGAGAGGTAACACACGTACCCATAACAAACTCACATACACACAAACAAATCACTTATTGTGACAATAGAAGTTTCCTTCCTGAATTGTGGCTCAAGTTTTTCATGTCATGTAACCAGAAGGAAACATCAGAAATGAAGAGCATTGTACTCTGAAGTATAGCCCTTATATCACCTTATCATTAAAACTGCCTATTTCAGTAGCTGATGGTGATGAACCTGAACCCAGCTATGAACCCTGTTATTGAATATTTTTAACGATCAGATAAATAATAATGGACCAACGGCACGCTGCCTTTTGCATAACATTTGGATATAAACTGTAAATGGATTGCAGTTTGCATATGCACCCATGGTTGCCATCTGTCTCTCTCACAGGTGAAGATGAAGAAGCCGGTGCTACAGGGCTCACAGGTGGAGATTGTGCGATCTGGTCAGTTTTACACCTTGCTGCTGGGGAAACACCTTTCCCTCAGCTGGGATAAAGGAACTCGCCTCCTGGTTCACATCTCAGCCGCATACAGGGTACTCGTGTATGATAATACTGCTTTTGACTGATTGAACCTTGTCTTATTTACATGATCTTATATTAAACATGTCCTCATACACACTTTATTGTGTGCAGGGCCGGGTGTGTGGCCTGTGTGGTAACTTTGACGGGAATGTCAACAATGACTTGATGAGCAGTAACAACCAGCTGGAGGTGGATTCCTCTCACTTTGGGAACTCCTGGAAGGTTATCCCCAGCTGTGCCGATGTAGGACAGGTAAAGTCTGGTCTTATATTAAAGGGTTTGCAAATTACAAAATAAGGTTTTCTCTCTTGTTTTGGTTTATTTATATCCAACTCTGCCATTTCTACCCCACCACATTACAATGGAGGTTGATTTAAAAATGAACATTTTATTATTTATATGTGTTTTTTTTCTCAATAGGAGATAACTATAATCCATAATCAGTGTCAACAGTTTTCATTAGAGCAGTTTTCTACCCAAGACGTTTTCCCTGGAAGTTTTATATGTCTTAGACGATTAACCACACTATTAACTCTGAGGCAGATAAGATGAATCAATCATTGTGCAAAACATTACCATAGCTGAGACACTGGTCAACTCAGGGACAAGTATGAGGAATATGGCCTGACTGAGGTGTGAGATTGACCTCTGGTGCCAGTGCTATATCTTGAAGGACAATTTCAGGCTGGCTCTGTTAATGTGGCTTAGATGTGGCTCACTAAGGCTCCACTCATCGTCCAGATCTGGAGCACTTGTGACCAGGGCCTACATATTTACTGTGATGGATCACCTACCTCAGGCAAGTCTGTGTAAGTGGAGTTTTGTACCATGCTGACATAAATAAAAAAAACAACGGCTGTCTGGAAGGTTTTAAATCCACCTCACAAGGTAAAATATGCTCTGGAAATGGTTTGCCATCATTTGAATGCTCTGAAAAATGTTTTAATATGTGTGTGTTCTTGTGTGTACAGATACCCGCTCCTTGCAGCGACAGCATTGTCAAGTTGGTAACGGTGGAGCAGTCGTGCCGTGTGATCACTGGTCCTCTCTTCAGAGAGTGCAACAGCCAAGTGAGTGTAATTACAGATATGCTGGGTATCCCATGACACCACATGCATTGTTAGGTTCATGCACTTGGTCCTTTCTTATCCTGTTCCTGTGTGTCTCCAGGTGGATGCAGAGCCATATGTTGAAATGTGTGTGGAGGCAGCGTGCTCCTGTCCATCAGTGGGCGACTGTGCGTGTTTCTGTGATGTCATTGCAGCATATGCTCAGGTCTGTTCAGAGAGGGGAGTATCCGTCAGCTGGAGGTCCAATGATCTTTGCCGTGAGTGTAAAAAATCTCTCCATGATGCACTCTAATGTTTTTTCACTGCTGCTTATCATCATGTATTTCCTGGTTGAAATATACTTTGTCTCTCACTTTTGAAAATATGCAGTGGCTGCTCGACCAAGCTAAACCAGTTAGGAGTGTCTTCTAACGGTTCAAAATCAAGTGGACTGTAGAGTAATAACTAAAATGCTGTCTGAAACACAGCAGCTCTGCTCCTTTTTTACATACCACAATCACAGGATCACCAGTTTGAGTTCTGCTATTGTTGTCCCACATGACGTTTTTTTTTGTGTTATAACTGCTTTTGTAGTTCTGCTTTCTGAAGAAAAAGTTACTCTGAATTTATCGTTGTTATGATCGATCCGATCAATGTTTATTTTTGTAGGACCCACGGGGCAGACCAAAGGCACAGAAACAAAAGGAGCTGTTCAAAACACAACGGTTTATTAACAAGAAACAAAATCCACAATGGCAAAACCGTGAACTAACAAAACCCAAAATCATAAAACACAAAACCAGCCAAAAAGCCAAACCTCAACTACAACGTGGCGAGCGGGAAGGAATACAACACACAATACCAAGCACCGCCAGGCCACACCTCCACTGTGGAAAACAGAAAAACACATACACACAGCCCCTATACAGAAAACAAAACCAACATATCTTAAAGAACAGTCTAACAATCATATCTATATTCTGATATCAGATTTAATATTCTGAAAATCTAGTCTTAACGGTATTGTTGAGGAACTTCACTTGTTTTTCTGCACCTGCTCACTACTCACAAGGTCACAGATCATATTTAACTTGAAGAAAGAGACCCATGTAGTTAAATGAGAGTCAAATGAAGAGGCCAAATTTTGTCACACAAATGATAAAATAGTACATTTTGTTTCCTCAGCTGTGAGCTGTGAGGAGCTGAACCCCAAGAGCCCACGTGTAGGGGAGGAGTTATGCCAGTGGAGGTATAATACTTGTGGCCCAGCCTGTCCAGTCACCTGCCAGCACCCAGATCCCCTCCACTGTTCGCTCGCATGTGTGGAAGGTTGCCATGCCTACTGTCCCCCAGGTGCCGAAAATGGACACTGGACAAACACTACATACAGCATAGATAAAATCAGATATGTTCCTTTATAAACATGCAAATAGTGAGGGTGAGTTTTCACCTTACTTTTCTCAGGCCAACTGCTGGATGAAGTGGCCATGCGTTGTGTAGATCCCGCCCAGTGTCAGGTGTGCATCCACGAAGGTCAGAGAATCTCCCATGGGAACAAGGTCATCCTGAATCACGATGACCCCGACCACTGCAAGATATGGTAATACTGCTTCACACAGTCAGAAACAGGTGTGGATCATTTGGATTTGGAATGACTGTAATGATTTTACACTTTCTTTTCTGAAGTCACTGTGACAACAACACCCTGACCTGTGAAGTTTGTACCTCCTTCACCGTGTTCACCACTCCCACACCGACGCCTGCCTTCGCCACCTCCACGACCTTACCCTTCACCACTTTGATGCCCGAGGGCACGTGCGACCGCGCCATGGATCTGGCGTTCTTACTGGATGGTTCAGAAGCTCTGAGCGAAGATGAATTTCAGACGACCAAAGAGTTTATACTGGGAGTAGTTGAGCGATTCCGCATGGGCTCAGCTCACACTCGCGCCACAGTGCTTCTTTACCACTCTGGAGTCAAAACATACGACCTGCAGGTACATAAACCACAGCAGTCAAGGCTGTATTCTTGCACAGATATTCAGCACCACATTGAGCATCTGTGGAATAATGCTTCACTGATCAAATATAGCTCAGAAATTAGCTGCTTTGGTGACTCAAGGAAACTGAGTGTCACGGTAAAGGTCTGCTCCTGGTTACTTGATCATCTCTCTGTCCATCCCATTCTCATGAATATCTCAGAAACACCTAAAGGGAATTTCTTTCAATTTGACACAAATGTTCATGTGGACTCAAGGATGAACTGATTAGAATTTAGTGGCCAAAGATCAAAGGTCACTGCTACCCTACAAATCACATTTTTGACCCTAACTCAAGAATTCACAAGTTAATTAGGACAAAATTTGACACGAATATCTCATAGTACAAAATAATGACATTGTATATCCAAACAGTCAAAGGTCAACTTCACTGTGACATCATTATGTTCTGCAAAAAAACATTTTTCTGGTCATTATTCAACACCATAAATAAACAGAAGGGCAGACTGTGACCATATTTCACATTTGCTCAGATACTGAATTGGTGACACTAATCTTGAGTACATACAGGATATTATATACCTCTGGAAAGATACATGACTGGTTAGTCTCATTTATGCCTGTAGGTTCAGAAGTGGCTGTTTAAGAAGACTGTGCGTGAGCTGCATTACACGGGAGGAGATGCAGCCTTCTTGGACGAGGCTGTCAAGTATCTGGTCATCAACATCTATGACAAGAACAAGCGTGAGCACGCCGGCCGCGTTGCCATCATCTTGACTGCTAGTGCAAACCCTCGCTCCGTCCGCGCCATCACCAAGATGCTCCGCAAGAAAGCCATCACCACCCTGACAGTGGCACTGGGTCCTGGGGTAAACATGGGGCAGATTAATGAGATCACCAAGGCCAACCCAGAAAACAGGGCCTATGTGCTCAGCAGCACACGTGAGCTGCCTGATCGTCTGTTAGAGCTGACAGATTACCTCTGCACCTTGGGGATGGAGCCTGAGGTGCCGAAACCTCCAACACCAAAGTCCACTCCGGGTAAAGCTCGCCAGGGCACAACCACCACAACCTCAGCTCCTCGTCTGGAGCCCAACCCCATGCAACACCTCCCAAACACCCCCACGTCCACCTCACCCTCTGGCCTGTCTCCCATCACCATGTCACCATCTTCCGTCTCTCCAGCCAGAGATGTGACTTTCATCCTTGAAGGCTCTGATTCAGTCGGCGAGGTCAACTTTAACAAGTCGCTCCTCTTCCTGGAGGAGGTCATCTCACAGCTGACGCAGGAGGAGGAGCTCATTCGTATCACTGTGATCCAGTACTCGGTCACGGTGACTGTGGAGATCAGTCGGTGGGAGCTGAGGCGGCAGAGGTCCCTGCTGCTGCAACGACTGAGAGAGATTCGTTGGAGGGGTGGAAGTAAGACCAACACAGGCACAGCTGTCACAACGCTTCAAGAAATGACCACAGTCCGGCCTTCACGCGGCCCCACCCCTCCTCAGCTGGTCTTCCTCGTGACAGAAAACCCACCAACTGACACAGTGACACGACCGCCGTCTACGAGCACCCACACGCACGTGTATCCCATTGGTGTTGGTCCAAAAGTGCGTGAGATTGACTTGCTACCTTTTAGCTACCCACAGCGCCCGATGATGGTTGATGACTACAACCGTCTGAGGAGCCTGGTCCACCGTGTCGTCAATATCACGCACACCACAGTCAGGCCCCGCTCCCCTACACTGCCCCCCCTGGTCATGCCAACACTCTCCAGCCTGCCACCCTCAGGTATAGAAGATACACTCGTTTCAATCATTCATTCCACAAGGAGTCATTAGCCTGTATTAATATGTGAGAGTATGTCTGCACAGTGCCCTGTAAGAAGCCTGTGGATGTGCTGTTCCTGTTGAGAGCTGGAGAGCAGATTGAGGACATGAAGACATTCGTCAGAGCTTTCATCAATAATGCTGACATAGGTAGGTCTCATCTAACCCCTAAACGCTCTTTGTAATGCACACTGCATTTCCCTTATGTAGTATTGTTGATAGTTCTGTGCTTAATGCTAATTAATGCTAGGCATTAATTATTTTTTCAGTCAGAACCATCTGAGTGTTAAAGATGGAGTGATGGTTCCAAATCAAAAGTGTTTGCCTTAAGGGTCAAAATTTATTCAGCATACTTAAGTTCTAAGAACAAAATGTTTCAGTTTAACTGTAATTTGGATAATTAATCAGTGTTGTGTGGTCACCCAGAATTTTATCATCGGAGTAGCAGTAGGAGGATTATTTTTTAGGGTTTTCACAAAACTATTACATAACATCATTAAGGTACGTTTATCCTACTGATGCTTTTTGAAGTAACCAGTTTGTGGATCACCCTCCCCTGCATTTCTGCAGTGATTTAGCTCTTTGTTTATGTGTGCAGGGCTGAATGGCACTCAGGTGAGTGTGGTTCAGTATGGAGCCACCAACAGAGCAGAAATCACCTGGAAGGAAGAACAGAGCAAATCCCACCTCCTGAACCTGGTGGAGAGCATACCAAGGAGGACCACTGCTGCCCCTGCACTAGGTGGTGGACACTGAAACTAATGGGTGCACACACATTAAAGCAAACACACACACACACACTCACTCTCACTGCTCTGACTGTCTGCAGGCTCTGCGCTGCGATTCGCTGTGCAGACGGCCATCTCGCCAGTCAGCGGTGGAAGAGTCGGTGTGGCAAAGGCTGTGGTGATGCTGGTGACTGACAAATCAGCTGATGATGTCAAAGAAGCAGCGAATGAGGCGCTGGCAGCAGGTAGTCACCACTGACGTGATTTACATTCAGTATGCCAGTTCAAATACCACATGGAAAGTGCACAGGTGCACAAAAGCTGAAAATGGAATGCGGCAAAAAAAAAGTCAGAGTGGAGTCAGACTAAAACTGCACGTCAGCACACCTGCAGGCAATGTTCCTTTTAGAAATCACAGGCCAGGAAATGTGTGCACGTGGGTCAGCCTCATATTTCACTCCCCATTTCCGCAACTGATGATAATTTCATCAGTGAGCACACAGCCCAGCCCTCTCCTCTGCTGTGCAGGCTATGGGAATGAGATGGAGAGAAAGCGCTGATGAAATATTGAGCGGACATTGATTTAAGATTTGAGTTGGCTCATATCATTTCAAACTGAAAGGTGCTTATGGAACCGTTATGGCTCACTACAAGTGCAAGTACAAATAATACTGCTGGTTTGAATGTTTGTACGCATGTGTCAGAGTTTACGTACAGGTGCAGACATTCTGCAGTTTGTTTTTATAGATCACTACACCAGGCGTTGTATCACTGAGTCTCTTCCCTCAGGTGTGTCGGTGTTCCCCATCGGGGTGGGACCAGGCTATGACAGGAGTGAGCTGAGCATCCTTGGTCGCCACGGCAACCAAGACAACACTCTGCACTTGAACAGTATGGATCAGTTACTGATGCTGCTGACTCTGGACCATGGTTACACAGAAAGAATATGCAGAGGTGCTTACAGACACATACACACACATACTGTGTTATTTTTTCCAGATAAAAATGATTAATTCTGATAAATCTTTCCTTTGGTTCTCAGCTGGTCCACCAGGAGTGTGTGTTGATGATTATGGAAATGAGAGAAAGGTGAGCAACTTTTGAGAGTTTGAATACAGGTAACAGCACTACAGCGACCTTTGTAATGAACTGCGCGCCTCTCCGTTGTGATGTGTTCCAGCCTGGTGAGTCGTGGCTGCTGGAGGATGGCTGCCACTCTCTCATGTGCCACCCCAGCGGGGCAGTGACCGTGCAGAACCACAAGGTCAGCTGTGACAGACTGGAGCCGCCAGCCTGCAGCAACAATATGCCACCTGTCAGAGTACAGGAGACCTGTGGCTGCCACTGGGAATGCCCTTGTACGTACATCAAAACGATCAAATAGCTTCTGAAGTTTCTAGCTTCGCATTTAATCTCGTCTATATTAAGTGCACGTCGCTTCCCACTCGAGCTGATGATGACTGCTAGAGGTTTGCATGCCGGTCTATTTATACTCACTGTTTACAGATCACATTTTTCTGACTCCTGTATGAACACTCTTTTCCTCCTGCTTGGTGTGTGTTGACAGGCATGTGTATGGGCAGCTCCACCAATCATGTGGTTAGGTTTGACAGCTTGGCGCTTCGGCTGGATGGGGAAGGTTTGTGCACCTACACGCTTCTCACTGTCAGCAGAGGCATCAGTGAGGGGTCAGAGGTCAAACTCCACAGCGGCCCTTGTCAGGATTCAGCAAATTACAACCAAGTCTGCATGAAAGCCATGGAGGTGATCCACGGGCCACATAGACTGCTGCTGAAGGACGATATGACGGTAAGCAGTGTTGTTACTGGTCAGGATACCTGCACTGACACTGGAACTCATCATTGTATGTGAGTCTACAAAAGGTTATTAACCAGATGTGTGTTTGTTTGAGCAGGCAGTGATTGATAAGGAAGATCTTGCACTGCCGTGGCAGCACGCTGGCCTAGAGCTGGTGCGTTATGGAGGAGTGATGCTGCAGCTTAAGTCAGACCATGGCTACGTCCTGACTTTCACTCCTCAGAGCAATGAGTTCACCATCACACTGCCCAGCTCCACCTCCACTGGCCACACTGCTGGACTCTGCGGTAACATAAATGCTGACCCATTTATTCAAGATGTTTATCTCTCTTTATTTACTTCTCGCCTCCTTCCTCTGACCACTGTTCTCTCTCTGTGTCTTTCTTCCAGGTGCCTGTGGGGAGGAAAAATTGAACGTCCTTTCTTTACGTAATGGCAGTGCGACCACTGACCAGCCAGCCTTCATCTCAGACTGGACCGTGGCTGTAGATGGAGGAGTGTGTCTGCCCAAGCGGACGGCAGTGTGTGTGTCTGGAGCAGCGATGGGATGTCAGGCCCTGCGTTCGGAGGTGTTTGAACCGTGCCACGCACACATTCCCGTCCAGGTGTTCCTCGCTAAATGTGAGGAGCAGGCATGCGAGGAGTCAGACGTGTGCGAGCTCATTTCTGCCTATGCACGCCTCTGTAGGCAGAGAGGTGTGTGCGTGGACTGGAGGAGCCCCCATCTCTGCCGTAAGTCCCTTTTTGAAGTGCGTATGTTTCACTCTACTCGCTGCAGTGGACACATTTGATCGCCCTGTCTGAGCCTAAACTTAAACTTTGGCCTGATCTGTGCATTACAGCATTACATTGCCCCAGCTCCATGGAGTACGATGCATGTCGGACAGGGTGCGTCGAGGACTGTGGTAGCATACAGACGTTGCCAGGCGACTGGTCGGTTGCCAGGGGTAACGAGTCATCCTGTATGGACACACCTACTGAGGGCTGTTTCTGTACTGGAGGGATGGTCTTGCATCACGGACAGTGTGTGTCACCAGACGCATGCAACCAGTGTGTTGACCATCGTGGACGCACATATCTGGTGAGACACAGTGAATGAATGTGAGAGAGAATGACACCAAATCTGAACCAACTTCTTCAAAGCAGAGACACATGCTAACTGAATCAGATGGGGCAACTATTGATGTGTTCACCCTTAAAGTAGACTGTGAGCGCCCTCTAGTGTTTGGTTATAATATAACCTTCATTGAACATAGTATGATTTGTTTGTACAGTACATGCAAAGTTGGGTACCAGATGAGAACCCATGTCTGATTTGCATGTGTTTGGACCGACAACACATTAACTGCACCGCTCGGCCCTGCAATGACATCAAAGGCAAGCACCCCTTCTGTTAACATTGCTTTCTTATTCTGGTTTTGCTAAAACTTATAAATATTACCAGTGTTGCATTGTGGGTTCAGATGTAGCACTTTGTAATAAACCATCTGTATGTGTGTGTAGCTCCAGTGTGTGGACCGTGTGAGATCCTGCAGGAGAAGAGAGAGTCTAAGTGCTGCCCAGAGTATGAGTGTGGTATGTGGCATTATTACAACATTTCTATTTCCAGACCAGACATTACAGTTGCCTCATCGAATGACAGCAGGAAGAACGGATCTGTCAGTATTCAATATAAGCGTTGTGTGTGCGTGTGAACTGCAGCATACTGTCTCACTCTGTGACTTTTCAGTGTGTGATCTGGTGAGCTGTGACCTGCCTGAAGTGCCCCGCTGTGAGGACGGTCAGACTGTGGTTCTGAAAAACCCCGGGGAATGTCAGCCTATACACGAGTGCGGTATGACATTTGCACATTCGCTGTGATGTTCAAGCCCTGCTTTGCTCTGGCACACACAAACACACACACAGAACAGGACGCACATCCATGTGGTCGTTTCACGTGTTTCTTCATATCTTTTCCCTCTCAGTCTGCAAAAAGGAAGAGTGTGTCCTTCAAGTTCCCCCCGACTGTCCCACACATCGCCGACTATCAGTGAAAAAGACAAAGTGCTGTGATGTGTTTGAGTGTGCGTGCAACTGCCAGAACTCCACCCAAACCTGCCCTGCTGGGTTCATCAAGTCCTCCTCTACCAATGACTGTGGCTGCACGGAAACCAGCTGCCTGCCAGACGAGGTGAGGGTTGGTTTTGGATGCATCAGTCTCCATTTTCTGCTGTGCTGTTTCTGTTCAAACTATCCTGTTTTATTCTGGTTTGTCTCTCCAGGTGTGTGTTGTTGGCGGCGTGGTTCACCCAGTGGGGAGTGAGTGGGAGGACGGATGCAAGAAGTGCAGATGCACACGTCTACAGGACAAGGACACGTTGCTGCACATTGCTCAGTGTACCCCGCCTGCATGTGATCGGACCTGCCCTGAGGTGAGACACACACACACACCGAACATAGACACCTGCAATATCCTTCTACTGTATAACTATTCATTTGTATATATTAATTGTGCATTTCAGGGCTCTTTATACACTCCAGCAAAAGGAGAGTGCTGTGGGAAGTGCACACCAACCAGCTGTGTGGAGTCAGAGGGAGAGATGCGAGGGGACACACTGATTGGGGGAAAGCTGAGACATGTATGTGTACAGAGAAATCATAGGTGCTGGACTAATATAAGCAACCAATGCTTAGTTATTATTTCTTTCCTGTAATTGTCAATAGCACTTATTCTGTGTCCTCCCACAAACCCCACTGATCTGGTCGAAGTGATCTGGTATTTCTGGCTGTGTGTGCAAAAAACAAAACAAATGTTCGTCGTCGATGCAGCTGTTTCTCTCCTCTCTTAATTGATTTTGACCTCTGTCTGTTTATAGGTGGGAGAGGTATGGCAGTCTCCACATGACAAATGCATATTACAACAATGTGTGAAAGTGAAAGACGAGGTATTCATCTCCGCAACAAATGTAAGCTGCTCTCCTATGGATGCTCCCTCCTGTCCGCTGGGAACTGAGTTACGCTGCGACACGCAGGACTGCTGCCCCCGCTGCCACTGTGGTAAACACAACCTTTGCCTGATGTCAAATTATATGTATGCATGCAGTTAGACACCACGCTGCAGTTGCAGTGTCTGCCCAGCAGATGGCTCTCTTATATTGGTGTCATCCCAGAGTAAGTTATCCTGACATGACCTTATGAGGCCCGATATGCTGTTTAGTGAATGGCAGTAAACTCCTTTGTGCTTTTCTCCCTGCAGCTCCTATGGACGCATGTGTCCTCAACCACACTGTGATAGGAGTAAGTCATGCAGCCAAGCAGCACTCTTCTGTCATATTAGAATACTCTGAATTCTGCTTTCAGCGCTCCGTCTCTCCGATCTGTGTGTGTGTTTGTGCAGGCAGGGGAGAGGCTGATGGTGGATGTGTGTACACACTGTGAGTGTGCGGTGGAGGACGGTGCCATGAAGAAATACAGGCTGTCCTGTAGGAGAATCAGCTGTCCCGCCTGCCCCATGGTAAACATCATCTCATCATTATTTGTTATCATCACCATAATCGTTTGTCATCGTCATCATCATCATCATCATCATCATCATCATCATGACTTAACAATAAATTCAAACGCCATCATTTTCATCAAAGATTCTCTAACCCACTAGCCACATTCTTTCCGTGCTCATCATTAAATTGCGGCCACGTCGTTTTCCGTGATTCACTCTACCCACAGAGGTAAATAGTGAATGATTTATCCAGCCAAATTTATGTCTTTGTATTTACAGTAATGTCTTCCTGATGTTTTCCGGGTATGTGAAATAACACTCAGTACTAACCACACTGTTTTCAGGGATACACTCTGCAGAAGGAGGAAGGCGCTTGCTGTGGTCGATGTGTTCCCACTACCTGCATCATGCAAAGGCCAGATGGAAAAGTGATCAGCTTGCAGGTAGGTGCTTTGCAGAAATGATGAAGCCTTGCTCATAAAACCCCTCAGACACACAGAATTCAGACTGTAATACTCATTTACTGCAGCAAGAAAACTTCATAATGGTGATGATATTTATATATTTTTATACAGAGTTTTTCTGATGGTTTTAGCATCATACTATGCTATGCTATGTTTTGCTATATCATACCATAATATATGGTACTATGAAATACTGCTATATGTAATGATGTGCTGTGCTATGCTCCACCAAACTAAACTATACTATGCTTTTCTGCACTATACTATACCATAGTCACCTCTGCTAAATAAAACTTCACTGTACTACACTGAACTATACTTTACTATACATACTATGCTACACTGTACTTTACAATATTATATATTTCTCATACTGTAATTTACTATAGAAGAATATTGTAACATACTGTTGCATATAGTATATACAAACTATGCTATACTGTACTGTACTATACTATGCAATGCAGTGCTATGCAATGCTATGCCATTTACTATATCTACTGGATCAATAGAGTACTTCTGCCAAAATACAAAAAATGTGGCCTAATAAAGTTTGCCAGATTGGAAATGTAATATGTTTACCTGTTTGTTTACTTAACTAAATTTTAAAATAGAGAGAACAGCTTTTCAGCAGCAGGGATGAACCTAAAAACCGAATGTGCACGTGTGCCTCTCTCCCTCCAGGTGAACACCACTAGCGAGAACGGTTGCAACCTGTATACCTGTGGTGTAAACAGTAAAGGAGATCTTGTCCTGCAAAACAAAGTCACCACCTGCCCTCCTTTTAACCGCCAAGCTTGCCTGGACCAGGGGGTAAGAGCGCTACTCAAGCCGGCCTCCATCCATCTCACAGTATTCCCACATCTACACCTCTGTATCTGCCACACATTTCTATGAATGTTATCTCTCTCCGTTTGTTTTAGGGGAAAGTCAGCCAGATTGGAACAACCTGCTGCGAGCTGTGTAAGTAGAGCTGTGTCCTCTGCAAGACAAGTACACTGTTTTGAAAACTCTGGGCGGCCTGATTTTAATAACAGTGTGGACATGTGTGAAGGTACGGAGCCAGAGTGTCGAAGGACAGTGGGAATGCTTAACTACATCAAAGTGGACGATTGCCAATCAGAGCACCAGATAGAACTGCACTACTGTGAGGTAAGAGACTACGCACACACACATGCACACACATATTTAAAGATGATTAATACTCTTTCCGCTTTCGGATTAGCCTACAAAGTTCAATGAAATCATAACACTGTCCCTCACCATCCCAACCTTCCTGTGTCCCCCTGTGGTGCTGTCCATCTGTCCATCTGTCTGCCTGTCTGTCAGGGCAAATGCCGCAGTAAGTCCATGTACTCCCTGGAGAGGGCCGCTGTGGAGCAGGAGTGTGTGTGTTGTGCTGCTGTGGAAACGGAGCCGCTCAGCGTTCCCGTCCTGTGTGCCAATGGCACTCGAAGCCACCACACTGTCCTGTCTGTCACTTCATGCGACTGTCTGTCCAAGCAGTGCACCTAAAGAGAGAGAGAGAGAGAGAGTGAGAGAGAGAGAGAGAGAGAGAGAGAGAGAGAGAGTTTATAAATGCAGATGGTATGTGTGTATCCAAATAAAATATACTCCTATAAAAAATAACCTACATGGCTGCATTTAAATGCATTTACAGTTAAAAAATATCAACACAAATACCAATAAAACAAACCTGTCAGTTTCTGTAAGCATCACCTTTCTCTGTGTTTTATTTGGATCTGGATCTTCCTATTAAAATGTATGGGACTGATTTGTTTTTAGAAGTCTGAATACTTTAAAAGTGATCACAGCTTTTCTGTTTTTCATCAGCTTTCTGACATTACCTATCATGTTGATACCTAAAATATTAAATCAAAAAGGGAAATATTGTATTTTTTACTGATTTTGATTTTTTTGACAGCTTTACTACTTATTACTTTACTGGTTAAGATTTTACATACAAAACAAATGACCTTTGCAACATACAAAGCCTGCACCTAAATGCATCACTAACAACAATCTCGGAATAAATAGTACTATACAAGCATAATACTCACCAGAGGCATTTTTCTGCATCATGAGTAGTTGTACTTTTGAGGAGTTTTTAGTGCAATGCTTTTACTTGTAATGTATTTTCATATTGCAGTTTGTTAGTTAAGTAAATGATTTGAACTTCCACTGTGGAAAATGCTGGACATGTGGTAGCAGCAGTTGCACAGAAGCAAAGGGTTGCTAATATAATAATAAGTTGCTTTTCTAAATTTCTAGTAATTATTATTATAATTGAATGCTTTGGGATTTTCCCTCCTACTTTGCACCGATTAACAGAAATAAATAACATATATATTAATCAATAAAGAAAAAAAAAAATCGTGTGAGATAATAATCTTATTGTTGCACTGATTTATTTTTCCCCGTCATCTGAGATCCGTTGCCTGCAGAGGGTAGGCGAGGTTTTCATGTCTGGTCACCTGTAAGCTCTTTCACCCCTCTCTGGCTTACACGCACGCACGCACGCACACACACACACACACACACACACACACACACACACACACACACACACACACACACACACCTCTTGCATCGGTTAATATGCATCACACCTTCCTTCCCTCCCGTATGAAACGGTCAGGGAATTAGCCGCCCTGTGCGCGAGCGTGTTAAGCCAGGGGTTCCGGGAGCGCGCGCGGATTGTCCACCATCTCAGCCCCTCGCCAGGCTATGCTCCTCGCGCGTCTTTGTCATCCATCTCCATAGCGAAGAACTGATCCTCCACGAGCACTGGTGAGTCCACTTTAGCACTTTTCTTCCATCTGAAATGTTGTAAAACTGCGCACTCGACCTTTAGCGCGCCACTCTTTGATTCCCACTCCATCCTGTCGGCTTTGAATGCGCCTTTTTCGCACTTTTGCACTCATTTCTTTGAACAATAGCTGCTTGTGTGTCCGGTACTCCATAAACAAAGCCTGACCTGAACCACTGCTTTTATTCTTTAAATCCTCCTGTGGCTACTGTGGCGCAGCGGCGCTTCTCAGGGTGCTGAGGCAGTTTTTTCCATCCGGCCATCTGGGTGCGCACAACTGTTGCGCTCATGAGCGTTTAATTTAACACATATTTGTCGAATAAGCAGCTCCTGACAACTGCGCGGGGATTAATTAGTCCAAATGGAGATAAATCAATTAGTTTGATGTAGTCTGTGCTCTGGATGTTTTTGTCTTGAATAAGCTGTGTGCAAACGAGAGCTTGCAGACAGGTGAGCTGGTTGAAGTCAAAGTTTGCTACATTTTGATTCATCACATAATCCCAAACTGAAGTCTTTGTCTGGGTTGCACGTTTGCTCTTATGTCATTGGAAAGGTGCAAGCAGCTGTTAAAATTAGCGATGTGTAATCTGCTGTATTCCAGGAGAGACAATATTAGACCGCTCCCCTGCTGCCCTCTGCCCCGTTAATGGGAATGTGAGGGTGCAGCTGACCCTCTCGCCTTCGCTGTTGAGCTGTCAGCAAGCTTACAGGCCTTTAAGCCTCGCGCTGAGACGCACACTTTGACGCGTTTGCGCGCTCCTCCTGTACCTGCTCCACAGTGAACTGGCAGGAAGGACATTCAAAAACACAAACATAATTTAGGCCTTAAAATAATATAGGAGATAATAATGTCGAGGTAATAAACCGAAGTTAAAAGGCAATTAAAAGAAAATATAATGAAACACAATATGATCTGTGTTGCCACAGACATATGTCGGAGCTCTGTTGTGAATTTTGCTCATACTGCTAAACTGCTGAGTGTAAATGAGCAATTTTGGCAGAATTAAATGAAATGTAGTCTTGAAATGCAAACCCCAGCCCTGATAATATGAAATGTTGTCTTTTCTTGTATATAATGGGCAGAATGCAGAATCCATTATTAGCAGGCTTTCTGTGCACTTTAACCACCATTTTTATGGCAAACATTTCTGCTAAAAGTAACAGAAAACACTGGAAAAGTTGGCTGCTGCTTTGATTTTTTCATTTTTCCTATATTTGACCAGGTAAAAGTCTTGTTGAGATTAAAATCTCCAAGTTTCTCCAAAAACAACCATAGTAGCTCTTACAGGATGCAATACTGGTAAAGATGTAATTTTAAAACACATCTAGAAAGCTGTCATCTTTGGAACCAAGATTAATCTGAGCCAGTACAAGAACAAAAAGATAAACAAAAAATATATTCTATAATATAACCTTTTTTTTGTGAAGTACTTGATGCTTTTGCCTCTTCAGGATTTTAAAAAAACATTCAAATCAAGCAGTCTGGAAAGGAAATATTATTCTTTGGTTGAACAACTTCTGTCACAACTTCTGTCCACAATGAGATGATGGTTCACAAGGAGCAGAAGTTTGTTTTAAGAGGATCACAAGGCAAAACGTTTAACTATCGCTGTGTCCTGAGGGATAAATCATTTACATTAAATCTTTTTGACCTCTTGAACTCTACGCGACATTCTCCATTTCCATCTTGGGACTGTGTTTGCCAACACATGGTAAACTGGGATTATCGTAGTTGAGTGTTCTTACAGTATGTGTAAGGGGATTGACTGGTGAAGCCCTCTCTATGTGTTTATGCTGTTTGTTGGTGTGTTTATATGTCTCATGGTATGAACATGACATTAACCATGACCACCTCTGCATGCAGTCCTTTCTCTTTCACCTGCTAGAATACATGATGATGGAGGAGTGTTGATTGGCACCTGTACTTAGAGATTAATATCATAATTAAAGGACTCATATACTAAACATCTCAAATGTGCTGCTTTCGCTTCCTCACTCAGGTGACTCAGCCCACAAGCTGTATGATTTCTGAGACTGACATCACTGTATACTTAAAAATATTTTCTCTATTTAATCAGCTCCTAACAGAGAGCCATTAGAAAAGATGTCACATTTTGAACCTGCACCAAAAAGTGGAGTAAAGCATCTCCACTTACATCTCTTTTAAATTAAACTAATTTTGCACTTCGAACATGGCTACATAATTTTCCCCTTTCTTTTTAGAAGTCAAAGAATTAAATATCTGAGAGCATCAACAATCAGTCACACATGAGTGTCTTTAAAGCGTCAAGTCAATCAATACAGTGAGCCATGGATGACAAGCACGAGATTAGCCCAAAATGTGATGGCTGTGCCTCGATCCAAGCAGATTTCACACACAGTCATATGAAACTGTAAACTGATTCCTGTATTGTTGTCTGTTCTGTTATTTCTGAGCTTGAGGAACAGTTGAGAAACTGAACTGCAGATTTTTGGAAGATTAGCCGTGCCATGTGGTGCACTTACACTTAAAGAAACGTTCCATATTTTGTGTCTGTGGATTTGAGCCTGGAGGATACACATAATGTTTCTAGTAGTGTGAGACTTAAGTACTCAGTGGTCTCTTAACACTTCATTCTTTATCTCCAAAGAATGAACCCAGTGACCAAATTGCCCCAACAGATTGTAAACTGTTCCGCTTGGATTGCAATGTGAGCTTAATCTGAGCCTACAGCTTCATTTGGGGGGAAAAAAGAGAGATGAGACAGCTTAACTTTGGCTCACAGTTGATCTGTCAGTCAAAAACAGGGACTACTGTGTGATTTTTTAAAACACGAAATTTGACGATAAAATCAACCTGAAATGTATGTACAATACATATCACTGGCTCTAAAGGATAAGTAACTGCCACACGGCCATATCAGCTCTTTGACATGAAAGAAAATGTGTGCATTCAACAAAAATTATATTTGTATGGTAATGGAAATATTAACTGCATTTTATAGGCTAAAATAGAGGGGTCGGGACCCCATGAGGGGTCTCAAGATAAGTCTGACGGCTCTCCAGATATTGAACAAGTGGAAGCACAGTTCTCCCAGAAAATTACATTTTTGTCATTGTTATTAAAGAATGTGAGATCTTATGAGATAAGCGAAAGAGAAAAATATATTTATTTGTACATTATTGCATAATTATTCATTATGCAAAAATAATTATGCAAAGTTAACTTCATGTGTTCGTATCTCTTTACTGTATTAAACACTTAATAATAAGAAAAGATAATTCTCAAGTGGCATTAATGGGCTTCCATATAGGAATGTTCTTGTTCAGTGTTGTTTTTTTAGACTTTGCTCTACTTTTTGCGTTTTTTCTTGTGAGTTATTGCATCATTTTACATTTTCAGGCCAATAAAAAGTATTTGTATGGAATAAAGAAGAAATCCGCTCTTTGCAACTGGTAGATATACAACCAGTGACGATCATTGCAATAAGACATCTCTCTACCTTAAGGAGCCACAATCCAGAAAAACTGAGGACCAAGCATCCGAACTTCTGAATACTAAACTCCTGTTTTGTTTTTTTTTCATGTTCCATCAAAGGGATGAAACGGAAACGAATGCATGCCTGTCACCACAGAAATGAGTGAGTCGTCGTCCATTCACTCGGTGAAGCTTGTTTCATTGGCCCGATCACTATCCGGGCTTGGGCTTGATGCTGCCAATGGAGGCCCGATCAACCCCCCCAACACTGATGAGCCCCCTCCTCCGGTATGATCTCCTCTGGATGCACACACTCACATCCTGTAGCTTTACCATCCTGCAGTTATCTGCCAGCTCAGGTTTCCCTTCCCTGAGCTGACACACATGGAGCTTTGCCTAATTGGCTGGCTCTTACACTATATTACTCCCTAAATTCCTTACTTGCAACCCTTATCACTTTCTCCAATAATGACTTGTGTGTGCTTTTGTGTGTTTGTGTAGGAGTCTGGCATCGATCTAGGCCCTGGGCTTTTTTTCGCTGATGGCAAGAGAAAAGTGGACTACATCCTCTGCTACAAATACAAAAAAAGGCGGGCATCCAAGGCACGCCTTTCCATTGCGTCCAATGGGAGTATACCAATACAGATTACGGGCCGATGGGACACAGAGTCTGGGGAGGCAGGCGCACCAGCAGGAGATGTGGAGGAGTCAAAGCTGTCTGATGAGGAAAAGGCTTTAATGAGGGAGGAGTTTGAAGCGGGTCTACTGGAAGCTGGTCTGCAGATCGAGCGTGATAAAGAGGTGTGAATCTGCTTTTACGGTGCTTTCACCATGATTATTTTTTTAACTGCTGTACACTCCAATAGATGTTTATGGGTCAGTGCCGTCCTTTAGTGATGTGAACACAAATCCTGTGATTGGACAGCTGCCAAACAGGTTAAGACTCAGACTGTCTCTTGAAGCTGGAGGACATGCTTGCACTCTAATTAAACAGAGAACTTGTTCAAATCAGCGGCATGTCATAGGTTAATACAGCAATAATTGAGACAATGATAACAATAAGAAGTATGGTGCATGACTCTTGTCACGCACTGTACAGCATGTGCAAGTGGGAGTGTTTGGGGGTTGTTTTTGCATTCTTTGTGTGTGTGCGTGTGTGTGCGTGCGTGTGTTCGTGAGGCTTGTGTTAAATCAGCTGCTGTTTTGGTTGAGGATTAAGACCGCTGACCGTAAGTGTGAAGCCAAAGGCCAGATTATATGGCCTTATTAGAGAGTGATCCACTACTCAGAAGTGTGCGTGCTGGCACATGAACGTATATGGAGGGTGATTGATGGGCTTAATGTTGCTTCAGTGGGTATCAATGTGTAATGTATCGGAGCGTGTATCTGTATCTGTCTGCCTGCGGTCAAATAGGATTAGGCTAGCGTTTCTGGAGCTGAACAGTGAAGGATCCACTCGAATATTTAGCCTGGTGGTGGATCGGGGAATGGACATGCTCAGTTGTGTTGCTTGTGTAAGTGACAACATGAGGAAGTTTATGCTAGTTTTCCTCCTTGATTATGCAAGCAGCGTAATTTGCTGCATAGTAATATTCCTCGTGTGGTAAAACCTAAACAAAATTCATTCAAAATTCACCTCCTATCAAAATCTTCATTCATTTTCTTTTTATTTACATTTTCCTTCATTTTGACCTTAATATTTTGATATATTGTGGCTTGCTTGTAGTAGTGCTGAGTCTGGTGACTGTGAAGAGGCTGTAATAGATTTTAGTGCTGCCACCAGAAAATTGCTGGTAGAACAGAACATCAGAGGTGTAGCAGGTGTTGTTTGAGCCCATGCAATTGTATCTGCATTGCACTAAGGCCATTAAAGTAATTGCATGGACAGCTTGTGATTCAGTAGTCCGGAAGAACGGTAATAGCTTATCACCTTTCACATGATCAAAAGTGGTAATTGGCTTCATTATAGTGGCTTTCAGGTACCGACCCCAACAGGTAATAATTGTTTGGACTCATTTCCTATAATTCCGAGGATTGGGAGCTTCTGGGCTTGAAATAATGGGATTTCCTACAAAACAGCATCATTATAACGCAAAGTAGCATACTTACAGGTTTTAAGAAGGCTCATCTGGCTGAGCAGGAGCAATTAAATGCAAAGATAAAGACAGCGAGGAAGGCAGTTACACAGTTAATCTTTTCATTTGGGCACGCAACAATAACTTTGAAACATAGTCCTCCAGTTGTAAACCATCTGCCAAGCAAATCTGGTTGATGTTTCAGCATTATGCAGAGAGTGCTTTTTATGTGCAAAATTTCATGTTAATTTGTGTGTTAATGTGTGTTTATGTGCAGAGGGCAAACGGCATGGGGTTTATTCGACTGCACATCCCATGGTCTATACTCAGCCGAGAGGCGGAGCTTCAGAAAATCAAAGTCGCTGTGAAAAAGGTCGGCAGTTTGACTCAGTCATTACACACTCTGGTCTGTAATATCCTGCTTTTATGTAACATGTTTTTAACATTTGCAGAAGATTAATTTGGGTTTTAAGACTAAGGAGTTGTATGTCAGAGCGCTGTAGAATGTGACATGGATCCTGATAGGACAGATATGTGTAGCATGGTAAATACAGCAGAGTGTGATTTCAGCTGTTTTCCATGTGTGCTTTCATTAAACAGAAGTGTGAATTGCGGAAACGGATGGGCATTGCTGGGATTTGGGATTCCATAATGACCAAAGTCAACACACCGTTTCAGCCAGACGTCCCTGACTTTGACATCCACAGAGACTCTGAGACTCACGTCCAAATCAAAACCCTCAAACACCCGTTTATCAGAGACAAGCTCCACCTGTGAGTACCTGGACTGTCACACGCACATGTAGTGGACTGGTATCTAAATATCAGTCCTCTTCTTGAGTGGTTCCTGGCTGGGGACACACATGTCTTTTAGTTTGCTGTGGTTAGTGATTTAGATAACACCCTAATATCAACACCTGCGGGCTGTGTGCTTTTATCGTCCTTATCATGAGCTCTTACAAATTGAATTTTTACTGTTTAAACCACTGAAATGTGAATTCTTCAATCTGTGTGCTACTGGCACACACAAGATAAGCTTTGCAGTAACTTTCTTAGGTTGACTGAATATGTGCGACCTCACGACTCATTAATCCATAACTCTGCTGGATGTCTGTTTTTGATATCATTGTCTTGTCCTGCAGGTATGACATCAAGTCAACAGAAACCGTATTTGACAATGCAACACGCAGCAGAATAGTGAGTGCAGAAACAAATATTTTCTAATTTCATATATTTTATGAGGAATATTTTCACTGTGTTTTGCATGTCTTTGATCTCATTTACCGTGTGGACTCTGCTATGTTTGCGTCTAGGTGGCTGAGATTATTTCACGCACTACCTGCAGACAAACTTGCCAAACTACTGGTGAGGTTTAATTTTTACTGTGGTTTTATTCTCATATTCATGTTGTCAGGCAAATTTCATGCTGCCTGTGTCCGTATGATAAGAGTCACAAAACCGTTTCACTTCCTTTTATGTCATAAGGCATCAACTCATTGTTGGCTCGGGGTGTCTATGACTCTGCCTTCCCTCTGCATGATGTGAGTATAACAGAAATAGCAACTTCACTGGACAATGTGAAAGTATATTTGCTCAGAAATGATTCATCTGTATTTGTTTCATTTGAAAAACATTTGAAAATGCATCCATTAAAATGCATCTTATATGTGTGTGCTACATCTACTGTACATGAAGGACTTTTTAAAGGTACCATATAGGACAGGTTAGTCAAGATATTTGCTGCATGGACCTTTATGGAGATAAAAGGGGAAAAAGGGGAGAATCCAAGCACTCTGAATAGAAAAATGCTGTCCCCTTTGCTACAATTATGATTCTGCAAAATATGGCATACTGTGAGGCAGTGTATCTCATATAAAGAGCTGGTAACTTTTTTCTTTAGGGGTCATTCACAAGAAGAGGACGGAAAGATCAGCGAAACGACAGACAGGTGAGTTTAGAGGCCTCAAGTGTTTTCGGAGTAGCCTTCCACTAATATTAGTGGACTCACTGGGAAGATACCAATCATTCATCTTAAGACAGGAAGACATAACAGTAATAAAAGCCTAATTGTTCTCCTGATTGGGCCATTGCAACTGATGATGAGCTTGTGCTGATTGTGCAAAACAAACCAGGTCACCGTCATCAGTTGGTGCACGTCATCTTGTAGTATTTCAACCAGTGCATCCTGCTTCTTTTGCCGTCCACGTGGACTGTTTACCTGCATGTACCTCTGTAGTCTGCTCCTTATCTTCTTTGAAGCTAGTGGCTTAACGCTGCATTAGCGGTTACTAGCATAACACACCTGAATATCTGGCTGAGCTGTATGCAGTCAACTTGCATTGTGGGTGTAATGTGGGCACCATGTTTGACAAGGAAGAATAACAATACAATCTCTCTGATCTATGTTATAGAATATAAAATGCAATATTAGATCAGTGAAGCACTCTTTTAAATGTGTAGTTACTACAGTGATGAATAATCCAAAGCTATGTTGTTCTCTCTGAAAGCATTACGCAGATTCCACATGTCTTTATGTCATGTCCATATGACATTTGTATTACGTATATATTTAATAATTAACTTGTGTTTTACTCTTGGATGTCCTTCAGCTCCTTCATGAAGAATGGGCTAACTATGGAGTCATGCATAAATACCAGCCAGTGGATCTGATCAGGTATTGAACAAAATCTATATCTATATATCTATAGCCTGAGACTGGAGTGTTGACTGATGATTTGGCTATTCATAGATCAGTAAGCTAAATATGCACATTTTGTCCTGATGATGGTGACAGAGAAAAGATGATGGGGTTATTAAAATCAAAAGCAATTTCAATGAAAATAAGTAACTGGCAAGACTTAATGATGGGCTTAAGTGTTGCTTAAGGGAAAGTGTTGATATGATGGTGCCGTCACTGGGATAATCTGGCATGTGGCGTTGGACTGACTGACATCGCCGTCATTAGGCCTGTGGGCAGCAGGGCAAAAATCTGTAAACCTGCAAATCCAGACAGCTCTTTGACACATTGCCTTTATTGTAACAGGAAGTACTTTGGAGAGCAGATTGGGTTGTATTTTGCTTGGCTGGGTGTTTATACTCAGCTCCTCATCCCTCCCTCTGTACTTGGCATCATTGTCTTCCTGTACGGCATATTCACCGTGGATGCCAATGTGCCGAGGTAAGCAGATACAAACTCTTCAGACTTATGCATGCTCATCAAAAGCACATCATGTTATCACCGCACATATTATTTTCCATGTGTATTTTTCAGCCAGGAGACCTGTGATGACAACCTGAACATCACCATGTGTCCACTGTGTGATGGAGTGTGCGACTATTGGCGTCTGAGTACGGTGTGCTCACTGGCCCGAACCTCATACCTGTTCGACAATGGAGCCACTGTCTTGTTTGCTATTTTCATGTCTCTGTGGGGTAACTATACATTCAATTGCACTTTCCTGATCATACAGTGCAGTACAGCAGGTGTATTTCAGTGTGACAGTTGGTTTGATTGCATCCTTTATTAACTTAATCAGGATATACATATTGATACAGGCAACTTACTCTTATGTGAGCAGAAACAAGTTCCTGCTCTTCAGTAAAGATGTTTGAGTGGAGTCTGGTGCATGACTGGAGTGAGTGAACACATATCAATATCAAGCTGCTACCTCCCATGTACATATCCTGCAGGCCAAGTTTCAGGAAACTCACGTTTGTATTGCTTGCAGTGGAGGTAGTCAGTTAATGTTTTGTTTGACCATCTTAATAGTTCTGTCTTAAAAGTGTTTGCTTATCCTTTAATCCGTGTTGAACCATGCTAGCAATGCTTTCATAAATCTGTTCCTCGGAATATACTAAGCTCCAGATTCACTGCAATGCTCAAGGGCACACAGAGGGCAGCTGTTCAACACTAAACACTAAAACATGATTGTACACTATAAGACTCTGGTGTACATATTCCCTCTGCGTATCCTCTTTCAGCTGCCTGTTTCCTTGAGCACTGGAAAAGACGACAGATGTGTCTGAAACATGCCTGGGACCTGACGAGCTTGGAGGATGAGGAGGTACAAAAATAGAATCAAGAAAACTGGAAATGTGCAAACACACAGTCATCATTTTAAAATGGATCCAGTTGGAGTCGTATCAGTGTGAATCCCTGTTTCCTCCCTTTCTGTTTTCATAACTCCTGTTTGCTTAAGTGCCAGGTCAGTCAGAGTCTGTTAACCTCATGGTCTGGGTCAACCATGACGACAGAGATGTTGTGGTTTGCTGTGTAGATTATCATTCGCACTCCCTCTAAGACACATGGTCAGTTGTATACATGCTTTAAGATGACCCTTTACCCTGTAATGGGGCTGTAATGGGATTGGCCGGGTCTTAAATCGCTGCACTTGCTGCATAAGATGACGTGGCAGGGTCGCAACATAAACACTCTCTCTCTCTCTCTTTGTCACCTTCTGTGTCTCTCTTTCATTTATGTCTGACTCTGCTCACCGAAGGAGCGAGTTCAGGTGAGTTTCTGCCCTGATTAAATGCACCCACTTTGAAATCAGAAGCGAATCAGAATCTGATTTGAGAAGAAGAAGCTGTATTATTTTCTATTGGTATTAAACTGTTTATAAGCAGTTCAGCAGCATCTACATTTTTCTCTTCACTTTATAATTGAGAAGCACGTTTTGAGCTTTTCCCTGAGAAGATCCCCTTCCTGTGCTGAAGAGTGTCTTCTAATGAGGAAACAGTAAACAACATGTGTTTGGACAGAAAATACAACTGAAAATATCCATGTTTCCATGCAACATCATGCTGTGTGGCTAAATCTTGAACGTGTCCCACTGTAGGCTTTGACCCCAGATATGAGGTCACTGAACTTGTGTACAGAGGACTGAAGAGTGCAAACAGAGTCACAGTGTGACATTACATTATAGGATGATTATATATACAATACAGTGGGTGCAGAATTTTTAAGATAATCTTACCTTCTTTTTTATTGTTGAGTAGTTTAATTTGTAACAAATAATCTATAATTAATCTATAATTAATTGCATTTTATGTACTGAGCAGATATTTTGTATGTAAAACTTTAGTCTTCAATGTAACAAGTAGCCATCAAAAAAAAAAAACATGCCAGACAATGATAGGTGTGCTGTGTGAATTTGTAGCTTTAGCTTCTTAGCTTCTTCTGTGACAGTCGTTTCTGTGTAACTGGTGACTGCAGCCACAGCTGTGAACAGCTAGTGATTCCTTACTTTGTGCCGTTGTCCCATGTGTTTGAACATGTGCATGTGTGTGCCGCAGGAGGAGATGAGGCCTGAATATGAAGAGGCTCTACAGGAGAAAAAAGCTAAGATGAAAGCACAGTCCAAGAAGAAGGTATTGTATCTGCATGCGTGTGCTTTAGATTATTGACTCGTAACACAAACTACACACATAGTAACATGTCTTCTCACTGTGTTTTCACTCTGTTGTAGATGACTCAAGCTGGCGATGGTGTAGACGGAGAAACAGACCGGATGCTGGCCTCCCAGGTAGCATTGCACTGCTCTGTGTGATAGGTCATTATGCAGTCTGAGTTGCTCTGTTTCGCTGAGGTGATTTAAATTAGCTTCATCACGAATGCTAACATGGCTTTCACTACTTCCATTGCACTACACTCAGTGAAGGTAGACAACTGTATACAAGCACACACTGTAGCCTATTTTTCATCAATAGCAATAACACTATCACAGACTAACTCTGTCTGTATGAGTGTATGCCAGTGAATAAAGAAGAAACCCCCTTCACCCACAGCGGGTGGTTGAGTCCAAAGCTGCTTACCTGCCTGAGATTAGCTCAGATTACTGATGGACAGAGAAAAAGGAGGAGGGAGAGGAAGAAGGGGAGGGGATTTCTGTCCTTTCAGATGGCAAACATGCACCTGCCAGACAGAAAACATAATGTGTGCAGGACATGTGCACAGCGTTCACATACTGTGTATGCATTAACACACACACCAGTGTGTGTGGGGGTGTGTTTTTGTCTGTACACTCGAATAATCTGCATGTTTTTCCTGACAGCGAGAGCCAGAATCCCTGGACATTGAGGATCACCTGTCAGGTTATCTCATCAATGTGTCCACCTTGCTACTACTGGTACTGCATATACTCTATATTCTATATAAACATCACAGAATATATCAGGGATTTAACAGAAATCATAATGTTTGTCAGTTTATTTGCAGAAATTGTATAAATATGCACAATTTCCCCACTGTTTTCCTTATTATATCCATTAATTTCTCAACATTAGTGACCCTTGAGAATAACGAAAAGATAAAACAATGATAATGCCAAGGATAAATCAATATATAAGAAGGAATGTGTATGACATTAGATAATTACATGTACTAAATATTACTAACACTCTATCATCATAAAGAACTGCCATCAAAGAAAACAAATATTCTTCTACGCCGGAGTCTTGTCATCTAACTGTTTAATGTTTTGGCTGTGTGTGTTGCGTGCGTTCAGATTTTTGTGACCTTCTCTGCGGTGTTTGGGGTGGCGGTTTATCGCATCTGCATGTTAAGTGTGTGGTCCATGAACCCTGATCCTGAGGCCAAGGCCAGCGTGAGGATGACCGTCACCACCACGGGCATCATCCTGAACATGCTGGTCGTCCTGGTGCTGGAAGAGGTCTACGGAGCCATCGCCGTCTGGCTGACTGAACTGGGTATTGTACCAAATGCTGTTACAAAGTGAAGCATTAGATAGGGACTTCATGACTCACAGTGTTTAGCGCTACTATGCGTTGGCTGATCAAATGTATAACTGGAGACAGAATCCATTATTTCGCCATTACATTATACTTTGAACACTAAGAAGTTTGCAGGATTAAAGAGACATAATTCTTTAATTTACGTAACTTTATTGTTGTCCATTCTATCTTGCAAGAAACTTATCTTGAGTGTTTTTCTGTTTCTATTTCTATCACAGACTTGCCGTTTAAAGAAAACCTCTTTTGCTATTGTTCTTGAGACGTAACAATTGTTCTCTGACCCACCAGAAAAAGCTACAGAATTAGATGCTCATTGGCCTTTATCTGCTATCATAGATACAGACTTTGCACTGGAGAGTCTGAGTACTGAGCATTGTTAGTCATATTTAATGGGACTGTATGCATTACATGTTTTCAAAACACAGTCAGTCAGTCAGTCAGTCACAGAAGTAACCTGGAACACAGTTCAACACAGATTATTGGATGCTACTCATTTCAGGGAGTTTGATGAAAGTCATTCATTGTGATTCAAACATACGTTATGATCATGTCGTCTAACAGCTGTCGTCTCTTTTCCAACAGAACTTCCTAAGACGAAGGAGGAGTTTGAAGAGCGGCTGATCTTTAAGTCTTTCTTCCTCAAATCCATGAACGCCTTTGCACCTATTTTCTACGTGGCCTTCTTCAAGGGCAGGTGTGTATCTTTTATAAAGTCACACACTTCTCACCAGCATCCATCTTTACTCCGTGCCATGTGACTGTGCCCTCTCTTCATGCAGGTTTGCAGGACGGCCTGGCGATTATGTTTACGTGTTTGGAGACTATCGCATGGAGGAGGTATAGGTCCAGTTACACACATTAGAGGTCATTTTTTATGTGTATGTTTATGTGAATGTGCATCTGTGCCTTGAGTAAATGTGTGTTTTATCTCCGCAGTGCGCTCCACCCGGCTGCCTCATCGAGTTGTGCATTCAGCTCAGCATGATCATGCTCGGAAAGCAGCTCATCCAAAACAATGTGTTTGAGGTTCTCATACCGTATGTATATACATATATATGTTTTATTTTATTTCTCACAATACTGCCTCATTTACCATATTCTCAGTCTATGCTATCTTTGCTCATGCCTCATCTGCTGTGTTTTTTGCAGTAAGCTGAAAAAGATGTACAGGACAATACAGGAAGAAAAAGGAAAGAAAAGAGCAGCCGAAAATAATGAGGAGAATGAAGAGGAGAAGAGACCAAAGCAACAATTTGACAAAGATTTCACCCTTGAGCCCTTTGAAGGCGTGAGCCCGGAGTACATGGAAATGAGTGAGTCTCGCCCTTTTACTCGCTGAGTCACCCACTGCTGCAATAACACAAGGCCGTTTTTTTAACCATGTGTATGTTAATATTTACAGTAATCCAGTACGGCTTCGTGTCTCTATTCGTGGCCTCCTTCCCGCTGGCGCCAGCGTTCGCTCTGCTCAACAACGTCATTGAGATTCGCCTCGATGCTGCAAAATTTGTCACTGAGATCCGACGGCCTGATGCTGTGAGGTGTAAAGACATAGGTACAGATGACACAGGAGAGCATGCCCACAGTCTCTGTGTGAATGTGAAATAAGCTGTCCTGGAACTTTTAATCACTGTCTTTTCCTTTACTCCACTCTGCCCTTCCATTTTTGTCTCTTTGTCTCCGTGTTTGTCTGTCTGTCACTTTCCTTTACACAAACACACACACACACACACACGGACAAACACACTTCCTTTTCCCTCTTTGTTTCCTTTCATGCACGTGCTATCTCCAGGGATTTGGCACAACATTCTCTGTGGAATCAGCAAGTTCTCTGTCATTACCAATGTAAGTGTGTGTGTGGTGTGTGTGTGTCTACTGCGCACACAACCTTTGACCTGTGACAGAGAGCGTTTTACTCAAGTGATGTGCACAACAATACTGACATATCTGTGAGTTTGATGGTACAAGTGAAAAGTTCATCATCAAGTCTTTGGAGTAAAGTTTTCATCTTTTCATTTTCATGGCAGCACAGTTAGTTTTAAAGGGCCAGTGGACCTTCATCATGCCTTAAAGCTGCCTTGTGGAGTTTTTCTGTAAACAAACAAAATTATTTTTACATTTACTGTTTCTCACCAAAACGTATGGTGTGCATTGCCGAGGTCTAACAAACATGTTGAAGACATGTTATTTACCATAATTTGAATTCTTATTTCTACCTGGCAGTCTTCCTCTTCTTTGCCTCTGTTGATGCATTGCTGCACTTCTTTACATGTTATCGCTGCCAACTTTCAATCAGTGGAACCGTAGAAAGCTGGAGGCAGGAATCTAAATATAGTTTCACAAACAGGGACTAATCTGGAAAACAATGCTCTATAGCACTACTAGTGGTCAACAATCTTACAGGGTATCTTTAAATCTGGGGCTGCGTTCCAATCACATATAATTTTTCTTTTTAACTTTATTACGTACAGCAGCTGTCCTTGCAAAGTACGTATGCATACAATTGGCACCTTGAGCAAAGAGGATTTTGGGCCAGAATAGCCAGGAAGTGTGCTGGCCTGCATACTGCAAAACAGGACTGGAAGCAGTAGGACATCCTGACTTTTTGGCGTACTGTATTTGACATATTATGTACTGGGACATACTAAATCTTTTAATGGCAGAGTAAATAATATGTTCGTATGGGTACTGGAATGCAGCATATTATGTCTGAGTCTGCCTTAGTGATTCTGGTTACAGTGTTGCCTGACAAAGCTCGTGAGCTGTTTCCTATTGTGTGAAACAGGTGAAACAACCACAGACTTTGTACTTGATGATGTATCATAATGTTGTCATTTACACTTCTTTTTTGTCTTCTCAGGCATTTGTCATCTCCTTCACATCGGAGTTTGTACCACGAATGGTTTACCAGTACATGTACAGTGAAAATGGCACCATGAATGGCTACACAGAGCACTCACTGTCCTACTTTAATGTCAGCAACTTCCCAGCGGGCACTGCGCCCACCACCACCCTCATCACTGGAGTCACCATGTGCAGGTCAGAGTGACTCTCTTAACCTTGACCCTTGTGGATTTCCCTTTAAGTCTTTGAGCCCCGCAGCTTAACTCTTACTGGGGTTTTCAGAAACTGTAAAATCTGGCATTTATAGCAGGGATTTTACTAATGCGAATCTTTCTAAGAATTAGCAGGGGGTTTTTTTGGTGGTAAACCACAGTCATTCATGTTACTCCAGATTCACCCTTGCTAATTCTCACGCTGTCTGTGTTTTCCAGGTACAAGGACTACAGAGACCCGCCGTGGGACCCGGATGCCTACACCTTCTCTAAACAATACTGGTCCATCCTGGCTGCAAAACTAGCCTTTGTAATATTCTTCCAGGTATAAAAATAATATTTACAATAGTGGTTATGTTAATGGCAGTATAAAAGTTATTCACTCATTCCTCACCATTGTCTGTCTTCAAAGCTAGAACATTAATGTCATATTATAGATAAGTTGGGACGCACTGACCCAACTGATTCTGATACATGTATCTGTAGTATCTGCTGATTCCTGATCTGATCGCAGTGGTTTCTTTTTTGCAAATTGAAAGTCTGTATACCTCATTGTGGGGAGCTCATTTTTCTGTAAGACAATATGAGGCATGACTCATGAATCTAATAGCAGAAACATTGACTTTTATAGTGACATTGGCAAAGTAATGTGCAGCATAATGTAGATGTGGGTTAGTCAAGTCTGGCCGATACCCAATCAGCTTAGTAAGGTCAATATCACCCAGTAGATGGAGAGATTGAAAGACAGACAGACTGGTTTTATTGATCCCACAAGGGAAAATATTTAGCGTATAATAATGTAAAGGAAAGAAATCATTTCCTTGTCTTATTCCCTGCAGAACCTTGCCATGTTCCTCAGCATGTTGGTTGCCTGGATGATCCCAGACGTGCCACGATCTCTGCGTGAACAGCTGAAGAAAGAGAACATGATGCTGATGGAGTTTCTGCTGAATCAAGACCAAGAAGCACGTGTCAAATCTCACGCCCCAGCACGCTCCATCCCCTGCTTCCCCGCCAGCATAGACATTGTGGTGGAGGCACCGCTGGAAGAACATGAGGAGCAGCAGGTGGAGGAGGAGGAAGCAGAAGCGGTAGAGATCAATCTGGATGCAGCCAGAGAGACCAGCGACAGCGATCCAGAGGCTGAGAGGCCGTTTGAAGAAATTAAAGGAAATGCTCAGGAAGAGCAAAGAGAGGAAGGAGAAGATGAGGGTGGAGAGGTAGAAGTGGGAGAAAGGGAACAAGATGTGAATGAAGAATTTGGAAAGGGGGAAGAAAAAGAAGAAGAAAAAGAGGAGGGGACACAAAGAGAGGAAGAAGAAGAGCAAGTGAAGGCAGATGAAAATTTTACCGTCGATCTGGACTCCTTCATGAGCGAGCTGGGCCTGTTAGGTGAGAAAAGAAAACCTAATGTCTGCTTTCTGTTTTAGTGAAGTAATTGTGGCTTGTGATTTATTTTTCCGTTTCTTGTCACACAGATGAAGAACCCTCATCGAGCACAGTTGCAGCGACAGAGCTTCCACGCTCAGGCTCCAAACAGGAATGTCAGAAAGACCAGGAGCCTCCATCACTTTCATCATCTAAAAGAGGCTCATCTCAGAGTCTGAAGAGCTCCAGGGCAAACATTACATCTTCAGATACTGACACTAGGCTCTTCTCCCTAATTGCTCCTCCTCCCAGAGAGCCAGGTCCAAGTGCAAAGTCCCGCTGCTCCACCCTGCCTTCCCGTCACAGAGGGGCTGAGGCCTGTTACAGCCTGCCACGGCCCAGCCACTCCACCAGCCTCACGAGGTTCCAGCAGGTGGCCACGCTTACTCCCCTGGTTCCTCTGGGCTCTTCATCATCAGCCTCATCCAACCCCTTTTCTCCCCCACACACACCGGCATCACCGTCTCCACATCCTGCACAGTCCCCATCAGCCCAACAGCCCAAAGCCCACAGTGAACTATTTGCGCTGAAAGGCCCTCCGCCTCAACAGCCTCGCTCCAGGGGCAAAGCCAGGTGCTCCACCCTGCCTCCACGACAGAGAGCCCCTGGCCCCGAGGAGCCCTCCACCAAGCCTAGCCATTCCACCAGCTTTACAAAGCTGGGGGGCCGCATTCCCCCTTCCCCCAGTGAACTGAAGCGTAACACGCCAGTATGAGGAAAGCTGGATGGCAAGGGAAAGGGACAGAGGGTGGCAGAGGGAGGAGGAGGACTATCCAGATTAGCCTCTCCTGTCTGGGCTTCAAGCCTCACCCCTCCGTCTGTCCTTCCTATCTGCATACATAATACCTGGGGTCTAAAGAGAGACCATCCAGATCAACACAATGTCCTTTTTATCCTCTTAATCTTCACAGAGATGTTTATACTCCTCAGTGGGTTAGGGCTGAGGGGAGTGCTGGACAATCCACAGAATGACTGCTCTGAAACTCTTCCTGTAAACCATACCACCAAAATACCGCTGGACTGAACTCTTTCTATTCCTTTTTTTGGTGTGGTTTTTTTTTTTTTTTTTTTTTTGGATTGTTGTTTTTTTTTGTTGGTTTGTTTTCACCCACAGACACAGCTCTGTAGCCACTGCTCCTCTGTTATTTTCAGTCCCACACATGCAGCAGTGCTGCCTTGTAGAGGAAGATGGAAACATATACAGCACAGCTAGTATACACTGTTATGCTTGTAGATCTACTGTTTATTTTTAGAAGTTTTGATATATAAAAATGTAAAAATATAATAAAAGAAGGACATATTTTTGATATCTTTTGATTTCCTTCTCGTGGTCAGGGGAGAAAGGTGGAAATTGGAAGCATTATATTTATTGCAGTTTATGTTAAGACATGACTCTTAATTCAATAAATAAAAGGTGACAAATAACATCAAATATCAGATACAGGTGGGCTAAATAAATATAAATGCTAACTAATAAATACTAACAACAAAAAAACACCATTCATAACATGCCAGTAGTAAATCCTCATTGGGAGATGATGACAGTATTGATGCTGATAGGCCCATTGTGCTGTCTCTGTTGCCCCCCTCTGGTGTACAGTGAAACACCAAGAGGTTATTCCTTGTCCTCTATTTGAATATGGGTCCTCAGCAATGTGTTGCCTTGCTTGTGTATCCCCCTGAAACCATACATTTTCAAAGTTGTCCTGCAAAACTATAAAACATGAACACCATCCACTTAATTCCACATAATTAACAATCAGAAATTCCCATCTTCCTTATGGAAGCTGAGAAGGGAAAACAGTTAATTCTTAGCAAGCACTTGAATAACACTGGCATGATTTATTATTAACCCAGGGAGCTATTAGTCTGAGCGATGTTTCACTGTCTCTCTTTGTGTGTGAAAGTTCCTGTTTCTCCTCTATCCATAACCTGCACTGGCTCCTCCTCCCTGCCCCACCAGTGAATGGGGCCTTTGTGGGGGCTTCCCAGCATTCCAGGGGAATTCTTGCAGGTGAGGGTACGCAAAAAATCGCACACTCAGATGACCGCTGCAGCTTATGCCATTTACAACTGAAAACACAAAATGCTCCAGTGGCATTGAGGGGCTTCCAGTGCTGAGCTAACCTTGCCTTAAAGGACTTGCTGTAACCGGAAAGGGTGTGATCACAAGAGCAAACAGAGTGGGAGGGAAGGATCCCATTGTTTCTAACCAGGTGAGCGACCACACACAAAAATCAAAAATCTCATGCACAAAGAGGTGCATCATACAGATTAAGGAACGCATCAGTTCATGAGTATATGTTTGCCTGCTTTTTACACTGTCTTTGAAGAATGGCTTCACAACAGCTCGAAGAGTAAACACATATGATCTAAGAGGGCTATTAGATAAGGATATGTTAGGATAAGTTCAGTCCATGAGGTGAATGAGTAACACACTTTTTTTCACACAGAGAGGTCCCTGGAAAAACACTGTACGTCTCACAGTGGGCTTGAAGGTGAGTCTGTGTGTGTGTGTGTGTGTGTGTGTGTGTGTGTGTGTGTGTGTGTGTGTGCGTGTGTGTGTACATGGGCATGTTAATAGACGCAATCTGCAACTGACATACAACAACGAACTGAATATACAAACGGGACCTTTTTTAACTGAAGATTTAAGTTTCATTGGACACATTCTTTCTGTATCCACCTTCTGCCTCAGCTTTGCTCTCATCTGTTGGAACCTGTCAAGACAACAGTGCCTACAGGTACGTATGGTCGTTTTCCCATGCTGACTTATTAACCTACATTAGGATGTGGGGACACATGAGTTATATTGTATCTCGGTGAATAGTTCAGGAGATCACAGCAGATATTTATAATTATTAATGTTTGTTTAGACAGCTCTGATTGCACTTTTTCTAGGTTATTTTCTGAGTTTTTATCTAGGCTTTTTTATGGGCAGAGTCCACTAGGAGAAGGACTTTACTACCTAAACTGATCCTCACCCATCTTTATCTTCCATGCCCTTTGATATCTGTTGTAGTTCTCCATTGCCACACAATGCACTTCCTTCATGAGTTCATGTCCACAGAGAAGTTGTACTGTCAGAGACCCGTGGGAGGTACTGGCAAGTCATAGTGGCCCCATCTAAAAAAACTGGCACTGCAGATTCAAGGCAAAAAAAAAAAAAGTGTGGTGCATTTTTGGCTGCGATGCCGTGTGGACTAGAGCTGTAGCTGCTTCAGCATGCCAGCCTGTGTCCAGTTTTTAAAAAACTGGTTTGGCTGCGACTCAGTTACAGTGAATGTGCACTGCTTTGGCCAGCTGACATCTTCTCATGCTATAATTGGAAAATTGAATAAATCCACTTTAACAAATCTTTTAATCTCATCTTAAAGAGTCTTAAAACCAGAGTTTTTGTAAAGGAAGATGACTAAAATCTTGGAATTTCTCTGAAATCAGTGACCTAATGTTCTGCCTGGAAAAGAAGACTTATCTCCACTTATTGTCAGAATTTAACATTTAAGACATTCATTCATTACACTCAAATCTGATTGATCAGATGTGTTTCTTCTTCATGGGTGTATTCTGTGTCCCAGCAGCATGTTGGAGACAGTCAAGGAGTGGCTGTTTTGGGACCGTCTGTGGCTGCCACGAGACCTCTCCTGGTCCGATCTGGAGGACAGTGAAGGTCGCGTCTACGCTAAAGCCTCTCATCTTTACGCTGCTCTGCCTTGTGCCCTCTGCATGCTCCTAGTCAGATACCTGTTTGAGAGGTGAGAGTATAGTTTGACAGTAAAATGTGGTGGTGTGGCAGTAAGCTTAGCAATGCAATCTTCTGGTCTCAGAACACTGGGATTATGTTGTGCAATATGCATGGAACGATGTTACACAGGCGACTCCAGAGACGTGCTGTGCTGGTCAAGATAATTTGTTATTCAGTATGAAACACTGACAGGTTGACTGTTATGTTACTTGTGTGCTTTTGCAGGTATGTAGCTACACCGCTGGCTGATGTTTGGGGAATCAAGGACAAGGGACGAGTCACAGCAGAACCAAACCCTGTCCTAGAAAACTACTTCTGCAGCAAAGCACGAGTTCCATCACAGGTATATTAAAAGGGGCATTTCACTAAAAAACAAAAGAGGTTTGTTGGTTACATGGCACAGTCTCAATCAACAGTCACTCAGTTGGTATATAGCATTTTAGGTAGAGCATTTTCTGTGGTGTTTTATAGATATTCTGGGTCCCTGCACTTGTAAGTTGTTTTCTTGTCAATACAAATTGAACGTTTTTGCTGCACAGTAAGTCAAATGTTCTTTTTCCATCAGAGATTAAAACTTCGTACTGGTGTATAACTTCAGAGAGTGTGTGTAAGGACTGGACTGTTTCCCTCGTTTCTCAGGCTGATGTGAGGGCACTGTGTAAGAAGGCCAACTGGCCAGAAAGGAGAGTTCAAGTCTGGTTCAGGAGGAGGAGGAACCAGGATCGTCCAGGGCTTCGCAGGAGGTTCTGTGAGGCCAGGTGTGTGTCTGCTTGTGTGTGTGATTATACGCCAATGTGAGGACAAGCATGTATGTGTAAATATATGACATTATTGCTCTCGTCTGTCAACAGTTGGAGATGTGCGTTTTATTTACTTGCATTTGTCTATGGAGTCTTAGTTCTCTATGATGTAAGTAGTTTTGGCCTTTTCCCATGTTTTATCACAGTGACTGTTCTATTTCAGGGTTTGTCTCTTGTGTCAGTCATTTTTTCCATTGCATAAATTGTTTGCTTTTGTCGCTGTGGGACATTTCTGTCTCCCTACTTCTCTCCGTCTGTGTATTTGTGTGTCCCACTTTGATTTCAGTGTGTGCAGCATGTGACTCTCCGTGTCTCTCTCCCTATCTCATGTCTCTCTGTGAGTTCAGGGTTGTTCTCACACTCTGGCAGTTGACATGGGAGACTATCATGCATGAGCTTTTGGCCAACATTTACCCTAGTTACTGTTTTTCAAGGCTAGTCTCCATCCTACGTCACATTCCTCTCCCTCTCTGTTTTTGTTGGCCGTAGAAACCTTGGTTTTATAATCTGAAGGAGGTTTGGGCAGGCTTCCCTAAACAAGTAAGTGTTTTTGCCATTGTTTTTAAGATGGCTTATACAATATTACAGTATGCAGCTTAATAAACATCCACTACGTGTGTGTTATGTGTCCATGCAGTCCATGCTGCCGTCTCAGTACTGGTATTACATCTTGGAAATGGGCTTCTACGTTTCTCTTGTCCTCAGACTCACTTTTGATGTGAAACGGAAGGTGAGTGCTCAGATATGTGCAGATGTATCAGTTTTAAAACAAAACCTGTTTTTACCTTTTATATTAAAAAGATGCAATAAACTGGGGTTTGTCTATGTGTCATATACATACATGTTTACCTGTCATTTGTATGTTTGCAGGACTTCAAAGAGCAGGTGATTCATCATACAGCCACTCTGATTCTTCTGAGTTTCTCCTGGATTTCAAACTTCATCCGTATTGGAACCATTGTGATGGCACTTCATGACTCCTCTGACATCGTGTTAGAGGTCAGCGCTGTTTTTGTATCAGTGCATCTACAAGCTAATCTGTGCGATATCTGTTGTCACACTGTAGACTGATGTGGTATTAGAATATAACTGTGACTTTGCACCGTCATGGTTCTGCAGCAGCAGACCAACTTGGAAAAGTAATTCAGGATTACAAAGATGTCTTTTTACATCTTCAAAGAAAAACATCACAATAAGGCTAAAAATGGGCCTTTGCGGTTGATTCAGAGCCTCAAGTTGTCTGACTGATTGCTAAAATCACTGTAGCCAGGACGCACATAGGCCTGATGACAAAAAAAGAAAGAAAGAAAGAATATATACTCAACTCTCCAACTGCATTCTGACCCACCTTTACTGCCCTTCCATCCTGAATATTGAGTTTGCACAGCAGCTATGTAATGATGGTTATCTACCTCCTGTACAAAATAGGAAACAACAACCTTCTTGTATGGGGATTATTTTAATATTCAAACTAAATATCATAAGCAAACATGCCTGTGGTGAATTTATGGCTGACTATAAGATATTCCTTTTAAACTTGAACACTAAAAGTGAGCCTGATTTTTTTCCCAGGAGTCTGTACTTTGGACTCCAGAGATCTCTGATGCTATAAATGGATTCAAGTTCTCGAACAGCCCCCTTTATCCACTCCCTGCGTCCTTTTTTCAATCTGTTCTACATTTTTTATCAGATGACATCTTGTCGATAGTCAGGTGTTCTCTCCAGACCGGCATCTTTGCACAAAAACTACTGCCATTAGACCAATTCTTAGAAACAATAACCTGGACTCAAATGTACTTAGAAACTACAGGCCAATCTCCAACCTCACCCTCTTCAATAAGATTATCAAGAAGGTTGTATATCAGCAGCTGAACAGATAATAACATTCATGATAAATTCCAGTCTGCTTTCTGCACGTCTCACAGGACAGAAGCCACTCTGTTAAAAGTTGTTGATAACATGAAAATCAGCATGGACAATAAAAGACCACCGGCCCTGATACCCTTAAACCTAAGCTCTGCATTTGACTCAGTGGATCCTGCTGGAAAGGTTAACAAACTGGGTGGGTCTATCTAGTATGGTCCTCCAGTGGTTTGAATCCCACTTGCTCAACACTTCATTGTCACACTTAGAGAAATCTACATCAACAAACATGAATTTGTGTGTGGGGTTCCACAGAGCTCCATCCTGGGTCTCCTTTTGACTCCAGTCCTCCAAAACCTTCATTGGTAACAATTCAAAATCCTGCTCTTAGTTTACAAAGCCCTTGCTGGTCTGGCTCCACAGTACATTTTAGACACGCTGTCAGTTTACAATCCCAGCAGATGTCTTTGGTCACAAAGTGGAAATCTGAAGCCGCCTTTGTGCCGAGGGCATTTTCAAAGTCTGGTGAAATGATGTTCAGCATTTATGCACCAAAGAAATGGAACAGTCTGTCTGCTGATCTCCAACGCTGTGTGCTTATAAAACCAACTTAAAGACCTTCTTATTCAGTCTAGCATTTTCTTAAATGAACATCCCATATTTGTACAGTGTGTATGATGGTATGTATGTATGTTTATGTGCATTTATGTGTAGGTATGCATGGCTGTCTTTGCTTATAAGAATATTTGCTGTTTCTGTTCTGTTTATATGTAAAGCACTTCAAACCGCTTAATGAGAGAGTGCTATACAAACAGAACTTGAATTGAATTGAGTTCCTCCTCTCTCACAGGCTGGAAAGCTATTCAACTATGCCGGGTGGGAGAAGACTACTAACGGCATGTTTGTGGTCTTTACAGCTGTCTTTATGATGACAAGACTTGTTATTTTTCCTTTCTGGTAAGTGTGTGACTTGGAGAAATGCAGCATGATGCATGATTATGGTCTTGGTATATTGTATTAGGTGTGCATATCTTTCACAGGGTGATCCACTGTACATGGGTGTACCCATTGGAGTATTATGATGCCTTTTTCGGCTACTACTTCTTCAATGCGATGTTGGCAGTTCTACAGATGCTCCACCTCTACTGGGCTGTTCTCATATTACGAATGGTTTACAAGTTTATCTTCAGCAAGGTGTGTTTATAGGTGTTCCTATCTGTATATTCGTTTCTGTTAAAGAAAGAAAAGTATGAAAATTATGCATATTCTAAAAATTACATGTCTTGTTGCTTTTCTTTGGTCCACCCTCATTTTCTTCCTCTTCTATGGCTCATCTTCATCCTGCAGCTGGAAGGCGATGACAGGAGCGATGAAGAAGAGGATGACAGTGACTCATCGAAGGAAAGAAATCACAAATTGAGTCACACAAATGGCTCTGGAACCAGAGGCTGGGCCAGTGGGCATTAACACAGACAGACAGGAACAGAGGAAAAGAAAACTGGACAGCAGACACATGGACAGATTCAGTTTGAATTGCAGCAGTTAGAATCTATTTTCATATATACATATATATAAAACGAGTAAATATGCTTGAGCAGAGAATGTAATTTCTAAAGGAACTGTGAAGGCTGATAGATTAACCGAGATGAAGCTGCATGGTTTCTGAGAATAATTATGATGATAATGACAATGATGACATTCACATGTGTGTGCATGTGTTTGTTGGAGCACATTTATGTAAAACTAAAGGGAAATTCACATTTGTAAGACTGTGACTTACTGTATGTGTGTTTATGTCTTCAGAACTGTTGTGTATGTGTCAGTATTTTTCCACGACTTGGTCCTGCTGCTGCGTGAAGCAGAAAATAAGCAGAAATATGAAGAGATTTCATTGGCTCTTATGCACTGTAGCTCAGTGGCTTCCCCAGCACGCCCTCTCGCGACAATCAGCGAGAATTGACAAGCTGATACGTCAGTCGACTCTTCGCCATCAATTGCCATAACAACCACTATACAAACGAGGTTTACAGTACGTTTAACGGCGAAAACACCCAAAGTAGCTTAACGTAACTATTATCGTATCGGTGCACAAATAGTTGTCAGTGTTAGAGCCAAAATGACTCACGTGAGAACGTATCGCGCAAATGTTAGAATCGGAAACTGGAATGAAGACCTGCGCTTAACAGAGGTTTGTTTAAAATGAAGTTCTCATGGTTAAGCTAATTAAAAGCCGTCCCTAATACGTAATTGGACACATAGCAGCTAGCGTTATCTAACTCATCCAACTTAACTAATATTATGGGTATGCTTTTTTTTTTTTTAATGAAAGCGACACCTATTAGGTAATGATTACAAACTGGTTTCAAACGGCAACTCAGTCTGATTATCAGGCCAACCCATCTCAGTTTACCCAGCTGTAAAGAGTAAAGACAGTAACGTTGGTTATCAGGTTAACCCCTGATCAATCAATGTTATTATGAGTTAACGTAGCTATTAAGTTACATTTGTTCTGCTATGGTGACAGCCTGCAAAACAAATACTAGAGGAATATAAATTAGGGAGAAATAACAACTACGTGAACCATGGAGTTCATACAGTTATTTAGCATGATGCCAAGACAACGGGTTATAGCAAGAAAGTAGCCCTTAGCATGATGAAGCTATATTGTGAGAGTGTTTTTTCTTTTAACTTACAGTATACAAGTAGCAGTAGTGGAGACATGTTGAAAAATTCACATTGAATATGCTGATGTTTTTCCAGGATGCAAAGAAAGAGTATCTGGAGAAGAAAGAGAAGGGCGAGCTTACTACCCAGAGAGTAGACTTCCTCAAGCAGAACATCTTGAGACCGGTAAACTGAGTTTAAACTATTCAAAAGCACCATTAACAGCAACAATCAACAATATTACAAAGATGAGCGGGATGGTAACAATCATGGTTGTTCATGTGTGCAGGTGAATCTCACTGTGACTAGTGATGGAAGATTGCACTTTGGGGATGTTGTGATATTAGTGAACATGGGAGGAGAAAACAGGGAGTGCAGTGTAGTCAGCATTAACGCAGACATTAACAGTTTGACGAAGACCCCCTCGCCCGGCATTCAAGCCCCGTGCGGAGTCAGTGCAGGGAGAGTTGTTCAGGCCTGCACACGCACTGCCTTCATCATTACCAGGTACAGACACAAGCACACTTAAAACTACATCGACACACATGGCAACACATCCACATGTACACCCTTTAACACTGATTGTGTGATTGCAGTGTAGATGGCAGTCCTGAAGGATCAACTCTGCATTTTGAGCAAAGTTTTGCCCTAAAAACAACCAGTGGCTTTGCCAGGGGAGTAAGTCAACACACACACACACACACACACACACACACACACACACACACACCTTTATACAATCATGTTTCACAAAGTGGTTAATTCGCTCCATCCTCGCCTGTGAATGACTGAGCTTTTCCAGGATGCCCCTTTCATACCCAATCATGATACTCTCACCTGTTACCAATGAACCTGTTTACCTGTGGAATGTTCCAAACAGGTGTTTTTGGAGCATTCCACAACTTCCCCATTTTCCCTTTCGTTGTCCCTGTCCCTTGCCAAACAAGATCACAGAATACTTAATAAGCCTATTTTGCCCTTTTTGCAGTATACCAGAATTCTTAAATCTGGTGACTTTGGTGACATCCTTGTGCAGGCGCACTTGAAGTGACATATTTTACGTCAACCAGCAATGACTGATTTGCCAGAGCTGAAGCCGGGGGCAGCCTTAGCAATGGTGTAAGCTACAGCAACTATGAGTATGGCGGAGCCCATGGCATCATGAGCATGTCCAGAGTGTTTGGGTAATTATTCCCACAGCTAGAAAGAGGTACAAATGCTCCAGACTGCAGGTTTAAGTACACAAAAACTGACAGTGTCGAAGGGTCACTCCACCATTTTTATACATGGAGTTCAATGTGATATTGTATTGTACTCCACAGCCTGTGAAGACAGTTGTGAAACATCCTCTATGGCTCTGAAGGGAGAATAAGTAAATAACCCTGATGATGGGTTATTATGGATCAAGATTATCTCAGTGGGGCTTGGAGGCTTTAACGTTTTTACAGACAGCTTGTGTTACAAACTAGGGGTGTGGACTTTGGAAGAAGAGGGTATTTACTAGGCAGGGTGGGTGTAATGATAGTTGCAGCTGAATTGCAGTATGGGAGGTATAATAATAGGGACTAAAAGTCAGAACATCTTTGCCTCAGCTGCTTTGATCTTGACTAGTCTTTTTTAAATCTGTCTCTCAGAAAGTCCCCCAACTTTGTGGAAGCACAATGCCAGACTGATGGACTTATGGATACACCTTTAATGTTAGATAAAAATAAGAGGCCCCATTTACCATCAGCTCTTCATGGTCATTTAGCTTATTGAACAGATGTGCTCTCTTTTCATTGCAGTGGTATTTTGCATTCAGGGAAAGGCAACAAGTTAGCATGATTCTGTTATATAGGGATTTTTAAGTAGCAAACCTGGTTCACTTTGCATTGTGCACATCACTTTGTATGTTTACATACAGTATTTTCTCTTCCATTCTTTACTCAGCTTTACTTGACGAGTGACCTGCAAAGTTTTCAAAAGGTAGAACTAGTTTTAACATTAATTACTTATTCAAGGAGGAAAGTTTACATGCACACGTGCACACTCATATTATTGTGACTTCATTTAAAGTGTGCAAAAAAGTCCCGCCTACAAGAAGTGAACTTGGATGTTGACAGTTGCTTTCTGTCATGGTGGAAGATAGTGCACTTTGACCCCCAGGAGAGGCTTGAATATGAGGATCAGCCAGTACCTGTGAGTTTTACTGTGCTTCAAGGTTAATTATTCCACCTGTCATGGAAATTTCTTTTGCTGTTAATCTTTAACTAAACACAGTATACAGAATGCTTTGTGTTTCTCCATTGTGTGCATGCTTTTGTTTTTCCAGGCCAATGTGAAGGTGCTGATCATACACTGCAAGACAAACCAGGCTCTCGCTGCTCTGGGTGATCAAGTCCTTTGGTATTTCCATTCACCTTTTAAATGAAATCCCAAACCAAGAGGAATATCTTGCTGTGTTAAATATAATATAAAGGCTTTTGATTTGTGTTGCTCTCATGTCTGATGTCATCTTGGAGGTCCTTTGAAAAAAGGATAGAAATAATAGCCAAATATGTGATATACAAGATGAGAGATATCAGAGGACGATAACTTCAATGTGGATGCAAGTCAGCTTACTATATGTAAGCTGACTGATGTGTTTCTTTTTTCTTCCTTTTTTCAAAATGAGGTCTCCCCTGGTCAACTCCAAGGCAACAATGAATTGTAGCTGTAGGACAAGAATCTGCTTTCTTAACCCAAACAGACATCTGATATATATTAATAAACATAATCAGTTTCCTGTCTAAATATGTCAGAAATACACCCTGTAGATTCATCTCTATTGGCATGGGCAAGTATTCAGTTTCAGTCAGCTCTGGAGAGCCCCTTGTTGTCACAAGGTGATGACCTCCAATATGGCTGCTATAAGTAATGTTATAAATGGCTGCATGCCTGCTGTCTTTCTATAAGTAACAGTAGTTGTGTCCCTGCAGGACCACATATGGCAAAGAGTATGAGGTGACAGCACACACCTTCTTGGATTCCCATAAAGCCGAGCAGGACAACAACCATTGGATACTGTGCACCTCTGACCCAGCAGGAAATGGACTTGTACTTCTCAACCACCCACAGTCAGCGGCTAACAACAAGGAGCTCACGCAGGCGACCCCTGTCATCTAAATCTAACACAATCCACTCTCATAACCCTGTAATGTGTACAAATAGGGCAGATAGACACCACATCATTAACATCACCTAAACTTTTTTAAAATAAAGTTTGTTTTTTGTTCTGTTTGGGTCACTGAGTTTTTCTTCTTGTGCAAAGAGAGTCTAGGCTGGACTCCAACCTGGAATGTTAAGGTTATATGATACACATTAACTAGCCAAGCCACCAGGAGGCTCTGTAGAAAGAAGCATTTGATATTTTCTTCAAACAAAGGAGGGGTAAACTTGGGGTTCATTGTTTTAGTTAGATAATAGCAAGATTTCCCCACACATTTTGAATTTCCTCTGAAATAAATTTCAAATAAGAATATTGATGAGAAAATGGAGCGAAGGATAGGCTCTGTCATGAAAGGGACATTGAATTCAAGAAAAATGACTCAAAGCAGTCATCACAAGCTGACTTAATGCAGTCCTGTCACCCTTTCCAGTGTGTTAAAAATACTCTCAAAAGTGAAAAGTTTAAGGGCAGAGTCTTCTCTGCTTGTGCTACTGTTGCATTATGTTTAGCATGTCATGTACACAGTTATATGATTTGATAACCAAAGTAAAACAGGAAGTAAGCCAAACACATTGCACATCATACGATTGCTGTTTCCTGCTTGTAGTCTCGTTGCTGTCGTTCTCACTCCCTACTGATGGTGTGTTCAAACAATGAGGTCATGACAAGGCAAAACACATAAATAGATTTAAAATTTGAAAACTTATTTTTCCTCAACTCTTATACTTTTAGAACTCTGAGTTGCATCAGTTAATGTATTATATTCTTATTAATTAAAGTACTGTTATATAATTTAATTTTAGTCTTATGTAAGTAATTTGTGCATTTGCAAAGTCTGCTACAATTGAGTGTGCGTGCACATGCTGGTTTTGCACATGCCTCATTCATATTCTCGTGAAAAACGTATAACATTTACTCCACACAGCCTGCGTAGTTGCACAACACTACTGTGCAGGTAGTGTCACCTTTCGGGCATCTTATTTCTGTATCCTCGTAAACACGGTGGAAAACATTTTTGCGTTTAGAGTTTAAACGGTGCGTGATGGTACATTTCCACGCCTTAGTGTGGAATACGTGTGGCCTGTCACTCGTGACAGCGTCATGTACGGTGGGAGATGTAGTATGTACTGAATCTATGCACCTTCTACCACAGATACTACTATTATTATGGCCTACGGTCCAGGGTGCGTTCAAGTGAAAAACGTTTAAACGCCACCGTTTTTCGCAACCCTTTTGTTCCATTCCGATTGTGCGCAAGTGCGTTTCACAGCAGCGCTAAAAATATCTTGTACCTTAACGCTTTCGATTTGTCTCCAAATGATGTAAAGGAAGCGGCGCAGCAACTGCATCTCTTCGCAAACGCACATTTATCACCCCGCCACCTCTTTTTAAAAACGCTTTAGTACGTTTTGACCGTGTTGAACGCGACCCCAGGTGTCACGTTTCAAAGGGACAACAATAGGGATGAACTGACCAGCCGCGGCTTTTCAGGACCACACTGGAGGCAGCAGATGTGTGGGAGACAGCGCTCCGGCTCGACTCAAAGGTACGTTACGTTAGCCACCACATGGGAAGATAATGCACAATTTCACGTTTAACCTTGCTGTTCAATGTAGAAAAAAAATACACCACAGTTATTGTTTAATTTAAAAAAAAGAAAAAAATCGGATGCATTTCGCTCATTTGGCTGATATTTCGTTTTTTTAAATTGCGGTTTGAGGCTAACGTTAACTGTTGCCTTTAACTTTTAAGCTAGCTAAAGGAAAAATAATGTAATGTGCGGACGGTGGAGCCCGACTGAGAGAAGAGGCGCAGATTTGTGAACCTGTTTTCAGGCGATAAATCCAATATTCAACATATTGATAACCACGCAGATAACAATTAAACGCTGTGTAGCTAGTGCTGATGTCCGTCCTGAAGAATTAAACGTCGCTCTGGCGTCCGGCCTGTCTTGTCGTCGGTAATGTAATGGTAAACGGTATTTTATGAGAGAATTAAACCTGGGACGCGTAAATCCTGCTATAAAATACCCATGTACTACACGACGGCTCTTTCATCATTTGTGGCGATTTTCTCGAGGATTGCGGTTATTTTAGGGTGATTACGAAGATATTTGAACGTTACTTGGTTGATTACAGAGGAATCACCTTACAGAACGCCGTTGTAAACGCTGTCCGGCATATTGAGGGCAATCTTTTCCCTTTTGCTTCACCGTTTTTAACAGCTGGCTTATAGTTACACTGCGAATGTTAGATACTAAAAAACGTTTATCTTTCAAAATTGATTGTATTGTTTTAGATGAAATCACCTCGAGTCGAGAAAACAGACGCTGCTTGCAGATGAATACAGCAGTAACACAGTATTGTAACACGATGGAAAGCACAATCCTGCCTTCATAATGACCTCCTGATAATCCAGTGTCTGCACTTCAGTAAAAATGTGACTTGAGTATTTTCACATTGTGTTCCTTACTTAGGTAAAGAAGAGACCCTAACATGCTTAGTGATACCTCAAAGGGAGGATTTAGCTTAATAATGATCACAGATTTACCGAGGACTTTACTAAGACTGCTTCTGATTTTGCTGCTGCAGAAGTCTACCAAGCATTTGAAGCACATTTTACAATCAGAAACTATTATAAGCACACTTGCTCAAATGAAATCAAACATTAGACAAAGACTAAACAATAAATTCCAGACAATCTGGGTATTTGATGGTTTATGGTCAGTGTCAACATGACCTGCAGCACTCTTGATAACCAAGTGATACTGGAACAAACTTAGACACAAGTGAGTAACTCCATTACTTGAACTTGGACAGTGGGGGAGACAATGTGAGTGAAAGATCAAAGTGACCTAAATACGCAGCCCGGTTAGTTCAGTGACAGTGTTTTTGTTTTCCATAGTAAACTGCTCAACAGTAGTTTCTGCAAGTTCATTTTATTGGAATAGTTCATTTTCAGAAATTCTTCTGGTCAGCTCTAACTAAAACAACTGTCCTTCTCTAGCTTCATTCCCTGCAGTTAGCTCTCTCCAGGAAACTGCCAACGAACTTACTTGGTAATTATGTACCTGTGATTCAAAATAAAGCATTTGAAATGAGTCTTTTTCCCAATATGAAGGTCTGCTTACTGCTTCAAAACATTCCTAGGGAAAAAAAACTCTGGTGGAGCAAGACTGAAGCCTGGTGGAAAAATACTGGATCTTAAAATATTGGAAGCATCCTGAAGCAATGTGTTTTTAACTGAAGAATCCAAACTCCCCCAGCGCTGCTAGAAAAACAAATTCCCAGAAAATTTACAGAGGATGGGACATCACGGTCTCAATTGTAGCCTGAACCTGGCTACACACTTTTTATCTATGTGGAGCATCCCTGGGTGACACCCACATTTCAACAGCTGTTTGTTTGTTCTGGGTCTCAGGCTTAGACTGAGGATGTGTGTGCTACTTTCTCTTGGGCCACCCCACTCACCTTGTGAGCCACTCTCAAGTTTTACAGCTATGATGTGACTCGTTCAATAAGCATTTCTCTCGGAAGTTAAGTGCTATTTCAGGCCATGCCCTGGCTCCGCATCAGTCTCAAGTAGCAACAGCAGGTGGTACCGTACATGTGTTGTGAAGATTGGTCACATTATTCTGTCAGAAGTCTTGCTATGACTACCCAGTAATGATTGTCTTGCTAAGTGAAGGAGAAGAGTCTTCTGTGGTTATTCACTGCCCGTCAAGGTAAAGTTGAGACTCAGTTGGCTGACAAGGTTTCATAGCTTTTATCAGTGGTGCTTCCTGGAGATACCAAAGGCAATAGCTCTAACTGTCTTTGACTGCAGCTAAATGAATAGCGACAGCTGTTTTCTGTATATTTAAGTGTATTTACTGTGTTTTATATGTTAGTGTACTTGATGGACTGTGCATTGTGTGCCCAGACAATCATGGCAGTGAATGTCCCTGGACTGGTGGCTGTGGTGGTTTTTTACATTGTCATCCTGGTAATTGGGATCTGGGCGTCTCGAAAATCCAAGAAAGTAGAGAAGAAATGTACTGGCAACAAGAGTGAAGTTACCATTGTTGGTGGGCGCAACATCAGTGTCCTGGTTGGAGTTTTCACCATGACAGGTAGAACTTTTACTTCATTCGATCGTTTAGAAGTACTTCATGTATCTTCCTTTTTGTGTGCACTCTATATTCCATTCTCTGTGGGATTTTTTTTTGTCTCTGTCTTTCACTTGATAATGTTTTGTGCTTTTCTTGTAGCAACATGGGTTGGTGGAGGTTACATTATGGGAACTGCTGAGGCTGTTTATTCTCCCAGTCAAGGTCTCATCTGGGCTATGGGACCTCCTGCATATCTTATCAATTTTCTTTTGGGTAAGTAGCTGAAACAAATGAAGTTTCTGTACAATAACAAACAGCAGTGGAAGAGGTGATGGTTATGGTACAAACCTAATCAATTGCACCGCTGCAAAAATATATCTTAACATTGTGGTGTTTTTTCTTGTTATGGGGAAGTAACAGCACTGTGTGGTTGTATTTTCAGCCTCACGTACACAAGTTTCGCAGGATATGATTAGTCACATGCTTTGGACTCTTCAACAATACTTTAGTCAAGAAGATGCAAAAAGTCATGCTGAAACTATTTAAAGGGCATAGATTGACTGGGATTTGCACATACCTAGCTAATAGGATCTCAACACTGGCTCCACTGACCTGTTTCAGGGCCAAGGTGCCACATACACTGAAATGAAATCTGTCATGTTGGCAAGCTGAAAGAATGAAAGATTCCTGGCTGAGATAGAAGCCTGTGCTGAATGGGACATTCAGGTGTTGCAGCAGCAGCATAGATACAGAAATAAGTACTTAAATAGAAAAAATAATAAGAAGTACGTAGAATATAAACAAGAATGGATCTAAAAATACAAACTATAGAAGAGCAGGTAAACTTAGAAACCGTACAGCAGCCTCAGTAACTTTGTGCATCTAAAAAGAAGCATGGTATTTTATCCCTTCATACCATTTACCTGCTTGTCTTCATTTAAAGTTGTGTTGTGGCCTTTTACCTATCCCTGCATGCACTGGGCGAGAAGCAGGGTAGAGATGCTTTGAGAATTTACTTGAGACTCAGACAGAGTCCAATTAGGAGTGGATGTCTGCCAGGCAATGTCTAATTCTGATTTTTAAAAGCTGGAAATCAAAACATTCCCGCAGATTATACCATGGTCTGTCTGAGCACTCGATTCTGGTTGGCTGCAGGTTGTCCATTAATTCCTAATAATGGATGCCTGCTAAATAGTTCCAGTAAAACTGTCTGTTCACCATCTAAATCAATGATCTGGCTACATGGTATCAGCTTGCATCTAAAATGAGTAGCCATAGCAACAGGAAGACAGTCAAAGCCTCTGTTTACAATTTATTTCAATGCGTTAACAAGCTATCATCTAATTACAACAATGAGTGACTTCAACACAATGAGTGTGATCCCTCAGTGCCTTATCCTCTGAACACCACAGGATGGCGACAGTAACACACAGCACACTGCCCCTCTGAACATTCTGACACACTAGCGACCATCTCACATGCTGTTTGCTATTCAACTTCCCACTTTAGGCTGCATTCTGTACATGTGACCTATCATTTGGTCATCTAAATCTTGATATTGATTAGGGGACCATGACATGGCTGGACAGCTAGCTAGTCTTGCTGGTAAAGATCTGTCAAATTATATTCACCTTGTCAACTGTACACAATTGACTTTGAATCTTGCTAGCATAACGTTAGCCTTCTGAGCCAAAGGATTATATAAGTTGAGTGTGCTAGAAATATCTCCCGTTGCCAAGCCGTTTCTAAGGATCGTCGTGTTTACTGGTGTGGTGAACAACATTTCCTTTGCAGAAGAACCAAATGGGAAGTAATGATTTGTCCATGTATTAGTCAAACCCTCAGGGGTTCCCAGAGAAACTAAGTTATGGCTTGTGAAAGATGGAAGACTGTGTTAGCAGAGTGCATGGAAATATAAATGAATGCTCTTCATTTTTTATTCTTTGGCAAGTGACCATGTATAACTGGGATAATTCCCCTCTAGGTGTCAGTTGTGATCACGAATTATGCATGTTGGATTGTTCTGGCCTCCCCGTCGTCCATTGATTCCTGACAACGGACACCTCGTCAGGCATTATCCCTTATTGAAATAATTGATAATCCATGACAATACTTCAATTGCTTGAGAAAGAAAGTGCTGATTTTTAAGCCTAAATGAACATGCCCAGCAGTCAGATTATATTGTGCAACCGCATTATTTTTCTCATCAAGGTTCTTTCACACACCACCAGCAGATTGTTGTCCTATCTGGGCCAACAGACATTCACACATACAGTTTCACACCTACACACAATTTAAAAATTTTCCATTTCATCTAACCTGCGTCTTCATGGACTGTGGGAGGAAGGCAACCCCAACAAAGGGAGGATTTGTACGCAGGCATTTTCCAGTCAGATCCAAGCCCACAAACTCTTTGCTCTGAGGTGACAGCACTAACAACAGAGCCTCTGTGTGAGGAAAACAGATTGGACAGCGTTTCTGCCCATACCTAGTTGGCAAAAGCAAATGGGAATTTGCTTTTATAGGATTTTTTAGGATACATGATACTAGGGATGCAACTAATGATTACTTTCATTATCACTTACTCTGTGAATTATTCCCTTTCTTAAATCATTTGGACATAAATGTCAGCAAATACTGAAAAATGTCCACGTTACCACAGGCCAATGGTGACATCTTCAAACGTCTCCTTTCCTCTGACCAGCAGTCCAAAACCCAAACTTTGCTGTCATAGAAGACTAATAAAGCTGAAAATATTCACATTTGTGCTGGAACCAATTAACTTTACTGAAAAAATGACCACAATGATTTATGGATGATCACAATCGTTGCTGCTGTCTCTCAGTTGTAACTGTTGGACAACTAAAATTATTCCAGCTCTCATTAGAATATTTTTAATGACAAAACGTTATTTCAAGTAATTTATCTCTTCAACCATTTTTTATTCTGTGTACATTCTCAAGGTGGATTGTTTTTTGCAAAACCAATGAGGTCAAAGCGCTATGTGACCATGCTGGACCCATTTCAGCACCGCTATGGAAACTTGTTCACCGCAACACTACTGCTTCCTGCTTTGGTCAGTGATATTTTGTGGGTGGCCTGCATCCTCGCTGCCCTCGGTAAGTAACGTGCCTCAGTCTTTAAGGACCAACGCTGTCATAGAGGTGTCTGTAACAAAGTGAATTCAACAGAGCGGGTCTTTCAGAGTGTCTGACAGCTGTTCGTATGTATACAAGGCTTACACCTTTTTCTGGAGAGACCAAAGAATGCAGTTTCACTCAGACTTTATATTTAGATCTGTCTCTCACCGTCCTCCCGGCAATCATAAACAAGTGAAAGCTCTTCGAACAGTAATCCTTTCATTCTGTCTGCTTAAACAACACCAGCACTTGTAACAAAGCTGTGCCTTGAGTCTTATCTTTCCTCCCGTCCTCCGGAGACAGGACCCTCTAGTTTGTGTGTGTGAGAGTAGAAAGATAAGGGCTTCTCACAGCTTCGGTCAAACGGACTTGCACGCTGGCCTGCACGCTTACATGAGACACACTTGATATACACAGCTAATATATGAAATATGAAAAGTAAACATGGTTATATAAACAGTAATATAAGCTGTAAATACGGATTTCCCACCACAGTCGACTATAACATGAAATCTTAACGCTTATATTTTGTGTTCCATCTCTGATTTAATGTTCTGTGTGTTCTCCAGGAGGAACAATGAGCATAATTCTTGGACTGTCATCCGCCCTCTCCATCATTATCTCGGCCGCTGTCTCCATCATCTACACGTTTTTGGGGGGTCTCTACTCCGTTGCGTATACTGATATCATTCAGCTTTCCTTCATCTTTGTCAGCCTGGTGAGAAACACAGGAAGCACACAGGGAGGGAAATAATGGAGGGAGGAGGGTGGAGGGACGGCCACAGAAATGATGGCACTTAATGAGATGGATAAATACATCCATGTTGAATACGATGCAATTGATGACTTGTTCTGGGTTTTGCTCTAACAGCTGTTCTTTTCCCTCTATTTCAGTTTCTCTGTATTCCTTTTCTGGTACTCAGTCCTGCGGTTACTGACGTGTCACAAGGAGTCCACCTCAACCAATCCAGTGTCAACGCCTGGTTAGGAGAGTTGGAGCTGGCAGATGCTGGGAAATGGGCAGATGAAATGCTGTTATTGGTTAGATTTTAATATTTATTTTGTGTCACTCTGTGTTTATAGGAGTTAGGCGGTTGAAATACCACATCCCAAGCTGCATCACTGCACACAAGCAGCCGCAGAACATGTTTCTTGAGTATCGGCTTTGCTTACATCCTGCTGTTGCAGTCAAAACTGAAACAGCAAAATAGAATTGCAAAAGCAAAGCGTCTTTTTAGGGCCTGTATGGGTATCTTTTTTGCTTCAAGACACTTGAACAAGTGTCATCCTATCCTTTTAAAGATGGAGCAGGGAGTCATACTAGTAAGCCACAATGCACAATACCAGAGCTGGCACATCTGAATGTAACACAGCCGTTATTCATCTTTTTAGATAAATCTGAGTTTGACCAATCTAAACTGAAACATCTGTTTTTGAAACTGCACAAATTGCTAAGTTGCTCACTGACAAAGCATGCATTTCTTATGCGTGCATGTGTGTGTTGTAGGCTTTGGGGGGACTGGCCTATCAAGCTCTGTACCAGAGGATCCTCTCCGCTTCGTCCTCGGCTCAGGCTCAGGTCACCTGTTTTGCTGCTGCCGGGACCGTTTTTATCATGGGAATCCCTTCAGTTGTCATCGGGGTGGTGGCTGCCTCTGCAGGTACACGCGAATGTAAACACTCAGCTGTGCGCACGCAGTACACACACATATTTTCAGTTAGACAACATGTTTGAACAATTAGCTCCCACCACCGGGGTAAATGGCGTGGGATGATATAATTTGTTGCATTTGTTTGTGTGGGAGCATTTGCGTCACCGGTGATGGTTGCATATTATAATCAGTGTGGTGGGGCATGTAGCCTGTTTTCAGATATTTAGCTTCTTTCTCCCCTGTGCTTTTATTTTATTTGCTTTGATGCCATCACTGTAATCATGAAAGCTTCTTCCCCTCCCATTATTTCTTTTCCTCTCAACCCTGGCTGTCTCTTTCTCTACTTCTATATCTCCTCCTCCTTCTTCCTCTCCTTTCCTCTAAGACTGGAACCAGACTGCGTATGGTCTACCCCCTCCTTTTGAACGAGGGGAGGCAGGGAAGATCCTGCCACTGGCTCTGCACTACCTCACACCCACCTGGTTGTCAGTGTTAGGCATTGGTTCTGTGGCTGCAGCAGTTATGTCCTCCATGGACTCTGTGCTGCTGTCCTCTGCATCCATGTTCACACAAAACATATACAAGACGACTTTGAGGAAGCAGGTGTGTGTGTGTGTGAGCGTGTGTGTGTTGGGTTCAGCATTAAGCAAAGTAACTCCATTTTTATTGTCTCTTTCCTCTCTCTCTCTCGCTCTCCCTGCAGGCCTCGGAGCGAGAGCTGCAGCGGGTGATCCGGGTTAGCGTGCTGCTGGTGGGCCTGGCGGGAATGGGCCTGGCCTTTGGTGATGACAGTGTGTTCGCCCTCTGGCTGCTGAGTGGGGACCTCCTCTACTGCGTAATCCTCCCGCAGCTCGTCTGCGTGCTGCACTTCAGCTGCGCTAATAGCTACGGCGCTATTAGCGGCCTCGTAGTGGGACTGCTGATGCGTGCGTTGAGCGGGGAGCCAGTGCTTGGGATTCCTCCTCTCCTCCTGTACCCCGGCTGGAGGGAGGAAGACGGAGTGATCTTGCAGTATTTCCCCTACAGGACTCTGGCCATGCTTTGCTCTTTGATATCTATTGTAACAGTGTCTAAGTTGATGGAGCTCGGCTTCTGTCACCAAGTAATTCCTCAGTCCTGGGATTTACTGGGGGTGTTTGAAGAGATAAAAGAGGAAGAGGGGGAGGAGGCACCTGTTTCTCAGGTGGAGAAAAAGAACAGTATCCTTCATACAAAATTGTAGACTTAAATTTATTACAACCTCAGCCAAAGTATACACACACACTTCTTTTTATGCAAATTCCTGCACAGGCTATTTCTGCACATTCTTACATGTACTGTATACTACACTTGTTTAATGCTAAAGTATATGCGTCGTATGCACCGACCAGCAGTATGTTGAGAGTGATTCAGGGAGGCTGTCGAGACACGGTCGGTGTCTCTTTCGAACAGAACAGGATTAAGGCCACATATGACGACCTCAAGATTCTGATTTTAATGTCAGAATTCACATGGTCCTAATCCTCTTAAAATGAACCTCTTCCCCCAATTGTTAATCACAGCTAACCCAGACATGTTCATAGTTTATTAATCTAGTCCTCTCCACTCAAGCCTTTTCAGTAAATTAAGATCAACCCAGTCGGTGTTATTTAATTGTGTAATCATTAGCCGTTGTCATACTTTCTGAGAAGCAGTTTTGCCTCTTTGCATATATATTAAGCACTGAAGGGACAAAGAAATGCAACTGTGATTCTTAAAACCCTGAGGTTGAGTGTTCCTCAGAAGCAAGAAATCTCGCAGGAGGTGTCCGTAGTAGAAGTGTTAACCATTATTTTATGTTTCAAAGGGATCATTGTTAGCGGACCATCGAGACATAGAATTAGAATTGCTATTTTTTAGATGTTTTGTGATTGCAAGTGTTCATAAAAAAATGAAACGATAATATGTCTCTAATCTTTGTATTTGATGGAGTCTGTTTCTTTTAAATGTGTGTGTGTTTGTGTGTGTGTGTGTGTGTGTGTGTGTGTGTGTGTGTGTGTGTGATGGAGAAAAAGACTGAAAAAGGTCCCTAAACACAAGCTCCACACTGTAAATGTTCTATAAATAACAACACTACAGCATTTAATTACAGTATTTGATGATTTGACTTCATGTAAATGACGAACACTAAGCACAACGCAACTGCAATGCTACCGTTGTAGCAGCAGAGGGCGACACCTGAACAACGAAAGGACCTAAAAAGCCTGAACCAGCCTAATCTCTCGAGATTGTGTTTAAAAAAAAATGAGTTTGAAAATATAAAAGTTTTTTTCACAAAGAAGAGAGATGCTATTTGTTTCCTTCACTTCACCATCATATCAGAAGACATGCTCGCAGATTGATGGCTAATAAACTAATGTGGTGCTGTACCCACGCCAGCGTAATCTAAAGTTATTTTTTATTTATCACCACATAAATAACGTCTCAAATACCGCTTCTTCCTCCTTTCACGTGCTGCTTCTGTAGTTGCACGAAGTCTTCATCAGATTTTGCAATCAAGCTCCAGAGACGCATCTAAATGGATAAATAATGCGACTCGTTTGAGGGAGGTAACATAATGCTGTTCTGGTTTATTTCGGGTAATGGATCTATTTAGTAGGGCCTGCTAGTAACATGAGAAATGAACATGATATTTAGAGAAAAGTTTTTAATTCAGTATGGTGAATGGCATATTCACTTCGCTTAATTAAAATGCTGGAATATTTATCTTTAATATGTCATCATCACAACACCCCTTTAATCCCCAGTTACAAATGTTTTTTTGTTTTTTGTTTTTTAATTGTTTCTATAATAAAATGGTACGAAGAAACTCACTAAAGTTTCAATAATAATGTGAAAAGATAGTTTTATCAGACTCGGGTCCGTTTATCATTAATCTCAAATTTAAATAAAAGGTTTAAATCATGAATTCGTCATTGTCTCTGGTCGCAGAAATGGCCCACAGCTCACCAGGACCTGAACGCACCTGCACGCTTGATGTCCGACCGCGACATCACAAACCCGCAGCCCGGATCGAACAGGCGTCAATGAACAGCGACGCCCACCGCACACCGGCCTGTCCCCGCTGCATGTTTATGGCATGAATGAACGCTGAAGGCAGCGCTGGCAGTCCCCTCCTCCACCGGGACTCCATGTCTCGTTTTCCTTCGGGCCTGTGACGACGGTGCGCAGTGTAGCCTATGGTACAGCTCCAGAGCACAGAGCGGACTTCATGCTGCTGAGGGTCTGAGCGGTGTCCCGTTTACTCTAGATGGCAAGAAGTCTCGAAATCTTAAAAAAGAGAGTGGGGGAAAAAAAAAAGAAGAAGAGGAATAAAAGTACTAATTGTGTTGTTTTTATTCCTCTTTGGAATAAAAACTTCACCCAGCATAGAGGGTAAGACACAGGGAGGAACAGTTCAGCCAACTCTTCTTTGTGGTGGTAAAAAATGACTGATAGTGGGTGTAATGATGTTGGTTAGACTTATGATATATTTCCATTTGCTGTTAAAACAATGTTAAGTTAACAGAATAGTGTGAAGCACATCTCTGGTGAACAAGGTATTTTAAGTATTTCAAGCTCTGCAATGATGCACAGTTTACTGGAAAAGTCCTAATTTTAGATCATGTCAAAAAAAAAAAAAAAATTGAAGTGAAACTTGTTTTGGGCATCAGCAACCAGCTGTCTTTACAAAAGAAGTTTCTGGTCAGTGATGAGTATTAAGCCATGGTTTACTCCCACAGTTTGACGCTGTATTCCCCTGAGAAACAATGTTAATGTTTATTCATTTGAGGTCTTCATCTGATGCCTGTTCACCTTCATGGATATCTGTTATCTGGCTGATGAAATACTGAAAATCTAACTCATTTACAGCATTTTGCTTTCTGGTTCATGGTGACCTTGCAGTTGTTTATATATATATATATATATATATATATATATATATATATATATATATATATATAAAAGTTAATAAAATCATTAATAATTTACTTTTCTCAAATACAAATGATTCAGTCTTGGAGGGGATTGGAGGGGTGCTCTGGACACAGTTGGTGCATTTCCCAACAGTGTTTTACCTCAGTGAACTTGCCGACAGCAGGAAAGGGTGTAACGTGTTTAACCTAAACCTAAATAACATCAAGCAGGACCTCTCAGCTGTTAAGGGTTAGACAATTTTGTAAGATCGAGGACAGATGAATTGGCTAGGGGGCCCTACTATCCCTCAACATGTTACCACAACACTTTGAGCCTGGAGTCACAGAAAACAAACTATTCCCATGCTGGAAAACTAATAATGTGAATGTTTTATTTATGTCAGTTAGTGGTGGAAACTTTGATCAAACATACTTTTGTTTAAGAATATGCAACATGTAATATAAACTCAAATATTTACTATATTAAAACTATATATTGACACAGAGAGCCTACAGGATCCATCAGTATTATGTAAAAATACATAAGCCACCTTACAAAGTATGCTCAAATTTACAATTTCAGTTAATGCCTCAAACACAGGACGGTGCTTTCAGGGCCCCAGGGCAGTAGCAAAGTTGGTAATCCTCACACGAACATCATTTGAGACAGTGCATATAGGAGTGACTTGTCTTTTACACTCTTTCATTTGAAGATTTGAATGTGAAGATGGAAAATGTATTTCACACATGAGAAAAAGGACAAATAAGACAAACATCTGAAAATTTTTTCCACGCAGGGGTCACAGGTACGCATTTGTTTTCATTAGTGATTAGTGTTATAAATTTGGTGAAATGGGCCCCCCAGGTCATCACTCTCAATCTCAGGGGGTCCCAGCCCTCGTGTTGGGAAACACTGAACTCAAACAAACTTCTGATGAACTTTGCAGCCATCTTTAATTCCTCCCACCAAGTATGTAGAAAGTGCCTGTTGTCTAATAATTGGAGCCACTGATATATGACATAAGGGAACATCTACGGTCCAAAGATGGGATCCATCCAGGGTTCCTTAAAAGGACGAAGAACAGATGAAGTACTTGTACTTTTTACTGCACTACACTACTTCTACACTTTGACTGTCAGCTGGAGCTACTTTACAAATTAAGAATTTACAAACTGAACATTAATGTCAAACTTCCTCATGTAATTTTAAATTTGTCCCATCAGCAATATTATTTTTCAGCCCCCCCCCCCCCTTTTTTTGTATAGAATGTACATATATATAGTTGATTTTTCATTTTTTTTATTCCCGTCTATGTCTCCTTTCATATATTACTGATACTAATGCTGCTGCCTGGAACGCCCTAATTTCTTTATGTTGTCTTATCTTTTCTTATCTTATCTTACATGACTACTTCATAAAATATGACATTGTATTATGGATTAAACCATGCAACAGCACATAAATTTGTTAAAATGTGCTGCACCTCCACCGGCTGTAACATTAAAATACAGCTTATGTGTGAAAGCATCAGTAATAATACTAATAGTACAGGCTTTGAAAGGGCACATTCTGGCCAACAAGTACCTTAACTACATTTTTACTGTTTATACTTTTCTACTGATCTCGACTGAAGGACTTCTTCTTGCAAATGAGCACTTTTACCGATCTGCATCGCCACTTTTAGTTGAGTAAAACATCTGAGTCCTCCTCGTACCGCCACATGATCCTCGTCTGCAGGCTGTGGGAGTCCCCGGGTCCGATCCGCTCCGGGTTTTCCAGCCTGCTCCCGGCCACCTTCTCCGTAGCACTATGTGTTTCTGAGTGAGAGAAGCCGACTCTTGTTTACAGCAGAGGTTCCACGGAGGAGCGGAGACCCACAGCCTGCGTCCACCGAGGGCGAACCATAGGATTTCAGCCTCTGGGATATACACGCAACGGGAGCTTTTTTTTTTTTTCCTCCTCTCTCTCTTTTTTACGAGGATAAAAGGCAAAACAAGAAACACTCGTAAAAGGGCAACTCCTTGGACATATTCTCCCTCCCACCCCAGCCGAGGTCGTCTAGCTGGAGACCCATTCTCCTGCGTGGCACAAGTCTGGTGTTTGCTTTCAGCTGCAAATCCCGACCGACGGCGGAGATAAGTCCGACCCTGGAGCTGGATTTTTTTTTTTTTTTTTTTCTTTTTTTTTTTCTTTCGGGCCAGTGCTGGGTGTCTAGAGCCTGTGTTGGCTGCATGGCATAAGCAAAAACAGGTTTTTCATTCATTTTTCAACCTCCCAGCCACCACCCCTGTGGATCTGGACGTGTTTTCTGCCCCACTCCTCCCCTCGTTCGCAGCCATTCACACGGGGGGATTCTTGCGAGCGACACTGGCGTTGGTTTATTGTGGGAAAGGCTGCTGATCAGAGCGTTCAGAGGGATATTTGGGTTGTTATTGCCAGGCCTGGTCGCACTGTACGCGCACTGCTGTTTTCAAGAGATGGAGACTGAAGATGGGGATTACCATCATTTATCCAGTAAAATCACTGGCTTGTGTGCCATACCAGCCGACGTCAAAGTATCCTGTGACTGGCAAAAATAACAGACTGTTTTAGTATTTTTTTTTTTCTCCTTCAAAAGGAATTCCCTGTTTTAACGATTTACACGCATTTATTTATATATTTTTTAGAACAAATCCTGGCAGGCGAGCACACCACGCATTTGCAGGCTACCACAGAGTAGCCTCTTTGGGCTACAGACACGTTTATTTTCCCCTCTTTTTCTCATTAAGGTTGTGCTTTTCTGGAAGGAGCGGCTTGTACGACCTGATTATTTTATTTCCATTTCATCCCTGCCTTTATTTTATTTTTAGTTGACGTTTTTGAGAGGTGAAGAATGTTAAGGAACATGAGATCTGACACACCGATGGGTAGCCCGACCTTGTTTTGGGGTCTGATGCTGTCTGTCTTCACTATCTGCATCTGGTCCACATATGGAGAAAGTAAGTGTTTTTATTTCTTTTTAATGATAATGTATTTTTAAAGTTTGCCGCTTACAGGAGGAATGATACATAATGTGCTTTCTGTAAGCCATGTGTAACCTCTTTGTATTTTTGCTGACTGGTGGGATGAATAACGTGTTAGAATCTATTTCTAAAATGAAAATCAGGAGGATACCTTTCAAATAAGGACTTGGTTACTCATTAGGACAAACCTAGCGAGCATACCGACGTGTGGCTTTTACTTAAACATTAGCTGGAGACCATGTGGTACAGCTGCCCGTCAGTGGCTCAACACAATTACGCAAAATCAGCTTTAAAGTGCGCAATATGGCCTCATTTGATGGAGCACTTCTGTTAATGTACATTCGGTGGGAGATACTCGACTCATGTCGCCTTCATCTACACGTCAGAACACCCAGAAAGCAGAGGATGAATCCCGGGAGCAGAGCTGAAGGTTACTACGACCATGTGGCCATTTTGCATTTGGTGGTGTGGCGCCGCTGCGCATGAACAGCCGAAATCAGTCTAACCATCGCTTCTTAAAAGGCCACACAGTCATGAGCCGCTCAAACAGTCCCGTGAAAAGACATACATGAGCCGGCTATCACAGTACACAGTCGCCATGACGGGGGAGAGGATTTAAACTGTCTGATTTTTATGTGGACAGCCCGTTTCAGTGAACCTCCAACTGCGTCCTGCATGTCCAGCTATGTGGCGTTAATTCATGCAAAGCTTTAAAACACAGCAGCACCTGAGCGTCGACGCGTTTCCAGCTCAGGATGAACACCGCTTTAACTGACAGCTGGCACTTTACATGCAAGAAACCTTTAAAAGAGCATTTTAGAATACGTACAGATAAACTTGATGGAAAAAACAGAGGAGAAGATGAGCTTAGTTATTGTTTTCAGTAAGTTTTTAAGTTAAATTGATTTTCTCTCTTAACCTTTTCCCCTTGACTGCCAAAAACACAGGTTTGTGTTAATAGTTTGTGATGGAAAAAAGTTTTGTCACTTTTCAAAACGTTGTTAGACTTACTGTCCAGTCATGTACAAATGTCTCAAACTTCTATCAAATTTATTGCCTTCACCGTGATTTCAGTGCTTAGTTTTGTGTTTCAAAATGGGCTCATAAATGCTTCAGCAGACATATTTTAAATTTAATCATCCTATCTAATGTTCAGCCAGAATCAAGGCTGCTTTTTTTTTTTTTTTTTTTGCCAGTGCTAAAATAGAACATCTGAGAATTAATGAGGGTCAATGATGGCTGTTTCTCTTTTCATCGGTCAGTATTTACAGCTGTTAGACTTCTTTTTCTCGAACTGCTTGGTGTTGATTTGCAGTATTCGGCTTTTCAGTAGACACTCTCTAAATACCATGCTGGGCAAAGATAAAACCTAATCTGTCCAGAAAACAGATCTTTAGGTCAGTGCTAATACAGATTATTTAGCCAGTGCCTACAGTTTGTCTGTAAACGTAGTATTTAGCACACTAGTATAAAAAAAACTAATGTAATAAGTTTCCTCACTTGAAAAGGGACAAGAATGTGGTTCTGGTAACCAAACAACATTGTTCTTTGTTTTTCCATCCTGCATTTCTGACAATAATTGATGTTATTAGCCAACCTCCACTCTGAAACTACATCAAAATCATGATCCTCAGACAAATCACACACCAGGCGTTTATCATTTGCCTGCCGGTCAGTGAACCCTCCGCAGATGCGTCTTCCCACCTTGAGCACAGAGGTTGCGATTGTGTGTGCGAATGATGTGTTGATGTGTGTTTAGCCTTTTTTTTTTTTTGCGTCACTTCCGTTCTAATTTTCCTGAGAGGATATGTGGGATGGTGGAGACAACTTGGCATGGGAAGGAGACATGTAGACTGACCTCTATTAGCATTCAAATAGAAGAAGAAACATTATTTTAGTCCTGGTGAGCAGTGGCCGTGTGGGGGTGCGTTTCTTTGCACCCTTCTGAACCGGTCAGACACCCATGAACGCAGCTGGGGGCTGGGAGACAAGTGCTTGCTCTCAGATCTTGACGCTCTGCGTTGTGTTATACATCAGGCCTTCAAGAACAAAGAGTTCAGAGACAAAGACTGTTGAAGGCAGGGATCGGCCTCTCGCCAGTTTGTCACTCACGGATGGCGTTTATTTCACTTTGCTCTTGAGGGTCAGAATTTCCAGCATCTATCATCACATAGTGGAAAATCACAGATATCCAAGAGCTCCATAAGGGGTTGAATTTTTTTTTTTTTCGCACTGTTCATTTTGATAATCTGTCCACACCAATAAAATGTAATTAAGCTCTCTTTTAACTCCCACCACAGTAAACTTTCCATGCCATGGCGTCCAAGTATGCAGCAAACAAGTCTCTAAAAGGGAGAGAGAGCGTGAGGGAGATAGAGACTTGGTGTTTGGAAATAGAATGTGCAAAAATACACTTGCAAGAGAAACAGACTTGGTTTTGTTGATTGGAAGAGTAGAGAGTTTGTGAACTGCTTTATTGGCTTTTGCCGCTCATAAGGAGCGACCCGTGCGTCTAACTTCATCACTTGGCGCCGCTACTATTAGAGTTATAAATAGACATGTCACCAACAACATTGGCGCAGGGGTTGTGCGAGTACAGGCACCCTCTGTCCCATTCCATGAGGCCACACCGGTGTTCCTGTTCAGTTATTTATGAAGGGACATGTTGCTCCGGAAAACTTGAATGGCAGCTTAAATAATCAAACGGCAGCGAGCATTGTGTTTGACAGGCACCCCTCCTCCTTTCCCTTCGGGGTATGGCATGTTGCAGTATAGCTCTCCTTGTCATGATGGTGCAAGTGGCTCAGATATGACTGCTGTCACTCTACTCAAAGGTGCCCCACTCCATCTTGTGACTGGGGCTACATGGTTACACCCCCCCCACCCCCCTTCACCACGCATTCCCTTTCCCCACTACCGGCCCGGCTGGATGCAGGAATGCCTTGTCTCACCCTCAGCGAGAAAGCGTCGTGAGCGTTCACAGCCCTATGGCGTGTGTGAGTGTGTTTGTGTGCGTGCATGTGAGTTTATTGTGCAGCTCTGTGTGTGTACTGCGGCAGGGCTCAGCGTGACAGCCTGAGTCAGTGGCGTGCCCCTGTGTAAGGATGTGAAAGTGTGTCACTGGGCTAGTTTGTGAGAGTGCAGTCAAATGCTGTCCTACAGCTCCTCCAGGCTGCCAGCTGAGGTTTACAATGCTTAATTAAACACTTTATTTCAAGTGGCCCGTCATTGGATTTGCTCAAATGCAGTCTCTGGCCAACCGCACATACATCATCATGGGCTGCTGGTTTAATGGCCCGTGGAGTATTGTACAATTTGTGAGATGATTGCAAATGTTAGCGCTCCTAACGGATGGCACTCGCCGCATCGCTTGAAAGCCGGTCATCAGGAGCTGACTGTGGATCTGTCCTGAGCGGAGAACTCATCAGATTATTCTCCAAGGTGTTTCCAGAAAGCTTTTCATTGTTTCGTGTTAATCGTTCGGTCATCACTTGGTTATTTGTGATTGTTGTAATGAAGGATTATCGTCTCTCAAGGCTGCTGTAAACACTGACGTGCAAGTTGTGCGAGCATGTGACCCGAGAAGGCTACAGACTATTTGTCTACAGTTTCGGATTAAGTCTGACGTTATGCTCACAATCGATGTAGTATAACATCCAAATTTGTACTTGGTTATTCACTTCGCTTTGTTTTCCTGTACGGATTTCATGCAGTGAACCTGATAGAAACTTTCTATATGCAGGCAGCTGAATCACAAGCAGTGGTAGGAAAAAATAGTTTTGGGGCGACTCCAAAAAGGATTTTATGCTACAACGTACGAATGAGAGTAATAAATTCATCACCGTTTAAATTTAAACACTAATAAAGTCCCACAGTTTTCCTTCTCTTAGTTTCCTGTAGGCTTCCACACAGACATTAACCCTTTATCAAACAAATCCTTTAATACATTGTAAACACGGAGCGAGTTACCTCCTGTCCTCGTCCCTCAGTTTGGGAGAGGGGGAGTCTTTGTGTGAGAGTTGTTATGATGGGGAGTGTAGTGTTACTGTTTGGGGTTTTGGCGATATCTGAGCCACAGTGTTTGAAGTAAGGTCCACTGAGGGGAAGTGGCCCACCAGACCGCTGGTCAGATGACTTCCAGTATGCCGGGGATTAGGGCCAGTTGATGTGGCAGGTGTGAGGGGATATGACTGCACAGTGACCAGCTCCCTCGCTGCTTCAACTGGAACTGGAGTTTAGTGGAAGATTTTAGATGCTAATGCTGGTTATTATTGCTCCAAATTAATGCCAATTGCAAGCACGATACTTGTCTTTGAGTGAAATCTTTGCTGTGCTGCATGAGTAGAAGCAGATGTGTTGTGATTGCCTTTGCACTAGAGCTAAGTGTCAAATAGGGAGATCCAATCAACTTTAGTAAAAATAAAAACAGCGGACATATATGTTGGCACGTTTATTGTGCATGCAATAATTGTGATTTCTCAATACTTGGCACTGATTTTGATACGCAGTGTTGTTTAAAGAGGACCAAGCCAAACCAAGATATTACATAATAGCAATTTCTTGAATAAGACACATACTTTCACACAAGATGCATATATTTAAAACAGTTACACATAAACCAGAAAGTTTCAGTCTTGGGTCAGTTTTCAGTCAAGTTTGTTTGATATGACTTTAACCAGAAAAAGGTTTAATACATAGCATCTGTTAAATAAAAGCCATCGAAGTGGGTGAAGCTCTCTCAGTGTTACAGAATACAAATCAACTAAACTTTAAGTGCTCATGATATTTTTAAAGAACAGTGCTTTTACCTGTTTCTCCTGTGCTCATGTATTGTTTTTCTACATTTCATATTATCAAGAGTAGTCGAAAAAGAACATAGTTTCAGCCCAGCTTATTGTAGATTCACATGACGTCTCTTCAGCTCTGCAGAGGAATCTTCCTAATAACCTTCCTGGAGTTTACAGCTGGATGTCGGGAAGAGGACACAATTATGTGCTTTCCCACAATGCCCAGACTGTGGCCTTTTGATAAACAGCACGACATGTGGTCTGAAAGTGCAGATTTCAATCTCGTGTTTGCGTCAGCCAAAAGTGAGATTTAGTTTATTTACATATAGGACATGTTTGCCGAATGTGAATCAGAATTAATGTGAAGTAAAGATAAACAGGGGCCATTAGCCTTGGATTCATTTGACAGACGCACACGGGGTCATGTTTGAGTGTGTGTGCGTGCACACGCGCAGGTGTGCGTGCGTATGTGTTTGTGTGATGACATTTCCATGGAGGGCCGGGGCAAGGTTTATCAATCATAAACATGAGCCGATGGATCCCATTACGCTGTGGAGATATGTGTGTTTACTCAGCAGTGTGAAGAGCAAAGAGAGACAGGAGGGAGAGACAGACGCATGCAGGCTTATCCCTCTCTGTGGACGCTGCCGCTAAAATATCCACATCGCTCCCAGGTCATTATTGTCAGCGCTTAAAAAACCCCCCCTCACTTCTTCCTGTTTATGTAACAATGAAAAAAAAGGGTTTGCTATCCAAATCTTATTTAAGCATTGTTGTCTTCACAACAAATGGATTGACTGGAAGAATCAGAGAAGCCCGGGGGCTTAGTTTGAGGCAACATCCTACTCAGTCCTTTTCCAAGGAAATGATTGGAATTCCTTCTACTTAACATGCCTAATGAGTAGAACAAGGGAATCACAAAGAAGAGGGTTTTTCTTTCACTCTTCTGTCTTTCCTTTCAACATTTTGCATGTAAATTAATTTCAAGCAACGATAAGAGACGCGGGAATATCAGGAAAATGAGACATACATTTGATGCATTTAGCGCTCTCTGTTTGTCATGGTTTTACACCAGTAGGATGGCCTCAGATAGCTACGCTTGGCAGAAACCTTATCTCTCCCTCGTCACAGTATCTCTTTGCTCCCCCATTCCAATCTCTGGCCAGACGCCCCCCGATTTTATTAATGCCCTCATCAGGAAGTGGGGCCTAGAGTTTCTCTTTACCAACAAACAAATTAGTCTTTGTATTTGAGTGGCTCCACCCCTCCTCCCTCTCTCTCCGGCTGCTGGAGAAGCTGGAAGAAAATTCTCAATGAAACAAAGAAGACATGCAGCTCGATGGCTCACAAGTGGAGCCCAGGGGCATTGGTGTTGATTGGAGAAAGCAAATACTATTTTCTACCAGAGTAATCGTTTCCGTTCTAAATTTGGAGAAGTGAGACACCCTGACAGGAGCAAATATAGCCCATTCATCCCCATAAACAATGTGGCTTCTATTATTGGCAGAATAGTTTGAACAAAGAACATCAAACATGGCTCGACTGAAGTGGAGTTAATTTACTCGCAGGGACGGTTTGAGAGCACACACACATTATATGGTTGAGTATATGCCAGAGAGAGGTCCCATATGTCATTTTTGAATGATTTCTGCAGCCATTGTCCCATTTTAAAGGACAATCTGGTGGTTTATTTTGGGACTAGAAACAGTTTAGCTCTTTGCTTTATCTCTTTGCCACGGATAGTGTTTTGACAAGGATCAGAGACTCATGTCGAAAACATGCCTGTCTGTCTCATTGGACAGGCGCTGTGTCAGTGTTGCTCACTGCGACGGCATCCTAAGCCTCTGTAAGAACATAACAGGTTTAACCAAGGGGCTCATATGTCAAGGCATTTCCTGTGCTGACCGTTGAACCTTCTTTTAGACAGTTCAAAATAATATGCAACCTGTTTGCAGCAGTATGTGCCTGTTCTGCAGTTTTATATAAGTCATTTGTCGTTTCATACATTTTTAACACAATGCATTGTAAGAGAGATAAGAGGTTTTTATCTGTTAGGTTTTTACAAAAGACCTCTTCAGCGTATTGGTTGTTAGATTAGAGCAGTGATTCCCAAACAGGAGTCCTACACAGGTTGTACTTCTGCAGTTGCTTGGAGGTACGTGAAAAGATTGTGGAGTTGCTCAGCAAATTAAAAAAAAAAGATATGGAGTCAGCTGTAACACAATGTGTTGCAACTGGGAGTGCATGAAGGCTTGTTAGCAAGCAAGCAGGAAAGTATAAACTATATACTATATATAGCTAAAATTAATAGATTAATGGGTGAATTAGTTAATGCTAAGTTGTGATGGATTGTGAAAAAGCTAGAACTTCTGGATAAATATTAAAATAGTTAGCTAAAAGCAATGAATAACTAGTTACAATAATCAGCTAAAGGCAATTGATTCATGGTTAACGTAGTTTGCTGAAAGCAATGGATGAATGATTGAAATAGTTAGCGAAAAGCAAGCGATTAATGGTCTGTCTCAATGGATATGTGGTTGAAACTTCTACGTCTCCTAACTGCTACTAATGCACAACTTGACAAAACTGACCTAAACATTTACAATTCAAAAGCATGAAAAAAAAACCAACAACAAAAAACAAACGATAGCCACGTCTGTGTCATTAACAGTGTAAAGGAACAAACTGTTTAAAATCAGTTCATACATTTGGAACGTGATGGCTGCTGTAGATAGAGGAGCACTTGAGCTTGAGGTTATGGAACTACTGCTCTAGAGCACAATAACATTATGAGAATATCATCTACCATTAATTCCCAGGTGAAGTAATTGATAGTCACGATTAGAGGGAGAGTTGATTGTCATCAATAATAAATCATGTCTTTGTTGTTAATGTTTTTTTTGTGTGTGTGTGTGTGTGTGTGTGTGGTGCTCCAGCACTGTGGTTTCAAGTGTTGTTTTCCGAGCACAGAGGAATGGCTTATTCAAAGAAGGCTGGGGTTATCTGAGGCGACAGGCAAAACATTTCTCAGAGAAATGTGGGTTTGCATCCGATGTGATGGACACAGAAGGTCTACCAAACATGTCAACTTGTAAACCTCAGTGTGAAACTAAATAACAATTTCCCCAGTCACCTGTATATTAAGACGTCATCACTTGAGCTGACTGTGATGACAATATCTCTGCCTTGTTGAAATAAAAACGCCTGCTGGAGAGAACAGCATGGATGTCTTGTAACAGCTGGATACTGGACCCAAAGATGGGGCCTGTGAATTCCAATAAGAATTGCTCCTCTGCTGCATCTGGCAAAAAAGGCTTCGGGGTTACTTCCGGAGTTATATGGCACACTGAATATGTGCAATAATGTTAATGCCATCAAGGCTCTGACTCAGCCAGGCTATGCAAACCAGTCCTGAGACACAACACAAACGTGTGCAGCGTGCTCATACACAGTGGAGACATCGTGCAAAGATTAAACCCCCATGACTTGGCCATGTTTATAGCTGGAGGTGTCCCATTAAAGGTGGGGTGAGTCACTCTGGAGAGAAATTGTCGATATTGCCATTTTTCCCTCACAATGCAATCACATGTTAGCATGTAATCCCCATCTCCCCTTCCTGTCCCCGTGTCCCGTGTGCATGAGCACGAATGCCACCTGTTGCTGATTGGATGGAATAATGCTGTGTGGCTCGGTCTGAGCCGCTCTGTTTGTTTCTAATTTGCAGGGGGTTTTTTTTCAGTGCACACATGGAAATGGACAGCTAGCAGACCATTAGGAGATATTTGCTCGATTTCAGATTCAGGGAATATCAACAATCTTTCTCCAAAATGACTCACCTCACCTTCAGCATTTTACAGATGTCTTTTTTACAATGGTGTTCTATGGGGAAAATGCTTCTTTAGGTAGAGTGGGTCATCCACTCATCATACGGTTGGTCGTTCGATCCCCAGCTCCTCCAGACTGCATGTTGTACAAGTATCCGTTGGCTGTACGGTACCTCGAAGTCCATTCACCATTTTACCATGAGTGGCCATTGGGAAAAATTGGAAGCAAGGCTCACCGGTGATGGCGTATCAAGCTCTTATCACACATTCATGGAGAACACTCAGAACACACCTTAACTTCTTTCATACAGTGTAGAAACATGGTGTCCTTGCACTGCACACACACTCTTTTTCAGAGCTCTGTATTATTTGTATGTATGACATGTTCCCAGCAGAGTATCAGCCTTACCATCTTGACTAACAGGATTACATGCATCAAGAAGATTACTATAATTAAAATCTTTTGGCAAAAGCAATCTACATGCTAATCTATACGTAGCATTACTGTATTCCCCACCAAACATGTTCATTTCTGATACAAAAGCGAATCTGTAATAGTCTCTTTATTTGATTCCACATTTCTTGATTAAGAGTAAATGGATGCATCCTCATGTGTTGTGTTTTTGTCTTCCAGTCTGTGGTCCGAGTATCGACATCCGAAATGAGATCAGTGAGTTCAAGCGGCTGGAGAACTGCACGGTGGTGGAGGGCTACCTGCAGATCCTCCTCATCAACGACAAGACCAACAACATCCACCAGGAGGTCTTCCGCTCCCTCAGCTTCCCAAAGCTGACCGTCATCACCGACTACCTGCTGCTGTTTCGCGTCTCGGGTTTAGACAGCCTCAGCATGCTCTTCCCCAACCTGAGTGTCATCCGCGGGCGCAATCTCTTCTACAACTACGCCCTGGTGATCTACGAGATGACCAGCCTGAAGGACATCGGCCTGTACAACCTGAGGAACATCACCCGTGGAGCCATGCGGATCGAAAAGAACCCTGAGCTCTGCTACCTGGACTCGGTGGACTGGTCACTTATTATGGATGCTGGGTTCAACAACGTTATCAATGGGAATAAGAAGGCAAAGGAGTGTGACAATGTCTGCCCGGGCATCATGGAGGATAACCCTCTTTGTCAGAGGACGTCGTTCAATGACAACTACGACTACCGCTGCTGGACCTCCAACCAGTGCCAGAAAGGTAACCTGAACTCTGTGGTGTTTCATTTCATTCAATCACCCAACAGATAGCGTCGAGAAAGAAGGTAAAGCAGCGGATGCTTTTAAACGCAGTGTTCCGAATGCATTTTAATAGCGGCAGTGTTTGTGCGATATTTTGCGATACAAGTACAGCAAATGCAGATCTGACTTTGATCTAGGTAGGTGGTTTCCAGTCTCGTAAACAGTCTGAAATTGTGCATTTTTTCGCCGGCGAACAAATCCCATGAATCTATGCAGTGTTTTTCCTTCATTTCCGTCAGGCTGCAGGATTGTCCACGGGCCAGTGCAAACATTTCCTCTCTGTTCATTATAGAGACCTTGTCTTTAGTTCAGGCTATTTGTGGAGTGAAGGATGGCTGCAATATAGAGCACCAGGTATTAGAAAGGCATACTCAGTTGAGGTTAAAGTTGCTCTGCCAAGAAATAAGCTAGTCTACCTGTCTGGACCATGTCAGTTAAATATTTGCCTTAGGGACTTTTTGCAATTTATGAAAAGGGGTATATTGAAGAATCTGGGGGAGGGTCATCCTTGTTTAACTTTGGCCCAGCAGTAGGGTCATGCATTTTTTAAAACAGTTCAGAGGAGGGTCATATTATATATATATATATATTGAAATTTAATTCGATCCGCAGGTTTGAATTAATTTCGTGTGTATTTGTCAGCTGTCTTCAGTTTGTCTCGAGTGAAGCAGCTTGTAGCCACATTACATATGACCGCCGCTCTTTTTCTCTCAGATTTCAGAGTCAGAGACAGCTTGTGCTTTTTCATTAGAAGTTTGGACAAGCAGATCAGCTGTCTCATACGGCTCCTAAAGGCAGTTCAAGCCTTTTCTAACATGCTGCCGCAGCCTGTTGAACACAGACAGATAAAGCCAAACTTTTGATGGGGCCCCTGGTAGAAATGTTTTGTGGTTTTTGACATAAAATCCAACTATTTTTGTTTTTCTGTCACATTTCTTGCCTTTGTCGCTTTTCATGCAGCTACTTTGAAGATATTAAGCTCCTTGTTTCCTTAGGCCGTCCATGCTTCGTTTTTAACTTTTCTCCAAGGGTGCAGAGGCCAGGCTTATGAATAATTTTTCAAAGTTGCAGGCAGTGTCACATATATTATTCTTCAAATACAAAAAGGCCATTGATGATTTTTATCAGAAGTTCAAATTCCTCCACTGACTGCACTTAGAAATAACACACAAATGCCCAATCTCAACGGCTCAAACGGCAATCACAAAGAAATCATGAAAAGCTATTAGCATATCTTTAAAGTGAAAAATGCCTGAGCTCAGCTAACGTATAAGTACAATAATGGTGCTTTAATTTCATTATGCGCCTGTATTAAAAACATGCCAAGACTCACATTCTACAAGTTATTGGTGTGTGTTGGTACTTGAAGGCCTTTTAGACACTGATAACAAGATATAATCGGACAAGTTATGGCCTTCCATCTTTTTGCATTTTTGCTTTGATAGATGGAAGATACAGATGTTGTTTGTGTGTGGTTGAGAGGGTGACATCAATGCCGAAGCTTTGCTGTTGTGCGCTATTTACCTTTATTTATTTATTGTGCACAGGCTGTTAACGCACTGGCCTCTTGTATTTGCTTCCCTCTGGAGTCTAAATATCCATACTGTCCCATAACGTAGTGGAGTAAATAAAAGATTTACAGACAAACTTTTTTTCTTGGTGAGAAAGATCATGTCAGAATTGACGCTTTGCTGTAGAAAACCTGTTCACGCTCCAGCTCTGTGCCATTTTCTCTGTTCTCTCATCAGTTGTGAAATAATGGTGGGAAAATGTTCCTCCAGCCCTTTTCTATTGAGGACCTGTGTGCAGCTCCCATGGTCAGTCGGGAGTCTCAAACACCACCCTCCTTCACCCCCGGGGACCCTCAGAACAAATAGTGGAAATCAAGCTTGCGTCTTTTCCCTAGTGACCACGTCTGTTTCTATAGAAAAGCTATGGTGTTTATTGTTGTGCCTCAGTTTATTCTTGGATGCACTGAGCTGCTCGGTCCATATACAGTTGGTTACAATAGTTAGAAAATCTGCATGGTTTGATTTTATTGGAAAATCCAAAAACAAAACAAAGAAATCCTAAAATCACTTTATGTACAAGATGCTACACTGTGAAAGGTGCGACGGCCTTCGAGTCAAGTCTGTTCTTCCCACAGTAGATACTGGAGTACGTGGTGTTTTGCTGTGAAACCCTCTGTTGTTCTCACATGTCGGACTTGAGAGGCAGAGCAGCAGCATTGTTTGAACCAGTTCACTTCTCTCTGAGGCCCAGGCAGAGGTCAGGGTAACTGCATTCATCTGGAGGGCCTTGAGGTCTCAAGGCTGCAGATAAAGGCTCCAGGGGGCTACACAGTGGGGAAAAAAAAGGAGGAGTTACTGAGGCAATAATGGAGCAGAATGAAGCCAGATTAGGTCTGTTAATATTCCAGGCTTCATGCACAGGTAGCATTTCTCACCCTGTCTTTGTTTTTTTGAAAGGCTCGATGTGTCTACCTCTCTCCTTCCTGCTTAAGATTCCTCTCTCCTCCCTCCACCCCTCTGCATAATTGCCTTGTTTTTCTCCAGTACAGATGTTCCTTCAAGGGCATTCAGTGGTTTTCTAGTCAATACGGCCCGGTCTCCTCTTTAATTACACTACATGAGGAGGGAGTGCTGTCTGACTAGCACACTACTTTAGCCTCTGGGCCTTCTAGTGCTTCATGTGAATAACAGAACTCCTCATTTCCACATGTTTGTCCACCTACCAGATACTGTATCCACAACAGTTTGGGGTGTTTTAGATTATAGTCTTCTCAGAGGTGAATGTAAATATGATGCTGGACAGAATAAGCCAGGTTCATGCTGTGCTTGTGGCTGGATGGAAGTGAGTGGGAGCGACTGTGTGGGGAAGTGCAGATCGGAGCAGAGGTTCCGGGTGCTTTTTTAGTGGCAGGCAGCGATGCGTACAGAGGCCCTGACTGAGGAGCCGTAAGCAGGAGGAGGGGCACTGAGGGGAAATGTCAGACAAATGTCAAATATACAAGCTTGAACGGCAAGCTCTCGCTAAAGCGCGGCGCTCGGAGGGTTGGAAAAATGCCCGTCACTCCCCCTGTTTTTTGCCCCCCTCCTCCTCCTCCTCCTCCTTTTTCAACCCCTTGTGTTTCCTTGTAAATCCTCCCTTCCCTCCCTTCTGCTGCTTTCCCCTCTTCCTAAACGCTGTCTGTCCGTTTCTTCCTCCATTCGCTTAGCCCCGGCCTGGATCTCATCTCTGATTGTCCTTGTCAGTTGGTCGGCTGGTGTTTCCTCCTCTATTTTCACCTCGCTCTTTTCTGCTGTGCTGCTTATCAGGGGCTGTTAACAGCTCTGGCTGTCAGATATCTCTCCATTGTTTACTTGTCGGAGACATTCTCTCATCACTGCGGTGGTCACAGCCAACCGGCTTGTTTGGCCAGGTCCTGGATCCTTTGACATGGCCCGCTGTTTGCTTTGAGTTTTTTGGGGTTCCCGTGACTAAAAAGTGCCTGGCCTGCTTCAAACAGTCTCCTCAGGTCTCTGTGTTTGCTGCAGACAGGCCTGCTTTTTGCCCTTGGACCTGAGCCAAAGCCAGATAGACAAGAGGCTTTTAAAGTTAGGGAGACGAGCAGGAAAGCACGCTGCTGTGTCCATGCCCGGTCTGAAGGCAGGTTAGTCTCCATAGCTCCACAGGGAGGCACACACTCTCACACTTGCTGGTCCTTGCATAGCTCACATGTCTCCTTTATGTGATAGAATATTACCTTACAGTACGCTCACCCTCGCAGGCACACTGGTCTGGCTTCTCAACTCTTACCTCCTTTTACTGTCTGATTTTAGAGAACATCGTGTCCTGAATGTCGCATGTCGATAATGATAGACGGGTGGCTGAAGTCTGGCCCGTCTGTGAATGCATAATGAATCAAAATTCCCACATGCTGAAAGTGCCTTTGCCTGTTGAGAAAGCAAAACTGAGGTGGACGAAGTGCTTTGGTGTCAGTTTGCATTTTAGGGCCTGAGCTATAGTGGTGTAAGGTGAAATTTGATGGAACGGAGACCTGCTGTCCTGCCACAGACAGTCTGTGCTCTGTGTGTCCTTGTACTGAACCCAGAAGAAAACGCAGCAGAGCGAAAGCATTTGGGAGCCCTGGCAGTTGGGAGAGCTGTCCACCGGCCCGGGAGACTTTTGCATTTGATAATATGTTTACTCCCTCCTTGCCAGAGCCCCACTTGATATCTCTGGTCTGAGTGCTCTGACCTAAGCTCACCACACAGCAGGGGAAAACAGTTTGTGACTGTAGGGTAAGCAGGTTCAGACAGGCACACATTGTTTTTTTTTTTTAAGATTTTTTTTTAGCTTTTTACCTTTATTTGACAGTGCAGCTGTGGTAAGGACACAGCAAGAGTCCATTAGTCACATGCTCCACCAGGTGAGCCATCGAGATGCCCCACACAACATTTTATACTGCAACTGTTCACAAGAGCAGCTCCATCAATGCAAAAATCATAGTCAGGATTATTTTGGTCAATATTGAGATCACAATTATTTAACACGATTACTCATTGATTTTGGAAACATCATACAAATTGTTAAATTTGAAGAAAAAAATAAATGTCTTAATAATAATGTAAAATAATAATATGATAGTTGTAAAGACTTGCTCGATTAATGATGTGTGTTATAATGTTGTTTTTATTTGCTGTGTAAAATGTGAGAAAGGATTGCTGAAACGCAACTCATCCTGTTTGGCTGCTCCGAGCACCGGTACTGTAACAGCGTGGATAGATGCACATTAAAATCCATGAGGCGGTTGGCTTGACCAGCAGCACAATAACTTTTATCTTGATTTTCTAGTTTTCATAATCGCTGGAAGCCAAAGTTGTAGTTGAAAATATTTTTCGGTTAATCACCCAGCCCTTATTTTTTTTACTGTTTTTGCTGTTTTTTGTGAATTTCTATAGTTTGATGTCTTTTTATAGAGTTTAAAAGGGTTTTCGTAATGTTTCTTATTGTCATGAATGTCTCTTGATGCTTCTCTACACTGTCTGTGGCACTGAGCCCCTATTGGTTCCTACTGACCACACGAATCTCAAAAAAAAAAAAAAAAAAGCACAGCTCACAAACAAATAGTTATTTTTAATGAAATTTTCTTTAAAAGCTGGTCGCTGTGATTTTTAGCAAACTCAAACAGAAGGAAATAGTGAATTTATCGGGGCCTATTTATGCTCCGTGTTTGCCGGCTAAGAGCTAGACTTATTGATACTTTAGGAGTGAGGCATGTATGTTAAGTTGGGTGGAATGAGTCTGCCCCTTTAAGTATATAAGGTAGAAATTCCTTCAGGCTTAGTCATTGCAGTTGTGAGGGGATAAAGAGGGGGAAATGCGTAGCACAGGCGGTACAGTATGTGCAGACTACATGTGCAGGGCCATACAGAGCGTATTTGTTGGCAATCAGGAGCGGAACTGATGGCCGTGATGATAAAGATGTAGGTGAGGTCTATTTTAGTGTTTTTCTGGGAGTGTTGCACACCAAGGTGGGCCGAGTTCTTCTGATCATCTATCAAATGTTTTTGTTTAACCAACATCCAACAGCAGATACAGCTACGCTTATGAATATTTAATGGCTTTCTTATCAGAGTCCTGCGGTTTTAGGGACAGGAAGCAGAAAAGGACTCAAATTCCAGTCTTGATGGTCCGGTGCTTTCCTGGGGGCACACTCACCACCGTGACTCAGTGCCCATACATCCGATGTTTCCACCCCGGCATGAACTACTCGCCTGCGCTCTGCTCCATTTTGTACAAAGCTTAGGCAGCGAGCCAGTGTTAGTGCCCAAGAGATGGCACTCATGTCCATCAGACTCATTCATTCCTGCCCACCCACAACCACCAGACTAAAGATGGAATAATCAGATCCATCATGTTCTCCACAAGCATGCTCACATTTTCTTCTGTTTCTGTTCATGGCTCACAACAGACTCCTGGAAAAGGAGAAAGTGGGCCTGTGCTTGGTCACTGCCCAGCATTTCAACACATTAGTGCAGACGGCTCCTGTGTGGCACAGACCTTGTAGGTAACTCCAGGAGGATGTATTCAACATGCGAGACACAGTCGTCCTGCTCAGTTAACTCTACCCCTGCTGACACTTGGTGTGTGTGTGTGTGTGTGTGTGTGTGTGTGTGTGTGTGTGTGTTCACGTCCTTGTCTCTATTATTTCCCCGGAGGACTGGGGGACTATTGATTCACAGTGTTACAACTCCATGGTGTCACTGAAATAAATACATTAGAGAAAGCAGACAAAGCTCCCTTCACGGCAGCCCTTCCTTCTGATTGTGTTCTCACATGCTTGTTAGGGATGTAACGGTACGTGTATTCATCCAGAGCCGTTTGGTTCGGGATGAGACTTCCTCAGTTGGATCGCTCCACGTGACCCAAACAGTTACTTTCAAAATAATATATTAACGTCTACTATTCATGGAAGACAAATTCTAGAGCTTGAGTTTTGGCAGTGCACCAGTTGTTGTCTGTCAGCTGTAGCATGCTAGTTGGCTTTGCCCGGTTAGCCTGGCTTGTCAGTTTCATTTAGTTCTGCTGCCGTCCGAATGACAAAAACAAATGAGAGACCAGAGCTGGAGGATCCTTCCATGATGTTTAGGTCCAGTGCTCCAGTGGGAGCGTTACAGCTTCCCAGTTAGTTACAGCAAACATGGATAAAGAGTGGTGTCAGACTACATGCAGGCATTGTTCAGCTGAATTCAGGTATGTCAGTGGAGACACATCAAGCCATTTACAACGGTGTCACTTGAATATGATATTAGTGTAAAGATACAAAAATGGACCGGAAGACAATCCTTCTTCCCACTGCGTTCAGGCAGCCTCTTGCTGCAGGTTTGGACCATGCAAAAGCAATAACTAATGCTACAGAAGTGTTTATCGCTGTGGATATGCGGCCATACTCAAGAGAGAATACAGACTTTAAGCATATGGTCAAAGTGCTTGAGGCCTGCTACTCTGTGCTTTCCCATGTGCATTTTAGTGAGTCAGTATATAAACGAGCTCAGGCTGCATTCTTATGATGGAGCATTGCTGACAGATTTGGAGTTTATTCATGTTATTTGTCTTTTCTTATTGACAAAATAACAGTATTTGACTGCCTTAAATGTCAAGACAAGAATTATGGCCAATGAGCCACTGTTGAATGTTTACATTTTGCAAAATAAATCAGAAAAAAAATTCTTTTCTGCATATTTTTGTTTTCCCTGCTGTACCAAAAACACACTGAAATGTGACCCCCAAAACCAACGTACATACAGAATGGTGAATTTTGTGTACCGTTACATCTCTAATGCTTGCGTGTGTGTGTGTGTGTGTGTGTGTGTGTGTGTGTGTGCGTGCGTGCGTGCGTGCGTGCGTGCGTGCGTGCGTGCGTGCGTGCGTGCGTGTGTGTCTCAGTACATTCTCATCTACATCCTTGCACCCTCCCTCCCTCTCCTGGCCTTTGCCACATTTTCTCCCATCTAGGTCACATTCATAAATGTCATTCTTGGGAGCTGTTAGCAGCCAATGTTAGTACATTCGCCCAAAACAGAGACCTTCTTCACTGAGTACCCAGAACCTGAGCCCTCTTAAAGCGAGGGGAAAAACTCTGTTTGGTTACAAATAGTTTTTCTGCTCAATTGGTTTTATTGGTTGCCTTTGGACTTTTGAGAGGCCTGGAGCACGAGTGGCGAGTGTGATTGGTCAGAATGGAATTCTTTTTGCATCACGCTTTAATTTGTTTTGAGTTCCTCCCAAACGCAAAATTGTAACATATTATATTTGCCTCACTGCTTGAGCAGAGTGTGGTGCAACTCATGAGAAGCCACAGACGCGTGTCGACTGCTATTGCTAACATTTAATGTCAACAGCAGTGTCTTTCTCGGCATAATTTCAGTTTGATTGCAAGTTAGTAAAGTCCATTCATGATGACACGGTCATACAGTGTGTTATTGTCCACGTACGAACAGCAGGCCTTATTGTCCATTGATGGCCAGCGCTGCGAGTTTATCCGACTCCTGTCCTCTGTGGCCTACAAAGGACTCCTCTCAAAGCACCGACAGATTGGCCTCTTTTCCTAGGTTTCCTCTCCTAGACTTGATTGACCAAAATAGGACCTGTGTGTCATGCTGCTAGCCTCCAAAGAGACTGAGTGACACACTTGCACTCACATCCAAACACACGGGTACTCATGCACACACTCATACACTCCATCTCTCACGTGACATCCCTCTTCGTTTACACATTTTCCTCAACTTGTGCCCAGGTTGCATGTACCCACTGTGACTGTTTCTGCTGTGGTCGTCTGCGTGCGTGTCTGTGTGTGTGTGTTTGCGAACGCGCGTGTGCCTGTGTGAGTGTCGGCTCTGTGTGCAGCGTGTTTCCAGCCCGCTTGATGCCTATTTGAGCCACACAGTGCCTCTGGTGATAGGCCGCCTGCTGCCTTCTGGCTGTGTAGCTCAGAAGCTGTGAGTCATCCTTTGCTCTCGCCACTCATTCATAAATCTGCGTGAATACTATAACTTCCTCTCACAGAGCCGTGGGGCCCCCCGGCTGTGGTAGGCTCCCCTCAGTTCTGCTCTAAATGGCAGGAAGGATGAGGGCTATCTCCGCCTCTTAGTGACGCCTCTCAGAGAGGTGAGAGAGATGAGTGCTCACTCCTGCTGCCTGTGCCTGCCCTCGGCGCCTGAGCCGTGCCTCTGTCTGCCTTCCTGCCTGCCCCAGCTCTATTTCTCCATATAGTGCAGGCCAGACCAGCCATTTACTCACTGCTGGGCTGCCTTGGCAGTGCTTCCTGGGAGATAATGTGCCATGCCTGCAAGTAAGCTCTGAGAGCATGGGTTAATTCCACAGCGGAAAAAAAAGAAACCTCCTGCTGACAAATCTCTCCTGCAGAGGTGAGGATGTACGCTGGCATACCGCAGAGAGAGGAGAGTATCCTGCTTTGCCAGAATAGTTACTCAAGTTCGCAGAGGTCACTGAAACACTGCTCCTCTATTTTCTTCCCCAGTTGTGTGTGTGGTAAGGAGGCGAGGGATGTGATCTACTCCCTCTACCTTTCTCTGCACACATGGCTGAAATGTGTGCTCCTTTGAAAACAGGTCCACTTCCTCAGGCCATGTTGATGTGTGTCGTTTTGAAGCTTTGTGACCGAGTGGATTTGGTACTAAATAAACTGGCAGGTACAATACATGCAGCGTTTGAACAAGGATTCAGTTAAAGTTATTGGGGTAAAGTTATTGTACAATAACTAAAGAACGGTTATTGTATCCTGGAGCAGCTTAGCTCCGGATGAGTCATGGAGCTAATGGGCGTGCTGTGTGAGTGTGTGTGTCTGTGTGTGCAGTATCTATAAAAGATATATCAAACAGGCCTCAGCGTGCCGGCGGTGTTTTGCCGTCTGTTCTTTTTCGGAGCATGTGCACAATGAGGAGATGAAAGGACGTAATAAAATTGCAAAGGAAATCTCATGAATTACACAGCTGAATGAAATGCGTGTGACAACCGCACACTTCCCCTCGAACACTTTCTTCAAGGTCTCGGTTAGCCAGCACGAGGATTGACCTTATACATGAGCTCCAAACAAAGTTGTGATCATGTCAGCTCTGTACAACTCTTCCCCGTATAACTTCCAGTGTCAACAATCCATAAAGCAGCCTGCCTTGTCTAATGTCATTAGTCTGCTTTCTGTCAATGACTGAAAAATGACCTTGACCCCGTCTGGTGCCTCCCTTTCCCCTCTCTCCTCGGCTTGTTTGGGTGGGATCCCCAGGGCCTAGTGCAGTTGTCAGCACGCAGCCTAATGGGCACAGGTGGCTGGGGCTCCTCTGCCTTCTCCAGCCCTCTTGGCATGGCTCTCTTGGCAGAGCGGCAGCTCCTTGGCCGGCCGCCTCAATGGGCCACTCCAACACAGCAATCACCAGTTGGTGCTTTGTCAGCATTGGGGTGGCCCAGGATGAAATATGGCTCTCAACTTTGAAATATGGCTCCTCCTGTAGAGAAATACAGCAGCGCGTGAAGCGCCGCCGATGAGCTACACAGTGATAGAATTCTGTGTATTTCATCTTCATGTAGATGCGGATGCAAAACATTTTTTTTCCTGATGACTCTCAAAGTGATGACATGCTGCTGGGTCATCCCTGGTTCCCTCATGACTGGCCGCAGTGAGCAGAGTTCGTGAAAGGATGGGGAGGGCGGGGGGGTGGGGGGGTTTGGTTGAAGAGAAACTGTACAGCTGTACTGCACCATGCAGCAGTCAGACAGCGGCTTGTTACTGTGTCAGATAAATATAGAGGTCTCTGGAGCTCCCCGCTGCAGCTCTATCTCCGCCCGCTGCTTGGAGGGAGGGAAAGGCCGCATCACCTGGGAGCTGCCACTATCCTCATTCATCCTCGCTAAATTGGCTTTAGACTCACAGGACATTAAAGATTATTGTGTGGTGGCAGATAATGTGATGGGACAATTTAGTTTCCTGTAAACACACAGTACACCTGCACGACAACACAGGGCTGACCCATAATGAGATCATCGGACAGATTTGTCATTTAGGCATAGGGCAGGCAGTGTAGTAAAGATCAATGTCATGATTTTAATACGATTTTTCTAATACTTGAATACATTACAATACAATGTTACATTACACTGAAGTGCTGGCAAACATCTCAGAGAGGTAACATGTCAAAACCTGGACGCATCAAGCCAAAACTGTCTGCATGACTGAAAACCACAAGTGGCAAAGAAGAAAATATGTTTGTTTTGGAAAGCAAGGAAGTTTCATCCATCTCACTCGCTTTTCTTCAGACCCACGGATCACAAAGTTGTCTTCATCATATAGAGTTCGCTCAGTTGCGATGGAGATGAATCTGTTTATATACGAGCTCAGCAGCTGTTATGATTTCATCGGTGGCACCTTTAGGATTTCTCGTCCTTGTTGGCTTAAAAGTTGGCCATCAGGGCTCATTCTTAGACTTAGACTGTTACTCTATTGATCCCAATTGGGGAAATTATTCTTGTCATTGGAAATAGTAAACTGGCAACTTAATGTCCACCTACTAGTTTTTTTGACTGGGCTTTCAACCATATTATCAGGTAGAAAAATGCCAGTAAGTGAGCTTTGCTTTGGTCTTGATTTGTTGAACTGAATTGAATTTGTCGAATGTTTTTTTTTTTTTTTTTTACTGCACTTTTCAACTAGAACTTTGTAAAAATCATGGCATAATCATCACAGTACAGTTGCAGTTAAGGATGAAAAATAACATCAAATAGCTGCTCAGCCCTAATGTATACCTGCTGATGCATGTATGACCTTCCTTGAGGGATCTGCTCTTCAATGATGAGCTCGCTTACCGACCTCAAGGACTCATTGACCCCCACTGTTTCGATACTTTGCATCCCTCTATGGTAGCCTGGCTCCTCAGGTCTGCTGCTGATAGAGCAGAATGCATGCTTGATTGGGGGTGGGGAGGGGTGGAGGTGGAGGTGCATTAGCAGTCCTTTCATCTGCACCATCCTCTTGTCTCCAATGAGAGCACATTTGTTGATAAGCGTCCAGCAGACCTTTGAAGTCCCAGTCTGGACTTGTCGCCCTTCAGTCCAGCGCCGTCCCCCACCACCCACTCCCATCAGTGCATCAATTACAGAGACGAGGCTTGCAGGGCTTGTTTGCACTTGAGTGTGCGTCAGGAATCGCCTCTGTCTCTGTGGCTCTCTGATAAACATGACAGACGCTCGCCCACAGCTTGCATGTTAACGCCGCCCATTCTCATTCATATTTTGTTACTCACACTCATTTACTGAGCGAAGCCTCTCCTCGCCGGGCCCACGCTGCGATCTCCCAACTTTCTTTAGCTTTTGTTCTGTGACACCTCTCTGTTTAACTGTGATGTGGTTTGAAAATGCCGTGACTTGCTGTTGGCGAGTAAGCCGAGATCCACCGTCCCACCGTGATCGGGTGAAAAATACGAGGATCAGCACTTGTGTATTTGCTGCGCTGTGGTCTCTGCCTCAGCCCTTCCCAGCAGAGACACCGTTCTGTGCTATATGTCATGGTGTAGTGCTTTCCCAGGCCAGACATGTACTTGCTTGTAAAACGCTTGTTTTTGCATTCCACCTACCTCCCTGCATAATATATGGTATTATCTTCCAACCCTTTTCTTTCCTCCTCCCTTCCTCTGCCTCTGTGTGGGGTAATGACACCAATGCTCCTATTTAGGAAAACCCCTGGCTCTTCATCCTGCTTCGACTTTCTCTGTTGTTTTCTCAGCCAGTAATAGAGGGAGCGCAAACTTTTTTGTTTATCTGCTGTTTCGTGGCCACAGTATGGTCACACATCAAAAATGTCACTTTTCAGTGCCAGAAAACAAGATGCATGGTCCTATTTAAATACATTCGCATGTTGTTCTTTCTGTACACGGAAATAGAACCACTTTACTTTTCATATACCAAAAGGCTCCATCAGTGGAAACCCCTGCCTGTTTTCTTGCAGCACAGTTAACCAAAAAGCCTTTTGTTCCTTCTCCTTTGTCCCTGATGTATGTTTTATTTACTGATTTGGTTTAGTGCTATTTTTTTTTTCTTCTTTGTCTCCTTTTCAATTCAGCAATATAACTTCCTCCTTAAGAATAATACAATAGCTGAATGGTTGTTTTGAAACATTTACATTCCAGGCATGCTTTTAACATTTTTGTGTTTATAAAGCTTTATCCAAATCGGATTGGAGGTCATAACTCAGTTCGAGAGCTCAAACACAAAAGACCAGTTTTCCTCATGATGACATTGCAACTTTTTAAGGGTCTGAGATTAATTGAATAAACAGAGCGAATGTGTTTAAATTGATATGCTTTTAAAGCCCGAGTCCGGATGTGTGTCACCCTCAAATGACTCAGGGTCAGGGAGGTCTGTGCGTGGGGATGTGTGTCGCTGCCTCTCTGCATGTGTGAGGCATGCACTCTAGTATGTATGGATGTATGTCTCTGCATGCTCAGACACAAGTAGCTTTTGTTTAAAGCACTGTAGCATTGTGACACTAATGTTTTTGCTCTGCTTATGCGAGTCGTTCATCCGCACTGCAGAATATGGTTTCCTCAGGCTCAGATTTATGCATGTAGGGTCCCCCCCCCCCTCTGCTCCATGGCATTTTCCAAATGAGTGGCTAATTTTGTTTACATCAGAGTCATTAAGGAGTGTGATTAGCTTGCCGGCGAGCCAGTGGTCCGAGCCCAAAAGACCATCTGCATTGTGCCTCACAAATTGACAATTGTAACAAATGGTTATCATTAGATTAAGCATGAATCATAACCCCCACTTTCACCCATTTCATTACTTTTTGTTTAGCTCATGTTCACTCATTCTGTGCTACGCTCTGCAGTTACTGTCTGTGCTTAAACGCACGCTTTTTTTTTGAGGGACAGTGAACATCCCTCGAATGTGTTGAGCTTCATCTTCAGCTGGAGCTGCGCGACTATGGGAAAATTCATACTCGAGGTTATTTTGTTCACTTTTGAGATCACGATTGTTTCACACAATGAACTTTAGAGACATCATGCATTTGTTTGACTTTTTGAAAAAACGTCTTTTTAAGAGTGGATTTTCTTGAACTTTAAGTACAATTCAGTTAAATGACAAATAAAAATATGTGTCTTTTTCTAATAATAATAACTTGTTTAATATATGATGCATTTTTCGTTTGTATTTGGTACTGTATATAAAATGTGAGAAAGGATTGCTGACATACGACTCTCTCGTCCTTTTTGGCCCCTCCAAACATCGGTACTGCAGCAGCACAGATAGACACGCATCTAAATCCAAGCGACGGCCGGCTTGACCGGCTTTTCGCAAACGATGGCTCATTTGATTGCAGTGAGCTGCACTAAACATGCTACAGCCTGGCTGAGGGTGAGTTTGGGCTTTTTAAGGAGGGGCCAAAGTGCATCACTATAATAGAAAGGTGTGCGCTGGATTTACAACACAAGACAAAACGAGAGCATCATTGCGACACAGAATGTTGCACAATAATCGCTTGATCTTTGTTATGTTGTTTTTATAGTTCTTTGAAGCCAAATCGTGGTCGAAAATAAAATTTGATTATTTCCCAACCCCATCTTAAGCAAACACACACACTGTGATGCACGCTTGCATGCATTGACACAGACACCTAAAAGAGACTGACTTGTCCACATAATAGTCTAGTGTGTGAATTTTAGTTGTGTGCCAAGTGCTTGAAAAATCTGAAAAAGCATGTGATGACTGGAAGATTGCAGGGACTATTGCAGGGAAAATTCATTTTTCCAAATATACAACACAATATTGTGCTAATCTAATATCATTTATAGCCTTTAACATGTTCGTATCTGTTCTACAGATTATTTTTCCCACTGGATTGTAGGAAGTAGTATGATGTGACTGCATATTACAGTATGTGCTATCTGCTACTATCCAAAAACACGTTTTATCTCCAGATGTGTTCGTTCAGTGGCACCCATGCATTCACCTGTAGTCATGCTGGGAGCAGACACTAAGTAAACACTAAAATGAACTAATATAAAATGAACCCTAACATTATGAACACACCATAACTACTTGCGTGACATTGCTGACCAGTTTGAGGTTATGCTGGACTGGACTGACATCCTGTGTACACTGTAGCAACTGAAGCCAAATGTCTCTTTTTGGTCTCAATTCCACCATTTCATCTATGACAACACGCCAAATTTGCTCTCATTTGGAGCATACTGCCAGGTTTACTCTATCGACTGACCCTCAACTGGCCGTAGCCCGCTCCTCAGACACACTATGACTTTGTTTGTGCATGAGAGCAACAGAAAGAGAGAGTGTGGGGGGTGACGAGAGCATGAGACAGACTTCATTTTATCACTGAGGTGTGGAAAGGTCTGTGAATTGCAGCATTAGCTCTGGAGAATCCATAACTCATCTTGAAGTATGGCGTTGAGAGCGCCGGGTTCAATGGGAGCACTTCTTTGGATCATTATAGATTATTGCTGAAAAAGTGAACTCTGCCTGACAGATTCATGTGATGTCAGAAGCAGGACTCCTCTGCATGTGCGTAAGGACGGTCCTGGGTGTACGGGCAGTGTGAATGAGTCACTGGGTTGGCACCAGTGGCATGACTAGCACATAGAGGAACAGTTCGATATGCTGGATTCCTGCCTGCTCTCTGCAGCCGTGGTATTATTAGCATTCTATGCCCCTGGAGGCCTCCTGGTCATAAAAACAACCCAGCTGCCCCCCTCGGCCTGGTGAGGGGGCCAGGGTACCATATAGGATCCAACGCTGGAATGCTCTTGAAGTTTTTACACCTTGCGGTACACTGGCCAGTGTTTTAATTAAGTGAAAGCCTAAAGTGGCTGGCGTAATTACACAAGCATGATGGCCTAAGCAAAGGAAATATTTCAGACCACCGGGGATGCTTTTGAGACTGTGACCTTTTCCAGTCGCTGCCTCCACTGCTACTTGAGTTTAAGGATTAATAACAGTTATTAAGCTCGTGTTTAACCATTTCTATTTTAATTGGGGAATTTTTTGAAACCTCTTATCTGGAGAATCATAGAGAATCGCCACTGAAACGTGTGTTTTAACGCAGCACACCGTCTCAATCTGTGGCCACACTTGACAAACCTTAACACTTTATATTAAAATCAACTAAGTGATCTGCTACTACAGTCACCGGAGCGTGTGCAGAGGGCTGCTGTTCCCAAGCATGTAAGTACGTGCTCTGCCCAACGTGCTCTTTGGTGCTGCCATGGAGACAGACACCTCTGCATTCGGCATGTCACTTTGTGCCTGCGGGTGTCAGAAAATGCTGCACACAAGCATGTGTTTAAACTCTTGGCTCCAGTGCAGTGGGAGGAAGCGGCCTCTCGGGGCACAGCAAAGAAAGGAAGTGCCGTGGACTCTTTTTAAGTGCAACGACGGAGACGCAGCTCCTGATTTATGGAGTGAGTATGAGCTGGGCGGGTCATGGCCTGCCAGAGAGGCCGGCTACTGGAGGAAGAGAAGGGGAGGGAAACAGTCAGGAGTGAAAAAGGATTGAGACGAAAAGAGGAAGGCGGAGGTTCACATATTCCCACCCAGCAGCGGCGTCACATCCACATTGGCATCCGTATCTAAGAGAAAGTCAAGATCAAACAAGTCTGTCACCCCCGAGGTCCCAGAAATACCCCAACAGCTCTGATCTATGACCAAGCCAAATAGTAAAGCTTCCCCCAACTAATCACCACCAGCATAGATGAAACAGTGAGAGAAGAAGGAGGAGGAAAAAATCTAATAACCAGCCTGAAAATGGGAAAATCTGTCCTTCAGTTGGCTGTATTTGTTCTTTTTACCTAAGTGTGGGTTGTGTGAGTGTGTATGTGTTTGTGTTTGACTGACTGAAGTGTGGAATAGGGCTGTTGTGTGAGGCTGACACACAGAGACGCCAATGAAAAGCATCTCTGTCTCTGTCGTGTGTCTGTAATTGCAACAGAGGCATTGTGCTGGGAAGTGTGTTTGTCTGTGACATTATTTCTTTTCGCTCGCCTTTCATTTTTTTCTGTCAACTAACTGACACACCCATTCCAGGAATCTCTGGTGGTTTTACTGACTTTTAACGCTCTCATGTAAACGCATACCCTGGGAATGGCCCGAATTAGGGTTATCATACTGCAGATTGATTCAGGATATTGGCGACAGGCCACTGTGGGGATGGTCTGCAGCGTGGCATTTTTCTGACATAGCTCAATGGAGGAGGTCTCGCATGTGTGCCTTTGTGGTGGAGAAGGCTGTGTTTGTGTGTGTGTGTGTGTGTGTGTGTGTGTTAGGAGGTGGAGTAGGGGGTGGAGGGAGGTGGGGCCTAAAGAAACAACGGGGACTGCTCTTGGGTCTGTCGCCTGTTCCCTGCCTCTTGGCAGTAAACTTGATCAGCGAAGAAAAATACACGCTCTGCCTTTACAATGCAGGCCTTTGTCTCTGGTCGGCATCGGAACCGTCAACCATTTTGGAAATAGTTTCCAGCTTATTAAAATGCTTCCAGACCGTGACTGTTGAACCAGTGAGTTTTCAACTTAATTGCTTGGCATCCTTCCCCATCTTAGGTCTGTCATGGGCATCCTCGGAGAGTAAAGGCTTTCTGATTACAATGCCGAGGCTGCCGTTGTCTTCTCCCCACATGGAGGAGGGCATCTCTGATCTCCGACAACAGAAACACATGTGTTTTATTGTTTCAAGTCTCTCTAAAGCTCGGTTTTCTCCCCTCCTCGTCTCTCCATTTCCTTGTCCCCAGTGTGAACTGTGAAGATCATAAGTCAGTTCAAGTGTGGCCTCATACCCTCATGGGTGCCGAGTGTCATTGTTCTAACTGAGCTGCGCTGCAGAGCAGACATGAATTAGCCTTTTCGTGCCAGTGGCTTCTTACAAATGGCCATTTATGGTCTGTTAGTTTAGTTTGGACTCTTTATCTAAGTCAGTTAAATCACAGACTCTATTAGGCATTGCAATGGTTCTAGAGTCATTGCACTTGCTGGTAATATTGGACACTCAGGCTCTGACACGGGACTGCTGGGATTAACACTGAAGCCAGGATAGCGCCTCCTCATTTTGTTAACTGACAGTGGAATTGGGCTTAAATCGAGAAAGTAATTAGATTTCTGTGTTAGAATATTGGCACAGTAGTGTTTTATTTAATCTGCGTATTGGTTATCATTGCTGCTATCACTTCTGAATTGATCCCTCTGAGGTAATAGGTGCATGGCCCCTGTGTTATTGGATCCAGTGCTTTTCATTGCTCATCTGGGCAGCCTTTACTTGCTGTTAACAGCTCGCCTCTCTTGCCGTGTGTGTGTGCCTGTGACCACTGGCTGAAGGACCATAAATCTGCTAATTGAGTTTTCTAAAGTGTGCCGCTCCATTAAATCCATGGAAGAAAATGTCTCGGCCAGGAATAAACAAGAGCATGTGGATGCTATAGAAAAGAAAAGCCTCTCCCTTGATTTCATTTGGTTACTTTCTTTCTGCCCAGAGAGCCTTGACTGATCACCAGTGGCTGCTAACCCTAACCTAAGGTATCTCTGATTACCTTCATAATCCTTTACAGAATCAGAGTCTACCTCAAGCAAATATCATAAACAAAGAAAAAGCAACATAAACTTATTTTCTATGACGACATTTAATCTTCACCAAAGCTATATTTTTTCTGCCCTGTAACATTTTACCCCCTCAGTCAGGGTTACGTAAGTTCAGCCTTGTGGCTGGTCTCCCTGCTGGCATTCTTGCTGCATACTGAAGATTCCTCTGTCTATGAGAGAGATAAGGCGAGGAGATACAATGGTAATGAGGAATTGGGGACGCCAAAGAGGCCAGTCAGTGTGTGCAGATTCTGTTAAACGAGCCAACCGGTATTGACTCAGGCTTACTGTGTCTTACATATTGTCACAGTGTTGGCATTATTCCCTTGGTGATGTCATGTCTGCCTCATGAAATTGTCTGTTGTTCGTAATGCCCGGTATACGCCTTAGTTAAAGCTTGAGCAACACACAGTCTGTGCCTTGCTTTAAATGCTTTTGTAGGGCACAGCATGTGGGGGGGGGGGGGGGGGGGGGGTTGTCCTTTTCACTGTCTGACCCTCACAGGGAGAACTGGAAGAATGCCTATTGTTTCCTCATCACTTGCTTTGTCTGATAAACTCTAGACCGACTCTATGCTGAAAGCTGTCGACACTCCATCACCAACTCTCCTCCCCATGTTCTCACTCAACTCCCATCCCATACACCCTTTTCCTCATTTGTCCTCCTCCTTCCCGGCCCTTCTTCATCCTCATCCTCCTGCTGATCTTCATCCTAACAGCTGCTGAGCTGGAAGACCTCCTCTCAGCCTGTGGGCACTGTTGGCCTGCTTACCCAGGATAAAAAAAAAAAAAATGCCTCGGTCTGGACAGGGATTACATAAAAGACTACTGTCTTTGCTGTCAGTACAGTTCATTTCCACTGTTACAAAAGAATAACACCGGTGCCTTTATATAATGTCACAGACAGAAAGAGGACGTAACCCCTGTCCTCTAAAAACTTCATTTCTCAATACACTACCTCTCAGCTTGTTCAGGCCTGTGGAGGCTCAACTGCCAAGCTTTCCCTGTAACCCCCATTCACTGGATCGGTATGGTTAAACAATGTAAGCCAGCATGCATTCAGGGTGACTCATTACTTTTTCCTCGGGTCATTTTTCTCCAGTGTACTATCAAGTGGAAAACATGGATGAGCCCTTGAAGGCTATCATGTAGAGTTTTCTTTGTAGACACAAGAGCTTTGTGAGGCTTTGTAAGAGCGGATGTTTGGCATTTAGCACCACACACCAGACCAGCAAGAGGTTCAATAGTAAAGCACCACCCAGACCTGTTTCCGCTTCAACCCCCCATATTCCTCAGCATGCGTTTGTGAGGTTACCTAAGGCAATCAAGAGGAACACAGCTCAAATAAAGAATTCATGATGGTAAGTGATCCGCTGAAGCGTCACTTGCTCTCAGCTCAGCTTCTCCAGAATGCAGTGTTTAGCCTCTAAGACCCCAACAAATCAGGTTATTTTTAGAAAATTCCACTCCGTCTTATTCCTCTTAACAGTGATTAGCAAGTGACGACACAGCTATTATTTTCCTCTTCTTTGGTAGTATTATTGAGCTGTGTGTATAAGGCCATGTTGGGTTGCCACACTCAGTCTGTATGGGCAGGCTGTTCAGTGGTGTCGCTTTTCCTGTAAATGAAATGTTGTCTTTTCTCATATTCACCGCTGACGTCGCATTGCCCCAACTTTGGACTGATTCCAGGTCAACACATCAGGCATAGTGTGTGTGGGCTTGGCTTAGAGCTTTATGGACTGCTGATGGTTTCTATATGAAGCCATGCAATGGGAATGGACCAGCTGTATTGCTGTTGTTGCTCTTGGCTTGGTCACCTACATTCTTCCCTAACCCTTGAGATATATGATCATGTTCTTTGGATGTCATGCCACTACGGCGTCTACTACTAGGCTGCTCACTGTCTCTTGCAGTCAGTGCCAGGTTGCCTGCCTTTCCACTATTTCCTCCAGTGTAAATAAGAATTAATAGATGTAGATTTCTCTATCTCTCACATGCCTCACACTCCAGGTTTAAGTGTTTGTGATTTGATTAATGGGATGGAATTCAGGTCTGCTTGCAGGTCAGGCGCAATTAAGTATGTTGAATTCCACAAATTTCTACAAATATTGAGACCGTTGAACCCATTGAAGTCCCTGCAGGGTTGACAAGAAGCTTTTCTGTTCTCCTTGTGATCCGAGGATAAGTGGGATGGATGCCTTGGAACCATTTCCCTTGTTTAAATCTGTAATTGGATTAGAGGTACCCTCTGGAGAAAGGTGCCATAATGATACAGCACTGCTGCACAACAACACATGCAGGCAAACCCTGCCTGCATAGCTCTCCCACACAGTCTGCATGCTGATGTTCTGGGTGACAGAGAATCCTGAGAAATGCCAAATGTGTGGGTAAGGCCATGTATCACGGCTGGACACCTGTGGCTGCTTTGACGCAGGTGTTCATTGCAATGCTCTCCCGCTGTGCGTATGTATCGCACAGTTTGACCACTTCACAGCCGACCCCCCATGGAGAGAAGACAGAGGGAAAAATGAGTGTGTGACAGAGAGAGAGAGTGAGAAAGACAGAGTGGAGTGTCTCTTCATTGAGCTGAGGAAACAGGCCAGAGTCCTTTGGGCCTTCACTGACAGCTGCAGCAATCAGAGAGCCCGAGGTAGAGTTGTGGTTGCCGAACAGGGGGCTCACCTCTGAGGAGAGGGGCGGGCAAGAGACCAGATGCAGCCATGTGTATGTCTGACAAAGTGGGGTTAAGAGCCCGCTGCCATGTTCCATTATGAGCTTCATTTAGAGCAGGAGACAGTGGGAGCACAGGGACAAATTGCCCATCAAGTGTGGTCCAAACTTAGCAGTTTTTAGTTGTTTCTGTAAACGTGTATGCAAGTACATTCACACACGGGCACAGACACTTAGGTAGTCGTACGAAATGACCCTGTCCAGCACACACTGTTCCGTCCTGTGAACGAGGCCGTTCCCTGAGCTATCAAAGACAATTAATGTAGTCATTCATCTCGCAGCACTATCTGGTTAACACCATAGGAGATGTAGGCCGCGGGAGGAGGGAGAGCAGGGGTGCAGATAGTACACTGATGAGGGAGGTCTAACAAACTGTGTCCCACCAAGTGAACCTGCTGTTTGCCAACCTCAAATGGCAAGAGTCTGAAGGAAAAAGCAGTGCTGAGTAGTGCCATTAATTGAAATATATTTTCCTAAAGGTAAAATGTGTCACAACGTACCACTACAAATGAAGCATTGTGGTGCTGTAGAGATGCCCACAAATCCCCCCCCACCCCCCCGCCAAATCAAATCACCATCATTCTTATATTTTCTTAGTGAAAATGAAATGCAAATATTGCCATTCCCACTACAACAATGGCTCACAACACAATCACAATATCTGTCAAAATAATTGCAATATGATGTGTTTTGCATATTGTTCAGCCCTGGTGCTGAGGCAGACACACACACACACTTGCACTGCAGGATGCACTCACACTCACTCTGCCACACCTCAGTGCTGCAGTGTGGTAACATCCTCTAATACTGAGATACTGTGTTGAAGTTTAGTGAGTGTTGGTTCAGTTTTTACAGCGTGCCGTGCTTTATGGTTTTGATTTATTTATGATCTACTTTACACTGCATCCAAAGGATAACACTTATCTCTATGGCCTCATGTGTAAATCAAGGCAGACCAAAAACATACAACATCGAACAGTAAACCTCAAAGCTAAATACATATCCATATGAAAACATCAGCGATAACAGACATCTCATTAATGACTCAGGAACCTCTCCAGATCAGGTAATCTTACACCACTGATGTGTGACCAGGATAAATGTCTGTGTTTTGATCCCCTGAGGTTTTAATGAGGGAAGCCAAGCGCAGGTTCTTTGCTGTTGTTGTGATTTGATTTTGGCGGTTGGTGCAGCAGATGGGAGGAGTGACCGGAGGTTGGAGTGCATTTAGTGCTCCGTCTCTGAAGTGGGTGGGTGTGTGTGTACTAGGTGCTCTCTAGCCTGTCTTTAGGCAGACAGACAGCTGGTCAAACAGGCTTAGGAGAGCTGTGGGCAGTCTGGGCTCTGACTTAAGCCCATTAGGCCCTCTGCGCTCCTCACTGGTCAGCAGCCACAACTTCAAACCTGTCTTGATAGTGTTGTGGCTGGGATGCCAGGTGGAGCTCCATGTTGATTCGTCTAAACGGGAGGGCAACAGATACTCAAAAGAAATCAGAAAGCATTCGTGTTCTGCCCAGTGCCAAAGTGTTTAAGTCTGTGTGTGTTGTTGTGATTGAGTGTGACGGGGTGCGCTGTGAGGGTAGGGGCCCCCTCGTACTGACCCCACGTGCGTGTGTGTGTGGTTGTGTCGTGTAGCACGTAGGCTTGTGGAATGCCGGGCCGTTCTCCCGCTTCCCTCGTGGCGGGTGGCCTGAACGAGTGGAGCGAACAGACCGGGTACCAGGAGGGTGCAGGGGCAACACAGGGATCAGTGCAGTGCACTCTGGAGTCAGTATTTGTGTCTGTTAGTGAGATTTAATTCCACGGCAGACCTACTTTTTTTTTTTGTTGTTGTTGTTTTTAACCTTTAAGACATTCCTCTTAGCACTATTATTCTGGCCAAACATACAGCTCAGTTAGCTCAGCATCAGGATGTCATTTATTAGCTAATGTAATACAACACCAGCCATGACTGTCTTTGTTACCCTGCGCTGGACAGAGAAAACACAACGCAACATTGTATTACACAAGACGCACAAAGAGCAGAGAATATTGACTTTCGCAAAGGTTTGATTTTATTCCAAGAAACCTGTTTATCCAATCTGACATGACACTGATGTACCTCTGACTGGAGAAATTATTTACTTGTATTGCCGTCTCCTTTGCCATCTGTATCACTTCTCTTTAAATACAAGCCAGCGGCTGCTGGTCAACCAGACAGTGCTATTTTATTTGAACACTGGCCCTACTGTGGGCACCAGGAATGCCTCAGAGTTATTTGAGAGCAGACACATAATTATACCATTACACTGACAGTGATGCTCTCTGTGAAATACTGGTGTTTTATTTTGCTTGCTCTAATCAAAGCTGATTTCCATTTCTGTTTTGGGGGGCCGCAAACGGCCGTGACATCCAGATCGTGCTCTCCTTCATCCCCGTTCTCTCTTCCTTCCTCTGTGTGAAACCGACTCATTCAGGCGCCTGGTCAAAGCACACATGTGCTGACGTCACGCGGGCTGCTTGTGGGCTGACGTCGGCGTTCAGACTCGAGCCATATCAGAGGGGCAAATGGGCCCCAGTGAGTGTGGCTGCCTGGTAGCGCAGTCCACAATGGCTCCTGTTCAGACCTCACGTCCCACAACCGCAAACAGGACTCGCGTGTGTGTGTGTGCGCACGTGTGTCTGCGCTTGCATCAACTTTCTCATGCCAGACATATCTGATGCAACAGCGGATCAAGGGATCAGTATGTCATTTCTGAGAATACTCTCTCCTATCCGTATCAATTCACTGTGGAAGAGGCATAAGTGTGGGATGATGGAGCCAGATGTGACTAGATTAGCAGCTGTCCACAGCCTCTATGGTCTGCTGCGTCATGTCCAGTGGCTGGAAGAGCCCGACTTAGACAGAAGGACAACAAGCAGTCATAGTGAGAGGAGGAAAGGAGCTGTAAACAGGCACACAAGCACCTCCATCGTTGGAACTTATGCTGGAGAAAAATATTGAGGGCCTTCTTCTCTGTCTTATCTCACCTAGTCTCCATCTGTGGGAGCTCATCGAGGGATTGATGATGTGTCACTGAATCCTCTAGTGGATCTGTGGGCCCGCAGCCCACTTGGGGGCCGGCTACTGGCAATCCATCATCAGGGGTCACAACACGTTTAGCCCTGCCTCACAAGCGCTCATTGTCATTCAAGTGCCATGGTCAAGCAGAGGGAGGAGGAGGAGAGCAGTGTTAAGTTATGTTAGTTTGCTGGCTGAGAGCTGCGTGATTTAATCTTTGAAGCCTCTGATGGGGCTGCGACCTTAGCTTGTCAGAAGAATGCTTTCTACCTTAACCACTTCATTCCGTTTCTCACCCACGCAGCTTGACCGGAGTCAATAAAATATTCATGTCCAAAGATAGTTCCAGAAACAGATTTCAGCAACCACAGTTCTTTTGTTTGACCTAGATTTGTCTTCCATTGTAAGTGAATGAACACTTATTTACATTTGATTTTTGTTTTGTTTTGTTGTTTTCTTTTCTTTTTTTTTTTTTTACATCCAAAGGATCAAAATGATATTTAACTAGAATTCGTTTTTCACTCTCTACCATGACAGCCGGTTACTCTGCAAATATTGGTCCTCCTGTTCTGCTTCAAAGGTGACTGTAATCTCATCTTTGTCCTTGTCATAGTGGACTAAAGTAGCTGTCTCCTGAATGACAGCACAGTAGCTCTGCAGCAGCAGAACCTCCACTGGGTCCAGGCTGCCACCTTTCAGTCGGGCTGCTGTCTGTCCTTCCTCTCACATCTGGATCCAATAGGAGCGGCTTCCTTCTCTGAAGGAGGGACACATATAAATAGCCAGGCAGCCGTAACCACACTATGCAGCACAGCCTGGATGTTGGTTCATTCGTTTGCTGCTGTCCCTCTTTTGCACTGCCAGCTCAGATATGGTGTATGATGTTGCCACCCCCCTGCACGTAGCCCACCCCCGCGTCCCTCCACTCCACCTCTGATCCTCCGATCCCTGGGCTTGTGGTGTGACTGACGCATGGACACTGAATGCACGTCCACACAGCTCTGTGCCCATCTGTGGAAAGTTTGAGTGGAGTGGGGCCAGGATTAAAACACAGGCAGGCAGAGGGTGGGTGGTTGGTGGGCTGAAGGTGGCCTGCGTGGGCTGGAGCCTGTGGGCTGAGGAGGGGAAATGCAGTATCCTGGTTATGGCTGAACAAGTAAATGTGCTGCCTCTATGAGATGCAAAGCGCAGTAGCAGTTCCAGTACTAGTACAGACATTATGTAACCAGACCATACCTTTTCTTTCACAGATGTATAGTTAAGTCCCGAGTTCTCATTCAGCTGTATGATGCAGAAGCAAGAGACGTGTCATTTGTGAGGAGCTGTATGAAGCAAAGAGTCATCTACGTGGTTGACTTTTTCTCTCTTATCCCAAGACTGACCCTTGTCACTGTGTCTGCCATGTGTGTGTGTGCGTGCATGCCATTGACTAAACACATGCCCCTTTTGTGTGGCACATGTGCATGTCCTACCACAGAAGCCCAGGCCCAGCCCCACCCTCCCAAATTAAAACTCATTCCAGCAAGAGGTGGGTCTGTTCGGCTTCGCCGCGGCCCCTCGGTCCTTCCTTCCTCCCTTGCCCCCTCGTCTGCTTGAGGCTGCAGCAGCAGGAGAGGAGAGGGGAGGAGGAGAGGGATGGATGGAGGGGGGGTTAGCCAAGGCTCTTGCTTGAGTGAGTTTTAATTTGTGTGCTTACAGCAGAAGACGCTGCAGAGTGGCGTAGTGGAGGGAAACAGATGCATTAGCGCTCATGCACTCATTCACCTCAGACTAGATAGACACACCTCCTCTGCACATACAAATACACACACAGTGACACTTATTATTGCACCCTGTGGTGTTGTCTGAATGGTTCAGGCACTGTAGTCTTTGTTTTCTCTCCTGAACCAAAGCCTGGTGTGCAGTCACCGTCTGATTGATCGGTTTATAAAACTCTGTGGCAGGCTGGAATGAGCTGCTCAGGGACACAATCTATTTGCTCTGCCTCATTTTGTCGCTCCTCTAACATAGATCGTCCATCCTGCACAAATGCCACCTTGCAAAATGTTTGGGTATGAAAAGACAAAGTAAAAAAAATCTCCTATTTCTGGACTACAAAGAGCGGGGATAAAAAGCAAACGTTCTAGCAATGAATCTCATGTTGCTTTGAACGCACGCCTCGATAGTCTGCATGTGTGTGCGTGTGATGTGGTAAAACTGCAGAAACATGGAGGATGTGTTCCAGGGATGGAACTTGAGAATGTCCCCGTTCCCCTCTCGCTGGCCTCTGAGGAGGAGCCACCAGCGCCTGCTCCTGCCCCCGCTCTGCTCTGCGCCTGCCTTCCCTTGCCAGACACATAGCTTCAGTTTCCCTCCCAGGCCATGAGGGTATCAGGTTTGTTTTGGAGGGGAGGGGAGAGAAGGTGGGGGGGGTCAGGGATGAAGAAGGCTGGCATATGTGAGGAGGACAATTAGGTGGTCAAATCCAAGCGCTGGTGCGGGATGGAAACGGTTAGATGGCCAGAGAAGGGGGCATGAGGAGATGGTCGGGAGGGGAAAAATAGAACAAACAAGTCCCTCCTGGCCCGTTGCTGCCCCTGACCCCTCATCCTTAAATTCCGTGCCAGCAGCTGGAGTTGTGAAGCGGCCATTTTATGAATGAGAGTGGGAAGGAGAGAGCAAGAGACGGAGAGGAATAAGGAAGGAGAGGGAGCGAGAGGGGAGGCGGGTCAGGTTGTGTGTTGTGTATGTGTGTGGGTGGGTGAGACGCGGCTCAGAGGCGCTTGTGGTGGAGTTGGTTATGTGTGTGTGTGTGTGTGTGTGTGTGTGTGTGTGTGTGTGTGTGTGTGTGTGTGTGTGTGACTGTTCAGGCTGAGGAGGAGCCTGGGGTAGGCCCACACACATACACTCTTGCCTCTTCACAGGCTTTGTGTGTTTGTGTTTTGTTCATGCCTCTGCTGAGGCACTGTGCAGTCTGGAACAAAGGCCCAATTTGGGCTGTGCTTCCGCCTGAGGCTGCTCGCTTAGCAGCCACAGCGGATCAGTGCTCAGAATGAGGAGGAACAGGCACACCTCAACACTTTCACCAAGTCTTCATCGGCCTCCGTGAAGAGGGACTTCCTGCTTCTGATTGCATTTGCTTATCTGCAAGGTGTGAATTGTTCGTCAACATAATTCTTATGCGCTCCTGTTGTTGCAGTCGCACCATGAAATCCACACTGCTGTGATTTTAACGTGCAGTCCCAGGGGCTCAGCAGACAAGTGCACGGTGGTTTATTTGCACTATTGCTTCACTTAAGTCTTCTTGTAGTATAGAAGCAACATTTTTTCTCATCCCAGCTGGAATATCCAGGTTGTTTCCTTTCCTTGCAGGACAACATTTATTCACATATATTTATTTCTTTCTATTGGCAGCAGAGACTGTATCAGGTTTAACTGTGTAACGAAGCAGCCTTGAGTGGATATATTTCCCTCCAGTTTCTCACTCTCTGTTTCAGGATGCAGCAGTCAATAGAAGTTAAATTAGTTTTCAAAAATGTTCAAGAAAACTGCATCTAAGCCAGCGCAGATACTGTCGCTGAGAATCTGCCACGTTCTTCCCTTTGTCGTCTTTGGGGTCACAGAGAGTGTTCTTCTTTTCTGCGGCAGTATATTACACGGAAGCTCATGACATGAGGCGTTGCGCTGCCAAGATGTATTGATCCCTCGTTCCCATCGCTAGCCAACTTGCGTCTACCCTTAAACCGCCGACACAATGCTGGCACGGCCGTCCTCGGGTCTCTGTGGGGAGTTGGGGGCGTGCAGCTCCGTTTGATGCACGACGGGACCGGGGGGGGGGGGGGGGTCTTGTGTCAAGGGAGAGGGGTTGAACGTTCAGGCCTGCTCAGCCCTTTCATTTCTATTTCCCCTAGCGCAATAGTGCTATCCAAATAACTTATGGCTGTTGGTGAATAAGCCGACAGGACCTTTGTGAAGGCAGTGAGGCGGACAGGAATCGCCACAGGGAGACCGGTTGTGTGAGGGGATGGAAGTTTGGTTTAGCTTGTCCCTGTGTTGCTGATAATTTTGTCAATTTTTTGCTGTCTATTCAAAGCACGTCTGCTTATTTCTGCTTTGTAAAGTACAAATTCTAAATATTTAACAGATCAAGAAAACAAGACTGAAACTGGCCTCTTTTGTATTATCAATTAATAATCGATAGCTAATATTTCTAAGAGCCAGCCTACGTGAGCGAGGTCAGGGATAGTGCATGGTCATGGTGATCCCAGCCCCCCTGCTCTCATCTATACAGTCGAAGGTAGCAGGTGCCATTAGCCAGTCAGTCACTCAGTCAGCCGGTGCTGGTCGTGTAGCGCTGTAGGTAATGAGAGCTGACACAGAGTGACAGTGCAGACAGGAGGACATGCTGTCACTGCGGCTCAGGGACACGAGGACGTCCTCTGGTGTTGTTTACTCCTCACTGTGTACATTAATTCTGCTGATCCTGCCTGCAACGCTGGCTGCCTTATCCCCCCTCCACCGAGGCTACAGAAAAGGAGCAGCTCGGCTTGGAGACGACTCAAAAATCTGTTTATGCGTCGAACGTGTTCTGCGTCCAAGACACACTGGGAACACGGCGTAAGAGCTGGGTGAGCTCACTTGCTCGCAGGGCAACTCGGTGAACTTGTGTTTTTCCCCCCTCGAGGACAGACGATGCAGTAATAACATGCTTCAGGTGTGCCTGGCGTTGCCTACATGTAGCAGGAATGTGCTCCTGCAGGCAGAATGGGGCTGGGAAGAAATGGTAGAATGTTCCTTTGATCAGGAGGGCTGTCTGGCTCTGCCGCTGCCTGTACAATTTGTCAAATAATTGTTCATGTAGACCAGACAACAAAGTTAATCATCAACAATTTTGATAAGTCATTTATGAAGAAACATGTCAAACATTGTCAAACATTCACCAGTTGTAGCTTCTCAAATGTGAGGAGTTGCTGCTTTGATATTTTTTGAAATATGTTTGGGTTTTGTGAAGGGAACTAAGAATTTTAATGAGACAGCATTCAGTGACTATTAATTTATTATTGGAAACTGTATTCCTCATATACGGTGAATTGTACATTTCAGCTTGCCTGTGGAGAGATTTTTTATTTTCAGCTGAACTTTTGTGCGCCGACTAATAGACTACGTCTAAGTGTACAAAGTGAACATCGTCTCTATTTTCTCTATAATTAGTGCAAATTATAGAGTGCTCTCTGCAAAACATATTGAAAATTATTGTGAAATCATGGACCCATAAAATAAAGTGTTGCCAAAGAATTAGCAGATTACTCAGTAATGATAATCATTAGTTGTATTCCTACTCGGATGTATTGTGCTCACTTGCTCGCCCTCTGCCTCCTTCCTTCAGGTACCAAATAGAAAGCGTGCTGCTATATGAATGCTGCCGCCTCCTTGGCAGCCTCTTCATAATCCCGTACTGTCTGAGAGCTCAGCAGAGTACAGTGAGGCCCCGCAGCAGTGAGCTAGTTAGGATAGCAGATAGCTGTTGTGGTGCAGCAGACTGTATAGGATACACACACACAACTCCTCTGAGAGGGGTCAGGGCAGAGTAATAGTAGCTCTAATCAAACCACCACAAGACAAAGCCGTACTTAGAAATTTGGCCATGGAAAAAGGCCTGGAGCCAGAGCCAGCACTTTGATGGCTTTCTTTTAAGTGGTAGCTAAAGGATATGGTCTCCTGTTTCCTGTGTTTGCTCCGTCTCGCTGTGTGTGTGTGATTGATGGCTCATTGATTGAGCAGCATGCTCCCATTCCCTCTCTCAGCCAGCTATCTATTCCCCTGGCTGTCTGTAGCCAGCCGGCCCAGCACCGGCTGTTCGAAAGTATGCGAGTGTGCGCACATTCGTGTTTGTCTAAGTGCATTCTGTAGGAAATCAGTGATCGAGCAGGTGTGGATCCTCCTCTCACTCTGGCCATTTGTCACAGTCTCGTTGTTCAAACGTAAGGACTAGATAATGTGTAACTCAGAGCACATTCAGGCTCAGGCAATATTAACATGAGTTCATGACACTTAGTTAAGATAATACTGTATTAAGAATTCAGATGTTACAAAGGGGTCTTTGTGTCATCATCTGCTTGGCTTTTGGTGCAGTTAAAAACTGGAATCACAAGTATCCTCTGTCACCAGGCGTAGTAATTTTTTTTCTGAACCAGTTCCAGAGCTGCAGCAGTGCTACCGTGGAACAGTAAATATAGCCTGAGGCCCTCCATTTGTTACAGTTTATGATGTGCAATTTGGCGGCTTTCAGACCAGTAATAGTTAACAAGACATTTATGAAATAACTGCAACAAATGGCTGCATCTGGGGACAGCAGGGATACGGGGCTGGTTCTCAAGTAAATATAGAACCGGCTCCTCCTGCGATTGCAGCGTGTGCAGTTGGTGCAGTGTCCTCTTTCCACAGGTTCCCACACGTATGACAGAGGAACAGAGTGATCTCTTAAGAATGGCATTAAACTGATGGAAAGTGATCTGTTTTGGGGAAACCCTCCGGCTGAATGAAACCGAGCTGGAGGAACGATAGTAAGTCTGAAATGTTATTATGAGCAAAGGATCCGACTTTGAGAACAGATGAAGATTGTTTTGCAGCACTCTGTGGAGCATATGCTGTATTTTAGATGTGTTTTTTTGTGTGTGAGAGTGTGTGTGCGTGCACTACTGGTTGAATAAACGCAGTAGAAGAAGAATCTTTGTGTTCAGAAAATCCTCCCTGTTTAAAGCTAAACTTTGCCCACATTGATTATTCATCAACCATTTATGAGATATCATAGATTTGGGGTCATAACAAGGCAAACAGACTGGTGTTTACGTTCCCAGAGGATGTGTGTAACATGTCTGCAGTGCAGCGTGCCTTCCTCGCAAGGCTCAGGCCCCCTGTTGGTGCTCAAATACTGTTGCAGCCCGGTCCGTTGAGTTGTGTGAGGTCTGTAACGACAGGAAGACAAAGGCATATTTTTCTGAGCAGGGGGCACCGAGGTGGGTGGTAGTGTTGTGTGCCCCCCCCCCCCATCTATGTCCCAAGTGAAGGAGAAAGTTGTCTGTGGCCTCGAGAGAAGAGAAAGAGAGGGGGGGGGGGATGTGGCCCACTGTTTTCAAACTGTGTCTTTATGTCTCCCCTGACTGTGAGTGTGCCACAGCATTTCACAATGGAGGCCATTGTTTGTTTGGGGGAGAAAGCGTGGGTATTTTGTTTCAATCATTTCTCGAAGTCTTATGTTTGACACGGTGGGGGCTTAGCACTTCCTGTGGTTGGAGGCAGACTTGTTCTCTGTGCCCATTTCCCTCCCTCTCTACTGGCATCTGTCCTCTCTGCCCTCTGTGTCGTCCTTTGAATGCTCTAATTTACTGTATGTTCACACCTGTGGAGTCTCTCAATGATGAGGCTGCTACTTTTTGGATTATCTTCATAGTAGGGCAAGCTAGATGGGAGGGAGTTTAGAGCTATTTTGCTCTGTCATGCTGGCCTGGGGTGATGGTCTGGTCTTTGTGGAGCCCACGCAGAGCTGATCTGCTCCTTCTCCATCTGCCCCATCTGTACTCCCGACTGCAGCCCCCTTGATTCCTCCCTCGATGCGATGAGACATTTCACCTCTCCTGCGCACGCCGACTCCTCTGTAATCCGACTAAGAGCTAATCTCTCATAGAGGGATGTGATGATCCTGGGCCGAACACTGCAACTGATCGTGGCAGAGCAGAGGAGGGTCAGCTGACTGGCGGACTGACATACACATACAGTTTTGTCACCTTCTCTCCATCCTTCACCTCCAACCTCATCAGACATGGCACACCTGTCTGGCTCAGGGATCGATCCCTGTGACTGAGGCCTCCCCCAAACAGCCGCATCCCTCTGCTACATATCTGTTTAAATGCACTGGATAAATAGAGGGTCTGATTTCTCTTGTTCTTCCAGCACATATTTTCTATATTAAGCACTTATTTCTCAATGCCCTTCCTAGGGTCTCTTTCTCTCTGTGTGCTTTTCTCCCTTTCCCCGTGAGCATCCTTTTGTTTCATTACTGGAGACATATCACAGTGCAACCCAGCTGGTAATTTAGTGAGCTGTCTGCTCAAATGTCAAAACTAGACTTTCACAATAACATATTATGAAGCACCAACCAAACCTCCTCACTTGGCTTGTGTTGATTAAGGATGGCTTGCTTGAGTTTTAGAGCCTGAAAAAGAAAATCATAGCATATGTGCAGCGTGTTTATATTTGTGTGTGTGTGTGTGTGTGTGTGTGTGTGTGTGTGTGAGCGCTCCTTCCTTCCCTCTCTCTTCCCTCCTCCTGAACAAGAGTGGTCATGTAAGTTGCTGAGGTCCCTAAAAGGGGCAAATGAAGCTGTGTGTGTGTGTGTGTGTGTGTGTGTGTGTGTGTGTGTGTGTGTGTGTGTGTGTGTGTGTGAGAGAGAGAGAGAGAGAGAGAGAGAAACGGTCTGGTTGAATGTAGAGAAAGAGAGGAGGAGGAATAACTGAACTCTCCGCCCACCGTGAAAAGAGGAGGTGAAATATGGGGATAGAACCATGATGTCACTGGCAGCCAATGGGAAGTGTGGGCTGGGGACTGTTTAAGGCCCGTCAGCTGTCCTGCTCCATCCACATCGTCTGCCCTCTTCTGCTGTTGGTACAGTGAGGCCAGGCACGGCTTTATCCATAGTCTGCCCCAACTCTTGCCTTTGGCCTCTAGCCTCTGACCCGTGACCCATGTGCCTGTCCTTGGCTCATATACTTACTCACGCCCGGTCTCCTTTGCTGTTGAGCCCAGCTCTCTGTGGTTGATACTGTTGCTGATTTCCCCTCGAAACCCTGTCTCTAAACTAAATATGGTGGAGATTAGATAGGAGACTGAAGTCCGTCACTCCCATGGTTTCCTCTCTGTATCATGACTGTACTGCTTGTGTTTGAGACCAGAAGTGAATTGGAGACTTGCGTCATGGTAAACTGTGATTAACATCAAAACTTAGGTTGAAGCTCAGGTGCTGCGTCTGTACCGAGCCTGTGAGTGAAACTTGCTGAAGGTGACATAACCCCCAATTTGAGACTTGTAAACAGTGACGTTTTTACACTCCGCTGCACAGACTTTGTGCAACTGCCATATTTGGTGCTGTTGTTACCCAATTACTAATGAGGACATGCTATAATGAGTTCACTGTTTACTGCACTGTGATGGCTTTTTAGTGTAATTGGTGCCTTTACATTTACATGGTAACCCACACCAGCTGTTTCTCACCTCCAAGCACTTGGAGTTACGGAGATTTGCAGTCAGGGTCACAAGAAGAAAAACACCAAAAGTAAAGACAAAAAAGTACAAAAATGTTTCCTGTATACACAAAGTCTACAGAACACAGTAACAATACAACAGAACAATCTCTAAAATGCTAAATTGCATGTGCAGATTAAGCAGGGTTATTGCATAGTGAACAAAGGAGTTTTTTCTCCTGTTGCAGGAACACGCATTTAAATGAAAGGATCAAGAGAAAAATCAGCTCATTGTTAAATGCTGCCAAACATTTCCCATGATTGGTCCTCTTTGGCCTTATCAGTGTGCAAACATGACACAAAGCCACCAGTAAGTGCCTTTATTCTTGTGTGCTGTTCAGCTGTCCATGAAGTACCTGCAAACTGCAAGTGTTTAAAGGACCAGCGTGTAGGATTTAGTGACATCTAGGGGTGAGGTTTCAGATCGCAACATGGTGGACTCTGTGGAAGAGGACCCACTCCCTCTGTCGATATAAAGAGTTCATTCTAAGGTAACCAAAACGCGATTCATGTTTCAGGTGATTTTACACTAATCAAACAACATATTTCTGCCAATAGATCCCCTTAAATCCTACACATTGGTCCTTTAACCCCCTGACTGGATAGGAAATTGGTAAAACAAGCAAGAGGTTTGTATATTTATATAGAAAAGGTAAACCCCTGACAGGCTTCTTTCATGTAAAATGAAGCTTTGTATACAACAGCTACTGGATCAATACAATACCGCTTTACTGTGATACCATCTGGGACTGTGGTATCTTATCAGACCAGTACACTTTAGGACTAAAGTCTCTCCAGTTGGAGAGAATAGTCTCAGTGTTGCTTCGTAACAGATGTTAACTCTGGGCACAACTGTCCCTGCTGAACCCGCAGCTTGTCCTTTTTAAAGAACGAGTGCAGCCTCACAAAAAGGATACTGTGTGTACCCTCAAGAAACTCACTGTGAAAATGAAATTAAGTGGAGGAACAAGGAAACCCTAAATCCAGATGTCATATTTGAAGTGGCTAATAGGACTGCACAGAACGTCAGGCTCCACTGAGGTGGCAGACACTGAGGCGTATATCCCAAAGAGAAGAGGGAGATGCACTGGAGAAATGGGCTGAGCAATGGCATTTCACCGCAGTCTGTCTGTGTGTGCCAGCAACCAGCCACTGTCATCTGAAAGACAAGGAAACTGCAGTCAGACATACAGACAGAGACTGCAATGTAAGCTACTGTGTACACACACACACACATAGAAAATGTAAACAAACTGAACCATAATTTCAGGATTTACTGTCCGCCGGCTATCTGCTCAGTAATTGACTAATGGCCCTCTCAGTGTTTGCGAAGCGCTCCATATTAACCTGGTGTGAAGGCCCGCAATCAATGCAAACTTATCCCCATTAGCTTTTTAGCTCAAGGCAAATGTTGGTGTGCTTAATCGGGATTAGGGCCTCCTTGAAGTCAATGTGAAATGAAGATGTGTCATTTTGAATCCAGACGTCGTGCCAGCAGGGAGAATGTATGCCGGACGACGTGCCAGGATGAAGTCTGGGCACCGTGTGCTGCGAAGCTGCAGATGGTCATCTACAGAAATAGGCCTTGGCACCAGAGCCACTACTATTCTGATGCTCTGATGATGATAGGCTTGTACCAAGTTTGGGTATGGAGTAAAAATGTTACACAAAGTACTGCACTTGGTCGCTTGCAACATTTCACAGGTACTATAATTCAAGAGTCAGATTTTTTATTTTTTTTTAAAGCCAAGGTGTTTGTTGAAGTGCTGTGCAATCAGTTTGAATGTGTTGCGAATCAACATTGGTCCATATGGCGGCAGGTTCTCTCTGGGTAGCTGCCTGTCTGGGGACAGGTGGGTACACAGCCAGGTGTTAGGCTGTGCCTGCAAACATCCAGCACCTGAGCCAAATGAAGCAGTAAGTTGTTCATTTTCTGTGTACACTTTGTTATGTTTCTCTCTGGTGTTGCGTGGTACAGCTTGTGTTTTTGATGGATACCATGCACAGTTTATACAAGTAACCAAGCATTAGTCTTGAATGGTTGTCTCCCTCACATTCACAAGAGGGATTAGAGTGCAGCGCGTAGGAGGCTGAAGGGGTGTGAGGGCTTGACATGCTCTCACTAACCCCAACCAGTCACCCAGCTAGCAAAACAACCAGCCAGCACAACTCGCCAGCCAGCCAGCCGGCACAGCACTGCCAGGAAACACAGTGTATTTGATGAAGCAGATCTGGGAAGTCAGGTATTTTTAGAAGCTACTTTTAGTGAGAGGAAACACCTCCAAATCTGTGAAGAAAGAAAAAAAAATGTTGCCTGAGTTCTCCCCGAAGTTGTTTTTCCCATACTAATGCCTACCTTAACATCTTACTTAGCTGTGCAGTCTGACACGTTCGGTGCCTGTGACTGACATGATGATTTCTGTGAATGCTGTTATTGAGCTTAACCAGAGGGCAGAAAACAACAGAAACATTAAACTGCAGTACTTTGATTTGCCCCTGCTGAATGAATTGACTGTCCCACTGATTGTTGTTCCTTCAAATGAGCAAATCAGCATCAGGAATGCAGTAGGTGATGTACTTACATGCCATCCATTGGGTAGTCACAGAAAAGCCATCTCTCTAATAATGCTTGATTTAGATGTGTTGTTCAAAGCTGAGTTGAAATGATTCTGTGCCTTACATGATAGTTTAATGAGCCCTTTTTTTTAAAAAACCCTCCAAATCTTGACAGCCACTGTGAACGAGTCCTATGAGTTAGTTGGAGAGTTGCCTACATTAATGAGGAAGATTGCCGCAGAGGCCCGTCTTTATGCTACAAATATGTGACTCCAGTTCATCCCTCTGTCAAGGGATGAACTGGGACTCTGGGACTTCGGTCTTACTAAATGTCCGGCCTACAGGGATTCAGAGGTTCAGCTTGGGCCCAGGCTAAGTTCTGGGGTTTGACCCCACTGGTCAGCTCCACACACTAACATCTGAATTCCCTGTGAAGTAGCTGTTTTTGAAAGGGAGTTTAGGGAGTTGATTTGCAGTCTGTTATGAACTTTCATGCCAAAATTCTTTATATATCTTCCTATTCTAATTAAGAGCTTTTGTTTTGTTATTGATTCGTCTGCAGATTGTCTTGATTAATCGAACAACTGATTTTAGAAAATTGTGGAAGATCCCCGATTTAAATTGCATGTTCTATGTGTGATATGTGATAAAGAAAAGCATCAGATCCTCAAATATGAGACGCTGGAATGAGCAAATATTTGACAGTTATGCTTGAAAAATGGCACAATATTAGAGTAGCTGCCAATTAATTTTCTGTCAGTCATCTAATCAAACAATCAGCCAATGCTTTCAGCTATACATGAGTTACTAGGATGTCGACAGGATACAGTGTTTATATACCTCAGAGGTGTGCTTAATATTAATGTATCCCTGCCTATTATCATATGGTCTTATGGTGGCTAATACTTGATAATGACTTGCAATGATTTATGCTGATATCAGAGCATTTGTGTACTTTGTACTTGTCAACGTTTCAGTAAATGCCAGTTAACATGGATCTTCTTACTCACTTTTTCCACCGTTTTAATGCATCCTTAATCGCTTTCAGACCATCCTCTTCCTCTTCAGTGATAAAAGCCCAAAATGCTCTCACATGTGACGGTGCTGCATACCTGTGTCCTGTTAGTAAGTGCAATCAACAACAAAGCAACAACAACAGCAGCTGCAGAGTGAGCAGAGGCCTGGGGGTAGAAGGAACGGTGTGTGTGTGTGTGTGTGTGTGTGTGTGTGTGTGTGTGTGTGTGTGTGTGTGTGTGTGTGTGTGTGTGTGTGTGTGTGTGTGTGTGTGTGTGTGTGTGTGTGTGTGTTGTGACTGAATGCGAGTGAGGGGAAATGCCACGCATGCCTGAACACACAGACCAGCACATAGTTGTGTGAAAAACACATTGCTGGTCTTTAGTGGGCATGGGAGTGGAAGAGACCCAGAAACACTGGGACAGGGAGGAATGGGCTCACACACACCTTTGTGCGCAGGACTGAACAGAGATTTAGCCAAGCTTTCCTGAGCCAGCTGTCTGCATGAGAAAATCACATCATGACGCTGTGCAGTGTTCCCCCCCTGAAAAAAATCCCTCTGATCAGCAGAACGGGCGATCTTGCCGAACATGCGCGGCCAGACACACTCTGTCTGAAAAGGTGAAAAACACCACTTTAGATTAGATCAGTCCATCCCGGCACTTGAGACTCTATCGCTGTAGCAGTAAGACAGCACTGGAATCTCTGATGCGGTTTGTCTTTGGCTGTGAGTGGAGGAAGCATCCTCTCTCTGGCCGTCTGGGCTGATGTGGTTTAAACAAGTGTCTGGAGTGATCCACTGGGGGCTCCCAGGGAGGATCGGGTTGCCGGATGAGGATGTGGCCTGATGGAGCTAAGGGAGCTGGGGGGGTCGGCCTGCGATCTGGGCTGCAGCAGCAGCCCCTGATAGGCCTGCCGTCTGCTACTGTACTCCTGTTCGGCTACCTTAGTGTCTGCTACTGCTCTCAGCTCTGGTAACCTGAGCTCACCGGCTCTGACTCTGCACAGAGTGGGAGGCTTCACATCCCCACAGTGCAGTGGATTACTGTAGTTTGCGGTAGAGTGAATGCTGTGGTAAATGGAGGTGATGTAGAGATAAATTTAATCATGTCCTAATGGAGCTATGGCCCCATTTATATTGTGGAGCAAGGGCAGGCGGTGTGATAGACAATTAACATACAGCTCCTACAGCAGCCGCCTTCAAAATCGTCCAGTCATCATGCACACATCATGTCCCATCATGCAAGATTCAATAAAAGCAGCATTTTATCCTGGCTGTATTTCTACTCTTGTGTTAAACTAAGCTGTTTTTAAATTCTCAGTCAGTTGAAATATTTCTTGCTGCAGAAAAACCTTAACGTGACTTTCATCCTGGTGTCCTTACAGCTCAGTCATGTCTTGTTTTTTAGCTGATGTTCAGTCAAGGGTCAGCGCTATTTACAGGAATAATGCCACTAAGGCTTGTTGTTGAGTGAGCTACGTCCGTTCAGGTTTTCCCCCGAACTTATGGTTTCTCCAAATCTGTGGAAAAGCCATGCTTAATCACTATGGTTACGACTCCCCCTCCCAACGCCTGCTCAAGAGAGGACTTGTTTACCATCTCTGCTCCAGACTCAATAACATGTCAATCATCAGGATTAGAACCGCCCCTGCCCACCTGCTATTGGTCCAGCAGATAGCTCCCAGTTTAACCCCCACCCTCCTCTTTCCCGACACCCTCCTCCCTGCCGTCCCTCCCCTCGAGCCCCACTGTGAATAATGAATGATTTCCCAACTGTCTGTCACGCTTCCTACTTATCTTCAGTGACACAGGGAAAACATACTGCGCTTTGATATGTTCCGAAGAATGAAATATTTCATCTTTCATTAGTCATTTTTGTGTTTCACCACGGCTGACACCTATGATTGGTTAGGGAAAATCACATCAGCTTACCGAACTTTTCGTTTTCGCACCATACGTCAGAGGTGGCAGTGGCCTGCTGGCAGTAAACGTGTCACCGGCCTCCCAATGTAAACAGTGTAGTAGTCTACTTACGCAGCGTGCTCTCTGGCGAACGCGACATGACTCGCATTTAGATGAGGAGCATTGGTGCACTGCAATCCTCTTCCTCTCAGGCACCGGCGATTTTATTCAATAAAGTAATGCCATTTGTCTGAGAATCCGACTTTGAACCCTCTCACCCTTCCTCATACCAATCGCTTGTGCACGCGCACACACACACACACACACACACACACACACACACACACACACACACGCACACACACACACATACAGACCCTTCTCCAGGCAGACAGTGTTGAAATCTAGCCATCTTATCAGATCGAAGCTGCTTTTTTTGTCAATACAGGCTGTGTGGAAACGGAGGGGTAAGGCATGGCTGAAGGGTTCTGGGTCACATGACCTTACCCCTTCTTGCCCGCTGCACTCTAAGAAGGCAACGCCAGCCTGATGGAGGAATATATTTTATGCTTTCCGTCTCTTGTGCTCTGCTGCAGGCTCATATCTTTTTTTTTTTTTTTTTTGCTCTGAAAGTGACTCTTGCGTGTTATTTTATTTATTTTTTAATTATATCTTCCTCTTTTCTTATCTCACATTAAACCTCATGTTGTAGCTGAGATAGCCTCCTCTCCTCAGGTTTCTGTAGCCATTCCCGAAGTTGTTATTGTGTTGTTGCAGCGGAACAAGGGATTAACATTCTCCCCCTTGAATCCTCTGCGGCCTGAAACATTCTGCAGATTCTTCACATAGTCCAGCGACTGGAGGATACCTTTAGAACAAAAAACAAACGGTACACAGCACTTGTCTGTCTCTCAGGCTTATTAGTGATGCGTCTTCCTTCCCCATGCGGCTCTATTTAACGGCAGTTGACGGGATGCACCAGCTGCTGAGAAGGAGTCACCTCAGTGCTGACTGTTGTCTCGTTTTCTATTGATGAAATGGTACCGGCCGCTCTACGTGTCGCAGTGCTCTGGTGAACAGCAGGGGCAGGCTGGTGGTTGGCTATGGTGTCTGACCTGACTGTGTTTGCTCAGGGAAAGAGCAGGAGGGAGGGGGGTTGTGTAACTACTGTATGAGAGGAGCAACATCATAAGCCTCCCTGCCCCCACTCTCGGCAGTTTGACTTATTTGACTCTGCAGCCTCAGATCATTGTCAAAGTTTTTCTTTCTGCACTTTGTTCTCTGCAGTTTTATCTTTCAACAATTCCTTGATTTAACACCCTATGTGCTGAAATAGGGTCAAATCACAGCCTACTGATGCTTCTGCTTTATTCCTGCTCGTATTAAACATCCACTCAGGGGACTACAAAGATGATGATGACGTACTTTAAGAGGAGCCCCTTGTTAGGTAGTCCCTTTCCTTTGAAGTAGTGGAAACCCACAATGCCCTGCATAGCTATGTGTAGAGAGCAGCAGCGTGGAAATAGGGCCGCATTAGGAGCATCTATAAATAGAGGATTGTATCCTTGATACCACGGGTTGTTTGGTCACACAGTGAAACCGGGTCGACTTATATGGATTTAAGGGAGCAGCTCCCTCTCCCTCCACTTTCTTCTGGCGGAAGGTATGCATGTTTGGAATTTCTCCTCATTGAGGAATCTGTTAAAATGATGCGGAAGGAAGGGACCTCCTCCAATAAGGCTCATTAGAGTTTGCCTTGGCTGCCCCCTTTTGGTAGTATTCCAAGAAAATTAAGCCTCGCTGATGTTTCTCCCCTTTTTTTTTCTCACTCTGCAAATGTGCAACACTGATCGGCCTGCTCTAACCACGCTAATGTCAGCATCATATTTCCAATCAAATCACAGCTGCCATCTGAGAACCTGTGTGTGTTGGCATTTGATGCTGTAGTTTTAAAAAAGACCTTTGCCATTTTCTTTGGACCAGATCCAGACTAGTTAGATACACTATTCATGAGGAAGCACAGAGCCAGTCAACTCCTGGTGTGCAGATCATAGTGTGAAGTTATACATAGCACAGCAAAGGCCATATAACTAAATACTCTTCTTACTCATGACATCATGAAGGTACCTTAACACGCAGCAACCACTGTGTAATTTCAAGGTCTGTGCTATTGGAAAACCGTTATTGGAAATTCCTGAGGTTCTAAAGATATTTTATCAGGTCTACTGAATGAGTTTTTTTTTTTTTTTTTTTTTTTTTGAGGACATAGCCAGAGGATTTCTGTTTTGTTTCTTTTTCTTTTGTCATAGAATCCTGAAGGAATTTTCCAAACAGACCACTTCACCTCTTCTGCACTATTAGATTTGACTGAATGTGAGAAAGAATGGCAAGTATTTGAGACGCTGTCAGGAGTGGGAAGAGTTCATTCCCCTTCCCTTGTGAAGCGAAACTGGAGTTGGCACTGTGGGGGAGTGTGTGTTCGCTCTGCAGCGTTGCCGTAGTGCACCGTCACGTTCTTAACCTACACAGATGTTTTGTAAAGCAACATGAAATATTCATCAAGAGATTTGCTCAGCAGCCAGCTTCATTCTTGTGACTGATTCACAAAGCGAACCGGCGATGCTCCGACACCCGCGTTTAATTTAAAAGCAAATAAACAAGCAGAGCTCCTTTTCCTCTTTCTCTCTGGCACACGCAAATATTCACATACCAACATGCATGTGCACGCACATGCCTCCTCGTTCTTCATCACGTTTGCTGCTGTAGAAGTGCTTGTTATGAGGATGGCTGAAATAATGACGCTGGTGACAATGAAGTCAAATTTGCAGTCTTGAAAAATGATAATAGCCCACATGAAAGAGAGTGGTGAAATGTGTGTTTTAGTGTACTTTTGTCTGAGTGTGTATGATTGTGTGTGTTTGCACATTTCCTTCCAGCTCTGGCTTTGCACCAGGAGGCGGTTGCTAAGGAACCAGGAGTGCTGTGCCTCTTATTTCAGTTCAGTTCAGTGTAGTTCAGTTCAGCTTTATTGCCCCTGTGGGGAAATTTGCTTTGCAGCAATAACAAAGAGCATAACAATAAATAGTAAACACTTAAGGCCTGAATACACAAACAAGTGCCTGTGTGTGTGTGTGGAAGGGGGGGGGGGGGTCTTGCTGCCTGCACAATTTCTTATTCAAATATGCAAAACAGCCTTTTTTTTTTCTTTGAATCAGAGTTACAGACAGATTTCTTATCTGTTACTCATTTGCCCGAAGAAACCTGAACCCTTGACTCAGTCTTTCCCACAGCAAGCCTTCATCTAGACAGAGACTTCTCAAACTGCCAACAATCATTAGCAAAAACACCTTGTCACCAGGCCTTTCACAATCATTCATACAAGCACAAACACGCACACACACACACACACACACACACACGCGCACACACCAGGTGCTTTTTCTATGGAGTGGACTCATTTGAAACTAGGACACTCCTGCCTGCAGTGTCTCAAGATTAGTTAACAGTGGGAATCATCTGCTTTCTTCACTCTACATCTGCTTTTTCAGAAGTGCCTCTCTATAAATAGGCTACAGTAAAAAGGCTTTTGAACATTAAAAACAGACACTTTCCATTTGCCATTTTCATCCGTGTCACTGTTAATTTAAGCGTGAGGCCGATGAGATTGTTAGAAGTAGCTGGTGATCTCATTTTCTGCTGTCTTATTACCTGAATGAGTACTTTGGTCTTCTCTGTGCCAAAGTTTGCATTTGGAAAGGCTTATTCTCGGGGGTTTGAGGCTGATACATTAATGGTCATTTTGTAAGCACTGTTAGATAAATCTGACAAACTGTCAGGATGCACAATTTGTCAAACGCACTATTTGTCCGTCCCAAGCTATGGGAAAATGCTGTGTGTTATTGATAACATATTGTTATGGGCTTTGGTTTCTCAGTGATGCTCAGTAAACAGAGGAGCTTCTATTATTCATGTTACTCAAGCTTAATTTGAAACACCCCACACAAGCGTTTTACTGTCGTTTTTTTTCCCCTCGCAGCCTGGAACGATGTACAGTAGTTCTTTCTTAGAAGCTGTAGTGATAGCGGGACTGAGAGCTTTGTTCAAGCTGCAATCGTCTTTTCTCCCATTGTAGAGGAACATTAACGAATGAGAAAATATGTGAGAATAGCTAAAGCTAATTCTACAGCCCTGCAATAAATCCCTTTATACTGCTCAGTTTTTGCTGAAACTACTTTAGAGAGGTGTTGATTCAACTTTATGGTCTTTTCGGAGGCTGCAGTTTGTGGTGCTACTGAGCGCACATACTCCTCTTTAACCTATTTGCTTTCTGGCCTGCTACCAAACAAGCTATTCTACATTTTGTGCATGCTGTTTAAATGACAATCTGTGCTGTATTCGCATTAGTTTTGTATCTTTTTGACCTTTGTCACCCTTGACTTTGTTGTAATAGCATCCCGCAGTGCAGACTGTTTACACCCTCCCAAAACTGACCTCTTCCCCATCTTTCTCTGTCTCCTCCAGTATGCCCAGATCACTGCAAGCTCGCCTGTACAGACAAGGGGGAGTGTTGCCACAGCCAGTGTCTTGGCAGCTGCACTGAACCCAACAATGACATGGCCTGCTCCGGCTGCCTCCACTACCACCACGAGGGTCGCTGTGTGCCAGACTGTCCCCCTGACACTTACAAGTTTGAGGGCTGGCGCTGCATCACCATGGACCTGTGCTCTCAAGTTCACCTGCCTGGTGACACTCACTTTGTTATCCACGGGGGAGAGTGCATGCCCGACTGCCCCTCTGGCTTCACACGCAACGAGACTAATCGGTAAGGACGTACCCTTCGCTTCTAGTTTAGGTCCTGATGATTTAGACGCCAGGTGACACTGAATGTGCAAAATATTTAAAGTGATCATTTTGCATCATGTCTAAGATTTGTTCTGTATTTGAACGGGATCGAGACCCAGAGCGAGCCAGAGCTCTTCCTATTTTTTCCTGGCTGATGTTTTTTTCTGAGAAAAGCAGAGTGGTTTCTCTTCAGCATTCACGGACACTAAAGGCACTTGTGTTCTCTGCGTACGACTGCATAAAGAATTTATTTGCATAAAGTATCCTTGAGCTGAACTTCACCTGACCTGGCCCGTCACAATTCCTCTTCTTAAAGTAGGTCTCAAAGCTGGAAGTGCTGGAGGTTTAGAGTATGTTGGACTATTAATGATTCAAGAGACTCACCTGACATTTCCTTTGTTCGACATTAACCCAGAATAAGAAAACTTCTTTGTGTGTGACTTTCCTCCCTGCTTTGCCTCGTCAATCCCCAAACTTTCCATGCAGACTCTGCTGCCGTTCAGTTTTTGGCCATACCACTGCTGTTTTGTCTCTGAGGTCAATACAGTGAGTCACTCTCTCACGAGTTCAGATCAGGGCCCATAAAAGATTAAACTCTCCGTGTGAGAGATGACCTTGTATCACATGCACTGAATTTATTTGCCTGAATCCATTGGAATGCTTGGGAGTTAAGGAGTGGACAAATGATTTTTGGGTGAGGAAGGAAAGTTCATGAAAGTGTTTTTCTCGCTCTTGTGACAGTTTTTATTCATGCCTCTTTCTTCTCATTCACTCCCTCCCTCTGCCTCTGCTGTGCACAGCATGTTGTGCAGTGCCTGCAATGGCCCGTGCGATAAGCCCTGCACGTCCCCAATCATTGACTCTGTGGACGCTGCTCAGTCCCTGAAGGACTGCACCGTCATCGAAGGCAATCTGGACATCAACATCCGCCGCGGAAGTGAGTGCTATTAACATCACATAAACTGTCATTTTTGCAGTGCAGCTTAGCTTAGTAGACCATGCTACTGCATACCACACTTCAGAGCTATAGTACACCGCAACCTCAGCGCCGACCACACAGATTATTCACGCTAGTAGCTCTATGGGTAACACTATTGAAGTACACATATTCACCATTAAATAGCAGCTTATTAACATGCATATTAGTAGCATATTGAGAGTCATTATAAAGCATTTGTTCATGCCTTATTCTGCATGACCGTATCCGACAATTACTTGGCCAGTAACCCTGGAATTGCTGCTTATTGATAGTAAGTAAGGATAATAAGTAAGATTAAGACTTAGTAAGTGCCTTATAATATGCTATGTTGCACTTGACTGCCCTGCAAATATTATGATTACTGAGACAGATAAAGAGCCTGGTGGTCTAAGCTGCTGGGATGCACAGTGAGGACCACCAAAACAACATTACATCTGCTTCCTGCACTCTAACCCAATTATCACATTATGCTATAATGCAGTTTATTTGCTCAGTTGACAGGGTGGCTCACAAGCTAATCTCCCCATATGATAAAGCTTATACAATGCAGTGCTCATTGGGATATTTGTGTTAAGAGCCGGTCTGGGTGTCATAGTAGCAGTCGAGGTCCCTGTGGATTTTTTTAACGTGGCGTTTATACACTGTGTTTATGTTTATCCCCTGTCCCCAGATAACATCGCGTCTGAGCTGGAGAGCTTCATGGGATTGATCCAGAGAGTGACGGGCTATGTGAAGATTCGACACTCCCACGCACTTGGCTCGCTGTCCTTCCTCAAGAGTCTGCGTTACATCAATGGGCAGGAACTCATCGACAAGTATGGCTTGTCTGTGCTGTTTGTCTGCACATTGTGCCTGTGAATGTGTGCATGCTTGTGTGCGGTGACTGAGTGAATTAGAGGACATGAGCTAACCACAGCCCTGCAGGGAGTTGCCACCAATGTGTCATTGAAGTTGCATTGATGTCAGAGTGACTTCTTGGTGAGTGGGTGTCTGCCCTGGATGGTGGAGGTGTACATTCATGTAAATTGACAAATCTAAAAATAACAGCGTCTCGGGACACTGTTTTCAGATATTGCAGTATCATTTTAAAAATGATGCCGACAGGCGAGATAAGGGAGTGTGGCTACAAGGCTGAATGGAAAGTCTCAGGTCCGTCAGCATCGCCTTTACTGTGGTATCAGCAGCAGTCTCAGATATGAGGGAAAGTTTTTTTGGTAATGGCCAACGGGGTCATGGGAAATCCTGTCGCCCTTCTTGTTGTCATTTCTCCCAGGGTAAAGTTTCACCCGGAGGAATGCTGTTGAGGATGGCAGACATTCCCTTCGCTCTGGAGGTGTTCTGCTGCAGTTACTTGGGCTGCTGGAGCTCAGCGCTGTTTCTGTTTCACATACAAACTCAGGCTCATTGTCAGAGAGACACACAAACCTGAGCGCCAGCTATGTCCCCCTCTGTTAGCGCTTTACGCTGCCACCAGGTGGCAAAACGTTTTAACCACATTTCTGACACCTTCAGATTCTATGACACATGTACAATAAAAATGAAAGAAACTTGTTGCTCCTCTCTGTGAGGTGGTTCTAACCTCCTCTTCATCTCCTTCCATTGTCAGCATGTATTCGTTCTCCGCCATCAACAACCAGCATCTACAGTACCTGTGGGACTGGAATCAGCACAACCTGACTATCCTGAACGGACGACTCTTCTTTCGTCTGAACCCTAAACTCTGCATGTCTGAAATCCACAAGATGTGGGATAAGACGGGCATAACTGTGAAGCCAGAGGAGGGTGACTTCCGTAACAACGGCGAAAGAGCCAGCTGTGAGTATTTTCTCATGAACTTTGGCAGGTTGATCTACATTTTTGTTACAAGTGATCTTAAAAGAAGAAACATCTTTGAGTTATTTCAGTCATTCGGCTTGTGAGGACATGAACAAAGCCGCAATGTGTCGTTTAATGTTTGTATGTGTGTCTCATTGAGAGTCCTGCTCCGTCACAACAGGTGAAAGTCATATCTTGAAGATCAAGTCGAACATCACATCAAGCCACACGATCAGGATGACATGGGAGCGCTACCAGCCGCCGGGCTACAGGGACCTTATCAGCTTCATAGTCTACTACAAGGAGTCGTGAGTGCTCATTAACTAACTCTCTTTTTCCCCCTCTCTAACACACAGTCATGAGGCAGAGTGGGTAGAAGTGATTTTTTTTGTACAAAAAACACTTCTCTTTTGAGCCTGTTTCTTTAAAGTCAGAACTTCTCAAAATCAGAGCTATTTTATGGAAAAACAAAATCTTAGATCATCATATCTGTCTGGTTTTGCATATTTTATCCCAATACAAACCGTGAGCAATTCACGTTGCTGCCAACCATTTTCCAGCTTTGAGCTTTTGGATTCATTTCCTGCCTTTGAGGCATTCTGATTTCAGATGACCAATAGAAGAATTCCTCTAATGGAAAACAACCAAATTCACAACATCATGTTCACAGCATCCATGTCTGCTTATTGTTTAAGATCTGGGTTTGATTACCTGTCACATTTTCTTGTTGAACTGGTTCAAAGCAAAGAAAACGGCTGCCTTGAAGGTAAATAATCACTCAAAAATTGTAAAATACACAAGATTACTAAATAATGAGCTAAAATATGTGAAACCTTTGGCAAAGTCTTTTAGGATTAATCACATCTTCAAACATGACCTGGTGTTTTACTTTCATACGAGCAGTCAAGTTTGATATAAGTAGATGTCATTTTTTGTAAACGTGCTGTCATGTCTTCACCAGCCCTTTCCAGAACATCACAGAGTTTGACGGCCAGGACGGCTGTGGCTCAAACAGCTGGCACATGGTGGATGTAGATCTCCCTCTGGATGAAAACTCTGACCCAAAGGTCAGCCTTCAGCACCTCAAGCCCTGGACCCAGTATGCTATTTTTGTGAAGGCCATTACCCTGCAGGTGGAGGACAAACACATCACTGGGGCAAAGAGTGATATAATCTACATTCGCACACGCCCATCGCGTAAGTCTGACCGACCATCCGTCTCTTGGGACCATTCCTGTAGACGATTATTTCTAGAGCTGTTTGTAAATGCAATGCTAATGCCATCTATGACTTTGGCTTCATTGCAGTGCCATCAATGCCCAAAGAGGCCCGTGCGTATGCCAACTCCTCAACCAAGCTTGTGGTGAAGTGGTCCCCACCAGCCTTTCCCAACGGCAATCTGACCTACTACCTGGTCCGCTGGCAGCAGCAGCCTGAGGACAGAGAGCTCTACCAACATAACTACTGCTCCAAAGGTCTGCATCACTCATTCTACAAAACAATACCATCTTTTTATTGTCTGATGTTTACGTAGAGACACTAGATTGGTCGCCTGACTCTCGGCAAGAAAGTGAATAAGTGTGCTTCCTGAAATGTCAAGCTGTTATTCAAAAACAACTCTTTGCAGGAAATGTGGCCAAGCATATTATAAGCGGCTGCTCTGGTGATGCAGAATGCCGCCTGTCCCTAAACAATCTTGGTTTCTCCTAAAACAGAGCTGAAGATCCCGATCCGTATCCCAGCCACAGGGCTCACAGACATGGAAGAGAACACCAAGCCCACCAAGTCTGACCTGGCGGGGGCAGACAAGGGCCCGTGCTGTGCTTGCCAGAAGACGCCCGAGGAGAAGGACCGTGAGAAGGATGACCGCGTCTTTTTTAAAGTTTTCGAGAACTTCCTTCACAATGCCATCTTTCTGCCAAGGTATAGTAAGCCACGGATGGAGTGGAGACATAGTATCATCCTCACAGTGATCCCTTTAAACCGTTAAACGCTCCTGCGCTGTGCCTCCTTTCATTCTGCTGAGAACTGAACTTGTTTGCCTTGATGGGTCAAAATGAGGCGGCGGCCCGGGTCTAACGGCTCCTCTGTGGAGCTGACGGGACCTGAGCCCGCGTATTGTAGATGGACTGGACGGGGGCTGAGCCGGCCCGCTGGGCTCGGCCCTTTTTGCCGGGCGGTGCAGATGAGGAGACATGCTGAGCTGGATCCAAAGCCTTCTTAGCGCGCTTGTGGCTTTCTGTTGCCGTGGCACAGGGGATGTTAGGACCTAGCAGGCAGCAATTTAGGCAACACAAACAAACCCAGGAGAGAGATGTGATTAAGGAGTCTGAAGGGCCCAGTTTGGCTGCACACTCATAGCTGCTTAGGCTTTTGTTCCCCACAATAGGGACTGACATCTGTGTTGTGTTATCATTTAACTTGCTCGTGGCTAAGGATGTTTCACTGTTTCAAAGACTCCCGCTTCGGTCTTCTCCCACACGCCTTTATTCTCATGTAGACAGTCACACACGATCTATGCATCTGCAAAACACTCCATCTCCAGCATCAATCACTGTGAAATATGGAGACCTTTGATATACTTGTTGCTACTCACTGCAAACACCCAGCAGGTATCTTATGGTTCTGTAGCTTTAAACGATGCCTCTGAGCCTCCAAACCAAAGTTCATTCATTCACACGGCGTCACGGTGCCTTTCTCGTTTCCTTTGCAATGCTGTTGTGGAATTGGATCGATATGTCTTTGGAGGAAGAATGCTAAAACATAGCTTTCTATTGTAATTGAACTCATATCTGCCCTGCCTCCTTTTCCTCCTCCTACTCCTCCTCTCTCTGGCTGTGTTGATTTGTTATACTATAGCTGTCTAGGAAACAGGCGGGTGGCAGGTCCCGGGCCTGCAGCGAAGGGCTCAGCCTGTGTATGCACAGACTCTCCACTGTAACAGAGCCAGCATTATTACAAACCACTCCAGGCAAAGGCCTCAAAAACCGGGGAGGTTTTTTCAAAAGTTCAGGGTTTAGACCCAGGGTGAGGGGAAAGAGGGCGGGTGAAAACAGAAACAGAAAGAAGAGGAAATGTTTTCCATTCTGTCCCCCTCCACTCGGCACTCCACTCTCCTCCTCCCCTTGCACGCTCTCTTTGTCCGGGATTCTTTTTCTTTTTTCTCTCTCTTTCTTTTTCTTTTTTTTTTTTTTTTTTTTTTCTGGAGCGAGACAGCTGCCAGGAAATGTACAGTGAATCCATCTGGAATTTAAATGAATGAGGGAAGAGCCCCATCAGCGCTAGAAGACAAACAAAGCAGGGAAGGCAGACTGATTTACTGGAGGAGAGGAGGATGGCTGCACAAAAAGAGGATGGCTGCCAGGCAGCGTCTGTTTAGGTCTGATCCAAAACCTGTTATCAGCTGACTGGAGCGTGTATTTACTGTAGTCACCTGCTGTTGAAACTCATGATAAGTACATACCTCTTCTTCCCTCAGATCCAGAGATCTTTCACTCTTCTCCTTGAGCCTGTAGTATACATTGCCGCAGTTAAGGCCAAGCGCTAATAATGTGCCCTACTTGCCACAGACTGAATGGGTAGTCACGGCTTTCCTCTCTGGATTCCATTGCGTAAAAGGTAGATCTTTTTTTAGCGGGCGAGGTCAGGACACTAACTGTAGTTACTCACTAGTTATAAGGTCATGCTTCAGTCAGCTGATGGGCCTTCTCACAGTGTTAGAAAGGCCCTGCTTAACCCTTCACACTTGTATTGCACATACAGACATTAGATGCCTCAAGTTTTCTTTCATCCGTCCTCTCAGTGGGGTCTGTCGTCCGGACAGCTCATCATTCACGAGCCTCGCACGTCTGTCTTCACGCTTTGCTCTTCTGTCAGTTTTTAGATATTTTCAGTGTACTTTCAGTAGTAATAGAAGCAGTTTTGGAGCTCTGGACTTCAGATTGTACCGCACCAGTTATAACTGTCAGCGAGGAATGTTGACATGTCAGTGCGACCGGGCTTTCCCACGGATCTGTCTGTTTCTGTTCGCTCCTCCTGTAGGTGTGCGTCCGTTCAGATGCTTGACTGTAGCTCTGCTCGGTTAGGTCTCTCAGTTCAGCGTTTTATTAGTTTATTACTAGACGCTTAGTCAGTCGGCTATTTTGAACATCGATTTATCATTTTTTTTTCTCCGTTGGTCGGGCAAAACAAGCAACTTTTGGGTGCCATCTGAGGCTTTAGGAAATTGTGATGTGTGTTATTCACATTTTATGGACAAAACAATGAATCTATGAATTGAGGACAAAATCAGTAGATCAGTCGCAGCCCTAATTCCCTGCTTACAGTCTGAATCATGAGCTGTTTCATATGCTGTAATAAAAACTCAGCCACCTGTTCTTTCCAACAACCACTAGACATTTATCACCTTACAATAGCTCTGTAAAGGCTCCATATACTGTGTATCACCTGTTGTCACCTGCTGTCAGTCCAGCTCTCAGTGTCAGAGGGACTCTTTCCTTTGTGCGTCCGACTCGTCCTATAGGTTCACAGGTAATAGTGAAGGCTCAGTGCCCTGTGGTGTTTGTTGTGCCTCTGCTGTCGCTGCTGCAGTCACAACTGTCGGTGCCGTCCGCTTGCCCTCAATAATGACGATGTCCAGCTCCGGGCGGCTCCGCAGCTTATCGTCTGCACTGTGAGACCACGTGTCCGTTCACCGCAGTGCCCTCAGTTTGGCTGCTGAAAATTGGTCATTATGGTGGAACAGTTTGGTTCATAATGTTGGTGTCGCAAAACTATAAGCCGTGTTTTATCTCTGTGTTACTTTTCAGCTTTTTCCCTTTTAGGCTTTTTGTGTTGATTTGGATATGCTGGACAGACAGTTTTTTTTTTTTTTTTTTTACCGTGGAAAAAAATCTCTCTATGAGTCTGTCTTTTTCTCTTTCTCTCTGTCTGTCTGTCCACCTCGCTATGATCTGTCTGACCTCATCCTTCCACACAGCTCCACTGGGAGTAGTTTGCAGCATCTGGACACATGAAGCGCACACACACACACACACACACACACACACACACACACAGCACACAGATGCAAAACACACATTCACTCCACCCGGTTCAGCGAGATGCTTCAGCTTTGTGTAAAATGCTTTCGGAGTTATAAACCTACAATTATTTGTTACAATAGGATTTCCAGGACATACGTTTGTGTCTTTTATCATCATAAAGCTCTCACTATAGTTAAATCAGCCTGTTCAATCTGTTTGTCCCTCTGTATGACAGACCTCCAGATCGGCGACGCAGAGATGTTTTCGGTGTGGCGAATAACACGCGGTTCCATGAGGGTGTTGGTAGGGGGAACACCACCCTTGGCCCCGGGGATAACAGCACAGATGGCATTCCTCCTATCAAAGAGTACCCCTTCTCAGAGGACAAGAGCACAGCAGAATATTTAGAGATCCCCAACCTGCTGCCCTTCACTGTCTACCGCATCGACCTCCATGCCTGCAATGAGGAGGTGGGACGCTGCAGCGCTGGAGCCTTCGTCTTCTCCAGGACCAAACCTGCAGGTTAGACACTGACCTGGATATGATGTGGTGCAGGTCCTCTCTTCCAGTTTTGTAGACAGTCTTGTATTAAGATTGTGTGTGTGTGTGTGTGTGTGTCTGTTTCCCAGTCAAAGCAGATGACATCCCTGGGAAGGTGGTCTATGAGAGGAGTGAGAAGGTTTACGGCTGTGTGGTGCTGCACTGGCCAGAGCCCATCATGCCAAACGGCCTCATCCTCATGTATGAGATCAAGTTCCGTCTGGGGACTGAGGTGAGATCCCTCAGACACGTTTCACTCAAAATACTTAAATATATGTGAATACTTCTCGGAATAACGATTTGTGTCTCGAATGGCTTTTCCACGAAAAAGCTCGATTAAGTAGTTAAGTTATTAGAATTCTCTCAGTGTACTGGAGGCTTCATGTTTCCACTGTGCACATAATGGACCATGATTGGCATCCAAACTAGCTAAAATGTCACAAACTGCTCGTATGTTCACATTTTACAATCTCAGATTAAGATGAACACAACGAAACGTCTTCTTCTTTTTATGACCAGAATGCACAGTTTCCATTGTAATGCCTGACCCTGACGTAACCCTGACTGGTAACTGTCTTTCAAACAGTAACCACAGAGTGTTTGTTTCCTTTCAGCCTGAGAAACACGAGTGTGTGTCGCGGCAGCACTACCGCGAGTACAGAGGAGCTCGGCTCACCAACCTGGGCTCAGGGAATTACTCTGCTCGTGTGCGCGCCACTTCACTAGCAGGGAACGGCTCCTGGACGGAGAGCGTGTTCTTTTACGTGCCTCCACCCAAACGTAATGCAACAAGTCTCACTCAATAAATGCTTTACTACTTTAAAGTATTTAAGAAATGAGACCTTGAGTCAGTGCTGATCGCTTTTATTTTTCTGTTCTGTCTGACAGGAGGCGACGACGTTACGTTCTACCTGGTCATCATCATTCCCATCATAGTCACAGTTTTCATTGCCAGCCTCACCACCATTCTCTTCTTTGTGAACAAAAAGAGGCAAGTGTCTTCATGAACACGTTTTCCACATTATCAGACAGAGTCTCTTGATAATGTTGTTCTACCTCGCTCTGCTCATGAAACTTAATGACCGGTGTAATGTTAATTAGAGTTAATAGGTGTTGTTTTCATTAACATTCCCCTGTGATAAAGAGTAGACTTCCTGTAGAGAGCTACACATGCCATCCGCAGTCAGAGCTGCCTGCTGACTAACTCCGCTGCCTTTGTGTCGACAGGAATAGCGACAGATTGGGGAATGGGGTCCTTTATGCGTCTGTCAACCCAGAGTACTTCAGTGCTGCAGAGAGTAAGAACCTTAGATATCTTCTCAGTTTTTCGGTCACATTCTGGTTTGTGTAAGTGTTGTTGACCCGCCGCCCCCCTCGTGTCTCGCCAGTGTACGTCCCAGATGAGTGGGAGGTGGCCAGGGAGAAGATCACCATGCACAGGGAGCTTGGCCAGGGCTCCTTCGGCATGGTGTACGAAGGCATCGCCAAGGGAGTGGTCAAGGACGAACCTGAGACACGAGTGGCTATCAAGACGGTGAACGAGTCGGCCAGCATGAGGGAGCGCATTGAGTTTTTGAACGAAGCCTCTGTCATGAAGGAGTTCAACTGTCACCATGTGGTAAGAGGGACGCGGCCTACCATCGGGCGCCCGAGTGAGAAAAGCCTGAAAATAAATGCAGATAAATCATCGCAATATGGCTAAAAATAAACCAACTGCAAGACGCTGCTCTCGATTATCGTTACATCCTGATTAATCTGCGTAGATGCAGAGAGAAAGGTGTCAGCGGGTCACGGGCAGCGAGTACAGTGTGATTGTCTTTGCTCAGGCAGCTCCAGCCCGAGGCAGCGTTCAGCCTCCTGGAGATTGTGTACATTCTCTCATCAGCGTGATCACAGCCTCATTAACTACGTTACACAGATGTGTTAAAGATTTTCCCTTTGGAAAGCTGGTGTTACAACCTTTTTATCGAGTGTGGCTGATGAAAAGCTAAATACTCTTAAATTCTATTTGAATAATTGAAACGAAATTGATTTTTTTTTTTACCATCTTCAAAGCAAATTAAGGAAGAACTGTTTTTCTATTATGAATATAAGATGTGAAATATGAGCAGCTGCCTACCCACTGATTTTATACTTTATACTATATACTGATCTTTGTGGTTTGTTGTTCTTGCAGTTAGTATACAAGAAATCAGTATAGATATGTGCCATCGGACATCAAACTGTGACTTTACACAGCCTCACGGAGAGGAAGTCAAAAGTTTCTCCTAACATGTAATAGTTATTTTGTGTTTTCTGATCTGTTCCTGGACCTGTTTCACCACCATCTGTTGTCAACTTGATTTTTTTCCCAGCTGTGAGCATCTTCTACATTTCCTTTGTGCATTGCATTGTGGGAGAATTATGTCCATCAACAGCACACTCAAAAGCATTTTTAGCTTGCTGACTCTTTTGAGGTTTGAGTCACTTTTTCTGTACGAACACACCACACACTCAAAACCTGACTTAGATTTAATGTGTGTTTTGGATTTGGGACTCGGCTTTTGACTCGTCCCGCTTGACCTCTGCTGTGTTCTGATTGGTGTAGGTGCGGCTGCTGGGCGTGGTCTCTCAGGGACAGCCAACCTTGGTGATTATGGAGCTGATGACCCGTGGAGATCTCAAGAGCTACCTGCGCTCTCTGCGCAAAGAAGTAAGAAGCTTTTCTTCTCTCTCACAGACACACACACACACACACACACACACACGCACACACACACACACACACACGTCATGTTTCCATCACTTTTGGGGACACTACATAGACTCGCCCTCACCTTAACCTGAGTCGTCACCCTAAAATTTAATGATTCACATTATGTTATGTCCCCACAACATCATTAATACACATCCACAGACACACCCACACACACACACACACACACACACACACACTTCAACTGTAGAACAGATTCTGTCTCTCTCTTGCAGAAGCAGGTGATTGTGTGAATTGTCATAAACACACATACTAATCTGTGAACACATACACACACCCTGTCCCCCTTCTTTCAGTCATTCTCGCACGCCCACGCACACATTTCCACACACAACGCCCACCCCTCACTTTGTAATGCCAACCTGCAGCCAGTGTCAAAGACGAGGTGAAGAGTGACTGAACAGCGTTGTTTCGGTGCTCTTCACCCTCTCACCTCATCCCGTCTCGCTCTGCCACAGAACTCCACCAGCCAGGTCCTGCCCCCACTCAAAAAGATGATCCAGATGGCGGGGGAAATCGCCGACGGCATGTCGTACCTAAATGCCAACAAATTTGTCCACAGAGATCTGGCTGCCAGGAACTGCATGGTAGCTGAGGACTTCACTGTGAAGATTGGAGGTAAGTCTAGTTAATGCGATGCCACCAGCCTCCGCTGGTTGAACCCTCTCTACCGGCCTTGAAAAACAAGTGTTTGGATTTCAGCGAGCGCCTGAGGCAGCGGTGTCTTAATGTAGATGGACAGAGGGAGGGATGGAGGGAGGAGGTGAGGGAACGGATGAGCTCTCAGGAGCTTCCTCTCCCACACAGAATGAGCGATGTTTTGCGGCTTCCCCAACCTCTGTTTTCATTTTTCTCTACAGATTTTGGCATGACCAGAGATATTTATGAGACGGATTACTATCGAAAAGGAGGGAAGGGCCTGCTGCCTGTCCGCTGGATGTCTCCAGAGTCGCTGAAAGATGGCGTGTTCACTACAATGTCTGATGTCTGGTATGAGAACACATCAGTCTGTTACACACACACACGCACAATCCTGCATTATACATGTACAAACCTTCCCTAATCCAGAGGGCTCGCAAAGTATTCCAGAAATGCCTACATATTGCGTGTCTGTCTGCGTGCGGATGCGCTAAACCAGTTCATGATGTGGAGTCGAAACTATAAAAACACACAGATCGCGACTCGGCCTACATTCTTAACAGCATTCTTTACTTAACAGTGCGAACATGCATTTCCTGCCCTCCGTGCTCTCACTGTATGTTATGACAGCCAGTACTTCCAAAACCATCAAAAATCTTCTGGTTTCCAGCTGGCCCTCTGGAAATTCCTCTCTCCCCGTGACAGAAGAGTATAGAACAAGATAAGTTTTTTTTCTTCCGGGCTCCTTTTTTTATGCCAGCTTGCGGTGAAATCTCAGCACACAGTTCTGCCGCATTTTTCTATCTGGAGCGATATTGCTGTAGAGAAATACAAGTGTTTACTAGCTCCCTTGCAAGTTTTTGTTTCCCAACTCAAAATGTCCCATGGGTCAGTCCCTAAGAGTGGGCTTAAACTGCTCCAGATGTTCCCAAATGATAGGTTCCAGTGCCAGCACAAACCCACCTCCACATTTGCGTACTACATCTTCCTCTTTGATGTTGCACAGATGAACTTTAGTGTAAGGCGAACCCGTTCTGGGCTCCACAAGTAGGTGACTTTTATTTTGTTGATCAAGAATAGCTGTCTGAATGTGGCTTTGTCTGTCAGCACAGGACTGTTTCAGCCAGTTCTGTGCAGTGGTGTAACAAGGCGGTGGAGTTTACTCTCAGAACTCGTGCCAGTGGTGAAAATATGACTAGCAAGAGTGAACAAATATTGTGGTCTTTGTTAGTCAAGTTAAGAATTTTGCTCATGAATAGTTTCATAGTAATCTAGTTTGAGGTTAGACTGAGGTGATGTTTACTATACTGAGGCTTGTCCTGCAGTAATGAAATGGCTGGTACACTGATACACAGCTGACCGTATTCATAATACGTAGGCTGTCAGGTTTAGGTTTAACACGATGTCAACAAGGCTGTCAGGTTCCTCTTACTCTATTACAATTTACTTATTAATGCCTTTTTCTGGGGGTTAGGGAATATTAATGGTTATGTTATTAAGATCATAATTCATGCATAATAACAGACAATATGCTGCTAAAATGCATGTTAATAAGCAGCTAGTTAATGGTGAACATGTGTACCTTAATATAAAGTTACAGTACATATGTTGCAGTACTTTGGGTCAGAAATCCACAACGAGCTGAACACTAGACTGACATTTTAATGACTGATTTCAATTTAACACAAGTGGAGAATACTATTAAGATAAAAAGCTGAATTAATAAATTTTTTTGGCCACTTTGGGGAAGCGGAACAAGCTGGAAACTCAACACTGACATAATATCGCTTGAAAAAGTTGAGCTGTGTGTATCTGCAAAATCAGGTGATAATGCTTTGTCACATCTCACAACACAGTCATTTGGCCCACTGATCAGTGCAGCTCCACGACACTGTTTTTTGTTCACTTTATCAAATATTTACATATATATATATCTATATTTTTGCTATTTACTCGTTAACTACAAATACAGTCTCTACTTTAACATTATCATGCGATGTAGCTGCAGCGTAGTAATGCAAAAAGTTTTATATTATAAACAGTGAATACATTCATATTGACTGTGGAATTCAAACAGGAAGCAGAGTTTTAGAGAAGAAAAAACACACTGGATGCCAGAAAGGTAGAAAAAAACACAATTCAGAAGTCAAAAACAGTGCAGAATGCCTTGAAATGTGGTCACTGTTAATGGAAGGTTTACTGTACATGATTTGTGATCAGAGGGAATGTGAAGAATTCTGCATGCGGACTTGTACTGACTTTATGAATGATGTTTTTGACCTCAGATCTTCATCAGGTACAAAATAAAAGAATTAATTGAATAATTGGAAGGTAAAATGTAATGTCCTTCATAAAATGAGTACAGAAGAGCATCAGTGTTCATGATTGTGTCCACAGTCAAAGAGCACCTGTTTTGTGTAGTAAATATGTCGTAATAGACAAAACAAAAACACTAGTTTAGACCTTGTAAGATTTATTTAGAAGTAATAAAAAACAACCTGCTGTAGTGCAAAAATGTAAATCTATTGTCTGAAATTGTTGTCTCATTTCTTACCGCAGGTCATTTGGTGTCGTGCTGTGGGAGATCGCCACCCTAGCAGAACAGCCTTATCAGGGCATGTCCAATGAACAAGTGCTGCGCTTTGTCATGGAGGGAGGACTCTTGGACAAACCCGACAACTGCCCTGACATGCTGTGAGTCTCCCTCTTATCCGTGATCAATGACGGTGCAATATCACCCGTTTCAGACCTTCCAGGTTTATGTTACAACACCCTTGAAGGATGTATTGTTTTACCCTCCACGGTCACCGCCTCGCACGCCTGCTGTCCCGTTGACAGTTTGCCCGGCGTCTATTTTAAGTTGTGGTTCTAAGTGTGTAGGATATCATGTGATGTGTAAGCTAAGGTACGGCCAAGATGAGGCCTGGCATTAACGTCACAGGTTAAAAGTGGCCCGTTGACGACATGGCCCCGGCGGTCAGCTGGCAGCGAGAAGCCTCCTCACCCGTCAGCATCGGCCCATAGAAGGGATGCCACGGCCCGTGTGTGAAAGATGCTCCTCATTCCTGCCGCCGCGAACGGGCGCGAGGAGGGCGATGGTGTCTGTCCGTCAGCAAAGGGAGAGATGATATTGCTTAATTCATTTATAATTCATTAGTGAATCACCCCGGCTGCGAGAGAAAACACAGGACGGCCTGCATGTATGCGTTCCTCCTTTCCCTCCGTGACCTCAATAAGAAAGCATTCTGCTCTGTCCCCTCCCACTCTCCATGGCTGACCTCACCTTAGAAAGAGAGTGCGGGTAGAAAAAAAAAAAAGAGGGCCGAGTGTTGTGCAGACACAGACCTCTGGTTTCTATGGCAGCCTGACTGTTTTGTCCTGATTACAGGAGTGTGTGGATTGTGTTACAGAGGTGGTGGTGGTGGGGGTAGCCTCCTGGTCTGTGAGCAACACATGGGGAAGTCAGGCCGCTGGTCGCCTCTGCTGTTGTGACTTAATGGAGTTTTCCAGAAGACTGCTGAAGTGTAGTGAAGCCAGACATCCATACAAAGGCTGAATAGGCAGATACAAGAGGAGGAAGAGGAAGGATAAAAGACAGAGGGATGAGTCATATTTGGAGAGCTTTGAACGCCTTGTACTGTCTTTCTCATGGGCAGGTAGCTGTGGGTCACTGATTGGATTTCCCATGTTTCTGTCTCCAGTTTCTTATAGACAAAAGTGCCTTCTCTCTCCCTCTGTCTCTCGCAGGGGTTGGGCGAAAATGAAACGCAGACTCTGATATTAAACATCACGATTTATTGCCGAGCGTGCGGTATCACTTGCAGTGCTATTATACATCAAGGTTTCATCACGCCGAGGATGTTGCATGTGGGAAGTTTTGTAGTTGTGTTGCAAGAGATTCCTGTTCAGGTTTATTCAACGTTTAGCATAGATGTTTGGAGGCTGCTCTGCACTCACACTTGGCCCGAAAGCGCGTCTGTTTTCTATTTTATCTGAGTGTCTCAAGCTTTGTGTCCATCGCTTAGTCTGGAGAAATTTTGGCTGCATCTCGACAAGTGCGTGTTTTTTTTTTTTTTTTTTGTTTAGTGAAAGCTTGACTGCCTCCAAATTTCATTTCGAAAGCATCATTTTTAACACCATCACACCAGCTTGTAACACTCAGTTTGTATTTTGGTTTACTGATGTGACACAGAAGGTCAGACTAACCTAGGCCAAGCTTATTGACACATACAAGGGGTCTGACATTAGCTGTCTGCACTTAGTGAGATGATACAGATACGAGTGCACGGCTAAACAAAGATAACAAGCTAAACAGAACAGAAGTATCAGAGCGAGGCTTTATCATCCAAAGGTAAAGCTCGTTCAGTTAAGCTTTATTTAGACAGCATATTTGGTTTGTTAAAATGGAATTAAATGTACCAAATGTGCACGAACAGGTAATCAACTGAGTAAACAAAAAAAGGAAAAAAAAATAATAATAATAATTGGTGGCAACACACAAACAAGAAGTGAACCAGAAGTTGTTGTTTGACCTTGAGGAGCTCTTTTCATGCCAGCTGAAGAGCGAGGCATGTTGCTAACGTCAGCGATGACAGCTCAAATATAAGTCAATTTAGCTTAATGGCAGTAGCATGTGTCCGCGTGCGCCGTGATTGGCAGGACGCTGACACGAAGTCGGGATTTACTGCAGTGTTTGTTTTCTAAATTTGCATCAACAAGCCTCGTGCGCAACAACAGATGGTGGTGGGGCAAGATTTTTCAGCAGACAGGTTACCCCGGAGCGGGCCGGCCCGGCTCCAACCATCACGCCCTCTTTTCATGGGAGGTCCTCGCTGCCTGGGTTTGGACATCTGAATGTCAACTTTAAGACACTCGCTCTGCTGCTGAAAAACAAGCCAGAGCCGCCGCCCCCCCGCTGCTCCAGAGCATGAAACGAGCCGCGTGCTTAGGAAAGCTCTACCCATAATTCCTCTGTGCAGAGAGGAGCTGGCACCCAGCTGCAGAGGCTGGTGTAGACTGCAAAGAGACCACTGGGAGAGAACGAAAACAAGAGAGAGGGAACAGCAAGTATGGAGGAGAGATGACTGAGGTGTTTATGTCAGCGGGCCTTCGAGAGTATTCTTAGCTTGTTTGTGTATAATTGAAGTTGTGGTGTGTGGTGCAGCACCACACAAAACTGTAATAATTCTCCCTTTTATGATGTTGTTTTGACATTCCCAAAGCTCGGCTGCTGGCCTGGCACAGTAACCTTACGTACAGTATGATTTACTGTGCTGCTGACTACATGCGACATTACTGATCTTGCTGTAATGTAACAATAAATAAAACATCGAATTCTAAAATGTCTAAAAAAAAAAAAAAGGCAGCTAAAAAAAAGTTTTTGAATTGACTTGATGAACGTGATTAAAAACCTCGTTGTAGCTTCTGTTTCAGTGAGCTGTAGTTAATGAAGCGTTTCACTGAACAGTTTAATCATCTGTCAACAACAAACCTGTATGATTTCACTCATCCTCTTTACAAGCTCAATTCTAAAGACGTCGGGATGCTGTGTGAAACATAGATCAACCAGAATCTGATGATTTGCTCGTCCTTTTTAATATATACTCAATGGAAAATAGTAAAAAGACAATATATTTAGTGTTTGACCTCATCACCTTCATTGACTTTATGCTTATTCTGATGCCAGCAACATGTTCCAAACAAGTTGGGGCGGGAGCAACTAAAGGCAGGGTTGTGGAATGCTCCAAAAACACCTGTTTGGAACATTCCACAGGTAAACAGGTTCATTGGTAACAGGTGATAGTTTCATGATTGGGTATGAAAGGGGCATCCTGGAAAGGCTCAGTCGTCCACAAGCGAAGATGGAGAGAGGTTCACCACTTTGTAAAACAGTTTTTGGTAAACACGTTTTGTTTGCAAATGACTGCATTCTGGTTTTATTTGCATGTTACACAGATTGTTTTTTATTGTATTATTACAAGGCCCAGAAGGGATTTAAAAAAAAAAAGCCCACTGACATTAGAACTCAGTTCACTACATTGATCTTGGGAAAAAAAAGGTATGTGCTAGATAACTGCTGGTACCTACAGCAAAAGTTTGACAGGACAGATGCTTTGATTCGTTCTCCTGTTGTCATAAACTTCAGTGTATCCTGCCACCTGCTGGTGAGAAACAAGAAGTCTTCTCCACTTCTTATTCATGTCTGATTTAACAGAGCTCACATGCTCTTGGGCACATTGAAGGAGTTGCTGGCTGCTTTAATTGTTCCTCCTGTCTGCTCTGGCTGTGAAGTGATCTCCTCTTACCACAGTTACACACTGAGCTCGGGACAAAATCCACAGTTCTGGTTTGGTTCAGACAAAGCTTATTTATTTTGAGCACAAGATTCAAAAATTCATAGTACAAACTTTTTGCGAGCGCTGTGTTTGACTTTGTGCCAGAATGAAGAATCTACTGTACGTTACTAACCTCTTTATGATTGACGTCACTTCCAGGTTTGAGCTGATGAGGATGTGCTGGCAGTATAACCCCAAGATGCGTCCGTCCTTCCTGGAGATCATCAGCAGCATCAAAGACGAACTGGATCCTCCCTTCAGGGAAATGAGCTTCTTCTACAGCGAGGAGAACAAGCCGCCGGACACTGAGGAGCTGGACATGGAGGTAGAAAACATGGAGAACATTCCACTGGACCCTGCATCCACCAGGCAGCCTTCTGCTGCCGCCGCCGCCCCCTTGTCGGGCTGTACGGGAGGCACGCCGCCTCCTTCTACCCAGCAGTTATCCCCCATGCAAGGCCCAAGTACTCCATTACTGGGACCTGTGTCTCCCTCCTCCCCGGGCCCGGTTGCCTCAGCCTTGGCGTCTCCAGGCCAGGCCTTGGACAAGCACTCAGGACATGTTTCGGCCAACGGGCCTGTGGTGGTGTTGCGGCCCAACTTTGACGAGATGCAACCGTATGCACACATGAACGGGGGCAGAAAGAACGAACGGGCGTTACCACTGCCCCAGTCGTCGGCCTGCTGATATCAGACCAGCCCCTCCTCCTCCTCCTCCTCCTCCTCCTCTTACACAGGGTAACACAAACCTCTCCTCCATCTCTTAAGGAGGGATGGATGAGGTAAGAAATGACTTTCTTCTACTGTGTGCCAGTAGATGGCCTCTCCACTCCTTTAAGGTCAAACATGAACTCTAAAAACTGAGAAATAGCACAGAAACCTGCTAAAGCATTTGGAGTTTGGTGGCGCAGACTCGACACTGGGGAACTCCTTCCTGTGCAGCCTGTACTTCGGTCTTTGTTGCATCGGTCCTTCGAGGAGGACAGTGATACAGGCGTGTATCCTGACTTACAGATGTAGACATGAACTTAAAGAAAATCTTTTTTTTTTTTTTTTAGCATATCTGCCAGCAAATCCAACAGAAGAGCACTTTTTCCTGATGATTTCAGAGAGGATGTTGTGGATATCTGAGTGTGTATTTATACAAACACGTGATTCTCTCTATAATATGGTATAGCTCCATTTCTAAATGACTTTCCATCAAAATGACTTTGCTTGCATGAGCAGGCTGGCTCATGTCACGTGAGGATGCCTCAATTAGAAAGCGTGGACTAAGATCATTGTTTCATTTTCCTGTCCGTATGTCTGTGGGTGTAGATCCCGTCAGAGGCGGGTCAAAATGGAAGAGGAGGGCCTATTGTGTATCTGCCAAACTATTGCCAAATCAAGCTTTTTCTTCAGTTTCATACAGGTCTCCCTTCTTGTTTGAGGCTGTGATTCAGAGTTGAGTCTGTTCAGAAAGTCACACTGAAATTGTTTGGTGGTTTTTAGACTTCATGCTTATCTTTAGTACCAACAGCTCCTGGAGCAGCTGTGTGTGTGTGTGTGTGTGAGAGGTTATAAGAGGACAGAATTCAGTGTTTCTGTTGAGACGGGCTGCATCCACACCTGCAGCCAAGGTTTTCTCAGAATATGCAGCGTCTGCATTGGGGGTGGAATAAATCTAGAAGGTCTGGTACTTGGAGGAGAGACACAACACTAAATTTCTATGAAGTGATTCGCATACAGAGGCCAGTATAAGAGCAGGGCCAAGTTAGCTTCATTCGGGCAATAAATCAAATGTACAGTTTCTTTCAAATCAGCAGACACTGTAACAGTATGATATTTGTACGAACAACCGGGTTCTTAAACTATAACTGACAGTCACTAAACATTCTGTAAACACCAGCCTGTAGATGCAATTCAGTGATGACAACATGATAACTTAAAATCTATATTTGTGCCATAAGGCTTAAGTTTTCTGGGAATTGTGATCAACTGTGTGCAACCCTGATTCCACAAAGAGTTGGGACACTTAAAAGTGTTTGTTCATTCATTCATTCAACCTTAATTTTACCTCGAAAGACAAAATGACAGCAGCCAAACAGCTATCAAGCACAGAATGAAAACATGGGAATAAAACAGAAGACATAAATAAAAGAGCTAAATACAATATTTAAACAACGAGTTAAAAGCATTTACAGTCAATTAAAACTAGGTCTGAAATGAGGCCTTTGAACAGTCCAAGTTTAAGGCCTTTAGCAGGTTGTTCCATGTATAAGGAGCACTGTAAGAAAATCTGCGGTTTCATTGGCTGGAGCTCCTCACACATGAGGATTCACTGCTTTTTTTATGTCTCCTGTGACATTAAACTGGACATGTTTGGAGTTTGAAGACATCCCCTTGGGCATTCTTCAGGATGTTCTGTCATATAACCAACAATATATCAGCTGATTGAGAAAAAAGAACAAGCAGATTGATTCATAACGACAATGATCGTTCGTCTCGTCCCTGTATTTGAGAAGCCAGCAGTTTGCTTCTTATGATGGGCTCACCAAAACTTTCTGTAGCACCACCAAAGTCCATTCAGCTCAAACTTTGCGTGACTGGAATCAGCCGACTCTGAATCACAGCCTCAGTCTTTGTTTTCATTAAAAAAAACAAAAACAAAATCCAAGTATTATAAGTCTCACACTGCAAATCACTGAACTTCACAATCGAGGGATACGTCTCCGCCTCCTCGTTCATCCATTCAAACCTTATCTGACTTTTTTTTTTTTAAAGTGTGCGTTTCACGTGGGAGGTGAGCATCGTTCGCTGATACTGCTGTTGGAGTGAAATGGCACCAAATACACAACAAACAAGCCGAGTCGGAGACAGCGAAGGAGAAGGCGTCGGGTCAGGTTTCAGCAGCCTGGAGACAGTTTTTAAATCACGGCAGGTCTCTTTTGGAATAGTCATCAGTTTCTCGACATTTCAAACACACATAAAGGTCTTACAGTTGTATTTTAGACTGCAGGATCGTTTTTATACACATCATTGGTTTTGTCACTTTTTAAAAAAAAAAAACAAAAAAACCTTTTTACGGTTCGAAAATGTTTGCCTCTTATGTCTGTACAGAACAAAAGCTGCTATTTTATTCTTTTTCTCTTTTGGATGTTATATATAAAGAAATCCTTCAGGTTTGGTATTTTATGGTCTCCACTACAGTCCGTTTCTTATATCTTCAAACTCTGTTTAAAAAAAGAAAAAAAGAAAAAGGAAAAAAAAAAAAAAAAGATTTTAGATATAGAACCATTTTTTTTTTTCTGTTATCCCAAAAGGTTTTCTGTAACACTATATTTTGCTCATTGCCTTTTATTTTTATGAAATCTTTCCTCCTGTATTTGTTTTGTGGATGTCTATATTATTATTATTAATATTATTAGTATTATTATTATTATTATTTGGAATGGACACCTTAGCTCGATGTGTGAGTGTGTACTTTCTGCACCCTTTTTGTACTTGTTGTCTAGCACTGCGCCTAGCGTTGCCCTCTAGGTGCGACTCAATCTCAGGTCAAAGTAAAGGCTTTGCTTTCTCCACACATTCTCATGATCGTCCTCTACTTGTCTCCCCCTCCCTTTATCATGCTTTGTTGAGTCCGGTAGTGCCCTCTCTCCTTCCCGCTGGCCCCTGACTGACCTCTACAGCATACTGTACCTGCCCCCCCCCCCCGCCCCCCCGTGCCTCCTTTTGAAGTCAGGATCAGTTCCAGCATATGAGATATTGACTTTATACCAGATCTGGTATTTTAACCCATCCATTTCCTGCCTCTTCTTGACTCAATAGGGCTAATTGGGTTGTCTTGTTTGCCTTAATTATGCCAACCATTCAAAATCCAATGTTTTTTCCCCACATTTTATTTCATTTTATTTTTTATTTTTTTGTAACTTAAACACTCTCAAGCGCAATACAACGCCACTTCTGCTCACGCCGCTTCTTCAAAGTCAGTCCAGGTCTTATTGTTTGTCGTCATAATCACTGCTTATGAAAACCAAATAAAGGATGGGTTAAAGTCCAGGGAAGGGAACACGTTTCAATGTTATGAATGGAAAAAGGTCTTAAAACGGAGACTGAAGCGGTGAAAGTGTTTTGAAGGATTTCTCCTCATCTTTTGGAAATGTTGCCTGGTGATTATTATTATTATTATTATTTCTTTTTTTCCCGTTCTTTGAAGTTTTTTTTTTTTTTCTGTAGGAGTGTTATTTATTTATTTTTTTTAATTTTCCTTTTGTGATATCAGTTTAAATCACTGTATAAATGCCCCATGATTCAGTATAAAGTTGGATTTTTTTGTATGTATTTTCTTTGGTGTCATGCCTGGGGGACTTAAAAACTTTTTTTTTTTTCCCTTCAAGTATATATCTACCTCACTCTTTTTAAAATATATGTATGCGTATGGAAAACAAGGACATCTCACTCTTTCTCATCAGTTTGTATAGGAACCTCATCATCTGGATAAAACACCACAGGGATCTAGAGAAACCTCACAAAGCGGAAGAGGACAGGAGATGGAATTTCTGTGTGGAGGTTTAAGTGTTGTAAGTTCAGCCCGCTGATATCTGGCCCAGTGGTTTCATTCTCTGCAGAATCGCTTTAAAAAGGTTGGTTATTTATGAGTGAATTACGTAAAGTATGCTTTAATTTGACCTGCTCGATTACAGCGTTTCAAGGTTTACGGCAGGTGCAGGAGAGGATGCGATAAGACAAGAGGCCGCGGCACAACGTCGACATCAGACATTCCATCTCCGCTTGACTCCCGACGAATAGTCACAACCTCAAACCCTCAAAAGACAGAAGCCTTCATTCTCCTCATCTAAAATGCATTTATTTAGAAGTCTAAGCAGTTATCATGGGGAACATTTCTAAAAAAGGGAAAATGTTTTATTGACCTCCAAGAACTTCTCACATCTCTCAGCTTATTCAGAACATCCAGACATTGTTTGAACTCTCAAAAAACCACATTCGGTTGTAAGGATCAGCTGGACATTTCTTCACCTTCGACACATTTAGAGAGATTGCATCAAGTCCACCTCCTACGTGTTCCTACCTTCAGTCCTGAGTGGACGGTTTCAGTCGTTCTTTTAAGTCCATGTTGGATTGGATTTGTTTTCCATGTCAACTCTTTGTGTTTATGTGAGCGCCATCAGCTCCCCTGTCCAAGTCTTTAGCTCTAGCGATAGCCAGTGTCCACTGTCATCACGGTGAATCTCTTAGTGAGCGCTTTGCGGTCATTTGTTCGTAAACCCGACACGCCTTCTCTGGCCTGTTGCACTGCTACTTAACACAAATGCTGCTGGTTCAAACGGCCGCCTCAGTGGATCTCATGTTATCATAAATGTTGAGTGTGAAGGTGGCAAAGGGGCTTTTATTTACATCCCAAAGCTTCTCATAAAACCTCTGGCAGAGTGCCGTCTCACTGCAAGGGCTCCTGGGCTGGAGGCGTAAGCTAATTTGGAAAAAATCCTGCAGAAATTTTAACCCAAAAGCAATAAAAAAAAAAGAAAGAAAGAAAGAAAGAAAATGGGATCATGAATAGGCCACTGGGTCGCTTCTAATGTGAAATCTGGGTGCTCGATCGAGGTTCTTCTTCAGCATTTTATCTGTGCATGATTGAAGAGAATACCAATCAGAGAGTGAACGCTCTTTTGGTTGATTGCTGCTGAATATCACATTGGTACAGAGATCACCACTGACAAGCAAGCAGCTTGTGTAGTTACTCAACATATCTGTGCATTTATTATTTGTTTTCCGTCTGGATGTATGTAATGATGAAACGCAGACATTAATGATATATTTTCAGTTCTGGGAGTAGTAGACAATACATTGACCTGTTGTGGTGAATTACTGTTGAATTACTAGTTACCATTAGATCACAAACCTGTCATAACTGCAGCATTTAAACAAACACGTGGACGTATTTAGGACAGGGATGTTGCGTAGATTACGGGTAGTCATGGTAAAGAGTAAACATGATTAGAAACAGATGATAGGCGTAAGTTTACAGCTTCACACTAGTTGCTTTTTTTTTTGCAGATTTTCAGCATAAATATACAGTAACTAAAAAAAAAAACGCAACTTAGTCATCTTTATCATTTCAGATCTACAGAATGTTCTTCATGCAAACCTCAGGTTTATGGAGGATGCGTCAGTGCATTCAAACTGCAATAATAAGTTTGAGGTTTATCATTGTCATGCCTCGGTTTTTATGATTTGCATTCCTATACCTTCTGAGGGGGCCTTGGTCTACTGCTATGATTTTATGATAATACTTTCACAAAACAATCTCTGTGTTCATTACCTGATTGGGGAAAGAAATAATCCAAAAAGAAAAAAAAAAAAAAAAAAACTTCACTAGACTGTCTTTTTTTCAAGCTCTGTATCTGAGGCCTCAAAGTTTTTCACACCTATAGCTGAGATGGTGTATTTTTGACATGCCGTCTCCAAATGTGTATCTGAGAATTTCTTGTATTTTTCTTTTTTTTCTGAAATTTTGAATAAATAAATGAATGAGAACTATGACTGTTCTATTTAATTCCCTCTGAGGCCACCGTTTCTCATCCAGGTCGGTCAGTGATGTTTGTGTGGTGCTATTAGAGGGTCTACCTCACTGTGACTGGCTGTCTGAAGGGTCCTCCAGCTGGTCGAGCATGGTCCGAATGAGGGTCTGCAGCAGAGGTACCAGTCTGTCAGCTGAGCTCAGGCTGCCAGATGAGGGTACGTGTATGAGGGCTGCTCTCCTCCCACCGTGACACAGTGAGCAGTAATAAGCAAAATCACACAGGTACCTGAGGAGGAGGAGGAGGAGGAAGCGTTATTTCATGTTCTTGAGTGTCTGTCTGCACAGCTCAGGAACAGACGTCTACCTGCCAGCATCTCTTGAATAAATGACATCCACCCCTGCTTGTCTGAACTCTTTGGAGACAGCCCTCATGTTAATGACCGAGTCCAGTTTCTCTGGTCCTCCTTCCAGACAGCAGTGACTCTCAGGACAGAAGCCGCACACATCTCTGTCTCTGTATCCGCTGTTCTTCCCCGTTTGCTCCAGAATGACGACGCTGGAGCCTCTGGCCAGGCCCAGGTGCACAGCAAACTGAGACACACACACAAATACAGACGGCAGAGTGAGATATTCACCTTCTCATATCACAACCACACTGCATTTATGCATTTCAACAACACTGCACCTCCATCAGGGCTGCAGCAACCACTGAGGACACTGAGCTCAAGGTGGTGTTTTTTTGGACAAAATATGTTTAAATTAGATTCGTTTTAGGTCGATAAATCAATTGATGACTTTCACTTTATTTTCGGCATCTGCTCCTAATTTCCTTCAGCATTTCTTTAAAAACAAAAACAAAAAACAAACAACCAAAAAAAAAAAAAAAAAAAAAAAAAAAAAATTACCTTTGGGTGAAGAGTTTGCCAAATGTCAGCAATGATTTTCTGAGTCTGAACATAACTCACTGGTACCTCCTTGATGTAAACATCAATCTGCTCTCCCAAGCCAAACACCTTCAGCCCCTTAAAATAATGAAATATTACACATTTTAAGTCTTTACGCTTCACAGAGGACATTTAATCCTGACATATATATATATATTATTTTATTTCAAGCATTACCTGGGCTGCTGTCCAGCTGGGGTTCACTAAGAACTGCCGGAAAGGTCCAAAACCTGAAAAACGGAATAAAAAAACTTCAAATTAATGCCGGTGCGAAAATGTTGCGGTATTCATGAGTAAACACGTGCTGATTTACCTGTAACAACCACAGTTTCGCGGCCCTCCATGTTCACTCAGTGAGGGAGGACAGTTTGTTTCGCACTTCATGTCAGGACACTGAAAAACAAAGCGGTTTATTTTAGCTCCCGCAGTTCCGCTTTTTGTCCGCTCGGGGGCGCTGCTCCCCGGCAAATAAAGGACGAGAGGCGAGTGTGGAAGTGATGCATTCAGATGCCTCTGGTAAATTTTGGAAATTTTACGTTCCTCAGGTCTATTACAAGTTACACATTTAATTAGCTTGATAACAAAACTAAACTGTTCTTTCATTTTCATTGCACTTAAAAAAAATACTATTATTTACTACATACTTTCTAATACATTACATTCACAATTTATATTTCCTGTGCTTTGCTCTGGCTCTGTACCTTTAAACATACTGTATATACACAAGTATATTATAGGTAAATGTAGTGGAGTACAAAATAGACGTTATCTAGTACAATACTTGAGAAAATGTGCTGTTACAGGCCAAATGTGCTGATGTAATAACAATTGGGAGGGGTAGTCTAAATGTACATTAGGCATTAGAGGAGGGGGGGCGGGTGAAAGGCAATACAAAACATGAATATATAAAACGTAAGTATAGATATAAACATATTTATAAGAAATTTCAGAAGTTGGAACTACACAAGACAATCGTTCAGACCTGTTATGTTTTATTGTTATACGTATATTCAATTGTTTTTCCTACATATTATATATTATTTTACTGCAAGACACATTTTCAGCATGTAGCTTTTGTGTGCAGTATTCCACAGTGTCCCAGTCACATTTACCACGTCTTTGATTATTATTGAGATCACAGCGTTAATATATCAGACAGACTTTAAATGCAGCATAACATCTGTCAGGGACGCGAACGCGTTTGGGACGATCCTGTGAGGCCGGTCCCGCCCTCCTCCTCCTCCTCCTCCTCCTCCTGCACTTGTCAAAGGCCACCGGTGGCAAATTACATCACAGTTGTGCCCAAAGACGCACACGCAGATGACACCGGGACAACCTCCCTCCTAAATTAACAATTTTCAAAGTCACTTTTTATCATTAGGAGTCACAATGTTGCCTTTCAAGAGAACTTTTGACAGCGAAAAACAGCAGCTGCAGGAGCTCAACGGCAGACTGGTCCAGTATCTTTCCAGAACGAAGCAACTGGAGCAGGAAAATGCGTGTCTGATCGCTGAAATCAACAAACTCAGACAAGCGACGGCGGCGGAGCGGGAGCCGAAGTACAAGAGTGAGATGCGGGACCTGCGGAGAATGGTGGATCAGCTGTCCTTTGAGAAGTCCCAGGCTGAGATGGAGAGGGAGAAGCTATGGCGGGAGTTGCAGATGGTCCAGTCTCTGTGCAGCGAGCAGACGGGGGTGTGCCGGGACATCAATGGCGAGCTGAAGGGCTGCGAGAAGGAGCTTCACCACGCTCACAAGACCAACAGCGAACTCCAGCAGCGGTTACTCCAGCTGGAGAACGAGTACAAACGCCTGGAGGATGCGCACAGGCAAGAAATCAACCGTCTTCGGTGTCAGGTGGAGTCCCGGGTGGTGCCCATCATCACGCAAACTTACCGCGGGCCTCCGGCGGCTTCAGTGGAAGAGATGCAGGAGTACGCCCGCGGTCTGTCCGAGGGTTGGATGGAGACCTTTGAAATGTACCAACAGAAGGTGGAGGAGATGGAGCAGTCGATTAAAGCGGACCAGGCGAGGCTGAGTGATCTGCAGAGGGAAAAGATGCTGTACGCCTCAGAGTTGGGCAAATTACGCACGGAGGCGGAAAAGCAAGGGCAGGTTCAGATGTGCCTTGAAGAACAGCTGATGCACATGCAGGAAAAATTCCGGGCGGACTACAATGAATATCAGGTGAGAGAAGAGGTCCATTGTAAGAGAGCAGGACAGAGAAAAGCCAGGTTTATATGTCAGACTGAAGTGGAACCAGAGGTTATAGGATTTATTTCCATTTAAAGAAATCTCCAAACACATGTTCCAAATCTGATACAAGTTTAAAGCTATGCAGAGAGAATAATCTCCTCTTTATCACACTGAGCCCAAGACAGGGGCGAGGCTACTCCCTCTTGTACCTGCCACACCCACCGTCCTTGAAGACACTGATGCAGCTGTCTGAGGCTACAAACTCTTTCTTAAGCATCAACTGTTATCTAAATAGTGATTATATCGTCACAATCTGGGCTGACATTAATAACAGGAATAACTGTGATGACATCCGGTGGCTTCCTGGAACTGTTCTGGCTTCAGCCTTTCCTTAAAGCACATACACGCAGTAGAGGTGAAATGAATGCAACTCTCCCTCCTCCACTATATAATAGCATTTACACCATTAAGTGGTGACTGACAAGTTTGTGTTCCCTCAACTGTCAAAAGCATAGGATCTCGCGTGCAACATTCGACCTCGGTATAAAAGGATTGAATAGCTTGAGTAGCTGGATGACATTCTACCTCCCCTGTACTTTATGGCTGCTAGATTCCACCGGCCACTTAAACCAATTAGCTGTCAGACTGACAAATCCTTATTAGCCTCCTAAAGATGGAGCTCTAAGCAGGTCAGGCAACTACAAACGACGACACTGGTCCAACACTGCAGGGATGTCTTCAATATTGGAACAAAAACAGTAAAATTTTAAATTTAGCATGACATCTGTTGCAGGAGATGTCACTGGAAAAGGCTCGTGCACAAATGACAGAAGCTGGATTAAGTGGTCCAGATGAATAATGCAGCCTGTTGGTGGGATCAGACTTGATTTGGACTAGAAGCGTTCAGCCAGTTCGCCATCTTCCTGCATTAGAAGTCAGCATAAATAAGTGACTCGAAACAGAAGCAACACAGATTCACCAAGTTAACAACACTGTAGGCTGCAGTAAAATAAAATGCGGTTACAAACTTTACGGCTAACAAGGGAGCAGAATGATTACAGTATTTTCAGTTAAATTGCAGGCGTAAACAAAAAAATAATAATTCCCGACGGACAGACCACAGACTTGTAAAATTAAACTATGTGCAAAGTGAAAACTTTTTTTTTTTTGCGCTTTTATTCTTCCAGATGATTATCGAGCAGCTGGAGCGTGAGAGGAACATGATGGCCGACACAATTGCAGAGAAGATGCGAGAGCATCAGCACCTCCTCCAGGTTAAGATGGATCTGGGCATGGAGGTAGCTGCGTACAGGTGATGAGCTTTTTTTATTTTGCCATTCTACAGACAAAACTGATCATTAAAGGATCATTTTGAGTAGACAGCAAACATTTTGACTTGCCACTGAGGGAAAATGAGTAGGGTTCCTCCTCAAGGGTCCCAGTGAGACAGTGAGCCTGCACGCACAACGCCAGGGCGCTGAAACTGGAGCAGCAAAGCGGAATTCAGCCATCATTAATTTTTCACTAATTACATCTGTGCTTTTCATACTGTGACATGTCAAAATGTCTCCAGAGAAAAAAGCCAGTGGAGAGTGTTACTGTGTGTTTCGGAGCAGAAAAACAGCAGTCCGACACTTCTTGTAAAGGTCATTCAGTGATTACTCTGGTTTAATAGTTGAACCATGAAGTGCCAAGAACTGACACTACGATTTATTTTTTGTCAAATGTTAATGAAAACATGTTTTGAAGAACGAGCACATGTGAAAGCACAACCAGGACACTAAGCGCTAAGAGTCTTCCTGAATTCAGAAAGTCATCTAAAGTGTGAAGTCTTCCCTTGTCTTTCCGTGCTTTCAAGAACAGATCAATGGTCAAAGCAGCCCCCCCGCTGCCTGAGGTCACTCTTAGCTTAATTAGTGAGTTCATCAAACACATTAGAAGAAATCAGCTGCTCGTTTCCTGCTGGTCTCAGCATTAAGTGCTCTCACCTGAAAAGCACTATATATACTATATACATTTTTAATAAACTTTCTCTGTGGTTTACTTTAAGTGTTTACGGAGCGAGACAAGTTATATCTGGCATTTCACATCCTGTAATAGCATGGCATGTCAAGTCTTCATGCTCCTAACTTAGCCACATACTAATGGACTATTTTTACTGAAAGGCAAAGTTATTTATAAAGCAGTTGATAAACAGTGTATTTTCATGTTTGAAGACATAATATCTAGTTTTATTTTTTCAGTTATCCTTGTAACATCGTATTGCATATCCCAGGACATCTATACAGTCTTCAACCATTGCTTAAGTCAGTGAGGAATATCAAAATATTATTAGTATTAAGGCAATTCAGAAGAAGTTGGACTGGACTTTCTCCTCCAGTGTGTCTCTATATGGCAGATTCTCCGCTGGCACATCTGGTTTGTTTTGAATGTTTGGAATAGACAGAATGTTTGCTCAGAGACGCGACAGTGGCATGTGTTTTTGTATGTGTCACGAGTCAGCTTTTGCTTTGGGATTCACTGGGAAGCGTGGACCGCCCTGCATTGTAGCTGTTATTTTTAGGTCAGTCTTTCGGAAGGCACTCTCCAGAGAGGTTGTTCCTTTTTGAGACACTTTGGTTTGTTCAATCGGTTGTAGGTTTCTTGAAGCGTAGCCAAGGAGAGGTGAGCTGTTAGTGCTAATTATTACAACGTCATTATTACACGAGAGCATCTTGTTATGTTTTTGATGATTACCACCCTATATGGTCAGGTCCTGGGTTCATACCATCTTGTAAGCCTGTTCCGTTTAGTTTGAGACGGTTGACATGGCAGAGCTGAATGATGTACACCGTCTTGTGAGGTATTTGTCTTGGATCTTTTTTTCTATATATGGGAACAAATAATTATGTTGAAATAAGAGGATAACCAGTGATCTTTAACAGCTTGTTTTGTTTTGTCTTGTCTCTCATTTGTTCAGGGCTCTTCTGGAAGGTGAGAGAGTGAATCTGCAAGATCCTCATAGGAGGATGACTCAACATCAGAGAGAAAGAGTCATAGGTACTGTATTTAAAAGTATTTATTGTTGTTACAACACTGACTTCAAAAAAGTTGGGATGTTAAAAAGAAGTGTGTAAAAACAGCATTTTGTGGTTTTACGTGAGGTCATGTGCCGGACTATTTCTTGGCCAGGAGCATTGACTTCCCGGAGTCTTCACGGGTTGCCTGGCTAACTCACAGTGCTGACAAGACTCCAGAAAGTCACTGTTCCCCGCCAAGAAACAGTCTAGCACATAAGCCCCTGTAAAACCACAACTTGTCATTATTACACTTAGTCTTTTGTGCATGTTACACCAACAAAACTGACTCATGCTGACTTTTTACAAACGAGGAGTTAACATGAAGTTATACAGACTGACAGGTAACTTGTTGATTGATCTGGTGATCGACAGAAGTTTATGCAGCACTTTAATGTTTCTGATGTGTATATTTATGTTCTTTGGTCTCACAAAGAGCTCACCAAGAAATAACTGATTATAAGCATAATTAGTTTTATTAGACTGCAAATCGACCACATTATGAATAATGACAGGTAGAGACAGGATGAAAAGGAGGCAGCTTGTACAGTAATGATGTGGGGCTTATAACTGTGGGATTGGCTGTGGCACACTTTTAATGGTCTTTCAAAGTAGACATTTTTTATTTTTTTAGACTTTTGAAATTGCACTAAAATTACCTTTGCACAATCACAAAATACTGGTTATAGGGAAATAGCTAGCCGCCTACCTGCTCTATAGGTGCAGGTAGGCGGCTAGCTGTTTCCCTATGTTTACAGTATTTATGTGAAGCCAAGCTACTGCCTCCTGCTTCATATATTACAAAAAGATGTGACAGCAGTATCGAGCTCTTCATATACCTCTTGCCAAGAAAGCAAATAAGCGCATTTCCAAAAATGTCTAACTATTCCTTTAAGTATCTAATAATTCATGGTGCTAAATCCTCTGCTTCAGATATCAGGATGCCTGCCCAGCCCTACACTCCAAGAGCGTCCACCTTAATGACCAGACAAAATATGGATACCAGGTACACGCCACCAAGTTCAAACCTGAGAAGATCCCCTTTGCTTCCTTCTGGGTCTATCAGCCCCTCTAGGGTCATTCCTATTTCAGTTTTAGGCAGAACTCGGCATCAGAGTCCTGCATCCAGAAGAGACATGATCTCATTCACCAAAGCTCGGGCTGCCACTTCTGCCTCTGCTACCACCACTGCTATTACAGCCAAAGATAAACCAATAGGCAAGAGAGAAAATCAAATTTGTCAGAACGAGCAGAAAACAACAGGAGTGGAGCAAACTGTGAAAATCAAACAGGCTTCTCTGGTAGATAACCAAGCCAGTCCCATCAAGTCCTCCACTACAGAGACCAAATCAGTGAGAGTTGTGTCACCACCAATGATGAGCCTGAGCATGAAAACTGAGACAGAAAGTGAAAAGCAAGTGTCAGATGAAATTGAGAAACATAATGTTTTGGGAGGAGAGTTCAAAGATAAAGGGAAAACAGAGTCCACAACAGGTCCTAGTGAGAAAAAGATATTAGATTCTGTGTCTGTGGAGGAGCTCATCGAGAAAGTGATAAAACCAGTTGGCTTGGATGCTAAGGTTTGCTCCACGGGAGAATCGAAGGTAAGGTATCACGTGGAGAAAACTGAGCAGGAGGATGGCACGACTAAGACACAGATTGTGCTTGAGTCCAAAGTGGAGGAAGAGGTGGATATTTCTGAGGACTCAGCACTGGATGAACTACTGAGCCAAGGAGTCAAGAAGGTGTCACTGCAGGACATCAAGGACACAGCAACAGGAAGCATGATCAAGAACCTGCTTAGTGGCCTGCAGGGACACGACAACCTGGAAAATAAGTCTGTCAATGTGGAAATCATTGAGGAACCAGTGGAGTCTCACAGTGACGATGAGCTTGAGGTTGACCAGAAGTCCAGATCTAGTTTTCATGAGCCCTCCTCAACGTATTTTCAAATTGAGGAGCTGGAAAATGTCCCTCATGATGCTCAATTTCAGAGGAGTGATGGTGATGCCACGAAAACCTCCATGACAGCAACAGATCATAGCAAGGGTGGATCTGTACAAGTTCAAGAGGTTTCCAGAGAGAGTGAATCTCCATATTTCTCTCACGATCAAGAGCCTCACGAGTATTTTGTCTCCACGCCAGATGATAATCTGTCTGAACCTGAGGAGGGTGGTGGCATTACCTCATACGGCCATTATGGTATCTTAGACGACCTGTCAGATGAGAGGTATTATCAAGATGAAGGTCTTCCCTCGAGAAGAGTGATTGTAGAGGAAAGCGATGAATACAGGTTCACGGCACGTGATCGCTCACTTGTCAAAGAGAGTTTTCCAGAGTGCATAATTGAAGAAGAGGTTCGTGTCTCCCCTGTAGTGCAGGAGTCAATGCTCGAGTTTCTGAGAGAGGACTCTCTGGAACCCAAGGAGCAGCTGAAGGGAGCTCTAGAGAAGCTGCAAAGCTCAGTGTCGGGTCCACTGAGGGAGGAGTTGGCCTTCCTCACAAAAATGGGTAGTGAAAGTCCAGAGAATGTGGCTGTTGATGTCAAAAAAGTGCAACAGTCAAGTGACAATGGCACCATGACTATAGTTGCAGAGTTGAATGTCTCTCAAACCCTGGAAGAGTCTGGACTGCTGGAGGCAGGAGAAGATCTGTCTGAAGAGCAGATCATGGCAACTCTCAGATCTTCTAACCTTGGGCTTGAGAAAGCCTTCCAGGGTGGGGCAGGAGGAGGATACAGCTTCAGAGTCTCCAAAGAAGAGGATGTTGCGTATGGTGAAGAGTTCGAAGGCTACACTAATGAAGGAGAGTCTGCATCAGAAATCACTGAGAAACATATTAAATTGGGGCCATCACAAAAGTCCTTCACCTTCCAAATGGACTTACAAGGCAGCCATTCTGAGGCAGCCTCAAAGCAAGAGCCACAAGAGAAAAGAATTGCAACAGTTTACCTTGAAGATGACTAAGAATTCAGTCTGAAATATTTTCAAACTCAGTACTTGCCAACATTGGTTATTGAGGTGCACATACAGATATTTTTCTGATGCAGCAGTCCACACACGCATGGCATTAATGCTGTTTGCAGATAATGTAGTAATGCTTTAGATTTTGCAGTAAAAGATACTGTATATCCAATTGATTTTAGTGTGCTCTTTTACTGTATGTACCTACTGAGAGTGTATAACTTGGCGTACCCAACTGCAACACGATTCAAGCAAAATTCCAGATTAACACATACTTTTATGGTATTCATTGTGGCAGTACTATTAAAAATACTGAGTGCTAACTAATATTGGCTAGCTTAAGATAGGATTTTAACATTTACGTATTGTAGTAAATTTTTATGTAGGTCAGTACTGATGGAGTGCTGCGCTGATATATGTTAACCTTTTTATAGTTTGCAGTTTATCTTCAAAGAGGTTTGGTTATTCTCTCTAGATTTCTCTATTTTTGTACTAACCTTTGCTGTACATCTTAAACACCCCATTTTGCAGTGTACAGCATCCTGTCACATCATGGCCGTGTCTGCCATGTTGTTGAATCTACTTGGTCAACATTTTTTGCAAGCCAGCATATGACAGTTAAGAGTTATGAGGCGCTGGGCACTGTTTGCAGATTGGGGTTTTCATTTTTCTTTTGACTTGGGCACTGCTGCCAAATTGAATGGCTTTAGTATATACTGCATCCTGGAACACAGTAGTTTATTTTAAGCAGTAGTTGGTGAAGTGTACAGTTAAGCTTGAAGCTGAGGACGGTATAGTGGGAGTGGAGAAAAAGATGATAATTAGTCTTAAGAAAAAGAAAAGTTTTAAAGGCGGAAATCAAGGTGTAGTGGAAGTAAATGTGGCTCTTCAGAGTGGTTAACTAACAATGTTATTTGCAGATTATTCACTATACTCACAATAAATGTCACACTACACATTTTGAGTATTTAGGAAAAAGAATTGCCCATTACATAACTGAAGCTGGGTTACATGATCAGTGTAATCAGTGTGAAACGTGTTTGTAAAATCTTTACGTGGTGTGTGTCAATACCATATATTTCTAATTTCCCAACATTTGCTCTGAACAAGTGAGCAGGGAGCTAGGAATTCAAAATGGTGAATTATACTATTTAGAACTCAAAAAACGGTTGTCAAAGCAAATGGTAAGATGAAAGAATGAAAAGTAGTGGAGTCTTTATGAATTAAGAGGATTCAGTGATTGTGTTGTCTTGTTTGGTCACCTTTTGCTTGTATTTTGTTGATTATCACAGTGGTGGCTTCAGGGATTCACCTTTGCTCTAACGTAAGAGTGTATTCATGACCATACCTATTTTTGAATCATCAGCTTAGTGGCGTTGACTGTTCGTTAGCGTGTGTTGTGTTTTGTCCTAGTCGTCGAGGCAGAAATGGTCCATTATAATTACAGTCTGGTTACATGCATACACATTTTGTGCATTTCCTCTGAGTGGCTGCAAAAATTTACACTTTATAACTATTGAGCAATTTCTTCACAGATTAGCTTAATGTTTAGGGTGAATGCCATGCTTTTACGAAATTTGTTAATAAATCAATTAACAAAAAAAAAAAAACTTGTTACATTAAGTGCCCAGATACAGCATATTTAAATAAAAACACTACAACACCAGTGCACTTAAATTGTGGTTTAATATGGAATCTTTGTTAGGTTACTGTATATGTATGTACACAGTGTAATCTGAATACCATGTGCCATTTCACAGCATAAAAAACGTGTACATCAGCAAACAGAAGATCTATTGATATATAAAGAATGTTTAATGAGTCAAATGTTGTGTTTGTCACCATGGATAGCCCAGCATCATTGCTTGTATAGACATAGTGACTGAACAACTTGCATTTTTGCTTTGGATGAAAAGGTTCCAGCCCTTGTTTGGAAATTGATTAATATCTTACCATAATTAAAACCGATTGTGGGTATGTTTTCTGAGTGCGAGTATTTCTTCAAAGTCAACTCATTTCACATAATGAGCATAATTACACAAACTCATGTACTGTCAGTGGACATGCCGAGAGCAACTGAAGCTAATTTTCAGCAGTGGTACCTGCCTGTATTATCGAACAGATATACACATTTCTTTTAAAGGTGTAATGTGTAAGAATTGGCATATTAGATTAGCAACTGCTAACTGCTGCTCACTGTGCTCTTTGCTATAGTTATGTATGGCTGTAGCTACTAGCTGCCATTAGCTCAGTTAGCAATGCAGCCCCTGGCCCGACAGAGTCCAGTTTGGCAACACTGATTATAGTATCAGTGTGATTTACGGTGGCTCTGACCAGGACTCTGACTCTAGAAATGACAAAGACACGGCACGAAGCAGGAGATGAATGGGAGGATGGTCAGCATCAGCAGCGTGTAGAGCCAAAATATTTTCACATCGCACTTGATTTATTTCAACCAAACCTGGGTTAGTGATCGCTGGAACAGTGGAAAGAAAAACTGTCTTGGTGAGTTTTAGTTTGTTTCTGTTGGTAATAAAGTGCATTTTAAGATGGCTTAAAAAGGCAAATAAGCTTGTCTTAGTTCTATAAAATAGAGAAACTTGAATTCTGAAGGTGTGCTGTTGTATTTTTCTGTCTAATTTAAAAAAAATAAGAAGAAATCTCTTTATTTGACTTATAAAAGCTGAGAGCTTGTTAGACATAGCAAACTCACCATTAGCACATTATCTTTGAGCTATTACTATTGGACACCTCTTGAGGTACAAAGTGGTATTACACAACAGGACAGGCTGTGATTAGCTGGTTACCATGCTTACACACTGCACCTTTAAAAACAAGTATGTCAGTAGTGCTTGGTCCAAACTGGCAAGTGACAAATTAGAAAAGACATTTCAAGAGTCAGGCATTGAGTTCCCATCATTGCCACTGGATGGTACAATTGAAAATGTGTGAAGTTCTGTTTTCCTTCTACCTTGCCTCTGTTGTCTCTCAGCCACCTCTGGTGCCCTGCAAAACATATGGTACATGGTTGCATGACTGAAACATGGGTTGTACTCCTACACTCTGTTATTTCAACTCAAATTTTCTTCTACTTTAATCATACTAATAAAATCAACTGTTGTCATGCGGATTTACCGGGCTAGCATGTCCACAGCTTTTTGTGTAGCTTTTGTCTTCCTGTGTTGCGGACCATACAACAAACTTTGGATCTCCAGGCACTAAAATAGAAAAATAAATAAAACTTAATGAAGCGAGTGAGTGGGTAAGTGAGTGGCAAGAGGAAGATGAGAGGTGAAAGGCACACTCAAGAGGGGAATAAACACTTCCTAGCAACATGTGAATGCACTAAACATCCCAAAATAACCACTGTAGCTGTCCAAGGTTTAGATAACACCTGTGCTGACCACTCGGGAGTGTCAGGTCAACAAGGGGGACTCACTAGATTTATTATGAGGACTCCAAACCAACAACCCAGGAATCTGAGGTACTTAACGCAACAAATTTAAGAAGCAACCTGAGTCACTTTCCAGTCCACATTTAGTTTGGTCCAATCAAATGAGACGAATAAGCAAGGAGTGCTTAGCTCTATGACATCAGAAAACACTGGCTGATATAACAAAATCCAGAAAAGTCTAAACTTTTAACCACATGCAGATGCAATATGATTACACAGTGTGCGCACACACAGTGACGCAACAGACAGAATAAGTGCCTGCCTGCCAGTTCTGCAATCATCTTAAACAACAACATGTGAAGAGAACTTTGTTAAAGTTGGAAGGGAGGGAGGGAGGGAGGGAGAGAAAAGTTTCCCTCTTCACCAGGAAAATGAAAACACTGGGTAATCTGGAACAGATCCATCTGGCCTCTTGGATGTTTTCACTGTTGCTAAGGTTGATGTAATGGAAGGCAGCACTACAGAGGAAAGGGAAAATGTCAAGTGTATGTTTGTATGTGTACCATTGTTCACTGTGTTTCTTTGGTAGATCTTATGTATTGTATCCAATGTCGAGCCAGATTTCCTCTGGAAAAACAGAAGTTACTCAGTCGGAGTCCAGATGGTGTCACGATGACAGGAAACGAATGTCCTGACATATCTGCTCTGTGTCAGGGTACTTCGGAAAGGTTACTAGTGGGATGTGGTGTAGAGAGAGTGAGCCCTGATATGCCCTGTCAGTGGAGAGGGGGACTTGGACACCCACGACCAAAACAAAACAACATAGCAACTGGGCTCCTTTACTGACAGGCATGTCATACTAGTACGCAGAAATCCCCATTTACTGGTGTATTTTTTGACAGGGCAGAATTGAGCTCATTCAGTAAGCATGTGCACTCATACTGAGTGCAAAAAGAAAAACACTCATTACATAAGGAATAAATAGAACAGCTATCACCTAAATGAGCATTATTAACTAAATGGCTGCTGTTTATTCAATGTATGCGGACTGAAAGATACAGGAATGTCACTTTCGTATCAAACGACATAATGGCACGCCACACTAATTGGGGTCAGTGTCCCTTTAATTGACAGCAGTTAGCAAACTGTCGTGCTCTTTCCAAAGTTGTGAAGCCCATCTGTCCAGCTCCATCCAGAGTGAGGAAACACAAAGTCACTGTGTGTGATATTTTACACCAGGGAGGACGGCTCTGCACAGTGCTCCCTTCCAAGATTAGCATGCGACTTTGATAGCGCTGAGCTTTAGGGAGGATGGTGGAAATAGCTCATCTCAGCATGACAGGGACTCTTTGTGTGTATATTTTGAACAGGCCTCTCACTGGTGTAGATGGACACACCCGCTGACTCCTGGCCTTTAATTAAACCCCCCAAAATACTTTGGCAGGGACAACGTCATGTCCGATGACAGTGACTTCCACTCTGTCCAGCATCTCTAATATGCATTTACAAATTGTAACCAAGACAAACAGTTGTGCTGTTTGTGTTCTGTAACTTGTGATTACCTTTGTCATGGTCCTGTGGGCCTGCTTCATCCTGCCCTCAGTCATCTCCACACTTCCTATGAGCTGAAGGGTGTCTGCTACCTCAACACTCAGGTCACCGAATGTTGATCTCTTTGTGGTGAGAGAGGCTCTCTGGATCTCCACACATCTCTGCAATGGGACACTGAAAATGGGTAAATCACCTCTTGCCATCAGTGGTGAGAGCCACACCCTGTGTAGCAGGTGGATTAAATCCCCTGACGATCACAACCTCTGAGGGTGTTTCCATGGTGCTGCTCTCTGAACAGAAAATCTGTGGAAAATGACATTTCAAAATTGCATGGGCGAAAACTCCCTGTTCTTGCAGATGTATATGCTTGTAAGTGTGTGAGTGTGTGTAACCTCTTGCTGGCCACTGAAGAGGAGGAAACGACAGAAATCATCCTGGGCAGCAAGGCAGGCTGGATCCTGTGGACCTGCAGAGTTTTTGTATGCACTTAGACTCTGCTCAAAGTAGTGTCCTGCAGAGTCTACACCAGCATGGGGAAAAACACACACATGATGCACATTGACTTAAATTACAGCAATAATTGACAGACTCAATGCAGCATGATCATTTTTCTAGATTTTCTACATAATTCTGATTTTCTTAGTTTCCAGATGTTATGCTTAACGTAACTACCAAGGAGCACACAGTTGCCTTCAGATGGTAGATAAGGGTGAATCCAACTGACATGACTGAACTTGCTATAATAAGTCTGGTTTCCATAACACCATCTTAAAGAATTTCAAATATAGGAAGACAATGGGAGGTTCAAATCCTGATTAACCCCTCGTACACATTGCTCAGGCTTGTCTGTGTCTGGGAATAAACTCACCATTGTGATGGGGCTCTGCTGCAGCAGAAAGGATGAGGGCCAGGCTGTGGGAGATCTGAGCCCCCTCTAGCTCCTCTGGGCTGTGACTCACAGCAATGGCATGAGCCTAGCAGAAACACCCACGTGAAATAAGACAGATCACATATCACCAAATAAGAGGTGTGGGAACATTACCCAACAACAAAGCCTGGCGACGTCTCAAGAAGCCTTCATGTGTTTTTATGCATGTTAGATAAGAGTCATGTATGATGTGCGAGTGATATGTCCCTTGCCTTGGAGAGATGCTCTATGGCTCGGTCCAAATGACCTCTGTCCTGTTCAATGGCAGCCATGTCCCTATAGACAGAGCATGTCTTCTCTGGCTGTCCACAGTCTGTCAGCAGTTGCAGAGACTTCTCACATTGGTTCAAGGCCTCCTCTAGTTTGTTCTGTCTCTTATAGACCCTACAGAGCAGAGAAGACAAACATAAAGGCAGTGATCAGTTCTGCCTACTATATAAGGCAGCAGGGCAGAGTAAGGAGTAGAGAATAATCCTTCAAATAGCTTATCTGCATCCCTGTGTTTGAAAACCTTTACTCAGCTGAAGAGCACTTAAACAATACACTAAAGCTTTTCAACAATTTTTAACTAAAAAATACCACGTATTAACACTCATTATTGAGAGTACTATCAATGTACTGCATATGCATTTAAGCCTGTTACTTCATTACTGTGAGTCTGTTGTACATCACCGAAGTAACTGCTTGGTCTCTAGCCAAACCCCGACCCAGCAGAGTGGTGAGGGCTGCAGATGAAGTCTGGCGTAGTGCAGACTATAATAGGGAAAAGCTTGTACATTGCCCTTTTAACTGTTCTTGGTTGCATCCTCTCACAAGTCTCTAACCGTCTCCTCTGGGACTGAAGGCTACGCTGCTCCTAACTCCCCCTTGCTTTAAGTACAGCCTCTCAGACTCTGACAAATAACTGCTGCAGTGTGTTTAAACTCTCATTCAGAGCTGTCTAAATTGGTGGACCCAAGGAAAGGTGAGGATGGTCTAGCTCAGAGTTCTACATCAATAACAATTCATCAACCGTCTGTACGTGTGCTGTTGCTACTAAGTTCTTTGGCGTCACGTGTTTCGCTGATGAACTCAACAGTCTTTGCTTCTATAAAAGACACTTCCTGTCATATGAAGCTGTTTGGGCTTCTACAGAGCAATACAGTGAGCAAGTGGACAGTGAGGATGAGATGATGGCTGCATTAACTGTTTCAAGGACCCTGGATACATCAGGCTACTTTCTGAACAGCTTAAAACCATCTAATGGACTCTAAATTGAATTCAGCTCTCCAGTCAAGGGGGTGGCCTTTCTCAGAGGACACAGCACTCACTACTGTACAATCTCTAGCTACACTGCAGTCACACAGCAGTGCAGGAAACCCCTTTTCACAAATCAGTCTTTCCAAATCCACACTGCAGGGAGTATAGTTGTCTGTGGATCCAACGTGTCTTCAAGTGTCATGAGTACATAACAGCATGTTTTAACCTCCGTGGGAACCAGAAGTCGAAGCTTGACAGTATTATGTCATGCTCACATTCCAGGACCCTGTAAATTTGGGTATTCATGGCACAGTGGTTAAACACCAGCAGCGCAGGTTACAAAAACACTGTGATGGCTTGTTTCTTTGAATTTTCCCATGAATCCAACATTATTCTAAAACGCCATGATGGATACTCGGCATGCCCCACCCATACGTGTTCATGGGGCAGGCACTTCAGGTCCTTTTAGGGCAGCAGCAATGGCTGAAGCAGAGCTGCATTCCTGCATGGCTTGAGTCCCGCCATTCTGCCTGCATGGACGGACAGAGACAATACCCCTCTATCCTCTCATTCACTCTGCATCCTTACGCACTTCCTGGCAGGAACGGTAATAAGCCACATCCCACTGAAATCTACCAAGACTCCACAGGGCAGGGAATTAATATAATTAAGGATTTGTAGATGTGTTGCCAAGCAAGCCACACAGCTCTCTTTTGTAAACGTTTCCAGAACATAATTGACGTAAGTTTGCTCTGGGCTTTCACTTGGAAAATGATACAGTAAGGCCAAGCCAAAGTGAAAACAGAGGGACAAAAACATAACAGCTTGAGCCAGCAAATCTGTATGGTGCTTTAAGCTAGTGGCATTCTGACTGATGAGGTTTTTTATTGTGAGCCTCAGGTATAGAAGTATGGGAAAGAATACGAAACTGCCTGTGCAGTCCTGAGTAATGACTCTCAACCATGGCTATTTACACCAAAAATCCCTGCTGGTTTTATTTCAGCCAACTAATTAGAAACAATTTTACATGTCAAACAAGAGCTACTTTATTGGGAAGAAAACATGCAGACTCTGGACCCCAAGTATAAGAATGCCACTGCTATTTGGTGTATAGCATCTATGATAAGTATTTACACCATGACACCATGTGAAAGCAGTCAATAGCCTACATATACAATAGTTATAGGGGAGCACAGGGTCACTGATTTCTGCAACAGCACAAACTCTGCAAACTGTTTGCACAAAGCTTTGAAAGACAGAGTGCATTTTGATTAATATGACACATGATAATTCAGTTAAGGGTGGGGAAATGTGGAAGAATATCTGTTAATTTATTATTCAACAAGAGAAAATGTACAAAAAACATTGTCAATTTGTTAGAAATTAGATAAAATCTGTCAACCAAAATGTAGATTTATGATAGCAGTTATAAAGAAGTGCAGAAAATAAGTCATCTTGGCAACCATGGCCAAGACACACGCAACAAAAACCTAACCTAAACCTATACGATAAAGCTTCTTTGAATAAAAGATCCCATCTGGCTGATCGTAAGTGCACACCTTGAGTGCGAATCTAAAACCGAGCAGAATGTTTGGACCAGGATCTATAAGAGAGCTGAGCTTAGGTTATTGTTCCAGGCTTTGGTGGGAACATTCCCCTCCATCACAACAGTGTTGACTGACAGAGCTTTTAGAAGCATGCCAAATTCTTAGTCATCACCTAACAAAAGAGATTTAGCAAGCTTACACACCAGCCAGAGTCTGCACATTTTTTCAATTACACACATCATGTCAACAAACTGACTCACTGAAACAGACCAAGATGGCAAAATTTACAAATTCCTATGAGTGTAGCTCACCTCAGCTGCTGATAGGGTTTGTTTACTATAAATTCTGCAGGATTATAAAGTCTAAGATTATTTATAAAGCTTACCTGTAAGATTGAGTCCCCACCCTACTGCTGTCTCTGCTTACATAGTCACTTAGAATTTGGAAAATGTTGTTCTCCTCGCTGAAACTAAGAAAAAAACATTTTAAAGAACTTTATCTGTATGCAGTATTTTGAGGATGGATACAATACCAACATTTTAAGTGATTAACCACTAACTTCCTGAGTCAAAATGCATGCATTCAGAAGCAGCCACTCCTTTAGCATACAAGAATTAAGGGGATCGAAATAAACAGAGACATTAGTCGGATGATCTCAACCCAGGTAAGACTATCCCTCATTTCCTGGTTGTGCTTCTAATTTCGCCCACAGTGATCTAAGCTATGACAAGTGGCAGCTATTTTTTATGTCGCAAGGCCAGATAATTCCCAGACTATCAGTCTCTCCTACACTTGGTGTCTGTGCTTGTCTTCTCTACCATGATCCACTAAGTCTTTAATCTTTTCCTGAGCCGAGGAACCTCTGCTGCCAATACCACCATCACATTACAAATGCACATTGTAAATTGGTAGACACAAATCAATAATATGTAAATGGTACTTGGAGTTAAATAAACACCAGCTGACATTTAACAGAGAAATAAAGGGCTTTACAATCTCTCAAGGAGTCAACAGGACTGTAAAAGCAATGACTATTAGTGGTGTCAGCTGACGGGGGTTAATGAAGGACATAGTCAAAGCTAGAGAGAAAGAAAATGGAAAAAGGCAGAAAGTGGAGTGTAGAAAAAGGGGTAAATGGTTTTAAATGGAGGAGAAATGCCTCTCTCCCATCTGTGCCTCTGCTCGAGCAGTGAATGGGTGAGCGGACAAGCAGAAACCCCACCCAGCAGGTCTGTAAGCATCATTACAAAACACCCACGCAGACTGCTGAGTGAGCTGGACAACAGCAGGGGAAAAGCCTGATTTGTTAACTTGTTCATAAAAGAACATGAACTAATGGTGTTTTCACCAGCATAACTTAGTCAGCAAAAATCCCCTCCTCTCCAAAAACCATGTGTAAGGTTAGTTTCCGGCACATGTGGAGGAATCTACTGCCATCTTGTGGTCAAACTTAAACATAAAGCCACTGTACTAGAAATTGGGAGAGCTTGAGAAGAACAAATATTATTTAGATACAATAATTAGTGAAAAAAGTCGAATTATGCAGGGTAGACCTTGAATCCCCTCTCAAAAGATCTGACCTGTTACCTCACTGGGAATAGCACCAAGTTATTTGGCTCAGCTTGAACATGATACTATAAAAGTCACAGGAAATAAATAGAGCAAACCAGCTGATAACCAGTCAGCAATGCTAAAAACCTGAGCAGCAGCTGCTGTTACGTGCTATAGGTCACAAATGCTGCATTAAAACCTCTAATCTACTGTATATTTGCCTATTTTCTATTTTGACTACATATCTCTGTGTTAAAAAATCCAAAAATATCACACAGTTTTTTCACCACTGCACCTGGATAGACCAGCAGAGATTTCCAACTCAGTTTTTATCTTCTCTTCCTGGTTGATGCCACCGCGTTGCTGAAGCTCCTCAGCAACTTGTTCTGCCTCCAGAAAAGAGGATTCTGCCTCCTCGAGAGTTGAAAGGAGTCAGGGTCTTATTCAGTTTGATATTTGAGTTGATATTTCTGTTGATATTCATGCAAAACGTATCATGGCAAGGATATCTGGCTGTAAGCAGCGAGGCACCTCCCTGTGTGAGGTGTACACTCAGGAGACAGGTGAGAATCTCAAGCTTTTCCTCCCTGCAGGAGGAGATGGTGGAGCAGAAAGGCAGCAGTTCTCTGGCCAGGATGCAGTGCTCCTGGGCCTGCTGTCCCCAGCCTGAGGGAACAAAGAGCCACCACTGAGTGTAAACTGAACAGCACAAGGTGTAATTCTGACTGAAATGGGTATTTCATTTTCATAATGTGAAGTGAAAATGACCTTTGAACTGGAAATATGCTTTAGCCAGTCTGCCATGAGCCTGGGCTAGTTTCAGATGTCCGTCCCCATATACCAGCCTCGCCAGAGCCACACAACGCACCAGGTCCTGGATGCAAGCATCAAACTGTGCAGATACAGGAGATGATATCACTGTTATTGTTATGTTATTGTTGTAAACTGAATATTTTTATCTTTTCTAATTGAGGCTAATCAGTAATGACTGCCTTTACATGCACTTGAGTATCCTGGTTATAATTAGGTTTTTTGGAGCACCTTCGTTACATGTGGCCCATGTAAACATCTCAGCCTGGCCCCAAAAACAAGGATAAGGTCTCGTCCCAGTTTCTAGAAACTTGGATATACCTGGAGTACTCTGATCAAAACCGGAATACCATGGCATGTAAACACCTTCTCCACCATGTAAATGCAGTCAGTGATAATTACTCACTGCAGCCTTAGGGGTGTGCATACAACCTATAGAGGATCATGAATATGCATCAGCCCTATAAATGAGAATAAAGCCTACAGAAAGTCTGTGGAAAACATCTGAGCACAACCAACTGCAGAGTCCTAACAATGACTATAATATGGATGTCATTGCGGCCCATATTGTACCCACCTCCTGGCTGTCTCCGTGGGCCTGTGCTCGGCTCTCAAAGTGTTTGAGCTTCTCTTCAGGCGGCGTCATAATCAATTCTTTCTTAGCAAATCCTGTTCGTGAGGGACTCAGCACATCTGAGTCACAGGGAGAAGATGCATTCACGGCCCTGCTGGTGCTTCCCATGCTGTCAAACAAGGTTTGTCAATACATCTTTTAACACATTTGAGCACACTTTCTGCAACCGTTTCATGTCTGACACGCCAGCGGCTCCTGAGAACCTATAAAGTTGCAGATACAGATATATACTCAGGACACAGCTGACTAAAACCGGAGTTTAAACAGTTATTAGGCTACTTTCCCCTCTACCCCTCTACCTTTACTGATCCACGAGTTAAACAAAAATGTTAATGAGAATAAATCACTTACTCAGTCGGAGACCCGGAGGAACTGAGTCGTGTTTTTGTTATTGCGTGATCATCAGCCATTTTTTGAACAGCCAGTGTGAGGCATGGGATTTTATCGCTTTATACAGTCTTTGGATGTAACGCTTGCTAGCTTACGTTAACCGCGCCATGTTCAGTGTTCTTTACGTACTTGTTGCCGTGGTTACACTGCGCGTGCTACAATAGCTCGAGCGACCAACTGCTGCAGCTCTTTCGGTTTAATGCTTCTTTTGGATGATTTAGAGGTTGGGCTGAAAAATAAAAAATAAACTCTGAAAGCATGTCACTAACAGGCGCTTGCCTCGTACAGCCAGACTGTTGTGGGCTGACTATCCATCGCTGGAAGACCGTTTCCTGAAGACTTTCAGGCACATAGTATGAAGGAAGTGGGATGCATTCAAGAACCGCGCTGTTCTTGAATATCCAAATTAAGATATGTTCATTGATTTCACAGTGTGATTTTCTAATAAACCTGAGAAGCAGATCGACAAAAGCTGAACATACGCCTGATGTTTTTAGGTAAGTGCAATCGGATGCAACATTAGTGCATACCAGAGAAACTTTGAGTGTAATTAACCAGAGTAATTGAGAACACTGGTGCGAGTGTGCTGGTTATTCTGGGAACTTGCAGTAAGAAAGCTCGACAAATGAAATGATTAGGATCTTGAGGCAGGTGATTATTGTCTGTCTTGAAGAGGGCCCTGTGTTAAACTCGAGTTTCTCAGTTTTTTTTTTTTTTTTTTTTTTTTTTTTAATATAATTTTGTTCTCAGATGCTTCAAATTCCTCAGTTAATTTCTGTTAATCCAAATACTATACAACATACTTGGGGTTCAATAGTATTCTAGCGTAGAAAAAATTCATAATGCACGGAGGGGGATAAATGGGGATAAACAGGGGTCCATCATTTTGTTATTGACACAGGACCCCTAGCAGGTTGATCTGGCCATGTTGGTCATGGGGTACTGCATTCTTTTATGGCATCAAAAATAAAAAGCCAGCTGCTTCGGGAGTTACCTGTTCACATATCTAAAATCGAAATGATTTTGACACTGCTCCTATACCACGTGATACTACCTACTGTTATGACTAAAATTGGAAAGTCTAAAGTCTAAATTAAAGAAATATCATTGGAGTGTTGTACAATTTATGATACACCTCTGAGCATGTTTTTAAGACATGAATTGTAGCAATCACATATGTCCACAAGATGTCAGTATAGTAACATAAGAGTGATGGTCCCAGATCTACAGAAGGTTTTACAGTTGTACTCTAGAGAATTATTATAATATTGTTGTGCTCTTTTAAGAAGTGATGGCGGTGATATTGTCCTCTGCTAAGGGCATGCACACTTCAAAGTGTTAAACTGGCAGTATATATATACCCCAGAGCTCATCCTTCCTTTTTCAGTATTATCCAAACTGTCTCCTCAGCACTTATCAGGCCATTTATTTCATGTTTTCTCTGATCTTTGAAGATGATACTTGTTTTAAGTTAACCATAAATCTCTCGCCAACCTGTCTGAAAAATGGTGAAAAATCCTGTCAAGTATTTTATGGTACCCACAAGGGCCATATAATCAAAAGCATCTTCATGAATTGAAGAAAGATGCAGCACTGTCAGTTAATCAAAACTGTCCTATTTAGAAACTAGGGCCATACATTCTCTGCCTGCATCCTTATTGGTTAGTATACTGTATGGGAGTGGCAACACCGACCTTAAAGTTGTCCAAAGTCAGCTGCTAATAGCTCATTAGTTATAATGGGTGGGTGCTAAATGGGCTGAAGTCATGGCAGCGCACAGGTTGAGAGGTGCCACTCAGATGAAATGGTAAACAGTGAACCTCAAACATGTTCTTATATGGTTTTGTCACCCTTTGCAAAAGAGTGTGTTTTTCTACAGTATTTTCTAATGGCTTGTAGTTCTCTGAAAATACAGTGCCAGAGATTAAAAAAAAAATGTTATTTGCTCACAGGCTTCTGTCCAAATCTCCTGCAAATAAAACTGATTAAATCTTCAACAAAGCAACATGCTTTCCCTTCTATTTAGGTATTTGTTATATAGCGAAGAGTTCACCACTTATTTCAGTGCTGTACAGTGTGCATCCATTTTCTAATGATAGATCTGTACTGTAAGAGTAGAGGATGAAGAACTGTGAGGCTTTTTGGAATTAAGGTAAATCGTGGTTTTAAAAGCACAGATAAGGAATACCAGTGTTCCACATTATTCTGTCATTTCATAGACATCAATGCTATATACCAATAGTGAGAAGAGGAAATGTACATTTCCTTGTGAAAATATAATTTCTTACATCAGTGCCCAAAATCCATGCCAAATAAACAAGAAGTAACGTCTCTGTGGCTGCTTTGAGAAATTGGTCTCCGGAGACAGCTTTCTAGGTTAATTTATTCTGTATCGGGCTGGCTGTATGTGTACTGTCACCACTTTTAAACTCAGGGCAGGGCACATTTTGTGTGCAAGACTGCCTAAGATAACTTCTTATGGCTCCTTGGGATGGCTGCTGCCGGTTGATTCTGGCAGGCCATGAGACAACCCGTTTATTTGTTTGTTTGTCCCGTGAGTTTTTGGCTGGCCGTTCAGGGCTCTGTTTGGCCTGGGTCCCTGTTGGGCTTCTATTTCTGAAACCCAAGTGGCTCTTAATGAAGCTGGTAGGGTTGGCATGGGCCCTCAGCAAACCCAGGCCTGATCAGACCCTTCTTCTTCTGCCTTGGCAGCCACACTCCATTTGCTCCCTCTGGCTTCCTAATTTAGTAACGGTGGGTAAAAATATGTGCTAACGAACAAGGTCTGGTATGTCAGGCTGGCGTCCAGAGAAGAGGGAGAGAGGGGAGGGAGGGTGGTGAGGAGAGGAGGGGTGCTGTTTTCACAGCAGGCACCCAGTGACAGGGGTAGAGTCACTCAGACCTCTCTGACATCTGTGTGTTTGTGTGTATGTGAAGACATTCAGTGTGTGTGGGTGGATGATGAGAGGTGGAGGGCGAGCACTTAAAATTTCTCACCCTTGCCAAACTCCAAACACTTCTAATCATTCTTCTGTTTTGTTCTAACCACACTGTACAGCCAGAGTAAGCCTATGGTACACAGTGAATTATTGACAATGTTGTGTTTTCATCTTCAGTTACTGTCTAATGGGGTTTTTTCTCACTGTCTGCAGTTTTCAGTGTGGCTTTAGGAGGCACGCTCCTGTAAGTGACATGCTTTTAGAGTTGATTTTCAGGCACCATCGCGCGTCACATAAGGTAGCTTTTTTTTTTTTGCCCGGCCGTTAAATTCTCTCAATGAAACATTAAACTGAAAGAGCAGCAGCGGTTGGTCACGCGAGCTACAGTAGCATGCACAGTTTTCAGATACCCTCTCCACATGCCTGCTGTTACATCTGTGGAGTTTAGTACAGTTTTCTAATAAGGCATGCGTAACAAATGGTTGATGAACATTATGTAACAGAGCAAAACTGTGGGAATACTTGATAGGCAGTCTTTCTTTGTAGAGTGGTTTTTGGCTGCCGTACATCCTCCTCTTTTTTATCTCTCATATCAGATCATCAGGCGGGCCCCTCCAATTTATGACCCCTCCACTTTCTGGAAAATGGGTTTCTGAGAATACAAACCACAATCCAGACAATCCGGTTTCTTATAAACTATGACACCGATAAACTAATGAAACCCCACTGAACATTTTGTGTTGTATTCATTTGGTTTGCTCACTGTCTGGCGTCTGGAGCCTTACTGAATCTGTAGGGTCATCTTTTCACGTGTGAGCCACAGAGCTTCCTGGTTCAGCTCTCTGCAGACTGTAGGTTTAGCTACAAACCATGCAGGCAGCGGAAGAAAAACATGTTTTTAATGTATGTTTACCCTATACACCTCAGACTTTCAAAGTTCCCCGTTTTCCATGGACCCATTCCAGCAAACATTAACAGTGAATAACTTTATTGAAGCCTTTTCAGCGAAAGACCGAGGAGGAGTGGTGACAGTAAACTTTCTTGCAATCACACAATGGTTCTAAATATTTGATTCTGAAAAAAATTCTCTTCCTCAACAGCCAAGGCTGCTCTGACATGACACCAATGTGTCAGCCCTTAAAAAACAATGCAGCTTGATGGTAATAAGAGCTTTTAATTCACTGTTATGTCTTAGAGTGTCCACTGCTTGAACTGAGTCCTGCACTTGCAATTACTCCATTTTCATCTGTCAAGACACTCGACCATAGGAATCTGCCCTCAAGCACTTTAGCACTTGCCCTTCCTGTTCACAGTTTAAGAGGCTCATGGCAACCTTGTCAGCTTCACTTGTAAACCCGAAGCTTTAGATGAAAACAGAAAACCTCCTCGTCCGCTGGAAGGTGGCAACAGCAGAAACTCTAATTTTACAGGCAGGATAACAGCTGCTCGACACAACTGTTACTGGAGATTTTCATCGATTCTTTAACCAAAACAAAAAAGCAACTTTTGTTTTAAAAAGAAATCACATGACTAGCCACTCTGCCCGTGTCTTGCATGTAGTAGCTCAGAGAGTTTGGGTGAATTTCCTCAAGATGTGTGCTGAACTTTTGCTATGCTATTGTGTGGTTGCAGATCGACTAGGTAAGAAACCACACTGTCCCCAGCTTGTGCAGGAACAGTCTTATCGACATGCAGCATGATTATCCTCACTGAGCTGAATCACAATGAGAAGAGCTGCATAACACAATTAACATTTTAATTCTTTGGTATAATTAGCACGCATCATTATGAGTTTGAAGCCATATTATGTGTCTTTCATACTGTTTTTGTTTGATAAGTGTTTTTTTTCCCCCTCAATAAAATAAAAGAAAACAATCCAACATTTGCAAAACTATCTCTTTGGAACCATTATATCAGGTTCATAAAGAGATCATTTGTTTTTTGATTGTTCACATTTAGTGGTGGGCTAACAAGGCAACTGAGACCAGATGTTATTATGTTCTAATGTACAGCTCTACCCAGCTGAGTGCTTTACCTGCCAACACAGGAACATGCCAGCATAACTTGCATAACAACAAAACAATTTATTGATGCAGTTCTCCGACACGTGAATGCCTTCAAACTCATTTTCAATCAGCAAGACTCATCAATCATACTGTGCTCATGGTATGTCGCAGTTATTTCTTAAAACCACAAACTAGCACCTAACATTTCTACAGCTGTCCCCACTTCCTGTGTTAGTTAACCCACAGACACCCATCCCTCAGCAATGAGCCCCTTTCATAACAAATTGTTTTTAAGGGAGGAACTGATAGAGGAGACGCTATTTAATGTGTCATATTTTTATCTAGTGTTAAATAGCTTCCTGTCCCAGCTAGTGGAGCAGTTCCAGAGTTAATAAAGTAACGAATTACACCTGTATGAGACTGATTTCCCTGTTTTATCTTTGAGAACAACACTGCACATTTATTTTCAATTGAAACTCCAAATTTAAAAAAAAAAAAAAAAAAACTGGCACACTAGCTGTTAAATTGCATGGGAGGTTTACAACTTTAACAAAGTTATCCTGCTCCGACTCACAGCAAATATGGCCGTGTCGTCGCAGCTGCTACACTTCAGATAAAGCATGTTATTTGCACATAGAATAAGAAATATGTTTCTGTACTGTAATCAAAGTATTTGCACACTGTTAAGAAGTAGAAACAAAGCCAGGTACTTAAGCCAGGCACCCCTTCCTTTCAGTTGACTGGAGCTGTCCACAGCAAAGACATGATAGTCACAATGCGATAAGATAAGCTGCCTTTCCATCCAGCGGCAATGTTCCATGCCAGTGCTTTGTTTAACAATAGTTTTGTATTCAAACGTGAATTGTTCCCTGCTATGGCAAAGACTTAGAATGGCTTAAACTTGTGTTTATCCTTACCCAAACCTTGGCCTAATTTGAAGCATATGCAGAAAACAAATCTACTATTGTTTCGCCGCTAAAGCTTCTTCTCCCCTTTCTATTCAATGTCAAAATCAAAGATTATGGAGCGCTTTGGAGGTGATATTGCCATTCTTTGCTTAGACAATAGCGCACTAAACCAATAACTGTGTTTTGTGTGCTGACAGCGTGTACATTCCCTCATAATTGCAGTTTTAGCAGCGCTGTGACAGGGAGATACGTGTATGGGGGAGTTTCATCTCCTTCCAATGGTCCTGTGATCAAGCCGCTAAAGCACGGATCGGCAACTGTTCGACAAACATCTCCAAAATGATGTAGAGGGGATTGTCTTTATCTCTGCACCCTCAAAACCAGAACAGTCACAGAGATGCACAGACACAAAGACAGCACTGCCAAGGACATCCCTCCAGATGATGAGAAGATGGTGCAGCTCCTCGTCCTTGGTACACTGCAGTCCGGCCTTGCACACCCCGTCACCTTGTTCCTAGCTAGGGGAAAATCTGCGAGTTGCTCGCTCAGAGCCCTGCAATTCACAGTTAATTGTGCTTATGCCACAGAGGGGTCCAGCATAAACATATTTTTCACCTGCCTCTCTGACTACATGTGTAAAATGTGCGGCATCTGTCCAGGAAAAAAAGAGAACAGAGAACCTCTCTGTCCAAAAGAATTTTGTTTTTGCAGTTATTTGAACGATTTTTTTCCATCTCACCTTATGTACAGATTGTAAAGCCCCTTGAGGCATATTATGATTTTGCCTTGCTGGGCTAGATGAATAAAACTGACTTGCTTGATTTTATGTGACATATGATCTTAGATGCACATTTAATGTCCACACAAATAAGCCAGTAATGTTTCAGAGTAGTTTTTTTTCTCATGTACTAATGAGAAATCCTTGTGGCACATTTATATTGTCACTTTGAGCAGGATGCTGACTGCAAAAGAAATGTGTGCCTTCTGCTTAAAGTTTAAATGAACGGTTCACACTTGAGACACATTTAACCCCTGCACCCCCAAGAGTATGCCTCCAAAATGAATGGAATATCAAAAGGGGGGGTTTGGCCCTTACCTTTGACTATGAATGTGAATGAGAGGCTAAATGTCTGCCTGTGGTTCTCTGACCTTTGTGGCTCCTCTGCTGACTTGGTTCAGGTAAGTGCAGGTTGTGTGATGCAGTGGTATCAATAATGGAAGAAAGGCAACCCCCTCCCTCTGGCTGCTATGTGGGTCAGAGGAGGCTCTCAGTGGATGGGAGAGATTGATGAAGAGCACCAGGGAGAGCGTCGGAGCGCCTACCTCACAGCGGTGCAACCCGAGCCGCTCCCCCTGCACTTGTTCTGAGGCCCCCCTCCCGAGCTACAGCGCCTGGCGCTCTTTAAATGACCTTCAAATTAGCCTTATTTTTCAGGGCCCCAAACCCTTCAGGGTCCTTCCGGGAAGGATGGTGGGTCTTGTTCTCACTCTCCTTCTCTGCTTTTCTTTTGTTATCCTCCTGTTGACCACAGATGGAGTCGAAAACAACAGAGGAGTGGAGCCTGTGTAGCAAAGGTGACTGATTTTCACTCCTGTTGTGTCGCTGATGTAATCAGACAAGTGAGCTGTTACGTGTCCCTGATTATGCAATTAGACACACACACACACACACACACACACACACACACACACACACACACACACGCACAACTTTTTAACCTTTCATTACATCTTCTCTTTCAAACACATCACACATCCTCATTTCAGAATGCGCAGACGATGATACATGTGATGTTTTGAGAGGTTTGTGAGCATGATGGTGGATGGGAGCCACAGTGGGATCCTTCTTCCACTACATCACAGAACAACACTCTGTCGAGCCAGCCATCCATCACTACAGATGGGGTTTATGTACACACAGCAGGTCATGCTGGTACTCTGTCCAGACCTGATGCAGAGCTCTTGATTATCCATTTGCATTAAGAGAAACACCCCTCTCTAATGGAACTAAATGACTCAGGCAGCTGCACTTTGTGAGGTTATGCTTTGCTTTTAATGGAATGGCTATCTGAAAGGCTTTGATTCACAAACTTTCTCAGCAATTTTCAGGATAATTTGCTCACAATTTAGGTTTATTATGGCAAGACATATTCCCTGATCTCATCTCTCGGCACCTGCGACAAAATGTAGAGGGCAAAGAAGCTCCTCGCAAACTCACCTCACCAATCAGCAACAATCTACAGCAAATGGCTGTAGAGTAGCCCCAGCCAAACAAACACTTGTGTAATCACTGAGGCTGTGAAACTGTTAGTTGATAATTAGCTGATGTTTTAAATGCTCCTCTGTGCTGTGTGCACAGTGTAGCATAGCTGCCTTAAAGGTAACCTTATATAGTACAGTACAGGTATATGTTGCACCCTTTTGGGAAAAGCTGTGACTTTTGCTCCATTTTTATCCCACTGGGGTGAAGCCATACCCCCAAGAAGACAGTACACCTCCATGCAGTACTGGCATTCTAAATTTTATTTGCACAAGTGGCAATTTGTCATGGAAAAGTTTTAACATCCTTTTTTTTTTTTTTTTTTTTAAACTGACCTTGTGCAGAGTAGTGCATGGAAACTTTTAACTCACCAAGTGAAGACTGCACAAAAATCAGAAACCCCTCTGGAGGTATTCAAGAAGCACATATTCCTCTTCATGATAAATATCATTGATAAAGGTAGATAGCCAGAAAATTAGGATCAAAATTCAAAGCAGTCTCTTTTCTCTCCAGGTTCCCTCTGCTTGCTTTTGACAGTCTGCCAAACATTTGGAGCTAATTCTCCAGCTATCATGACGGAAAATCGACAGGCGGGATCGTAACTCACAGGCGAGAGAGTTAGAGAGCAAACATCAAGGGGAATCAAGTTGGAAAACATAATAAGTTATCGCGTAAGCTGTGGAGTGAAAGAGATGGTGTGAAAATAGGCAAGAGGACAGCCAGAGGTGGGGCATGACTGATGGCTGGGTACGGGGGCTTGTTGCTCCAGAAGGGCAAACTTGGCCTGATTGATTGGCTAGTATTTCAGAGAACCCCCCCCCACCCCCACCCCATGCCTATTTGCTTATGATGCTGGAATGCTTTGATAGCATTTTGTAGAAGGAGTAAAGACGAATGATGAAAAGCAGCCGATGTGAAAAATTAGAGAGGGTGAATTAAGAAAAAAGGAAAATCATGGCATGAGAGGAGATCACGATGGCATTGATATTATTAAAGCTGAATGGTGCCTTATTATGGTATGATTATGATAAAAGTCTTTCATTTCACAGGAAAAATGTGCAGGCTTTTTACATGTTGTCTTGGTATTATTGGCACTGTCGGGGACATAACTCATTATGGTTAATGAAGGTTAAACTTGCAACAGGAGGGTTAGTAATAAAGTAATATCATTGAAGATAACAGACAAATCTGAACAAGTCTAGATCAAGACAAGCAATGTTTAAACACTGCAGACAAGGACTCTCCAGTCATGCTAGCAGCAATCTAAGGCTCTATTTAGACACAGAACTCCTTAAATGTTAACGTAAGCATGCAAACGTGCATAACCACAACATGCTGCTGTTGAAAGTTTGCCATATTCAAATTCTTCATTTTGCTACTTTGATCATTCTAGCTAAACACGATGTGCAGGTGAGGTTTGCGCCAGACTAAAAGTTAACGGATCAAAGTTATTGCAGTTCTTCCTGAGGTGGAAGTGAATGTCTGCACCAAATGTCATGGCAATCCACCCAATAGCTGTTGAGATATTTCACTAAAACCAGAAATGTCCACTGGCACCAGACACAATTCAGGGAACCACCAAAGTCAAAGGGATTTATCCCACTGAGTCATGCCATGTCTGCACGTGGCGGTCCATGTGATAGCTGTTGAGATATTTCAATCTGAACCAAAATGGTTCCACTGACCAATAGGAAGACAGACCAACATTGCTGCTAGCATGGCTAAATAGCACCATTTTTGGTGTATTAAGCTTTACATTTCTCTTGTATGCTTAATTTTCTCCAGCAGCACTCCTTCATTACAGTACTGTAATGAGAGGCTCATGTACTTCGAGGGTTTTATTGCATTAAACTTCATATCTAATCTCCCCAGTCTCTCCTGAATAGTGTATGGCTCTGTTCCATGAACTACAACAGAAAGAAACACTTACGTTTGGAATGTGCTTCACTGAAGAGCTTTTCTCCATCTGGATAGAGGGGTTGCTGTTTCCTGACTGTCTAATATCTATCCAGCGAGGTTATTACAGAGAGAGGGATATCATGGTGCATTATCCACAGACATGGTATAAAAACAATCATGGAAATGTACTGAGCACTTTGTAAGAACATGACCAGCTGTTTGGCCGTTTTAAAGGAGGAAAGAGGATACATGCTGCTTCCACGTTGCACTTTCCCTCTGCTTTTGGCTCTTTGAACTTACTTCAAACATTAGTCAGTGTGTGTTTAGTGTCATGCCAGCCATGTGGATGGCATATGCTAACATTGCAATTGGGCTCGCTGGTTGTAGGTGTGTGCGGTGACCAGTAGCTCGTGGTTCGGGCCCTGAGCTGTATCTTTGATGTGAGGTGTGGTGGATGCCAGTGGTGGAGAGGTGAGGTCTGAGGTAAACGCGTGTATGGAAACAATTCAAACGCAAGCAGTGTGCTACAGTAGCCACATGAAAGGCCCCCTTTGTGGGGCTCTGCTACCTTACAGATGGTCAGCGTCCCTCATCCATTAAATAATAACAGTGCTCCGATCTCTCCCCGGGCCAGATGTGCTGAATCTATGATGCTAAATGGAAACAAATCAGCCAGGCTTTACTCTTTAATTGAACACTGGAGTGTTTATTTTCTTGAGACTGTCATAATAGACCTCAAAATTCCCATAAAAACTCAACTGTGAGGGCAGATTAGCCCATTTAGCACCTCAAGACAGTATTTTCCACAGGAGACAAGTCTTAAGTGCAGTACTGCTGGTGGCGAGGCTTCCACACGGGACCGGCCACATCTTTAGTCACTCCTTATTTCTGCTCTGTGATCTTGCACTTAGAAGCACCCCTTGTAAAAGCAGCCGTCGCGGGGAGGTCGCCCTGACATCTTTATCATAATTGCCCTAAATACCCCCATTAGAGATGCTAGCCAGTATCCTCAATAACACTAGTCATCCCTGGTAGCACTGGTGCATCTAATTGCCTGGGCCTTTTTTTGAAAGATTGCCTGACATCAGCACGGCTCCCTGTGGGCTGGCCCTCTTCATTCTCTGCCCAGCAAAGCATATCGTTATCGCAGCCAGCAAAGAGACCCGGCCTCCCTGCTCCTGGATAATTAACTGTCTGGCTTAACTGCATAATGGAAAGAGGAACATTGGAGGTTTGGTAGTTATTCACGCAGGTCTTGGAGAGGAGAAGTATAAGACAATACTGAGGTCATCCATGCTCGCCATTTTTCAGTGGGATGGGTGATAATGTAGAGGGACAGGAAGTCATATTGCAGGCACAGGCTGGTTATGGAGGATTGGTTTCATATGATAATTAGGCCCATATGCTAATTGCCGAGTAAGCTTGATGAATTCCTCCAGCCCAGCTCTCCACTCCAGTGCTGGCTCTCCTATCAGTTGTCCCCAACGTCCCCCACTTCAAAGGCTCAAACCATCTTTACATAGCACTGCATTCACTCTATCTCTTTCAGCTTCACAACAACAGTCGCTATCAGTGTGTAACCCCTCTTCCAAAAATAAAAAAACAGACAAGAACAGCAACAGCAGCAACAGCAGGAGGGGGAAATAACGGGGCGTCTGCCATTGTTTGACATTTACAAGTCTCTTAGTGAAGCGCATGATGCACATCCTTGTGAGTGTGTGCGCGCAAGTGTAATTAGAACACGGCAGGCATGTGTTTGTCTTTGTGTTGTTGTATGGTGGAGGTATCAAGGACAAGTGCATTAATGAGCACCTGGAGAGGAACAGCTTGTGTCTCCTGGTTAGTGTGACCGCGAGCAGGGCGCAGACTCCTTCACTGACTCAGATGACGTGACTGATGGAGGGGGAGGTTTCTGTCAGATCTGGGGCACTCCCAGGAGCTGCAGTTTGTCTCGGCTGACAACAACGCTCACCAAAGGGGCCCCCGTCCCACACATCAGCTGGAAAGGTGAGAGAAGATGTTGTCCTTCCTTCTGTACTTAGAGTCCTGCAGCTCCTCCTTTTCGAAATCCTTATATTTTCTTTTGAATGTGTGTCTCCTCTCAATATCCTTTAATTCTCTTCAAGAATGTAAAGTAGCAGCTGCAAAGCGCTCAAACATAAATGCATATAATGTGCTATGTGTTTATGGATGTTTTATGAAGTAAAAAAATGATCTTATCAACATGCTCTTAAATCTAGACTTTAATATGTGGAATTTCTATCAAAAGCTAATGTGTGTGCCACTTCTTGAATTCTACTTAACTCTTTGTTGCTGGTGAGAATTTGATGTTAAATGTCTGTCTTCTATCTGTCTGCAAAAGAACATTTCCAAAAAGACACTAGACTAGACTAAATAAACACATGACACACAGATGGATGGTGTCCACAAACTGCTGTATTCACATCAGGATACACACAGTAGATTAGTTGTTTGGTCTTTATTCTCAATCATCAACATCTGAGATACACTTGTTGTTTCTCTCCGGCCGTAAAAGTCAAACCACATCATCGTCATAAGTTTGGTCAAACAAGGATGAAAGAAACATCCCCTGAATGTCCGATTGATATTTTCTGAATGGCAAAAGAACAAAGCGATGGAGGCATATCCTCAGTTACATATGGATTGAAGAGGATGCATGTGGAACCAGAGATATCAGACAGCAGCTGGATCTTGGAGTTTGGCATTGCTTGAAAGGGTGCTGAGATGCTGAGTCCAGCTCATATTGAAAAAACAGCATGCGAAGAGTCATCCATGCCACTTAACAATCACAACAGTGTGTTTGAGCTGTGACATTGTTAATAACTGCCTTATTAGATTTGCTCTGTGGTATTACATTGCCCAACTAATAGAATTACATTTGCACTGTTAATAGCATTACATCCACTCAAGTATCTCACATCCTCATCAATGCACAGCATAACAGTGTTGGGTCTTGTTCCCAGCAGTGGCTCTGACACGCAATACAAAAATGCACAAGCATCCCGAGCAATTTGTTTACACTGAAACTAATTTAGCAGCGTCACTAGCACTACAGCTATCTCTCATTCAATCACGATGTTTGATAAATAACTAAGCTAAAATACCTGGCAAAATGATCTTCATTAGCGCATTGAGTTTTGTTTTTTTGTTTTTACCAGTTTTACACAGAGGGTCAAATTTCCTTCCACTTTTTGTTCGTTTTGGATTGAAAGACTGGTTTTAAAAAATGGAAATTTAACTGTCTGTGATTCCATGACGACCGGACAAACTCCATCTGCTGATAAAGATCATGTGATACGACCGACAGGTCCAGAACAGCAACTAAATGGACCTTGTCTTTGTAGTGAGAACATTTTGTCAACAGGATATTTGCTCTAATTAGTGTTCTCTAATGAAAGGGGGCATTAAAATAATGACAGACATGTGACAAACACTTCACTGCACTCACACTCAAGTTTTACAAGTTCGAGTCAGTGATGGCTTTTCCAGGTTCCAGTCTGCTGGTGTCAGAGCTGCCGGTTTTATAGGTACAATGACCCTCCACAGCAGCTTTAAACACATGATACTCATTACAGAAGAGCATCTCTTCGACTATTAGGGAAAAATGAAGCTTGGAAAATTGGAGTGGCATACCACACAGTCTCTTCTCTGTAACTTCTCACTGCCTGCTTTTATTCAGCGCGCGCTTGGCTTTGATGAATTTAACACTGAAAGAGGAAGAAAATGCTCACCGTGTTAAGATTGTGCTCTGTTTTAACCTGAGACAGACCGTTGTGGGAAGTTCTCCATCCAGCCAGGCTTACTTAGCAGGGTTGGATCTGCTTTGACTGCACTTTGTTGGCAGTATGCTGTTTGAAATTTGCAGAAGAGAATCTTCCAGCAGTATTCTGAATGCTAAGAATGTCCACAGACTTGATAAGGTTATCAATACATTACTTTCTCAGGCAGTTTCTGTATTGAAAAGCCCAGCTGAGCCAACAGGGACATTTGTGCTTGTGTTACAGCTGCCCATGTTTACCATCCTCCACCTCAGGGCTCTTTCCACTGAGAGAAAGATGCTGGCTAGGGTGCAACTCTGCAAATCCCACCTGGATGTGGCATTTGTAATAAACAACCTAGGGGCATGGCTGCCACCCTTTCTCTTTTCACTCCCAGCACTCCTCCTCAAGCACTTCAATGCTGTTCATAAGCTCCCCAAACAACCTCTAATTTGTGTTTTGATTAGTGCCACATAAATTGCAGTGTGTTTTTTCTTAAGTGACTCCATGGGTAACATTTGACATGGCTGTTTCGCTGCTTGTTCTCCTCTTCTCTCTGTTTCACACACATGCACACCCACTCCTCATTACTGATAGCACATGAGGGGGAAGATATAGTTATTCAGGGAATTATCTGCCTCATTGGTGCCATATCTCATCCCATGCTTTTCTGCCAAATGGCCGTGTTTCCATGGAGCCTGCCTGTGTTTACTGTGACGTGCCATGGCAGAGCCCTTTCTGGTACAGAGGGACTTAGCACACAGCAGTGGAGGGTATTTCAGTCCCCGTTTGGAGTTTTGGGGCTTACTTCTCCAGCTCTCCCCTCTCCTCCCACCTGCTCTCCTTGCTGTTCCTTCGCTGGGTGCCTGTGTGGCTCTGTGTTGGTGCTCCTGGCCCTGTTCTTAGACAGACAGGGCTAATTGAAAGGGAAGGCTGCTCTCTGCTGATCAGCTCTGACAGCAGTGTCTTGCCAGAGGTGGGTGTGCCACCCCATGCTGAGAGTTTTCACAGCAAAATAACAGTGCTGTCGTGAAAAACACAGACCGTGCCACGATTACCCGGGCAGCTTGCCAAAGGAGCCAGATGAATTTTGCGGACAGAAGAAAGAGGGGAAACCCACTTTGTCTGCTTTACGACTTTAGGGAGGAGAGCTGTGCCAGCATTTAGTGGAAATCTAACAGGCAGACTCCCATTTCATCCAGGGTTAGAATGAATTGAAACCGCATCTTTTTAAAAGAATGCAACAATTAATGATCATGTTTGATCACAGATGTACAGTCTGTCATTTTATGTTGCTTTCCAGCGTTAGAGAATAAAAGGAATTGTTCACCCGAAATTTAATATTCAGCAGTTAACAGCTCGCCCCCTTGTCATCAAGACTACACTGAAGTTATCAGAAAAAATAAACACACACACTCAGGAATCTTCATCTGAGCTTGTGAAATATTGCGGATAGTAGGGATAACAGAGAATTTGCATGTGTTAAAACTCCAATATGTCTGTTGTCCTAGTGCCTGTAAGTGCCTATACTGTGAAGATGAAGACAAAGCTGTGATCCTATGATCTGATTCTGACATATCCTAACTTAATTTTCAGGTGAACTATCCCTTTAAGTCAGTGTTCAATCCCCTCATCCTGCGGATCACTTTCATTTGCTCCAGGTTCTTGGATAAAACAGCACCCCTTTTAAACTTTTGTTTTGTGTTTTAGCCCGCTTGCAGGTCTTTCCCCATGCCCACATCAGAGGTGCCATGATCCAGTGTGACTTGATGCACCAGGACAGGCTGGGACCCCTCAGCAGGCCCACAGTGGACAGCTGTGATTACTGCTGACAATAATTTATGGTCCCCTCTGATTGAAAACATGAGAGCTGGAGATAGAAAGGCTGGTGCCGAGTCAAGGCACCACCTGAAGATATAAAACTGAGGCCGCAGCTGCTGTCAGAGGCAGGACTCCTGCCAAGCTCTGCAGGCCTTCTGCCCATCCAGACAAACACAAGCACTCATTTTGCTCTCTTTTTTCTTCCTTTATATTTCCCTTTCCTCCTTTTCTTTGCCTACATAGTCCTCTTCTACATTGTCGTTCTCACAATTTCTATCTTGCAAACACTTCTCTTATATATTTTGTTCTCTATTTTCAGCTTCGTGCCATATCAATCGACATGTCCACCATAATGTGGAGGCACGCTGGTTGTAATGATTGTCTGAAATGAAAAAGGAACAAATACTTATCCACCCTGGCTGATCAGGTGTCTCAACAGTGAGCTTTTCCAGCCCTGAGATTACCACGCTAATCCTAACAATAGCAATGTGCAGCTGGTTTGAACAACTATCTGCACCATTGTTTATGTTGTCATCCCTGCTGGATCGTGCTCATGAGGAGTAACCATTTTAGTGGATTTGTATTTACTGTTTCAATGCCACATCCGGGGATAAAGAGCTCTCCCTCTCAAACGATGTATGTTCTGGGTATTATATTCTATTTCTAAAAGAAGCCTTGAACTAAAGCTCTTGTGGACATGGGACTGAAATTAAACAGTCCCTAGATTGAATTGAAAAAGACTGAAATGGAATGAGATGGGATGAAGAGATTTGCTTATAAAACAGGTTAGCTGAAATTCGCTGCTTGATTCTCCCTTTGATTATTGGTTATGTTAAGTAGAAAATTGACTCCATGTTTAATATATGACAGGACTTTGCCATGTGTGATGATATGAATCATATAATAATAGTCTGTAGTTTCATATCACACTCTATTGTTTATTTTGTCCTGTCGTAAATCACACTTTTCTACCAATGTTTTTTGTCATTTGGATGACGCTTCGCGTTCTTCTGCACGACACAGATGCAGGTGAGAAATTTGCATGAAGGCAACACAGAAAAAACATGGTAGAGAGTGAACTTGAGACAGAACGGTGTACCTCTGAACAGGAGAAAGCCTCTGAACAACAACGAGGAGCTCGTACTTAAAGAGGGGCTACTCCTGCACATGGTTAAGATATGAGAAGCCTTAGATGGACAAGGAAAACACCACTCATTCTAGTCATGAAACAGTTATAATAGTATCAGATGCTCTGTAATTTGGTGCCATTTTTCTAAATAGTTTGAGCTTTACATGTGTTCTACTGAAGGTTTATTTCTCTTGAAGTCAAACTGAGTCTCTCCCCAAGTCTGTTACCTGTAAAAATAGCACCTCAATCTCAGGACGGAATATGTTTCCTCTCGGAGCACAATGGTTTGCATTGCAGCCCAGAGTTATGTCAACAGGAGAGTGAATGGAATCCCCCCAAAATTCAAGGCTCACAGCTTTGTCATCGTTCAAAAAAAAAAGAAAAAAAAAAAAGGGTTTTTTGGTCAAGTGACTGCATGATTGAAAACAAAAGACAAAAATGTGTTGACTGCATGGAGGTAATGAAAAAAGCAGCCGTGTCTGTCTGTCAGCCTGTCCAGTACATACTCTCCCTTACGTCCAATATGTGCTGGGACAGGCTCCAGCCTCCCACGACCGTGAACAAAATAAGCAGGTATAGAAAATGGATGTATGATGGAGAGACAAACAGAGAGAATGACATCATCATTGAATTCATATGTGGATTCAACCTACAAATCCAAATGTTTTCTTCAAGTTGTGCTTGCTCCAGTTTTGTGTTGTGGATGAAAACAAATACCAATCCATGATGAAAGCAGAGCAGCGACATAAATAAACAGCGCAATGAAGAGCTCTACTATTAAACAGATTTAAACTGTGACGTACTCTGAGAACTACCAGAACACAGATCAGCATTCAGCTGTACCAATGTGTCATAACTGGACGATCAACACATCACTATTTTCCACTTTAAACAATGAGTTGCTATGATTTGGCAACCATGAGTGTGACCCGGACTGACAGACCTCTGGAGAGTAAGAGGAACCCTGTTAACTCAGAGGAACACAGGAACTCAAAACAGAAAGGGCCAGGGTTAAGAATCAACACAAGGACCTGAGCGGCAGAACTAGTGTTGTTTGTGACCCCAGACACACAAATAAGACATATTCATCATCCGAAATGATTGGAACACAAACTTAATAAAATATACTATCAACTCACTTCATAGCATTTTAAGAAAGTTTGTATTTCACAGAAAGTTTGGCTCATTTTCCCAAGTAGCATCAGCATTGGCTCATGTATTTGATCCACTGACAGAATCACAGAAAACTCTGGAAATTTCAGTTGTTAAGTCAGTAATGGAGGTTCATCACTGTGCAATGACACCGAATTTTAGTATAGTTTGACAAAATACTCTGTATATTCCAGGATACAGTACACAAAAACATAAAATATTGGTGATTCATGCGCATGTATGATGCTGTATGTAAATATGAATGAAGCATATATTGAGAATTGGTACAGAATTCTTGTGTTTTATGGAGACATAAGCCCCACCAGAACAGCTGCTGATATGTGCTTCATCCTCATGCACCTGATTATAAGATCAAACTTGGCACATTCGACGCCTGAAGATTGCTCATTGTCTTAATCTCATATGATATAACTTTGTCCCAGAAACAACACAACCATTCATCACTTTGTCACCACTCACAAGAGACTCACTGGTGTCTATTTGTCTACTGGAAAAAAAAAAAAAATCTGCCTTTGCATAGCCTCCATAACCATGTATGATACGAACGGAAAAGCAAATGAAAACTTCATAGAGAAAGAAATATGCTCATTTAGACATGTTAAAACATAACTTATTAATGATATTTAAAATATCCCTTGTGCTATTAGAGCAGAAACGAAGAGGCATAGAGTGAAGCCAATATTATGGCAGAGTTGCAGTTTTCTTTTTATTTTTTCCATGTTGGTTGTTACCGGCTGCTTGATGTTTTTTAGCTCACAGAAGGCTGATACTATCAGACTTGCTACCTCTTCTTCTCTCTCATCTCCCTCTCTCCCCCTCCGCCTTCCCTGCTCACATTCACTCTGTGCCACCTGCACACGCTCACATACGCACACATCGATGACATAAAAAGACTGCTTTCTGATGAATAAATTTGTATATTTTAGAACCTATCCCTGTTTCAGCAAGTATCCTCCAGAGGCCCTGCCTTCTTCTCTCCTGAGTTCCCCTGCAACCCAGTGGAGTCATTAGTCTGCTTGCTGTGTTGAACTCTTTAATCATCTGTGTGTTACATAAAAAGAGGACTATTCCTCAGTGACACACAACGGCATGCTCAGCTTGGTTGGGGCTTGCTTTGATGTGTATAGGCTGTTGTGTTGTGTCTGCACTATAGGCTTCTTCAGGCTCAGTTTTTCCATTTCTCTGTGGAGGTGAGATAAGATGTCAGTCTTCCTCTTGTTGCAGTAAAGATGTGTCTGCAAGTGTATAGTTTGCTACTAAATAGAAGCATAGGGCCTTTGTAGACATACATCCTACTACTGCATGGTCCCCGGTTTGTTCCTGTGCCTGTGGTGCCTGGATCATGTTCCTTTTTCCTGTGTGATAGAGAACGACTTGCTTGGTTCTGATTCTGAAGGCCCTGGTGTCAGAGAAGGAGGAATATGACAAAAATGACACAATTCTTTGTGGAAATATGATTAAAACTTAGAGCGCACATACACACACACCCTCACGCACATATACATGCTGCATCAGTGTTCCACAGGGACGGTGGCAGGCGCCTGCTGCCTTGGTATCAGGTTGCAAGTCTGTCAGACACAATGGTGAGGAGTTGCCCCGCGGCTCGGCCTGAGAGGGCAGAACAATGGAGCTGCAGTGCAGACGGAGCAGCAGAGGGCACGACGAGCCGATCTGTCAGCCTGGCAGAGCTGCTCCGGCCGCTCCGGCCCCAGACCCTCTCCTCACACATACAATGGAGAGCGGGAGGTCAAGAGCATGAGGAAATGGAGGGGAATTCCCAGCATGCTATAATAAAATTCAGTCCTATTTTTTCGACTGAAGCAGTAGGATACAGTAAGGCTACACCCAGAATACATCATAACTTACAGTGATTACAGTGAAGTCATTTCAGTGGGTCAGCGTGCAGCTGGAGATAATCATTTTTTGGGTCAGTGGTTCACTCTTTGGGACCACTGCTCATTACTTTTGCATAATAGTGGATGGCTTGTTCTGTCTGACAGGACTGAACTCGTATCACTACCATGCTCTCCTCACGGTTACCAGAACATGTTACTGTAAAATCTGATTGAAAATTACATTTTGTGAGGAAAAAAAACCTTGAATCGTCTAAAGGATTCTGTGATGCACATAGGCAGTTCAGTACGTTGAAAAGCACATTTGAATCACATCAAACCATGACATCCAATAAAGCTGAATGTGTCTGATCTCCTACACCACTTACAAGAAGAAGCATATCACTTTAGACCCCTTCTGCCCTGAATTTATACAGCACAGCCTTAATATCTCCACTCTTCCCCTTTTATCTATGCAGCACAAGCACACTGCCCCGATCTGTTTAGGGGGACGAGGCGTTTAGATGGGGGCTGTGTGCAAACCGAGGTCCTGAAGACTGCTGCCCTCAGAGTGGTGACTAAGGGGGGCCTAGTGAAAGCCAGATTTTGTTAAAGCTCTTAATAAGGCACAGTGTGATATATAAGCCTGCAGGCGGCAAAGCTCTGTGTGCAAACACTTCAACAACTCGTGTGATAGGGCAATCTGTGTGTGGAACAGCGGACGGCCTAACATCTCTGTTATTTCACACACGACCCTATTTGGCCTCTCTGATATCCTTAATTTGGTAGCTGAATTTGATATAGTGCTGCAAATATTTGCGTAGGCACACATCAACTCTGTTTGCCCGGTATGTTACGATAAACAAACCGCAATGGTGTGCTGAATGTAATAAATGTTAAACAGTGCATGCAATTATATACTTCACATATCTGCCCCTCCACACTGAAAGCATGCTTTGTGGACCTGAGCTCTATTTTGACAGATCGTTATTCCCCTTCCTGACCACCTAGGGTTACATTCAGAAATTAACTGTTTATGAGATGCCTAGGGTGGATGGTAAATTTCAGCCCATATTTCAGTGTGAAGAAAACATAGATTTTGATGTGAAAATTTCACAGTTTCATGGAGCAAAAACTACATTAAGAAGAAACAGTTTCACACAGGTCTTAAGACACCTTCGATAAGTGTATATTCTGTACAACTATTAGGTTGTTGGTTCATGATTTGCTCTCTGCTTTGTCTCTTTTCTGACTAACTTGGGACTTAAAATTTTAAGCCACAGACTCAAGAATTGACTTCTTACCCTCTGTCCTTTTTGCCTGTACTATTCTTCTATTGGTGATCCTCCTATGCCCTCACCATTACTGTACACCATAACAAGTTTTATCTCCTTTGTCTTATTTCACCACTGTGGGTCTCATAAAAAAAAAAAAAAAACTTTCTTCCTGCCACAGTATCGCCTATTATTCCTGTTATGTCCATGAAAGTACTCAATAAATTACAAGGGAGGGTTTTGTGTCAGACAGGGGTTTGGTAGACTTTTGCTATAAGATACCAAATTGTGAGAGGGGACACTATCTTCAAGAATATACGTGTTTCTCACTGGCAACTAACACACATTTAGTTGTTTGTTTGGCTTGCAGCTCTTGTTCCAATTACGTTGAATGCACATACTGTGTGCAATGTAATGTAGTGTGATGCCAACGATGTTTTTTATTGATATTCAGACATAAGTAAAAGAAAAAAGACCTCTAATTTAATGCCACTACTGGGATTAATTACCTCAAATTCAAGCTCAGAATGGAAGGAGTGAGTGTGTGAGATCAGTAGAAAGTGGGGCATCGGCGGTCAGCTGTATTTGGATTATAAGTCAACATGCTTTTAGCTGTGCTCCTTGCTGAATCAGCTGTTTCTTCATGAGGACAGTGAATGATCTTAATCCTGTATATCTAGGTAACCTTCTTTGAAGGTGGAGGAGTACAAGAATAGTGCAGGCATTATAGCCAGGCAATGTCTAGACGAAGACAAGAACATATTAATACAAAGGATCTCTTGGTTTTATTGCAATTTTTCCTTCCATGACTGATAGAGATACCGACATGCAACAGCTGCTAACAGGAGAATTAGTAAGGGGTGCTGTATTAGTATTGCAACTTTATATGTTTCTCAGCGGGAATACATACATACCCTACAGTTTCAGAAAGGTGCCAGCAGGTTCTCTTACTTCTTGATAGCTGTTCTGAAGTAAGCTTTTCTCAGGACGGTGACAGCTTGCAGCGCTGGTGTGAGAGGAGGAGAAGACAAAGCACTCTGTACTCCGAGGCTGTGTGTGATTAATGACAGAGGTGTGTGTTGCAGTGGGCACCCTCGGAGCAGCTACAGATCAGTCTTCCTGTAAGACAAATCTGACACTCACCAACCCACCGCCCCACCTGCTACCCCCTCACCGCCATCAAACCCTCAGCTCCTCGCAGCCAAGTGCACCCAGCACGACATCGCACTCATAAATCATCCCAAACAAAGCATGTTTAATCTGTGACGCGCAGGCCTGACACGCAAATTTATTACCTGTTGTAGGAAAACTGCATGTGCCCCACTGAGTCAAGCCTCTATTTACCTCTGAGAAACCAGTAAAATACTGGAAAGACAAAGTCTGCAACAAAGAAAGCTGATGATTGCAGTGCCTTTCAGGCTGAATTCGGGAGACAAAGCCCTGCTTTACTCAACCATCCCGCTGCCTTTTCATGGTGGATGACATGCTTGCACGACTTTCTCGACTGCACTTGCCAAAAAGATTTAGGGATTTTTCTCAAGCACATTTGTAAAACATGAATACCAAATTATCTCTTGTGGATTAGAGTTGGATAGCTGCTCTATGCCTGGTATGAGTCATAATGCTTAGTGAGAAATGGGCACCTACTACCTACAATTGTGCGACAGGGTAGGTTTTTAGAAATCAACCGTGCAGTAATAGAGCATTGTGAGGGAATATGCATGTGATATTGTGATATTGTGCTCAGTGTTCAAAGGCAGCAGCGTAGCAGCAATTCAGGAAATACGATAGCAAAAACTTAAGTTAGTTCAAATGTGTTGAGAAGAAATCTGGTGCACAATTAGGCCTCATTAGTGTGCCACCTATCAGTTAAAAAGGTCTAATGGTTAAAAAAGCCCCCAGCTTTTAGAGCGGAGTGGAGAACATTTCGTCTTCTCTAAATGCTGCCTACAGGTAAACAGTCCCAGTATATTCAGATATCTTTAGCTTTCTTGTTATACAGTCTGACAAACTGAATTACAGCAGCATTAGCTTGATGTGGAATCGTAGCTAAAATGCAAAGGAGAACTGGCTGAAAGGCAGAAATTAAGAGTGGTCTCTCCCACACATTTCCTTTGGCAGACTCCCTTGATCCTGCTCGTCCTCAACATGTCTTTACACTGTAAATGGTGGGAATGAGAAGTGATGGCACCTGCTGACTGGCTTTGGCGATGTCAGAAACTCACACGTACATGCGTGCACTCACACACACACATGCACACACACACACACACACACACACACACACACACACACACAGTGACAGGTTTTTGCTTATGATGCAATCATCAAGTCAGATAATTTGTGAAATTAGCCAACAGTGAAATGCAAGACGTACAAATTGATCGTTATGCCTCATAGAACATCAAAGTTTTATCCCCTGAAAACCAGAAAAGCCATCATGAAGGCATGATGAATGTTGTTTTTCTTTTTTGAATAAATTTTCAACAGACTCTTTTGAAAAATATATTAAAAAAAAAGGCAGAAGTTAGAGAAAATAAAGCAAAAACGTACATTTGCATGCATGAAATTTGCTAATATCACCCAGCAATTTATGGCATTGTGAATTATTTGAGTCATTCCAGGTGATTAATTAAATAATACTTGAAATTAGGGACAAAATGAATAATGGTAAGAGCAGTTTCATTCCTGACCTTGTTCAATTTTTAATGAGCTCAGTACGACGGAGACTACATTTTATAAATGGAGCTACTGTATAGGCTCATGTGAATGTTACAGATAATTAAAGAGCCTTGTGTTATTATCTGGATCTCTGTACATCTGCTGGAAAAAAAAGAGGGCCAATCAAGCAAAACAAGACAGCAGGGATGCTCAGGCTACTCCACCTTGTAGCTGATAAGCATTCAGCAGTGCGATAAACAGAGAAGAATACTTTCAGAGACCCAAGAGACGGGCAATCTCAAGAGAGATCATCAGCTCATCACAAGGGCCTTTGTATGCTGTCGTTCTCTGCCTCAGGAAGAGCACAGACGCTCCACAAAACCTACTTCAGTGTGTCAAAGTTGTACAGAAGTGGGATATAAACACGGGAAAAAAACATCACTGAACACTTGAGAAGTCATTCCTATCATTAAACCTCTATAACAAACACACGGCAAACTGCATTCTTCTTGATTTGCGAACGAACATTTGGCTGCAGTTGGCCGGGAAGCCTAACTGGACACCTCTCTACTGACCCACATTCACTGGAGTTCTCAAAGCACTGCGTTATCTGCTCCACTTTCCTCAGTGACCTGATACCATGAGGGTTTTCATTTCAAGTGTCATTCCTTCACATTAACAGTTGTGTGCTATTCTATGCTATTTGGAGCTGGCAGGCCTTGGTTACTTTTAATTACAGTGGGTAATGAGAGAAGAGATCCAGACTGTGAGACATTGGAGTATTTTTAGATCTTGATCTTGATTATCTAACACATTGCTGCGGCCTCCTCTGATACGAGTTTGTTGGGAGAGTTTTGTACCATCAATACGACTAAAATCACGGTTGATGGAGAGTTTCAGCACTTTGAAACCATGAATTCAGGCAAGTGACACATTTTTAAGTGATCTACTTTAATAACCCTTCTAGATTTGACTGGTTTTGTAGATTAAACTTAATTCACTACAACAACTGCCTGCACGTTTGTTTAATAAGCCCAATTGGTGGTTATGTTAGGCACTCATACTGCAGAGTAGCGAATATGTAACTTTATATTTCAGAAATGTTAACTCAAAAGTCACTGAAACCGCAGTGAGGCATTTGTTGGCAGTGATTGTCCCATGACTGAATGTGTAGTTTGCAGCGAGTGGAGGACGGGGGATTGGTGAGGGGTGTTGAGGGCTTCTCAGACTGGCTGTTTTAATGAACCTCAGATAATTAAATGTTATTTCAGAGCTCCGTGGTCAGATTACTGTCTCAGAAAATTGTGTGACTCAGTGATCTGTTTGTGCTTTTCTCATTTACAAAATAAACATCTATTTCTTTGCCTGCTATCGTATTGTAGATCAAACTTGACTTATATAGCCTAATAAAGCTCGCTGCATGAGACGCGTGTTTTAGTCTCTTTTTTAATTGGAGAGAAAGAGTGTCTGGGTCTATTTGTGGTCTGGTGCAATGTTGGAAATGCCAGCTGTCGCGCATCAAAGCCTTGCTGGAACAAGCCGTTATTTGGCATGTCCCTGCAACTTGTTGAAATGCATCACTATTACTATGCCATGCAAAATAAGTTTTCCCCCTTAATTTAAAACCTCACATGGCCATCTGATTAAGTTTTGTCAGCAATCTACATGAACAAATCTCGCACTGTGAAGACCTGTGTCACTATAAATCAGACTACAGTGAGGAAACACACATAAACCCGTAAGTACTTTCTGTAAAACTGTTCAATGTCGTAGAAAACTACTTTTTTACCTTCTTTCCAGCCATCTGTGAGAGGCTGAAATCCTCAACACCTTCTAGAGTTATGACTGACAGCTGTGGCTGGTCCACAGAGCCGTCAGCCAAGCCCCATCACATAACGCATGCTCGACATGTCTATGTCCATCTGGGGTCCTACCCTTCAAACCACTGCACCCCTCGCTCTCTGCCGGCAGAGAGACCAAGGGACAAGAGGAGGAAGAGGGTGTGAAGACGGGCCTCTTAGGGCTCGGAGGGAAGCATCCAAAGCCAGCTGGTCTGGCTTTGCGGTAAATCAATGGGCAGAGAGAAACAGAGGCAGCAGACAGAAGACGAAGAGTTGTAGACAGAACGAAAAGAAGAGATAAAGAAAGTGAAGATTTATAGGGGGAAAGGTGGAGATTGGAACAGCAGGTTCTGTGAAGGCGTTTGTGCAACAACAACAAGCAGGTGAGACACAGCTGTCAGGAAAGGTCTTGACTCCTTGCACATGATGGAAATGTGATGCCAATTAACACTATTGTCATTTCAAGATCTCAGGTTTCTTCACGGAATCTAACGCAAGGTTGTATCTTTTGTGTGATTATGTGGAATCGAGAAATGATCTTACTATTTATGTTTTACTGTATATCAACAATTTCCATCAGGATAAATAAAGTTCTGTCTATCCTTATCTGATCTGTAGCCTCGTGTTCAGGTGAACCATAACGAGCCGATGTAACTCACCTTAGCGTTGGTTGCATTTGTGCTAACATCAGTGTTTTTTGTTGCTGGCATCACTTTGGGAAGATGGGGTGGGTGGGTGGGAGTGGGGTGTACGTCGACACAAAGTGCTGCTAAAGGAGATGCTGAGAGCAATTTGGATCCACACTGTTGTCAGTTGGCATCAGCCTGAATTCACTTAGAACCACAACACAGCAGAAACTTTACTGACTGAAAACACTCCAAGAAAACAGCTGGGGACTGTTTCTGTCTGAGTCTTTTTGTCACGACTATTGTTACTGTCTAATGCAGAGGAGAGAGGAGAGGAACACGCATGTGTGAGACGATCAAAAGTGAACAACTGCAGTCAGTAGTTCTGTCAGGTTATACCACTTTTATGTCATGCAATATTGCTAAAGGGCTTTCACTTGTGGACCAAATACTTTCAGAAAATGGAAAGCAAGTTTCATTGGCTTAACGTTACACTCATGTGATTTTTTTAATATTATGACTGATATGTAAATCTGTAGATAACATGAACATGTGAATGAATGCTGAGTTATCAGAAAGAGCGAATACTTTTTGGACATTAAGATGAACCTTGATTCCAAGTAAGTTGGGATGCTGAGCAAAACATAAATAAAAACAGAATGCAGTCATTTGCAGACTGTATTTACTGACAGTGGTTTTCCAAAGTGTTCCTGAGCCCATGTAGTAACATCCTTTATACAATCATGTGTTCACAAAGTGGTGAACCTCGATACATCCTCACTTGTGATCGACTGAGCCTTTCCAGGATGCCCCTCTCATACCCAATCATGATACTATCACCTGTTACCAATGAACCTGTTTATCTGTGCATGGGTGTCTGGGACAGTGAAAGATAAGTCAAAATCTCTCCAGGTTAAAGTCCCATGTTGGATATTGAATCAGTGCTTTAGCAGTACATTCTGTGATAGTTCAATCCTCTGAGGCTTCCAAATGCTTTGTTTTTACCATGAAATGCAATTTTAGCCACAAATAATTATCTTATGGAGTATTCTCTCTCTCTCTCTCTCTCTCTCTCTCTCTCTCTCTCTCTATATATATATATATATATATATATATATATATATATGTGTGTGCAGTATATACATGAACAAATATCCAGTATTTGTTCATGTATGTATAACAAGCAGAAGGGAGTATGAGAGTATAAATGAAGCATCACTGTGCCCATCATAAGAACAATAACAGTTCCCTGTTGGTTTAGTATTTAATTTACATCTCTACTGGTCTGTTAAAACCTGGCAGCTTCGCACAGAGTTTGCAGCATAAAGCAAAAGAGGACTGAGGCTCAAGCAAACTGCAGGAAGAGCCAGCCCCTGTCGCCTCATGCGGCCATAAAGAACGCCCTCATTTAACCTGAACTGGTGCATGGCCAAGACCAAGAGCAGGATAATGCAGACTACATACTGAACATCATGCAATTATTGAAGTTTGTTGTTAGAAACTATGACACAAGAAGTAATTTAACTGATAAATACTGAGGTGGGGTTAGTAATGCAGGAACTGTGTTAAAAGCCATTAAGGACAAGCTGTGACTCCTTTGCCTTGAGGAAACAGCAGGCATGAGGAAGACTAGACATGGCCTTTTCCTTCGGGACTGGGACAAACTGGTGAAAAAGGCAGCACAATACACTTGGGACCAGGCTAGACTAGACTAATACAAATGAGCTACATACAGCAGCAGCCATACTTTGAGAAAATGCATTTCCTTCATTAGTGAGCATGCTGTACAGAGTAATAAAACAGGATGCAATTAGAGGAGGATGTCTAAATAATAATGCATTGTTTTACTTTTCAGCCAGGGTTTAATGCTGCCGTCACATCACTGATTCTGATCGCACGAATACCAGATTGCTTTGACTGCTATTTCTAAAACACAGAAAGAGATGTGAGCATATTCAAACTTAAAGTGAATTAGTGTGGTGACTCTTTGTCGTTGACATTTCCAAGTGACACTTGAAGTAATCAGTAATGTGTCTATGAAGTCCTGTGACAAAGTCATATGATAGAGAAGCAGTCATTCAAAAGCAGCACACCACGCCTTTGACTACCAGAAGCCCAATGTGTGAAACTTGTGCAGCTTGTATAACTTCATGTGATTTCTCTTAAACTCAAGCAGCGGCAGAAACAGAGGATTCAGATCCTTTACTTAAGTACAAGTAGGAAAGTCACAATGTAAAAATAGTTAATTACAAGTAAAAGTCCTGCATTTAGAATTACACTTAAGAAAACATAAGAATTACAAAAAAAAATTACATTAAAAAAAACAAACTTAAGCTATCAAAAGTAAAAGTAGTCATTAAGGAAATCATTAGTGAATATGAACCATTTTGCTGTTGTAACTGGTTTATGTTGTACAATTTCAAAGATTATGGTTTTATATAAATCTTATTGTGCAGTAACTATAGTTTTCATGTTAAAGTACAATATTTCAAAGTGTAAGATGGAGCAGAAAATAGCAGAAAAAGAAAAATAATTAGGTAAACTTTAGACTTAATGTACTTACTTTCCAAAACTAATAATATCAGGTGCGCATGTGTAGTTACCGTGTATTTGCCTGGTCACACGTCCACCCCATTCACATTAAATACCACTGAAACAGGAGATGCTAATTGCGCTGAATTTGCTATCGCACCTGCCTCCAAACGCCAGTGAAAAAAAAAAAAAAAAAGGCCAGGCACCACACCTCCTCTAATCCTGCACATACACGTGACAAGCTCAGACGCCAGTCATAACACGCCCCGCCCCCCCGCTCTGAGTGGCTGGTCAACAGACGCTGCAGATTCTCAGTGGCTGCAGGGAGTGTCCTTCACACTAAATTCCATTGCTGTTGTCTTAGCGATATGACGTCAAATGTGTCTAATGTGATGAGGCTGAGTAGTTTGGGGGGAATATTTGTCCAAAAACAGACTTCAGTAACTCACAGTTGGACTTTTTTGTTCGTTGTTTTTGCCCGTTAGTCCCGCTAAAGTTGCTATAAGTTTAGCTTGTAACTGTCTCATCCTCAGGGCTGTTTGGAGTTATTGTAATGACTATGACAGTCAAACGACAGCAATATGTTAAAAATCTATGTCTGTACACACACACACACACACACACACACACACACACACAATAATATATATGACAGCAGTAATCAATAAAAGTGGGACATGTGTGGAGGAGCCCATTACCACTTATCTGCGCTTTTACATTTGCCGAATAAACACACTTTCACTACTTGTGCTTATGGTTCGATGTGTGTATGTGTGTGTGTGTGATAGAGAGAGAGAGAGAGAGAGAGAGAGAGAGGCAGCTCGTCAGATAAGGGGAGGAGTCTCTCACTGACAAGAGGGAGACTGGCTTTTTCGGAGTTTGTCAGCTCCCCCCAAAATAGCAGTCAGCGTGTAAATGTGAACTGAAATTACGTTTATCCACCGGAGCCACCGATATAGAGTGTCTATACACGGCGACTGACTTGGGAGTAAAGGTGAGTAACGGAAATAGAAACAATGTTGCGGAGCGTGGCGGCGGAGCTGTAGCGACAGAGAGTGAGAGCAGAGAAGCGCAAGAGGGAGACGTAGAGTGGATTTGGGAGACATAACTGTTAGCTTATATCTCTCTATCTCTCCGTCTATCTTCTCCGGGGTACGTGCCGAACAGGGGATACGGGGTGTAAAAGCCGTGTCGTGTCACTTAACATCAGTCATGTCACGCTGTCGGGGAGGTTTTGGGGCCATTAAAACGCCTCAGTGTCTGTTTTAAAGGGTGCAGCCAGGCGCGCGCGCGCTGTTGATACCACTCAATCGCGAGAAACTTTTCCAGGATTCATCGCCGGGAAGAAGCTTCACCGCACGTCCTTCAGCGCGGTCCTTCCGTCAGCTGCGACTCTGTAAACTCCTTCGTAGTCCACCGTGGGATCGAAAGTGTCAAGCGTTAAACTGCACTTTGTAAAACAGGAGCATCGTTGGGGCAAAATAGTAATCAGTGTGTGTACAATAACAACGCCGTTGAGCCGTCGCAACAAGCTACAATTCACACAGCAAATATCCCGGTAATAGAAGTTCAGGGCTGAAATTGACTTTACAGCAAAGTGTATGTTTGCACATGATGCAACTTCTACAAAAAAACATTTCCCAACCCACTTTGAAATCAGTATTTGATGTATTTTGAGTTTTGGACATGGCTTGCCAGGTTTGATAACTGCTTGACGTTAGTGGCATTGAAATGTAGATGGTGCTGGTCAGCTCGTGCACGGTGACATCACTGCACTTGCTTATTGCCATACATGTTGTTACCCGTGTTGTCCCTTCATCTACAGCATACTGTGATCTGTTTAACAGGAGGAAACTTGTGTGACATCAAGCCCGAGCAAATGTTATTTTGCCACTTGAGCGTGACATAGAGCGATTCGGGTCCTTGTGTCTGACAGAATATTTCCTGATTTTCACCCACTCTGTCGTTACTTTATTGAAGAGAGATGATGGGGGTTAAAGCTGAAATCTGCTCAGCTGAAATGGATCAAATTGGGTGAATCAATGTGGCTTGTTTTGGAGTTAATGTTGTCTTGGTAGACTTCTCACTTCATAAGAAGATGCCACTTTTTTTTGGGGGGGGGGGGGGGGGGGGGTTAAAGTTACAGGGTATGGGAGTAAATTTCAGGTCAGCTGTATGGGCCGTTTGGTAACAGAGGGGTGAGGTGAGGGGGGATCTCTGCTGTCCGGTGGTTCTTTGAATCTCCGGGACTCTTGTGACCTTAACCTCTCGCCAGATTGGGCAACGGCCAACAGTAACCTGACCTTCTCAAATGTTTCTGGCGTCTGCACCAAACATGTCTCATTAATATTGTACAAAAGGGGGAGCTTTTTATTCCATCGTAACAGAAAATACTACTACCAAACCTGAAATTGTTCCCAGTCCCCTTCTCTTTCCACTAGTTATACTGGTGTTAATTTAGTTTTTGGAGAAGTTTTAGTTGCAGCTTGTAAACTGTGTTTTGTGTTCTTCGATGGATAAAATCCAGTATATTTTTTTTCAGATCAGCAGATTCTGTGACTGTGAATTGTTTACTTCTGTTTAAGAATGATTACTTTGCCTTCGCTCCAGTAGAAAATATTTCACTTCTTACAGCATATCCCTCAGTTTTCAGGTCGAACCAGTGACAAATTTTATTGTTGAGCTAATTCTTCAGGGGCGCGAGTTGTTGCAGCAGTATTAGAGCATTCTTGTATTTTTCACCGTTATGGCTGTTCTAACGGCATGTACATTACCATACCAGCTGGTTGCCACTGATTTCCAAAGCAAAGCAGTAAAGCACCCTCCAATCTGTAGTCATTAGCTTCTGTGCTGCCCCAGGCCTCGCCAGTAATGGGCCTTGTTGCTCATGATCCACATCACGTGAGCTCTTATGTCTAATGTGTGGATGAGGGATTCTTCCGACGCTGCTGAAATGAATATCATTTTAACAATTCATGTCGCATATTAGTCAACGGAATGAATATGATGTCAGTGGAGGCCCAGATAGAGCCACTGTGAATGTCTTTTTTGTGCATTCGGTGAACTGTTGCTCTAACCTCAGAGACCCCAAAATGTACCACCTTTACAAACAAACTCAGATGTCACTCCAGCCCGTATCTTTTAATCAACGATCTGATGACGGATGGATGCTGTTCCACGGTGACTACCACTGTTTATTAAATGTTTTCGCCCTGTTACATGTAATGTTTGTGTGCCCCTGCATGTCTCTGTAAATGTGCGTGAGTGCGTGTTAGTCTCAGCACGAGTTCTCAGTGGAAAGGGAGGAATGAGAGGTGGTGACGGTGTGAGGAACGGGCAGCTGCAGCATCTTTTGCTGCACTCCTCATCCCACTTCAATCTCAGTGTCTCAGCTTCTCCTTCCAGGAGAAATGTGGAGTGTGTGGGCGAGTCGGATCTGCAATTAATGCTGGTTGTCAGAAAGAGAATGCTGGCGTTTACACGACGCCTCTGAATCACTGAGTGAAAGTCTTTCTCCTCCACTCTTCCTCCTCCCAGGACATTTTTCCAAGGAGGACAAAAAACACCAGAAAGCTGAAAGCCAAGGATGTGCTGAATGAAAAATATGAGATAGAGGCTGAACATTCTTGGTCCAATAAAGAGGATAGTGTTTCTTTGATTGTTTGGTAAGCCAAGATGTTCTTTTGTACTGCAGATTTAGCTCTAACATTACAGCAATTATGGATATTACAATTGTTATATGATTTTTTAATATGTTTTTTTGATGTGATTGTGATTCTGAAGTGGGATCTATACAGGGCTGACTGTTGTGTTAAAGTGAGTTTTGAGTACAGTTGAGAACATTAAAAACTATTTCTTGGTTGTTGAAACCGGCTGTGATAAGGTACTGAAACAAAGGCGCTTTCCCTAAATGCATTGAGGTCATTGGAAACCTTTTTTTCCTCTCATTTCCTTTCTGTCTTTGTGCAGTTCATTTATACTCAGAGTTTTAGCACTTTGGCTTTTTTTTTTTTTTTTTTGGATGGTCGCTCAAAGTGTCGTGATAATGCTCAGGCTCACACTGTAACTATTCAGTGTTGTCTTTGACTAACAAAAGCACCTTAGTAACATGATTCATTGTTTATCGGAGATCTATCATCAATATGGAGATTCCAGCATTTTCCTGTGAGACCTGGAGGTTAGATGCAGAATTTTGAGCCTGGCAGATAATGTTTTAGACCCCAGCTCAGTGTAGACCGTCTGCTGCGGACTGAAGAGAAAAGGCTCGCTCTGCTTTGTTTCTTGAAAACAAACAGCTGGTCGTTGTTGGACACCAAACCACTAATAAGACTTGAACTGTAAATTTCAAGCAGTAAAAATCTGATTTGAATTTGAAGGCATGAGAAATAGTTTTTTTTTTTTTGAGTTTGCCTGATGCTAAATAGGTCGTGGTGGGACCTTCGATTAGCACCGCTGTGTTCGTGGGTTCAGTTGCTGACCCCTTTCTCTCTGTGGTGTTTGCATGTGCTGCTTGTATTCGACAGGAGGTTCGTGTGCTGTGATCATGGGGCACTGGTACGGATGTGAACTGGCACTGCTTGTCAGACAGCATCAACTCGCTAAATACTACTTACTGTTTTACATGGAGTGGTTGAGTCAGAGTTCAAGGAATTTTCATTTAATCATTAAAATACAGTGCGTACATTTAAGTACAGTTTTCGAATACCATCGAGTCAATTCACAGAGCTCATGCTTCAACGTTCTGAATATGTATAATTTATAAATACCACAATGACTGCTATAAAAACACTCAGCTCCGTCAGAAACCCTGCTGAGAATCTCCAGTATTGTTTCAGCTCTCTAATAGCCTCATGTAAGCTCACAGGGTGAATGTATTACTCGCTGAGGCGCTGTTTGTATAGCAAGGCAGCTCGCAGTGACCTTTCAACTGTCCTGCCCTTGACTGAGACCTCTGGTGGTAAGCCACCTCGTTTGGCACACTCAGCACATGTGCTGCTGAGCAGGGCAGAGCAGCTTAAGGCCGCGCCGTCTTTTCCTGTCTCCCGTGCGCTTCCAAACGAGGCCTGACCGGAGGTCTCCTCACCTCTTCAAGCTGGACCACACAGGAGAGGCAGCAGGAAGATCCTCAAGCAGAGCCGCGCTCTAAATCTGCTCTTAATCTGCTTTTCGCCACTATGATCCTAGTCTGTCTCTCACTTCACGTCTATACCATCCGCCGACTGTGACTCTGAATACAAACAAACAAACACATGGCGTTTTATAGCTACTGTAGTATCATAAAATAACACCATAGTTACTTTCTATCTAGTATATATCCAAATATTGTATTTTAGCCTCTATTTCAAAGCACCGTACATCTTTTCCTGTTCTGTGCACCGTGTTAAAGCCACATTCTCTAACGAGCAGAAAGAGTAGCACATGCACACACAATGTGGTTTGGGAGGGCAGGGACTGTGGAAGCATGTGGTGGGGCAAGGGTCATGACTTTGAGAAGTCAAGTCATTTAGCACCTTTCTAAGATGCCTCCTCCACCTTCTTTGGCTTTCTGGAGTGCAAGAAAAACCGCAGTATCACACTGCATCATCTCAAAAGTGAGTAGGCCACACTCAGAGGACACATAACCCAAACGTGTGTGTCTTGTGGTTTGGTTAGTCATTATTTTTTAGCTTGTTTTCCTTTTGTTAGCATGAAGAAGACACTTGCCTGCGAGGAGATGTAATAATAGAGGGTGGCTATGCTGCTACACAGCACTGTGGCGATATTATAAAGTTGAATCATGTATGGAGCAAAACTGATAGTTGAAAAGGAAGTTAAGAAAGACATCTCTTTGCTGAGTCGCATTTTAACTGAATTTTAATGAGACTGGTGAAATGAAAAAAACATAAATCAAAGGAATATATTATAATCTAATTTACTAGATCAAAAGATCCCCCATGATTGCTAATATACCCCACTGTATTGAATTCCTGATGTTCTGCTGTAGATCTTAAAAAGCATCTCTCACTGGAGATTTAACTTCTCTGGCTTTGTATGGAGTCGATTAAGTAGAAGCATCGCACGCAGACAAACAATTGAATTATGTGCAAAGTAAACTTTCCTCAAAGTCTGGCAAGCCGTCTGTGATGAAGGTGTTTATTCTGTGTTTTTACTGTGCGCTGAAATTGACGATTTGAAACATCAGGTACAGCCTTTATTGCCATTTAATCCAGCCTTCCATTATGTTACTAAAGGCAACAAGAAGTAGAGTCCGTGGAGAAGTGTTTATCAATGACTGACATAGTAAATACAGCTGTGAGACCTGATGTCACAGCTCCTGCAGTGAGCACGTTGACTAAAAGTCCAGTAGCTGCTGGAAGGAAGACTTGGATCTCCCGCAGCTGGACTGGCCCCGTGGCCTCCCAAGCTGCAGGAAGGAGGCCTGGTCTGCGATATCGTTGTTTTTCATGTTTGTCTGAGAAGCCCTGTGAAGCAGGACAGCTGGGGAGGATGCGATTCCTCCCATTATTCTTCAGCACACATCAGCCATATGAGCGGGGAAGGGAAGTGACCCAGCCCCCTCTTCTCCCTGGAAGCTGCTCCAGTCCACCGCAGGGCCCTGACTTGTAGTTCAAAGTTGTCTTCCTCTCTGCCGTTGGGGCTGAGCTTTAGCAGCGTGAGCACTGCAACGCCTCATGCACGTTCTTTTTGGCCAGAGGACGAGTTTCTAAACTGCTGTACGTTGGATTGAGATTCAGTGTGTTGCGTTTATTTTTTGTGCGTGCAGATTCAAGATTATAAGAATGTCTTTGGGGGGGGGGTGTAAGCCAGGTCAGACATCATCTGTAGGCTTTTACAGTCACAGATGGCATCCTCAACTCTTTAAGTGTTGTACTCTGGCAGACCATATTTGTGATTTTGCAATTTTGAATGAAAACTTTGTCTTTTAAAATGAAGGGCATTCAGAAAGTGTTGTCATTGCATCTCCAGTCTCTAGATCCCAGCTCTCTATAGTGTGACTGTGATTGTGAGTGAGGTGTTGAGTCTGCCCGCTGTTTGTGCGTCTGCCCGTCTGTCCTCTCCCTTTCTCCCAGTCCACTTTCCATCTGTGTGCTGTGGGCTGCAAATCTAGTTGAAAATGGTGTAGTGTTTCCACCAGTGAGCGGTTGCCAGCCTGTATTCATGTCAGACTGTGTTGTTCTTGATTTTGTTTTCCTCCTCCCCTCAACCTCTGTCGCTGGTCCAACTGCCAGGGGTGTTCAGAACGTATACGGGGGTTGAGGGGGGCATCCATCATCAGCCGCTGGCCCTGGGACTCAGGACCAGAGGCTATCAGCAAACAGTTTGACTGAAAAGATTCCTGGAGAGGCGAGCAGCAGCAGGGCCTGTGGGGGTCTCGCTCTCTCTTTCCCTTTCTCTGTCTGTCTCCCTTTCTCTCTATCACACTGTTTGCACACAATGTTCATGTGACAGCTAGCACACATCATCTGATTTGGGAGAAACTGTTGGCTGTGGCTGCTGAAATACCCCTTAGATTGTTTGCTCAGTGAATGCCGTTCAGTGATGTCAACAGATTTTCAAATGGAGATGGACAAGAGAGGACATCCTACAGGTTGAAGTCAGCGTTGATGAGTGATAAAGAAATTATGGTTTGCCTTGTGCACTTTTTGTGCCATTCGGATGGTCTGCGATTAACAAAAGTAAGCTCCTGTTTCCTGTTAAGACACAGCATTCACAAAGCCGACTGATTGTTCAAATTGAGATCTGTCTCTCATGATGACGGCACAGAAACCCAATAACATAAAACCCCACGACAGACATTCGCAAAACCAGACTGCATATATTTCCTTGCCGCTATGTGTCACGCTGTGTTTTCAGAAATGGGTGAGCAGTTGCTTTATTTGAAATGTTTTACATGAAATGAAATGTGTGAATGACAGGGCCCTGCGAGATCATTAAAAGACTAATTGTGGAACATGAAATTGTAAGAAAAAGACAGGAAAAAAAAAATCAATGCTGCTTTAGCGAGCCCCTTCCACTGTTGTTATGACTCATGGCCATCCTCACTGCTCAGATTGCATAAACCTTTTATGTAATGGAACACTGTGGGAAAGAGGCATCGAGTGGAAGATAAAAATGGGAAGAGAAAATCAAATATTTATTCTGAGCTTTTTAATTTTTTTTTTCCATTAAAGCAAGACATTCTCTGAAGTCAGACAGTAACTATAATCCTAAACAATATGGATCACATGTATGTGTACCAAAAACTGTTGTCTCTCTGCAGCGCTCACTGTTTATTTAGTTAAATCTGCCTGCTGATCATCAAACATCGGGGGAGAATTGAATGTCTGGAATCGCAGTATCTAATCTGGATCCACAGTGTTTCCAGAGATATGTTGAGATCGGGTAAATGCGCTGCTGCTGAGACACATTATGCATGACGTCCCTAATATCCTTACACTGTGGATTCCCCCTGGAGGAAGATCTTGGTTCATCTCTGCTGTTTACCATTTCTGAGTTGAGGTCTGTGCAACATCAAAAGGCTTCCATGGCACTTAACACAGCTCGAAGGGTTCCTGGGGGGGTGGGGGACTGATGCTCCCTATGGTGTTGGCATTATTATTGTTCCCTGGTGTGAAGTCCATCTGATGATAGACAACCATGCAAATGGACACATGCCATCACACCACATCAGACCACAGTCTCACACTGTAATGCTATGCAAATGTAGAAACCTCTAGGACCATGCATGTATTAATTCTAATGTTTTTTTTTTCTGTTTGTGTGTCTGTGTGTAAGTTTTAGAAAGACGGAAAGAGATACAAGATTTTCTTATAAATATTTGCTCCACCAGTTTAGAGCATTTATCTCTCTCCCTCTCTCTCTCTCTCTCACACACACACACAAATACACAAAGTAATGAAATAGTGAAAATGAAAATTAAACTCACTCAGATGTGTGACGGTATCAGCACGAGCAAAGGGTGACACAGGAAGTGTTCATCGGCACAGAGTGCTGAATACCGATGCTGTGCCATGTCAAGACATTGGCTTGTTAAAGTGACACACTGTCATGAGGAATATTGGTGATGGAGGCCTTTTGCTCAGAGACATAGTTTGTTAAACCAACGGTGTTAATAGGAAGTGAGTAGTTAGCCATTAGTCTTGTCACTTGCATTTTACAGCTATGGCATGACATGCTATAGATTGACTGATTAGAAATTATTTGTAAGGGTGAAGAGGTTAACCTAATAGAGAAGTTTCTCAAGTCACAATGAGGCTTCACGCGCTGCTACTATGAGAAATACTGTAGCATTAACAGTGTGCATGTCTAGCAGGACACTGGCGTCAGATTGTACCTCTCATGTATCACCAGTATGTTGGAGTCACAGAGCTAAGCATCCAAGTTTCCAGAAAATAAATACCCCAGCTGTCTTTGAAGAATCCTGGAGGTCTTTTACACTTAAAGTTGTTCTGAAGGTGTTTCCGGAAGACTTTTCAAACTATCTGCCGCACAATAAAACGTTTTCCGCTTTCTCAAAATGAAACTATATCTCTAAATCCACTTGTGAAATACAAGTTAAATGTTAACCAGGTATTTTGTATGAAAACATAGAAAATTGGAAAGAAACATAAATATGTATGTATGCTACCACATTTGAAAAAAAAAAAAAAAACAGGTTAAAAATAGTCTTCGTCGCGGGGTTGATGTAGTATTTTACCTGAATTGTGTAAATAAGCGTTGTTAAACGAGCTTCTGGTTTTTTCAAAGACGGCTGGGTCATTACTTTCTGAAAACTGGGATGCTTAGTTTCTCGGCGGCAACAGTAATACATTAGAGGCACAAACTAGGTCTAGTAGGACACTATAGCAGCTGTACTGTACGTCTATGATATCTCCGTATCTCAGTCGTCAAGCGCATTCATTTTTAATTAGACATAATTCATCACCCTACGCTTACATCAAGGAAGTTATCATCATTTTCTTTGTTCATAAAAGTTTCACTCAAATATGCGTCGAGGGATTTACCTTGAGGAGGAGAGTAGCTTTTCTACATGAAATGGATATAACTGTTAGGAGAGGGTCATCTCTTTATCCTTGAGAAACTGAGAATCCATTCATTGGCTGGGCTCGAAAACCTGACTGACGCAAATGGATCATTGGGAATAGAAGTGTCCCAGCAGTAATTATGTTACAACGCCGCTGCCGCACACTACCACAGAGGTGGGATGGGATGGGCGCGGGGTGCTTCTTTTAGTCTTGTTTCCCTTACATCTTTCCACATAGTTAACACAGTCATACTGTCTTCTCTCTCCCACTCTCTCTGTCTGACTCTCCCCCCTTCCCCACCTCTCTCTCTCTCTTGTTTTCTTTCTGTCTCTTCTTCATATGCACACCTGCTATCAAACCCAAACACACACAAAGTGCAGTGGAAAGTTTCTGACTAACATCCATCCTGCTCTGCCGAGCTGCTATGTCTCGTCCCTGTGTCGAATGACTCTTGAAGTAAGGAAAAAGTTGCTTGCTGATCATGTCACCTATTTGTCACTGTTGTCTTCCTGGCCTCCAGATGCCCACTGCCTGTACCTTGAAGCTAAAACAAAAACGTCTGTCTCATTTTTTTCCCTGCTATCCAGGGCTCTGTGGCACTAAGTCAGTTAAAAAAGAGACATGAAATTAATGTAATGTCAATGGCGTTTTCTCATGAAACCCCAAGGCACTTAGTCAAAGTCACCTTGCATAGTCCTCTCATCCCCTGACAGTACTGTGAGAGTGAGATGGAGGATGCCTGTCTGGTAATACTGTCAGCATATGATGTCCTTTGGTTATTGGTTGTTATATCCACTCATCGTCATTCAGATTTTGCAGATGAGATACATGTCCGGTATTTATCTGAAGAGCGACATCGTTTCCGTTCAGTCGGCTGTATAACGTGTCCTACAATGAAACATTTCTCAGCGAGAGCAGGTTCATCCTGTGGGGTTTTCCTTCCTTTTGATGTCATTTTGGAGGTGATAAGTAGCTTTCCGTCTCCTGGTCCCTGTCTTACGGCACCATCCCCCAGCCCAAGCAAGGTGCTAGCAGCACGGAGGATTGTTTGAACTTGCATTGATCCAATGTGGGATTACAGCTGGGTCATTGGAGAGTTGGACTGAGCTACCAGTCATCAGGGCAGATTAACCACTTGCTGTCTGCTTGGCTGCCATTTCAGTTCAGGCTCTCACTGCTGGCTTTGTGGCTGTCCCTACTGTGCAGGTCACTGTCTCCTATTGAACAATGCATTTTTATGTCTCAATTGAGTCAGGATCAGATTTGATATGTAGAGGAAAACATGTTGCTTCATGAAATGAGACAAGAAAGATGCTTGGCAACTCTTCTTGTATGGTCTTAATCCTGGGTGCAATTTGTGAAACATTTACTTAATTTAAAAATCCCAATATTTTGCAGGCCTTTTTCTTGTAGGTATGCAGTATGTATTTGATTTTCTTTCAACACCGTCAAGGTGTTCGTTCCAAAATCATTTAGCCCTCTCCTTGAAATGTTATTTAACTCATTCTCGGTATGAGAAATGTCACCCCAAGCAATGCTTTTACAGAGGAAGGGGAAGTGCTGCAGAACGTCCATGGTTTGCAGACTGCCCCACCTCTTGCTACATTTCTCAAAGCCTCCTTTTTCACTTTTTTGTTCGCATGCCCTTGCGATAGCTCTTATTAATTATATCTCATTAGTTGCCTTGGAAACTGAGGTGAGGGAATGTATAACATGAGTTCAAAGAAAGAGAGAAGAAGGAAAGAAAGAAAGAAAGAAAGAAAGAAAGAAAGAAAGAAAGAAAGAAAGAAATCATGAGAAAAAGCAAGCAAGAAAGAGAGAAAGAAAGAAGGGGGGGAGGGCTGAAAAGAGGGGATGGAGGAAGGGGTTGTTGAGGGATCAGCCGTGTGTCAGATTAGCATCAGGAGACATTAACACTAGTGATGCTGCTGGGGCCACAATCCTGCCTTTCACTGCTGGAGAGGGAGATAAGCGCACTCTCACAAAAGGGAAGAGGGAGAGAGTGTGAGAGGGCTGGCTTGCCTCCACTCCCCCCAGGCCAACAGCCCCATTTACAGGTACAGCACCTCCAGATGAAAGCAAGAACAAAGAGGTGGATGTTCATTTCCTACCGCGCTGGTGTCAAGGCTCTATTGAAACAAATCGGTAAAACTGTGGATTTAGGCGCTTCGCTTTATGTCTTCAGTCTGCCAGAAGCTAATCATATCTGAGCCACCGTGTTGACACTTTGAGTTCGATACACTTTGGGTACGTCGTCATGGATTATTTCACTGAATTCCCATATCAATGCACATCAGATTACATGCATGAGGGTTTTTTTCCCGATACTGTTGCTGAAACGGTTCTTATAAAATGGGACCGGTGTCTAGAAACGGTGCCTGAAATGGTACTTTAAACAGAAAAAAAAAAAAGAAAAAAAGAAAGAAGAACCATTTAACAACCTTAAAGGCTTTTTTATTGTGAAGGCAAATTAGAACTTGAAATTGAACAATAACTGTTAACACTTTACAGTATACAATAGTATTAAGTATATAGATATGAATAAACACAAACAACTAATTTACATAACATATTTACATAATAAATATAACCTAACCCAGTCATTTGAAACAGTTTCAGTACTAAACAGCCAAATACTCCAACCTCAAACTTCCACGATTATTTTACAGAAATATTATATTTGTTGTCTCTAGCAAAAAAAAAAACTCTCCTGAATAATTACATGCAAACTCATGAAATGTCAAGAAGCCAAAAATACCTATTTTCTTTCTTTGATAGAAAAATACGACTGTACGTCTTCTGGCAACTAAGACTAATGTAGCTCACCAAAACTGTCGTCGTTAGTCCTTCCAGTCTGTCATCACCAAAAAAACCCTTCATTTAGTGGGTTAGATGTGAAAACATTTCTGGCTGTATGCTGTTGTCCCTGCTGCATCTGGCCTTGCTGGCCTCTTTGGGGGCAGACCATTAAATAAAATGTTAAAAATTGCCATCAAAAAAACCCAACTCAGTCAGTCGCTGATAGGCCAATATATTCATCCAGTCGCTCAGCCTTATTTGTTAGTGCTTTACCTTTATTGCATTGTTTTTTAACATTTTTTGCATGCATCGACGTTTGAATCCTTTCAAGTGAAATACGGCCACACTTTAGAATGTTTAGTCTCTGGCATTTTAACCGTTTTCCAGATAGCTACTAGCTAGTTAGGCTACGTGCTGCTCGATCAATGTAGAAAGAGTGCTGCCATCAGAGTGCAGTGTTCACTAGCGATGTAAGGTGTAGCTTCTGTTGCCTGTAACGTCCACTTCTGAGCACTGAAGTGCAACTATTTCGTCAGACATTTAAGTGGCACTGAAACGAGGCACCAAAACTGCATTGTGAGTAGGTCTGTTAGATCCCGTACAAATAGGAACTGGAGCCACTTTGGTGTCGGGTTTTGGTACCCAACCCTGGTCCTCTCAGAAATGTAGTTCTGTCATAATCATGTTATTTCAATGTATATTAACTTGTGTTGTGAGAGCTGTGATTCAGTCTTATGCAACTGGTGGAGTGTTTGAATAACAAGGAAAGGTCTCTGCCTACTAATTGTAAAGTGAGTGGCTGACAGCAGCGTGTGCACGTCGTCCAGCCCGTGTAATGATCCTTCCAGTAAACATAATAAGCACACAGAGTGAAGCCACAAGAGATGAGCTTCTGTTGTTGTTTAGTCTCAGACTTACAGTCAGGACAGTAATAAGGGGAAGGATCAGAGGGGAAGGGTGTCCCAGAGGTGGTCCCTCCCTTTCTTCCTCCTCTCTGTCTCTCTCCGGCTCTGTCTGACTCCCCCGCAGAGGGCATGTAGAAGGGTCCTCAATAACAGGAAGTGGAGGGGCAGGAAGTTGAGTCTTGTCTGCCCACGGCCTGTGGTAGGATACCGAGGCTAACGCTGCCTTGCACAGGAAGCACAACTGTCACGGCTATGCTCAAGACTTTGGCTGCTGTCCATCACCTTCAAAGAATTGGAGGCACATAGTGGGTGCTTCTGAGCAAGTCAGACAGGGTGAATTTTCAGAAAACCTTTCATATATTAGATTTTATTTGGACATTTGAGACCAGAAAAGATTAGAGTAGATCTGGTTTGATTGTTTTACAAACGTACAGAATAACACTGGGCTCGATTTTGTTCGTTAGGTAATCCTGCAACATAAGTCTGCTATGTAATTCGGTTAGCTTTTTATATAGGACGACAGTTGAGGGAGTAATGCTTCAACTTTGTGTGGAGTGAACACAGGCTTACAAGCGGAGAGGGAGGCGGCCGTGCTGGATCCAGTAATTACACTGGGAATTGAGCATGTTTTATTGATTGTGAAAGAGCCAGGCCTGTCACCAAGCCTCCCGGTGTCTCCGCGGTCCTCACTGGCCCTCCTGTCACTTGACCAGTCTCACACCTCGTCACAGAGGATCAAAGCGGCTCTGGTCAGAAACCACTGTAATGCTTAGTTGCTTTCAGAGACGCTGCATATACCTCAACTGCATGTCTGCACAGAAGGTACAGTAAGGCACAGACTCGTTCTGTTAGACATGTCATATTGACTTTATGTCAAGCTGATGTGGTCGTTCCTATGGCGACATATTCTCTGCACATTGATTTATGTGTTACAAATGTTTGGTAAGCAACTTTCAGAGGTGCTGGACTGGTTTATATCAAAGCGGGCCAGGTGTATCATATGAAGGTCTTTTTAAAGAGTGTATGATGAGATGCTGCTGTACAATGTGCTGCTGTGTACGATGCACCGAATTTCTCAGTGTAGAAGTGTTTAAGTGGAGACGTTTATACTGTGCACCAGCAAGGTTTAGGAATCTGCAACATTATAATGTAGTCAGCCGCTGTAACAGTCACAGTTTGTGCTGTAGGATTACTGGAGTTGAGAACAGGTACAGACAGAGATGTTCAGTTCTGATGCTGCACTCGCTGTCCTCTGTGTGTCCACACGGAAGAGGCTTCCCTAAGTATAATTACACGGTGCGCCGTCTGTTTTCCCAGACTAAAACCGACCTGTTAGACAAAGTAGCTCATCAAACAGTTTTTTTTGTTTTTTTTTAAACTCCAGTGAGGGTTCACTGTTAATAAGCTGTAACATCAGTCCTTGTTCTTGTTAAACATGTGTTGTATCTGCAAAGATGTAAAATAACCTCCTGACAGAAAGGCCAAAAAAATGGAACTCTGCCATTGAAAAACATCAGTCTATCGTGCAGCCCATGCAGGAAAAGTCAGTGGTGGCTTGAAGCATGTTAGCTTACTGGTGTAAATGAATGGAATGGAACAGAAAACTGTTTTAATGTGTGACCTTTGGCCGATACTCAAGCTTAATGACAGAATTCAATATGTAGAACTTATTGAGGTGGGACTTTTACTGTAGGCTTCCTGTAGGCATCAAGTATCGACCACGTGGTTGTACATGCTTATTGAGGTAGATTCATAGCCTGGCGTTGTCCTGCTCCTGCTTCCAGGCCCAGTTTGCCCCTTTTCCTTTCCTCTTTTTATGTTTATCTATTCGTCTCTGGTTCTCTCACACACACACACACACACACACACACACACACACACACACACACACACACACACACAAAGAGCACATGATTTAGGCCATAAACAGATACTCTGTGTTGTTCTTCTAACACTCAACAGAAGTCGGTGTCAGGCACAAACATGTACTGTGCTACAGTACAGACATTGTTCTCTGTAATCTGACCATCTTCTGACATGTCTATCTGGGTAGTCGTGGCAGCTGAAAATTTCCCACTTAGTTCAGGAAATTGAAGTTGTGTTATTTGATCTACAGCGAAGTATGTTGAGATATGATCAACTGCAGCATTAGATTAGAGTGATCATTCAAATCATGAAAATTAAGTTGTTTTGAAGATGTTTAGCTATGGAGCTAAGCTAACTTTTGATGAATGTGGACACTAAGTTTGGAGCGCGGCACACCTGCAGTCTGAAGGCCCTCTCAGCTTGTCATTTCGTATCTGTGTAAGAGAAATGTCATGACACAGTCTATTATGCCTCTAGACTTGAACTGTCCTGTTGTGACAGCTCGTCTGTATAAAGAGAGGAAAAGATGTGCGCATGCGTGTCTGTGTGAGAGTGTCTCGACTCCCTCTGATGTACAGTTTCACTGGACTGATGAGCAAGACCGCAGCATCTCTGAGGAGCAGATTGGCATTTTAGATGGGACACATTGCATGCACTCGCGTTACGTGGAGGAACATGTTCACATGTGCTGTCAAAGAACATAATCTGTTGTGGTCAATTCATGCAGAGGATTACAGATAAATCCACCCGGGGCTGGACTATATAACTTAAAAACATATCACGAAAAAATGTTTAATTTTAGTCAATATCCATAATTATGGATAATTTTGTGGTAATGTATATGTCAGAACAAACACAACCCTTGATGCTATGGCTTTGGGTATATGAATGTCCAGAGATCAGAGATGAGCGTTTGGCTGCCAGGATAAAGGTAAGGTGTAGGGGCCTACTTCTTGCCTCAGCGCTGATCCGATACCCATCACTCTTCCGGCTTGCTCTCCAGGATTGCTGCTCCATTGACAGTTCAATTATAGACATTCAACATGTGGACAGTAACTTAAAAGAAAAAAGACTTTGTTGTGCCAGTTCGTTAAAAGATTGGCTGTTGACATGTGAAGCATGCTGCATTATCAAGGGATATGATACGCTGTTTATGAGCATTAAAAACATCAGAAACACGATTATCTCCTTACCACAATGCAGATAAAATACACCACACCGCTTTCTTTTTTTGGTAAAAAGCATTGAACTTATATGTGACACTAAACCTCTGTTTTGACTTTGTGTCATGAAATCTGACGTGAGCTACCCACTAACCAAAATGAAAGAGAGAAAGAATCAAAAGCCCTGGAAAAATCACAATTATATTAACATTTTAAACACACAGTGAATTTACCAGCATACCTCCCATTCAATGAATTCATTGAAAGTTTCAGTATAATAAAAACACAATGAACGGTTATGAAATTAGCTCATTTAAAAAAAAAAAAGCACAATGATTGCTTTCATGATGGCTCAGGTTTGTCTTTGGGAGAGCTCACCCCCCCGACTTCTAATTTCAACACTACTCTGTCAGTGTGTGTGTGTGTGTGTGTGTGTGTGTGTGTGTGTGAAATGGTGAATGAACAAGAACATCATCATTCTCCCTGGCCTGTTGTGATGTGGTTTGGGGAAATTCTTTGTGGGGGTTCAGGCGGTTACTTTCCTGGCTCAGACGGCTATGCGTGGGTAGTTAGCGAGGTGATCTCAGTCAAGTTTGCCTACAGTGGAGCCCCGATTCAGACAGCCAGACACCATAATGCCAGTCCATCTGTAACCCATAATGACTGTGTGCCACTGGAACTGGTCATTTTCGTTTTCACTGCCAATTCGGCCCCTGGCTTCCTTGCCTCACAACTGCTGACTGCATCTAATGGCCTGAGTTGTTAACCTTTCTACATTTGTACTCATAGGGGAAATAGAGTTGTTTAGACATTTTCTATTTGCTGGGTGTAAGTGATGGATGTGCCTCCAGGGAGGGGGCTATATCTCTTCTTGCAGAGAAGCAGAGACAGGACAGAGTTAGATGCTCCCTGGGGAACAGTGCAGTCTTAACCACTGGCCAGGTTACAATCTCATGCGGGACTATACCCCCACCCTCCTTAGCCCCCGTGGCTTCTCCTCCAGCCCAGGAGATTTCAACTGTTGTCAACCCCAGACTGGGTGCTCACTTAATCATCTTAAGAGCAAATCTGGCATCAGGGTGGGTCAGCTTAGCAAGAGTAAGGAAATGTCGCTGCTCTGTTTCTGCAGGTAGGGGAAGGTAGACTAACTTCTATCAAGGTGAATGTAGCTTCGTAAAACTATCATAATAGAGACAGTAATTACAACAACATTTTGGGAAATATACTCATTCACTTTGAAAGTTAGAGGAAAAGACTTATACCAGTCTGTTTCTTGTCTGAAACCAGTTGCGAGGCAACCAGTGGAGATTATGGGAAGGTACTCCACCTGGCCCAGAAATAATCTGCCACCTAACGCCCTGCAAAACAGCGAATTAACGTTTTTAGACTTTACTTTTGGTACAGATTAAACAAACAGGATACAGCATGTAAGTTACTGAGCTTCAGAGGTGCTGGTGGGTGTATTTGTTACTGTTGGTTAGAGCCAGGCTACCTGTTTCCCTGTGTTTCTGTTCAGAAACTAAAAACTAACCGGTTGCTGGCTGTAGCCTTGTATTTAACTGACAGAGTAGTGTGAGTCTTGTCATATAACACTGGAGGAAGCAAATAAACATATATCCCCAAAATGACTAGTAATTTAAATTATTAGCATCAGCCTTTAGAATGATTGAATTACTCATTATTACTGGTTCCAACCAGTTGCAGTGTATTTTGGTCATGAGTTTGCAGAATGTGTTTGCAGCTCGTATTGCCATGTCCGCCCTGTCTCATCATGTACAATTCAATACAACGAGTCAGTGAGTCTTGTATAGCTGCTGCCCTGGAAGTGTGAAGCCATCTCGCACTGACTTCAGCTGCAGCTCAAGTGAGGCAGCAGAGGAGATAAGGTTTACACCATGTGGGTCTCATACTTTCTGAATGTGCTTGAGAACAGAAAACAGAGGCCTCCGGTGCTTTGAAGTACCTGAGGAGACACTGTTGAGTGCCAAGTTAACTTTCTGCCCCCCCCCCCCCCCCCGTTTTTCTGTTTTTCTCTGTTTGTCCTTTCGCAGATTGTGGTGTGAGCTGTCGAAGAGCGTACTGCGAAAAGAAGAAGAAAGAGCATCTACAAGAAGAGAGATTGTTGCACGATGTGCTAAGAGAGCGCGGGAAGAAATTGTGTTGTTTTTCTGATATTGTTGAGGTGTCAGAGAGACCGGAAAGGACGCAGCCATGGGGCGGAAGAAGATACAGATAACCAGGATCATGGATGAGAGGAACAGGCAGGTGAGTGTCAGAATTTTGTAATTATCTATCTGTCTGTCTGTGTCTGAAACACTTTTTCGAGTTTCAAAATCCTGTTTATTTTACAGTTTATTCTTATCATATTACCTTGTTTCTTATCTTATTTTACAAGTTGCTTCTGTTTCCTTCTTTTGTGTCTGAGAAAACGGTCTCCTCTGTACCTGTCTGAAGGTTACAGTCTTCTTCTTTTTTCCTTCCTGCCTTGGACCAGAGTTCAGCAGCTGTCATGGTGTGCATGGATCTAAACAGACATACCTCCCTCCCCAAAGTCCCAGCCAGCTGAACAGGGACCATGACATTTCTTTGTCAGTGCGGTCGTATTTACAGACATGATTCCCCTGCCACCCTGCAATTTCAGCCAGAGAAGTTGATGAGGCAGCAGGAGCGCTGGGCTGTAGCGGGGGCCTCATGGCGTGGGAGTGAGCTGAGGGTAGCGAAGAACACAGCGGGCCGCCTGTGGCCTCCCCACACTGTAGGGCTTGTCCCCTGGCCTGGCAGTATGGCTGGGCCCCTTCGCTGTAGCCCTATGTGTTTGCAGCTGTTTGGTAGTAATTAGGAGCAGCCACTGCACCACAGCACCCTCTCATTTGCAGGGTGGGTCAGCAGGACACACAGCACCCTTCTCTGCCTCGGCTACACTGGTCCCAGCTAGCCGCAGAGAGGGAGAGAGCTGGAATTCAGTCTGTCTGCTCATGTTAAATATAAACTCCTAAACAGCAAAACACTGTACAAAACAGCCTGGGTCTGTTTGAAACAAGAATAACAGCCTTGGATATCTATAGCAGGAAGGCTGGGTCCATTTCTTTTTTAGCTATGCTTCCTTTGCTTTAAGTTGAGCAAGCGTGAGCACAGTTTTTGACAAATTATACCAATTAAGGACGATGCCAAGGTTTCCCATAGCAGAATAGAATGCATCTTGTTAACACCTCCTCAAAATATCATTTGCATGCCTTCACAGGTGGGACAACATTTTGCTGTGCACACAGAAATATAATGGAAGTACAGTAGTGCTTCCTCTCCTGAGGGTATTAAAATGGTATGGTTCTAGCCAATCGGTACTCTGACTGTGTCTCTGTCTGCTACTGTGAGGCTAGCAGTTCAGCCAAGTGCAAAACAAAAATCCACACTGCGGGCCAATTATCGGTATAACACCTGGCTCTGGGTGGGATCCAAACAGGAGGGCAGGAGAGGAATCACCTCTGGCTCATTGCTGCTATCTACACTGTATGCAGTGACCTGTGACATCTAGGGAAAAAAGAGAGAAAATTACATGAAAACAGGTTGTCAACTGTTCGCTAGGTGAGCACGTTAACCCTTCAGATGATCCATTCTTTACAGTGCATATGCGAAGGGGGTTAGGGGAGGGCAATTGTTTTGTTCTTTCACAAAAAAGCGGAGCTGCAGAGAGAGACGTTGCTTTTTATTAATGTGTCTCCCAGAGTTGACTGTTTGCATCAGATTTGAAATGTCTCACTGTATAATTTGTGAGAAAGTTTATCAGCAGAATGCAGACACTTCAGCTCGCATTTAGTTGGTTTTAGCTGGCTCAGCAGAGAATCTGCTCTGACAATAGACCGCCATGCTAAAATAAAGCTTTGGTATAAAGTGATGTATGCGCGTGTATCTTTCTCTCCTTTTTTTTTTTTTTTCTTCCTGAGCCATGAAGCGCACAGTGCCATCTCCCTGGGGCGTGCTCCTAACCAGGGGAATAGCCATTAGCATACGGTCCCCATTGTCAGGAGACAATTTGAATCTTTATCTTTGCCGCTCTGCTGCTAGCTATCCATACTCATAGCATTAAAATGAAACAAGTCCTTAAGTGGGCTAATTAGATAGTATTGCTGTACGGGATGTTGTGTGGGGACAACGGGAGCTCCCTTGCATTATCACTGCGAGTGCTTTAGGAGGGCTGTTAACCTTTCAGGATTTATAATACAGAGTGTGGCAAAGGCTGAAAAGGTCTGTAATTGCACAATCTATCAGGAATTGTGAGTGCAGAGTTGAGACAGGCAGTGAACTTTGCTGATATTTTTTTTTTTATACATTTTGCTTCAAGTCATTACCTACAGTGTGTAATGACAATGATTCATGTTAATTCAGAGTAATGAAGTGTATTGTGCGAAAGGGATAAGCAAGCTAAGATAAAAGTGAAAATATTGTACAGTTTGTTTCCATCCTTCATGTGTAAGTTAGACCTTTTTGTGCAGCTTTATTTTCACACAGAACTGTGTGTCTCTGCTGTGTGGCTTTACGGAGGTGTACAGACTGAGACGTGAAGGCAGCAGAGGTCCTGTCATGCATCCTGTAGGATGGTAAAGAGCAAGTTCCCGAGCCATGCCCTGCATAAGTGATGGTCCTACAGCACAGGGAGACAGTCATCAGCCAGGCTGACAGACTGATTGCAAGTGAATGCTATGTAACAGCCAGACAACAGCACCTCCCTGCATGATTCTCCTCATTTACAGTATTCACAGCAATTATTACCCTTTGAGTCACAGTCACACACATTTATCACACAGTATTATCTATCACTCACATTTTCATCATCTCTCTCTCTCTCTCTGTCTAGCATCCCCACGCATACAGTGCCTTACAGTGGAATCGTATGGGCCAGTGAACTTTGCCCTTGAGTCTCTGTTGTGTTTTGACTTGACAGGTTCAGAACTCATGAACCGCACGGAATAACAACAGCGGAGCCAGTGGCACTCAATGAGCATTTTCAGGGTCTTTCACCTGCTTCTCAGAGCAGCTGTCTTAGTGTGCCTGGATCTACGGGGGTGGAGGGGTTGGTGGAGAAACGAGGGTACACATTAGTCTTGCAAGTTAGTGTAGGGAAGAAGCTGGTGTAGCCTAGTGAGCAGTGACGTCCTCTGGATGCCATTAAGCGGGCTCACTGGGGGTAATTGCCCAAGTCATTAAAAGTTTGATGATTTTGCTGCTGGGTGGAGGGTTGCCTGCCCTTGCTGTGGCTCATTTTGGATTTTGCTCTTGCACTTCAGATGCCTGTAGGCACAGTGCAGCTCTCTCTCTCTCTCTCTCTCTCTCTCTCTCTCTCTCTTTCTCCCTCCCTCACGTTCTCTCCGGGGAGCAACACAGTGCATACCTCCCATTTTTCAGCCTTCACCCATTCCTGAAGTTCTGAGCGGTCGTCATTATTTTTTTGACAGGTAAAGAGCTTGTTGATGGACCATGGACAGAACAGAGGAACACTGTTAAATGTGACAGCTGGCGCATATATTATCATTGTTCACGATGATATGTAGTTTCCATAACACTGCGCTGAAGCAGCAAAACATGCATTTGGGTGATGGTGATCATATTTTTGCTGTCAGAAGGAGTGCCTTGTTATGGATCACTAAAATGCTCACACTCTTATATGATGCAGAATTATTTACGGCACTGTCTCTTATGACAGTTGCAACGAATTGAGCGAGCCAACTGTCCTTAAACTGGATCATTCTCCTCATTGATTAGAGATACTTCTAGGAAACCTACTCACGTTTAGTGAACTAGCATGTCACTCTCTTAACTAAACAGGATCAGTCACGGCTACTGTAGGTTTCAAGGTCAATCCCAACCAGTGGACGAAGCCTTTGCGCCCTCAGTTGTCCACATGGGGATCCTGGGGCTGTCCTTTCTCCCAGTGAGAGCTGATCCAGGCAGACAGTCGCGGTGGCCCTGGCCTGTCTCCCAGGCCCGCACACTCTAGCGCTGCGTAGCCAGGGCAGCAGCCACAGGGCCTGGGTCACTCTGCCAGCTGGTGCCAGACCTCTGTGACTCTCAAAACCACTCTCATGTCTGCCATGGGGGCCGTCAGAGGTGACATGAGGTTCTAATAAGGCCTCCAGCTCCTCACCCCTCTGAAGGTGTTAGTGACTCAAGCATCTCCTGCCATGCCCCAGTCACAGCTGCACTCTGAGTCCCAGATGTCTTGTTTGTCATCTTGTCACCTCTGCCTTAGGACAGACATTGATAGACCTTATGATTGACACGTCAACTCTGTGTGGATGTGTGTGTTGGGGTTTGTTGTAGCATATGTTGTTCTATACTATACAGTTTTCTGTGGCAGGGTCTCTCTTGTAGGAGATGAAAAGCGTAAAACAAAAACTGAATATTGCATTTAAAGCATGGTTGACTGGCAAATATGCTTGCGATATAGATTTTAGATGCATTTGTCTCATTACTGTTCTACAGATATGGTTTTGTTTGGCACTCCAGGTTATCATTTTAAAAGAAATCTGTTCACTTTGCTCAGCCTGTTTAAGCGACTGGAGCCATTAAGCTCAGTTTCTCCAAAAGGTCAGTTCACTTGTTGCCTGTTTACCTGAATTTTTTGTAATTTTCCCCTTAGTTTCAGTTTCAGTAACCACTTCAGAAGTTTATAGACAAATATGGTGAATCTACACAGTCTCTCACTTGACAGAGATGGCATTCTTTCCTCTGCTCCAGCGTGGATTTGGACCGAGATGATTTTTACAGAAACATCTTGAAATTTGTGGAGCCTTGTTAGCTTGCATGAAAAGCACATAAAACTCATACCCAGCGTATGAAAAAGAAACTGAATCACCAAGCTCAATTAAAGCTCAGTAAAAACAGGTAACAGTGGTGGGGCATTCGGGAAGGAGTTGGAAAGTGTGAATTGAGATCAGAATTAGCACCTTATCTTGACATTGTGAGAGTCCTTTAAAAGGTCAGAGTTTTCAGCTGGGCACAGTCTAAATGAAACGCTAGTATAGTCACTGATCTGCCTGGTATTGTGTGAGCTGTTATAATGGCCTTATCTGAGGCAGAGAAAGTTGGAGTCACTCCAGTTTGTTGGAAGTTTAAATGTGGCCTCCCTTGTCTTTCCAATGGCATTTCATGTTTCAGGACAGCTGTGAGACGCACTGTTACAGCCATAGAGCACAGCTTTACAATACTGAGGCTAATCCTGTCATTGTGAAATACATGAATTAGTCAGGGAGGTAGACTACATGTATACCACATCTTCCTATAGGAGCGAGTCACATTTTTAAAACCACATTGAGTGTCGCTGTGGGTGTCTTTTGACTTGGTGAACCATAGGAAAGCTCTGCCAGTGAACCTCCCACTTGACCTCAAGGATGTCTGTGGTTTTCCACCGTCTCACCAGTCACCCCAGAGAAGATGGGGGTGGAGGGAAGTTATGTTTGTCGCTGTTTGGAGCAGTTCTTTGTCACGACTCATGAAATTAAGCCCGACGTCTTACATATTCTAACAAAAGGAGGAAAATAGGACAAAATTGTACAAAACAGCCTCCTTCTCTCCCTATTAAAGGTAACTGTGTAAGTACAGAAGAGTAATGTGGCCGTCACCTTTAATGGCTGTGTGAGCAGCAGCTGGCTTTTGTAGAGGTACTGTGTTCGGGGCTGGGGCAAGGACCAAGTCTCAGTGCTGCTGCTGCTGCTGAGGTTGAAATGAAGCGGTGCCTGGGTCAGCAGCCCTGCACTCAGCACTCTGCCATGCATCCAGGTGGAACAAAGTCCTCGCTCAGCGTCTCATCCTGGGCTTCCTGCTGAAAGGTGACATCTCCATGGCTTAACAGCCACATTCATCTGCTAAAGAGCATACAATTTGTTAATCATTTCCCCACATCCGAGCCCCTGCTTCCGGTTGGTTAGGCAAACAAACAAATATGCGAGCAGGTAAACGAGCGAGTGGGCAGCCCTGGCGTTTAGTCGGAGACTAGTGTCGGCTGCTTAGAACTGCAGGTGCCCTAAGTGGGTAGAAAGGGGACCTGAGACTGGTCGAATCATATCCCCTTGAATGCCTCCATGCAGCGATCCACCTTGAGAAAATCATCAGAATGACACGCACAAAACCACACAATGCTTTTTCTGCTCCACCAAACTCAGTCAAAGGCTTTATGTGTCTGCGAATTGCAAGCAAACATGTCATTTGATTCAGCTTCTCCTGTATTTAAACCTTGTCATTTCAAGAAATGTCATTTTAGAATTTGGTTTGTCATATGAGCTCGACTAACATGGATGCACTGAATAGAAAATGACACGAGGACAGGCTCCTCCATGTCTAGAGCAGGAATAATGGTCCCGTGTAATTACCTGTAGTGTGGAAGATTTGAAATTCATTTATCACAGTTGGAGTGACCCCAGTGCCTCAGCAGTTACATCGACACCATGCAACACATAGGATTATACTGCATTATACCAGTTAAAATGAGGGTATAGCCGCAAGCTGTGACCAATTAAAGTTGAACAAAGCCAGCTCATCTGCTCAACTCCTCTCTTAGTAGGTCAGTGAAACTGATGGAGAATACAGACACACGCGCTCCTCTGCGGCTCTCAGCACAGCTTTTACTAGCACATTCGCAAGCCACGTCGGACAGTGCACATTTAACAAGACACAAGCAGTGAAGAAAAACACAACTCTGATGCCGTGATTTCAAATGTACAAATTTTGAAGCTATTTTCATACAACCGTTACAAAACCGAAGCAGAAAACAGCTGCATGTCTGTCCTCCCTCCTTGTGAGTGATGTTTTCAGCTTGAGAAATGACTGTAGCGTACTGTTAAGAGGTGGTGTAACATAATGACATGTGTGTACGGGTCAGAAGCGACCACAGAGACAGAGCTGCAGAGATATAGGACATAAAGTCACTTTGCAGAGAGGGTTGCGTTACCATTGGAGTGATGTATGACCCGAAGTCCCATCTGAGGGCTCATGTTACAAGGCTTATGCTGCACTACAGAGATAGCTTTCCGTATATGGAGTCAGGGGCTACAGTAATGTATGGACCCCTGTTGTTGCCAAAGCTCTGACTCAGCTCGCTGACTTGTGCCTCTAACCCTGACCTCTGTCCTGATAACTAGACATTTCAGACGAGCACTGTGTCATTGCAATCATTCCTAAAGGAGGAATGATCTTGTTATCTGTCACCTTGGTTACAGTAACATTGCTGTGATGTAATGAGACTGTTAATACTGTTATTTTCCTGGCTGAGCCTGCATTGTACTCTCCAGATGAGAGTTTGTTTGTTTTTCAGTTGCAAGGCTTTTCAAACTTAGCAGAAGTCTTTACTTTAGGGTTAGACATTTTATACACAGATTATACACATGTTAAAAAGCACATTTTTAGCATAAAGCACCTCTGCAGTGTTACCCAGAGCAAGATGCCACCACAGTTGTCGGTGGTGGAAGTACATTTACTCCATTACTGTACTTTTTATGTACCTGTACTACATCTGTTTGTAGAATATGGTGCATTGCTCCAGCTGACAGTATATGAAACTGTTAAAATTACCTCCATCAACTGTAATATTTGAATGCTGCTCATACTTTAAAACAACATCAAAATTCATCCAATCATAGAATTAATGATAACATGCTGAAAAATGAGTATTTGTTACTACTTTTTGCTAGTACTTTTGTTTCTTTGATTGTACTTCTAATGGAGGATTTTGACACTGTGGTATTATGCTTTTACTTAAGTAATAGACTTCTTCCACCACTTGTACAATAAGCATTGAGTGGAAGAACTAAACGACTGCCTTATAATAAGATTGCCAAATTAACATTCACACTTTTAGATGAACAAATTTTGTGCGCTCGGGTTCAATCTTCTTTTTAATTTGGCGAAACACTTTTCCTCTGTAATGGGTGGTTTTGTTTTCTCTGTGGTCTGCAGGTTACCTTCACAAAGAGGAAGTTTGGCCTGATGAAAAAGGCGTACGAGCTGAGCGTACTATGCGACTGTGAGATAGCCCTCATCATTTTCAACAGCTCTAACAAACTGTTCCAGTATGCCAGCACAGACATGGACAAAGTGTTGCTGAAATACACAGAGTACAACGAACCCCATGAGAGCAGAACCAACTCGGACATTGTAGAGGTGAGTGAGTCCCGCCTTCTTACTTTGTTTGGGAAAACTTCCTTGTGGTTCACTGTGATCCACTATTTTCTCCTTTTTTATGATTTGTTATGCAAACCTTATGTTCAAATTCATCAGATTAAGTGGATTCGGGCTATAAAATATAATTACTATTTGATAACTTTGTAAATGCTCCAAGGGTAATGTTTTAAACACACAAGAGTGAGGAACAGTTTCCTTGTAGTCACCATTCAGATATGGCACAGGAGGTCTGCACTCCCTGATAAGTCCGGCTTCTCCTGTGCCATCAACTGACATGGAAAACCTATCTCTGCACTCAGTAGCTGCTGACCACCATTGCTGACTCTGTTTCCCATAGATATCGTACCTGCAGGGCTCATTTCTCTGGCTGCTCCTCATCACAGGCCATCAGCTCGGCTATTGCTGCAGTGAAAATACAGTGTTTAGTACATTCCATACTGCTCTATAAAACTCAACAAGCACTTGGGTTTCCTGGCAGCTCTTGCATGCCCGGCGACTAGCGGAAGAGTAAGCCACTTGTTATGCCAGTATACAAAACTGTCAGCCAAAAGTGGAAAAGCCAAAGTAAATGAGAATGATTAGGGATACGTCCTGTTCCAAACATCTTTCATTGGCACATGTGTGGTTTCTCAGCTTATTCAAGATGTGCTTTAAGAGGCTGGTATCTGCGCTCTGAGTAAATGAAAGCATATACAATGTATGCTAATGCCTTTTGAGCAAATCATGGCACTGCTCGGAGAAAAGTTGCTGGCTTGTTTTTAGAGCTGTCATCTGAAATACACTGAGACTAGCTTCTTCTGCACTGAGATGCTTGTTTGTTAGACAATGCAGACTGCTGCATTGCAATACTTTTACTGCCACCTGCCCACTAAAACGTACAACATTTTTTTTTATTACTGCAGCCCAATTAAGGGACATTAAGATGGGTGAGATTGAAAAATTTCAAGAATCCCAGCTTCGGAAAAGACTTTCACTTGGAGGAATTAGTGAAATTACATGCAGCATAAAGGAGTCAGCTGTGGCCCATTATCTTTTATTCATGCTGCTGCTGCTTGTGAATTACCTGCTTGGCAGAGCTGCAGAAGAGTGCTCTTGCATCCAGTAGACTCGTGCAGTCATTCCTCCATCAGGGGCCCTCAGAGCAGAGCAGGGGCTCACCTGCATAAAAAATACATGGACACATTCCTTCCTTACGTAACGGTGACCACAAATTTGTTTTTGCCGTGACTCTGGAAGCCGTCTTATTTTAAACAAGCAAACACAACAACACCCCATACTCAGAGTCATTGTGGGGTTATTCACCTCAGGCTCTTATATCACATATATCTGTGGTCTGCTGATGTGTGTTTATGTTGACAACATGGTGTAATTGGAGTGTACATTGTGCATAATGTAGCACCAGTGGTGCCATGCAGTTTTCCCACCCATCCCTTCTGGCTACTCTCAAGGAAGCAGCCCCACTGCACAAAGGCAAGAACAAGCCACTGTTGTCCCCGCTCACTCAGGCCAGCGTCTTTGCAGATATGCACAAATCCCCCTCTGCCTGCTGGCTACATGGTCAAGGTTCAGAAATGAAGAAGCAGAGCAGAAGTAACCAACCCAGTCCACTTCACAGCATCACCGCACAACCCCTCTTGTTCCCTTGGCCAGAGAGCCGGTGTCAGAGGTGGCTGATAATGTTGATAAAGCAATGATTTTATCCCAATTTAGCATCTAATGTGAACAGTTTTCCAGGCTGCCGGCCTCTCTACAGCTGAACAGATCTATGTACTCTACATGGAGGAGCTGATGCATTTGTACTGATGGGAAGAATCCACCCCTCCCTCCATTTATCCAGCGAAATGGGCCTCACATGAGGACACTTACACTGGACACTTATCCAAGTTTTTAAATTGTGTTAAACCAATCTTTGCCACGCAAACAATCATGTGCTCATTTGTCCGGTTTGGGAGGCCAGAAAAACCCTCTTCCAGTCTTCATTGAGATGCTCGTTCCGTGAGGGAAACTAAATCAAAGGTCACATTCCTGCTCAGTAGTACCATCTGTAGATAAAGGCTGAGCTGTGCAGTGTGGGAGAACAGTCTCCATGTTTTCCACAGATGGATGCATGCCTGGGCCACAGTTTGATAGCCCAGTGGAGGCCTGTGGACTTTGTCTCAAACTTGGCTCGCAGTCCAAAGCAGAGCAGTAGGCTCCGATTTTCCTTCTGTGTGTGTGTGTGTGTGTCTGCGCGTGTCTGTGTGTGTTGACGGTCTTAACCTTACCAACACTCCAGGCGACAGGTGAACTGTTGTATGAAATCTCTCTTTTTATGCACTCACCTGTGTGTGTCACACAAACCCTCCTTCATTTTTTTTTAACATTTCATAACAGTATAAAGGTGTAATTTTACTGTTTGATTTTTTTTCAAGTTATTTTCTCAAAACGACATACGCAGTAAGGAATCGCAACACAAAAGAAGCAGCATGATTACTGTAAAAAAGTCTTTTGAGGATCACATTTGCTGCATCTTTATCCTTTTCTAATCTAGAAGAGTAACATGCATAATAAATGTGCTATTTAATATGGTTGTGTTATTGTGAACCAAGCAGAGTATTCATGACTGAAGGTTTTATGGTATTGTTCCTATTGTGCTTCGTATTGAATTCTCTTTATGCCACAAATGAAAATGCTGCAGTTAGTCATTAGAATAATCTAATAATATTTACTCTTCCTCCCCTCTCCACTAGTGGAGCTAATGAGATTTTGCTCATGCTCCACTATAACCTCACACCATTCTCCAGCACACACAAAGATGGCTGTGTCTCCAGAAGCAACCTTCAGATCAGATAGTAACTTCACAGGCTTCATTTAGCGTTTAACCGTCCTCTCTTTGAGCAATTCTATACAATTTAGGTCTATAGTATATATATGAGGATTAATCAGGTTTGTAGTCGCACGGAATCGACATTAAGTCAACGCTTAAATGTAATCCTGTAAAATCAGGATGTGAATGGGCTTTAACCCAATTTTAGAGTGTAATTTTAGTCAAATAGCTGTGCTTTGTAATTGCTTGAATAACTGGGCTGCACCGTATGCAAAGCGTTGACTTTTCACAGCTCTTTCTTTAAAAAGGTCTTTTACCCTGATGATTTGTGAGAGTAAACAGCCTGAGATCATTCATAGGTAAATTCTGCTTATCTTCCTCCTAATAAAGAGGGGTGGCCATTGTTAATGTGACTTGGGAAAAACAGACAATTCCCTCTCTATTTATGAAGGAACGCCCCCCTCCTCACAAGACTGCTACAGTGGGAGGAAATGAGCATAAAATTATCAGGGCATTTCCATTAGGTTTTATTTCATGATCTCTATCAGCTGTTGTTATAAATGGAGCTGTATTAATCGTTTAATAAGATATGTAAAATTTGACCATTACTGAATGTCAAGCTGTGTGTTTTCATCACAATCGGGCTGATTTCCTATTTTAATTTTCAATTTCACCACTGCCCTTTGCAGATTTTACAGTGACAAAAGCAATTCATACAATCACAACTAAGAGTTCAATTTGTCATCATGTCCTATATATCATATTTTTTTAAGCCTATGAAGGCATTAAGTTACTGTGCTTCAAGAGTGCATTTTCATTGACTTACAGCTCAAAGAAAAATGAATTTTATTACCAGTTGTGAGATGGAATGAATCCCTTACAGTGCTTTGGGCTGAACGGGCACCAGGAGCTTCAAACAGGGGATGTTTATGTTGTCAATCAAAGGCTGAGCAGTGATTAAGACTCATTTCTATCTTAATGAATGCAAATTGGCACATCTGCTATGGTGGGCTAGCTGTCCAGACTCTTCAATTAGCATGATTGATCAATTATCCTCCTGCTGATGGCTCGCTGGAAATGGGGAGCGGATGGGGGTGGCGGCGGAGGAGAGGGCGGCGGGGGTAGGAAGAGAGATGAAAGAGTGTGAGGGGGGAAAAAAAATGAACGTGTCCAAAACCCTTACTCAATAAATCTGATTCTTTATTTGATTAGAGTAAAAGAATAATGGAATTTTGTTTTAATCAAAGAGGGATCTCGCTTTAGATAGTCTGAAGTATAATTGAAGAAGCTGTAATTTTAGATTTAAACAGTTTTTTAAGCTAAATGCTGATTAGAAAACAGAGAAATGCATATAAACTGCAGCTAACTGGTTAAGACAGTCAGGTTTTGAACAGGTTATGTGGTTCTAAATGTGTAATCATGACTTTTTTTCCACCTCTTTTGTTTTTCGGCATTCCCACTGTGATACAGCGGCTTCGCAATTTGCATTTTAAATCTGCGTCTGATTCCCCATCAGCACATTTTCTGATCAAATATTCCCGCGTGAGATGAGCTTCAGCCATGTAAATATTTCGTAGATTCGCACTCTTTCAACTCTGAAGTCTGTGGAGGATATTGTGGTGTGTGGCTTGTTTGTGTTTGTTTTAACAGTAAGCACAAATCCTCGAATATCAAAGCACACTGGTGAGACTGCAGAGTAGCAGAGGCAGATTGTCCTCAGTGTGTATTTATAATTGTGACACAAAAACATAACAGGATGGTCAAATGAGGCTCTGGCTGGCACACAGGGAAACTGTCACTACTACCGTCTTCTCTTATGCAATATGATTAGCCATGAAGGCAGTAGAGTATGTGGATATTTTGTGTAAAACTTTACAACTTGATCATATAATAATGAGGAAAAACACAAATGAACACAAACTAATAATACACACTAATACATCTTACATTGTAGCTGCAACGCTCGACCGTTGACAGATATATTATCACAGATAAGACCACGTCAAAGGAGGATGACACTGTGGAAATACAAATAGTAGACGTAACATTTTTGTGACTTGATGATAAGTTCAGATTCAGAATTGCAGCTCGTGCATTACCTGCTAAGATTTTTGACATTTGAAATGTCGGATGAGTAGAGCTGGTTGGTTGCGGTCCCTTCTTAAAGGGCCACCGCACTGCCAGTGATTTTGTGTGTATAAGCCTAAAGAGGCGCCCAATGTTATTATAAGTTGGCAAATTCATTAAAAGTCATATCTGACCAGAACAGATGTGGTACAATCTAAAAACTTACAATGAGCTGGAAATACAGGACTACAGAATCACTTTAAAACAAAAAAGTAGTCATGATTTTGCTTGGTTACATGTATGATATAAACCACCACACAAGACTAGTTCCTCTGTTACTGTCTGCTTAAACTCCAAGATAATCAATTATTCAGTTAACTCCAAACTCCAAACTAGAAGTTAGTGTCTACTTTCATTCTAGCAAACCTGCCAGTGAAAACACATCTGTGAAACAGATTTCTGTTTACTTTCCTTCTTTTTCAGTAGTTCAGACCTTGTAGGCTGTAGCTCGGTGGAACCAACCATCCCTGAAAGACAAATCCTGCCAGTTCTAATTCAAAACAGGACGCAGATCTACATCTGGTGTATTCTGCAACTTAAAACCCAGATTCCAATAAAGCCAGGACGCTGTGTAAAACATAAGCACAACAGAAGGTGATAATTTGCTAATCCTCTCTGTCAAACTCAGTGAAAACAGTACAAAGACAAGATGTTTAATGTTTTAGCAAGCAAGGACGAAGCGAGGTTCACCACTTTGTGAACACATGACTGTGCCACAGTGCCACCAACATAGAAGGGTACACATGCGCAGCCCACTGCATGTTCTTACATTTTAAATAGTATAAAACTGTATTTTCTGTAATTAAGTAAAGTAAGTGCAGTTATTGTTATTTAGAAAATGAACAATATTCAAATCTCTGAACTGATTATCGCACCAAGTTTCTGCAGCGTGCTTTAGAAAATGCTTAGCAGTAATGTAAGGTCAACAGTGCATCATTTGTAGTTAATGGGCTAAAACGTAGCACAATAAAGCAGCTTTGAAGTTTTATTGGTGGAGAAAAATTTAAAAGGTTGTCCCTTTTGGGAAAACAAGTCAGCTAATGTAACACCAGTACATTAGCTGGACAGTATTATAAAATATATGTGTGGTTTTACTGTAAATAGCTGGATAAACTTACATTTTCACGGTTGTGGAGAGTTGATACGTTACTGTATTTTCACAGGTTCAGTGTTTGTGCTGACTGGTGCAGTAGATCTCTTATATCAAATGAGTCAAGTCCATGATATTGGCTGGATAAAGACAGGAATTCACTCATAATATCATTGTAGGCTTTGAGCTGTAGTTTGCACGTTTATACACGAGACCATCGAAAGTTGGTCGTCTTAATATGTTTTCATGCATTTCTGAAGGTTTCTGTGTGGACACTCTGAGTTTTTGTCTTTGTGGCTCTTGTGTGCTTCTAATTCTATTCTCAGATGTCTTTGTCTGTTTATTCTAAAGAAACTGATGTCGCTGTGAACAGAAACATCAATGACATCACTTCCTTTGCAGCAGAGTGTTTCCAACCTCAGTACCTGTTGTTGCCATACTTTGTGCCCAAACAAGTCTGTGTCTTTATGTTCAGATGTCATTTGTGCGGTTTAGAGAAGCACGTCATTTGACTTTTAAGCCTTCCCCTCCGTCTTCTGACCTATGGCTGTAAATCTGATCCGCTGCTCTGGTCTGCAGCCTCCATTGTCCAGTGAACACAGAAGAGGGGACTGCAGAAGCTCACATCCATTCAGCAGTCATGTATTCCACAAAATGTCAAATAAGCCAGTTACACTGAAGTATTACTACATTTAGACAATTACCCTCCTTTTTTCCTCACCATTCAAGTTACCCAGCTAACTCTTTCTCTTCGTTTCTTTCTTCCTTCTTTTTCTCTACAATCCAGTGAGCTGCCATTTCTGGAAATGTAGAAAAGCAAGTTAGTTCAACATTTTGCATCTGGGGTAGATTACACTTGTGACAAGTCATTATTCTAGTTGGAAATATCCATGATTTCTTATTGTCTGACTGGTCAAATTGCTCATTCTTTGAGTGTAATTATCTACATCATTATCTATCATTTGCCGGTCTATTTACGGTGGCTCAGAGACGGAGAGCAGCCGTTTAAATGTAACCACACAATCTGAATTTTTTAAATATTTCAATCAGATATCAGATTGAAAAACTTTGATGATTTTTACTTAATTTGGACTTTAAATGACTGAAGATTAAAAGGTGTGTGCCTCATGGTAGGTACAATGTAGGTTATTTAAGACAAATCTAACCAATTCAGCTTTCATTAATTAAATACGTCGATTATGGTTAATATCCGCCTCCAACTGTTCACCATTATCTTCCTCCCTCACTCGTTCCCCGCACTACACTATCATCATATTACTCTTCTCCTTTTTTGGTATTTCACCATAGACCTCGCAGCAGCAATGATGAGAAATCCGTTTTAAGCTAAATCAAATGTCATTGCTATTGACATAGACTTATTGGGTTGATGTTGATTTTTCAGGGCTTTTCAATATATGTGAAATTTTCTGCCGGCCCATTTTTTAATATTACAGAAAATAAAGTATGTGCACTTTTGGTCTCCTGTGATTTATTGGAGTGATATTGAAATGAATTTCTTTATTTTCATTTGGACTGTAGGTCACACGCAGTACAGTAGATTATCTTAAATAGGATGGCATTACCTTAAGCGTGATTACTTTTATGGAACTTTGAAAAAAAAAACCCATAATGGACATTAATATTCTCTATGATATTGCTTTGTGGTTTCTTTTTAAGTATCCTCCGCATGTTGCCACATAAATACTAAGCTTGTCAGTCAATCCGTTGTCTCTGGAGAGGACGGTAAAGTAGCAGCATAGGCAGCCATTAATTTGTGTTGATGAAATCCTATTACCGCCTCTTCATTTGGGGCTCATATAAACACACAGTTGTGAAGATGAGCTACTTCCTATTTCCTGTGTGCACATGAGTGTTTTGTATACCTGAGAGGAGGCATTTAACCTTTGGGCCTTTGGGTCAAAACAAACACGCCGGCTGTTCATACAGCTCCAGTGTCTATTTTCAGACTGGTGCAGTAGGACAAGTTAAAAATAAATAACTCGAGTGTTATGGTGAAAACAGAGAGACGGCTTTGTTAGCTGCAGGAATACGGGTGATGGTACTGACAGTTATATTAGGGTGGTTTCAGTTGTATATTAAGCCCCTGCGAGTAGAGAGATACTAGATACCAAGATAAATCCTACGCCGTTACTCCACCTCGTTTGCTGTTTAATGAACGTTTTCAACAATGCATTCATATGTTTGCATGTATGAATTTCTAAAGTTCGGAGCGCGGTAGCGTAAATGCTCCTGTTCATTTCATTTGTTATGACTCTCCTCTCGACATAGACAGCGTTGCATCTTAACATTAACATCTCTTATGGAGTAACCTGGTGAGAATTGAAGCAGTATTAATGGTTCTGTTGCGAGCAACACGCTGGGTTTCAAAGTGCCCCTTTTTATAGGACAAGGACTCCTTTTCCTCTGGGCTTTTAGTGAAAAAGGGTCACCAGTCCTCTTTTGTAGTTTTCTCAGTATAATGAAACAGTTGTGATAATGTTCAGAGTATATCACATAATATTCTGTAATGTGTGTTCTCTGTGAAGGAGCAGATACACTGTAATTGTTACCTGATGGCAGCCTAATGGCCGTTCATTGTCAAACAGTGAAAATGTAGTTTTGATTATTGGAATCAAACTTTCCGTGATCAGCTGTGTCCCCGCTCTTAATATGGGATTTTGTCCTGTAAGACTATACAGCAGTTTTCCTTTGAATTGCTGAATGGCTTAACTCCATTATGAAGTGCTGGTTTAAAAACCATCATGTATTACATCTCATTGTTTTATTATGTCTCTGCTCTCCGGTGTGTGATGCTTGTTACCAGGTTACTGCTGAGAGATTTTTGCTTTTAGCACATGTCGTACCTCATTGACGTCAGGGCTTTTTTCCACCCTCTCAACTGTGTTGCATATGTCTCATCTCAAATCGAGGGTCTCTTAGAGAGCACATAATGAAAGGAGACACAACAACAAAAGACCACAAGCCCTGGTGCCTGCTAAACATTGGTTTCCACGGACACTAATGAGTTAATACTCCAAGGTCTAAAAGTAGATATGCTGTTTCTCAAAATCTTAAACTGAAGAGTTTCTTCACCAAACAGAAAAAGCTCTTTGACAAACTACTAACACAGATAGTTTAAAGAAGACGCTGCATTTTGAGCCGAATGTGTGGAGTTTCTGTCTTATATGTCATGAGTAGAGAAGAGTGGACTTTTTCTTGTTTATGCATCAGCTTCCACAGAAATGACATGTGACACACCTCCTGTCTGCTGTTGGTCATACTGACAAAACCCCCCACAGATTAATGCTCTGAATATTATGGCTCAGTTTTTTGTCAGCAGTTTGTCGACAAACTGAAGTCTGCACTCATTTTATATTGACTTAAACACAAATTAAACATGATTATTTTTGTGTTGTCCAATTAAAATGCTTCAATAATGTTCTTTGTTTTTGACCGTCTAGTGTGCTTTTTATATTTGTGATTGTTGCTGATCAGCATTGGTGTCTGTATAACATTGGTTGTTGTATACATTCCTTTAATTTTCCTCTTTACTTATAATACTTATAAAAAGTTCCCTCATGTCAGTAATACGCAGCTACCTGTAGAGTGCGAACGAACGAGGCGAGTAACACACTACTGATCATCTTCAAAATGTCTTAAAATTCCTGAAATGAAGACACGGCTGTTATCATTTTTTACAAATGTAATGTGCGCCACGTTCGACTATGTTCATATTATGGACTGATGAACCCAAATAACTTGGCAGAATCGTAGGGTGTAACACAGAAGTAACGCTAAGTTGTTATCATTGCAGTAACAATGCAGTATATATAGCTGCTCATTCTGAGCTCGAACCACATACCTGTCATAACTCTGGTTTGAACCACATGAAATAGGTCAGACATTGAGCTGACCTAATTTGGTTTGATCTAGTTAGAGAGCAGCAGTGATACTAGTTATGCTAAAGATCATTAGAACCACAAGCCGTGCGTCCACCCTCTGTGTTCTTCAATGACCTTGTGGGCTGAGCGGCTGAAATGAGACCTCGCTTTCGTGCGCAGCGGCTTCTGCGAGTTAGCTCGTGCAACAATCAGCTTGCCCTTGTGCCCCCCTCCTCCCACTGTGCGGCCAACCCCTCCTGCCCAGGGGCGAGGACAGAGCAAAGCCTGCTGGGATGGGAGGGGGGCGGGGGACTGGGGGTTAGCTGGCACCATGCCACCTTCCCCTGGCTGCATGGTCTGACTGGGGGCAAAGAGGGAGGCTGCTGTGTCTCAGATTGATGAGGACAGGTCTGTGGTCTGGGTATAGAGTGTTGCAGAACAGACGTCCTGCTGGCACATCCTGCCCTCTCTGCCGCACGCCCCCCCAGCCCTCCGTACTCGCCTTATCGGAACTCCTAATTGTCCTTATGAATATTTTAGAGGCAAGCAGGAATGGGAGTTCAGAGTTGGGGGTATGGTTTCAAGGGCCCTGACAGCTAATGATCCACTCAATGACCAGAGAGAAAGGGAGAGAGAGAGGGAGAGAGAGAGTGAGAGAGTGAGGAGGGGAGTAAAAATGGGTAGAAAGATTTTCAATAATCTGCACGTTGGTGTTTCTCGTGCATTGTAATTTCTTCTGATCAGTTTTTAATGTGCGCCACCTTTTCTTTATGTGGAGTGGGAACAGAGTGTGTGTTCTCATTCTTTTTAATCTGTAGATAATGATGACATTGGTTTGCCTTTATCCTCAATTTGTAGTTTAATTCCCTCTTGTCTATACTGAAAATACGCAGTCCGCTGATTGAGACTGTTCTCTCTGACTGTGGCGGCTAATAGCTTTGTCACATCGGTCATTCACCACAGTCTCAGAGCAGAAGCCTCTGAAGGGACCGCTCACTGCACAGCAATTGCCTCTCATCCTGTAACATAGGTGGGCTATATTTAATTGGCAATCTAGCCAGTCCAATGCAGGTGATCATTTGCAGTATACAATGTAGAATATGATTAGTTTGTTCTCAACTGTATCTACAGGTGCTTTAGATTTACTGAGCATGACTCACTTTGGATTAAAAGGTCACTGCTAGTCTCACTTTGAGCTCGCAGTTCATTGTAGTCTGTCCATTGTCGTCGTGGTGTCAGGTGGGATTGAATCTCACTATATATTGTTTTTCTAACAGCTACAAGACGACAATATCAAAATAAAATGCAGACAAGAGAGCTGGCCCCCTCCTGCTTCTCTTCCTGTCCACTGAGTTACTAGACAATGGAGTAAACCAAAGGAAGGACATGAATCCAGTCTCATATCCTGATATCAGTCCGCTCAGTAATGTGCAAATGGTCATGAGATTAAACAAGATATGTCTGGGAATTACAGAGGTCTCCTTATCTAACAGTCCCTCACTCCCAACTCACAGTATGTGGTGGGAAGTGGAGAGAGGAGAAGGCTGCCCACATAACAGTAACCTAGTGCTGGGCCATGGCATACAGTGCCTAAAGACCAACCAAAAGAGGCTTTTATTCCCCTCAAGTGAAGACTACAGCACCACAGGGGGAAAGGGAACATGATGGTAGTGAAAGTCTCTTAAGATGTTATATAAGAGCAGAAATATTCCTCAGCAGATAAAAGCCTTCCTATCAGCCGCCTCCCCATGCTGATTTCCTAGTGCGTTCACACTCAAAGAAGCCCTTTGATAAGCACATTAGATGGAACGGCCTGGACACAATGGTGATGTCATGAGGATTAGCACGCTACCTTGCTTAGTGTAGCGGCGGGCACAAGGGCTAATTCACAGCACTGCAGGGCGAGAGGCTGGGAGACCCGGCTGGAATGAGGGAAAGGGAGGCTGCTGCTGCATGACGACTGGTTAAAATATAGCTTCTGTGTACTTTAGGGAAGGCTGGAATAAACACATGCATTAAACATTCATGTTGTACTCCAGTTTTGGAACATTTCGTGTAATTTCCAGCCATATTGGCATTAGGCTACAAACTGTCTTTCTGTTGAGGGGCCTGTAATCAGAGCTGTGGCGCACCAGTCATAGGTCAGGTGGTGCTCTGCCAATAGTGAAAGCAACTGTTAAGTGAAAGCTAGTGTGATTCAGCACAATGGAAGAGACTATAGAAACAGCCTCTCCATGCCTTCCTTTCAGCCATCTCCCCCACAATTTTGAAGTTCAGCTTTTATACCAAACCACTATCTTTCTCCTTTCACCCTGCCTTCTATTCATGTACAGTACTGTGCAGTACATGAATAAGTTAAATGCAGAAAGCTCTCTTGACACAAGAGAGGGAGAACATCAGAGTGAAATTGTTTTCCAAGACTCACAGCGGCAGAGTAAATTGCTTGGGCCCATTTCACTGAAAGTACTTCTCAAGAAACAGGTGATGTAGGTGGCTTATGCAATGGTCGGAGTTTTATTTTTAATCCGTGCAATAGTGTTTGCTTCAATTTTGCAATAAAAAATGTGAATATAATGTTTCAAAGCAAATGTAAGGTCCAGAACTGAGCATAGTCTAGGCATGTTGTCAAATGATGACTTGTCAAAAAAATGTTTACATGTTTTAAAAGGAGTTCTTAATGGTACTTACTGGATCCAATTACATTGAAAAAATATTTACATTGATTTCTAATCAAAGTGGAATGCAAGGTTGCCTTTCACTGCACTGCAGCCTTGTGTACCGAACATATACTGCAAATCTGGAGAGGCAATTACTGTGCTCAGTGTTCCCCATGGTTACAGCTAGGTTAGTAGTCAGGGCTCAGGTGGAGGTACTGTAGATGTTTTCTTCGGCACAAGGAAGTCTCAAGGACTCCGGCAATGGAAAACATTTTTTTTTTTTTAAGAGAAGTTAAGTTATCACACAAGCAAACCGACGGACACACAAACATGCACGCACAGACAATAGTGCCCAATGGGTTTGACGTCAGCCATGCCACTCAGAGTCTCATTTTTATTTGAGGAGCCAAATTTCTATCAATACAGGTTTGGACTCCTGTGAGAAAATAGCAGCTGGCCTTGTTCCCGCTCATCTTTGTGAGCCTCTCAGGGCCTTGTGAATAGATTACACAAGTTCCCTTGTCTATAGTCTCCGCAGCCCCCCCCCCCCCCCCCCGCAACAAACAGCTCCTATCTTTCATCAGAAATGCTACTGAAAATCCCAACCTCAGCTGTATTCACGTCCAGCCAACTTTACTTTCCAAAGTACAAACCCCACAGCTTGATTCAGCATGTAGCTCGAGAGGCATTCTGAAACAGCTTTTATCAAAGTATCCGTAATGCAAAAAGAAGTCATCTTTTCTTTTTTGCATCCTGATTGTCTGGTAAGTTTTCCTTTTTCTAGGTCAGAACGCTGTAGTGTCTGGAGCAGTCTGCAGCATTGACATGTAGGAGCAAAGTTGATCTGGGGTCGGGTGGCCTTCAGGGCTCCATGTGGTCCCTTCTACGGCCTTGTCTCTGCGCTGCTGCGTCTGATTGGCCAGCATGGGGAGCCAGGTCTTGACAGGTGTTTGGAAGAGGGACACCTGTTTGGCCATGTGCTGATTTAGTGATCCATTTACTGGGAGCTGTGGGCAGCGTCTGTGGGACACCCAGAACATGCCAAGTCATTTAACAAAGAATTACAGCCATTCTCTCCCAGGCCTTCAGTGTTATGTGCATTAAAAAGGCCACAGAGATGATTAACTCTTGCGTACACAGCACCCTCAGTGCACCTTGTTGAAGATAATATGTACTGCAGTGATTCATGTCATGTATCATGGAACAAATCTGAGTGCTGCTTGTCCTTGTTTGCTGCTATCTGGTTCCCACTCACCCACTGTGCTGCTACAACCCCCCCCTAAATGGCTTGGGCCAGTGGGTGCGGCGTACTGAAGGTTGGCCAGGCTTGTTGTGAAAGTAGAGCAGCCCTGCCCATCTTGCACAGCCGTGCCCGACCCGTCCGACCAAGATATTCCCATAATGAGCAGGTTGGAACTTAAATTTGCAGGTTGAGATCAGATCTTTGGCTCACTGGTGGAGAAAGTGCATAGTTTAACCCCAGTAAACACAGGCCTTTCAGGACCCTAACTAAAGAGGGTTCGTTCAGTAAACAGGAAATGAACCAGCAAGGCGTTTTCTTAGAATGAGAAGAATGCCACTGCTCTGTACCACACCAAACAGTAATGCATCTGTGGTACAGTGCAAGCCATTCATTATCCCGAAGACTTCTCTCTTTCTCTCTCTCTCTCTTTCCTCTGGGCATTGTGGACACTTATGTTTGAAGAGATATGGGTGCTTTTCTGAACTTCCTCTTTTCTGTCTCAGCTGTGGACAGTGTCACATTTCTGCCTGTACAATGCAGATTAACGTTGTTCCTGCGTTCCAAAAAAGTCTCTCTGAAATTGCGTGAATGTGAATGCATGGAGATGGAGCGAGCGGCGTGGGATTTAGCGTCATCTGGTTTTAACGAGCAAGCCATGGCACAGGTTTTAGGAAATGTAACTTACACTGAGGTTGTGGTGAGGAGCGCTGGGTTAGCCGCATTGTCTGCACAGACCTAAACGTACTGTCACATTGCTGTCAGAGGATGTAGCAGCTGTAGAAATACCCCGCCCCCCCCCCCCCCCCCCCCGCCATACACACACAAACGCAAAAGTCACACACTCTCATGTCCAACTCAACACACAGTCATTGCACATATGCACCATGTGCACTCCTTCTCATAGAGTTTCTCTCTCTCTTGCACTCACACACACATTTTCCACATTGTTGGATGATGAAGACCAACAAGAGAGAGTAAGGTCTCATTAGTGTGTGTAAGTTCCTCTCCTCTCCCTCACACTCTGACCCCTGCATCCACAGGAGTCAGCGACCTTCCTGTAGACATGAGGCCTCCGAGGCAGCCCACAGACAGGGCAGAGCGCTGCTGAGGACCTGCAGTAGCCTGATAGAGGAACCTTGAGAGCCACACATAAATCATGTTTTGATGTACACTTCCTTGATATCACAAGCTGTCACATGCTGTCAGCAAGTCTTGTTAACACTGCTATTCAGAGCCTTAATGAGGAGCAGAGAACTGCCTGTATGAAGGCGAGCAAAGGAGCACAGGGTTGCATTTATTTGTTTAGTTTTTGTTTTTTTTCCCCCCCTGAAGTAAGAATAGGCTCTTTATAACATAGCAACATGTCATCCTATGTACTTCAAAGCTCTTTTACAATAATTTTCAATTTCATGCTCAAATAAGCATCTTTGACCACATTTGATAATCCATTTTATTCCCCACATGCATTAACTTTGATAAGATCCTGCGAGTGACAACCATATTGAATTACAGACTGGGACAGTCTTAAAGTGCTCTGCTGTAGGATCTTCTTATGCAGGAGTTTCTTCCAGCTGGGTGGCTTATGATAACTGAAATATGATGAAAAATGCAAACACACACTTGCAGCAAGAGAGGGGAGAACAGAGAGGGAGGTGGGGGAAGGTCGAGAGGGGGAGGAAAAGGGAGGAGGACAATATTTTGTTTCTTGGAACGCTTGTAAAGGGTGAAAGGATATAGAGTGACATTTCACTTTCCCCCTTGGTACAGAGTGTTATATTGAACTACAGTTTAGCCTAGCATTGGTGCAGCAGCTGTTCATGTTCTACTGCAGCAGAAGAAGCAATTGAAGGAGAAACATTCAGCTAATGTTGATTTTTGTGCAAGTTTTCTGGTAGAAATGTATATTTGCCAACAAGCAGCAAAAGCACACCGCCACATCTTGTATACTGTTTCTGTTCAACTTTGCAATTTCATTTCAGAAATTGAGAAACAAAGGCCATAATGACTGTGCTAGTCCTGATCCCGATGACTGTTTTGGGCACAGCCCCCTCATGGACGACCATTTCGGCAAACTAAGCGAAGAGAGTGATTTAATGTACAAGCGCTGTGGTGTAAGTACTTCCTTTGTCCCCTGCTGTTTTGTGTTGATTCCTGTCTTTATGTTGATGTTCACTACAGGCGCTAAACAAGAAAGAACACAGAGGTTGTGATAGCCCGGACCCCGATGCCTCATATGTCCTCACTCCTCACACAGAAGAAAAGTATAAAAAAATTAATGAGGAGTTTGATAATATGATGAGAAATCATAAAATCGTAAGTACTGTAAATGCAACATCTTTGCTTGGCTTTGTGGCACAAAGGATTTTCACTCTTTTTTTCATTTAACTTTTTTCCTCTTTTTGTTACCTCCCCCCTCCCCCCCTGCCCCGGAACCTCTGTCAACTTCTTTCAGAACTACTCTAGCTTAAAATTGATGCCCCCTTCACTGGGCGTGCATTTATTTCTCACGTTGATTTGTTCGGCAACTGATATTTTGGCACACCCTGATAAGATCACATTTCATGTGAGCAGGTGAAATGTTGCATGCTTCTGCTGGAAAGATTACACCCGAGTATCATGGTCATGTCATAAATCAAACAGCTGTCACGATTTAAACACATCAGGAATGTGTGTACAGTAAATGCTTACTCTCATATCGAGTGTTTACCATAGAGGCCTGCGGGTTCTGAGATTTAACGATTTTTATCTCATAATGCAACAAAAAAAAAACTTCACAGTTCCTTGATAATGTAATGATCTTTCTGTTACCTCTCTCTCAGTGCAGTCTAGTATAAAATATCTCATACTCAGTTCAGAACAGTTCCAGCAGTAAAGTGTTCCCAGAGCACACTAACGCTACACTATCATTTAGCATCTTCCCTCCCCTTCATCAAGTACCACACTGGCTCGCCCGCTAAAACACCACAAATCTTTTGTGATCTTATCATGCGTGACAATATTAGAATTATGCAAGAACATAGTGCTTACTAAGCAAGTCGTTTTCTCTATGTTCCTGACATGAAGAGCATCACTTTGCCATTAACAAACTAATGATAACACCCGACTGGCTCACTGGATAATGCTATGATGAAACGTTCTCACTGCCACCTGTCATTCTCACTTATGCTTTGCACAGTCAGCACTTCGTAGGTAAAATGCAAGTGAGTCACGACTCTTCTGGTTGTGAATCCCCTCCAACCCCTCTCTGCTGTGCTGAGAAATGAATTGCACAGTGGCGTTTCAAAAGGCGAAACACAAATTCTCTAGTGCTGACTGCCGCAATGCCAAAGTGATCACCTGAATGCATGTTTTTGGATTTTGTGTTGTCTGTGTTTTCTGTGTGTTGCGGTAGCACTGAAGATTTGTGTGTATTCTGTATGTATGATGTTAATGAGAATAAACGTTTTTGATGGTTATATGGTGTCACTCAATAGCCCTCAGATGTCGGGCAGAAGTGTTTCTTAAAATATTCTGTTATAAATCAACTGCTGAGGTTAAAATGCACAATATGTCTTGCTCTGCCTGAATATTTTGTGAATTTATTAGTTTATGAATGCAAAACCCTCACTGGTTGCTCTCTGTTGATGATGCCATGACAACCACTGAGCCATCAGACCTTGGATTTGGTCTGTGTTTGTGTGTAAATATGTCCATGTGTTTGTCTCCCTCTTGTAGCCCACAGCATTGCCTCAGCAGAACTTCTCCATGCATGTGGCAGTGCCTGTGTCCAATCCTAATGCCATGTACCAGCCAGGAGGGACTCTGGGTAGCCAGGCCCTGGCAGCAGCCACAGCCTCCCTGAGTGACAGTGGGATGCTGTCCCCTCCACAGGCCTCTCTGCACAGGAATGTGGGCTCAAATGGAGGCCCCCAGAGGCCCACCAGTGCAGGCAGTGCAGGTTAGTGGACACCACTCCTAGTCAGTTGGTCAAAGTAGTGTGCTAAGGATGATCCAAACCATTCAGAGGAGGTTTTATTTTGTAGGATTTTCTTTTTCTTTTTTTTGTTTTTTTGTTTTTTGTGAAACCACAATGCTTTAGAAGTGTTGCTCGGCATATTTGTATACTTTCCATGGAGCCAAGTTAACACTTTGTCTTTGTTTCCACTTTTTAAGCTAGGCTAACGTGTTCCTTTAATGCAACTTAAGTTTTTTTTTGTGGCTCTTAAATATAAAGTTTTTTTTTTTACACTTTTTTTTTTAAGATGGCCTAAGGTCAAACGGTCATGTCATACTAACACCCTTTAACTTGTGCTTGCGTGATATGTTTTTTTCACACCCTCTGAAATGCTCATTATCACACCTTTTACTGTATCAGCATTTGGAAAAATGAAGTCAACCTATGATAGTACTTGTACAACTGGTGTGACTCAGTCAGTCCAGATGGCTTTTGCAAGATTCGACTTCACTGCATGCAATAGAGGCACATGCAACAAGGTGTGAAATGCCGCATTCAATTTTAACCACATATCAGAGTTGGCTGACACCTACCCATTTGCAGGGGGTTTACTTAGTGGTTGTTTATCACAATATGTATCTCCTCTTTCGTGATTATTTGCTGCAAGGTCTCTTTTTCCTTCTTCTGATTCATATTGGATCAACATACTTCAAAAGCAAAAAAAAAAAAAAAATGTCCAGGCCCATGTGGCACGCTAGCATTGTGTGCTTTGATTTAAGTGCATCTCTTCAAAGCGTTTGCTTGGCACGGTGTTCATGCGGATATTAAGAGAGGCTCCAATAGATTCGTGATTTCCAAGAAAATAAATATTTGCATGTTGGAGGTCCGTCCTTATAGCGGAATGCTGTTTTCACCATCTCCAGCTTTATGAACGTCACAGACGCCATGCGGAACACAGCTTTATGTGGTGTCTTTAATCAGATATTGAAAATTTCCCCATCATGAGGACACTGGCGGGAGCACATGCCTCCCATTCCTGTGCTGTGAAGATAGATCTACATGACATTTTCATGTGTGGTCTGGCATCTGCATCACATGCTCTGCTAGCTTGCAGAAGGATGCAGATGGTTAATCATATCACTCTGTGCATCTCATTAGGTGGCATGCTGGATACCACAGACCTTTCAGTGCCAAGTGGTGTGGGCTCCAGCCCAGCGGGTAAGTCCTCCCGGAGAGATTCATTAGCTCTCTGTAGCTCTGCCCAATAGGCCTCCTGCTTAGCACGCGAGCTGGATAGTTGCGTGTCCATCTGTGATTGGTTCAAGACAGTTGTCACTATCATTGACTGATTGAGCCTTTCCCCTATATATTTTCACTGCATGCAAAGGGAATACGTGTGTTGCTCCTCTCAACAGAGGGAACGTATGATATGCTTGTTAAGTGCATGTTTGAGAGATGGGAAATGGCTCGGCAGCGTTCACACAGTGTGGTGGTGTTTGTGCTTGAAACCAGCCTTGGTGACCAGGCGAGGCAATTAGCTGTCCAACTGACTTTGGCAGGTAAATAAACGCAGTGTTTCCTTTAAACTTGTCACCTCTATGTAGCCCTCCCTCCTCCTGTTTCCTTCCCTCTATTGACAGGTGCATCTGTTTTCCCCTGCCACTCTGGCAGCCCTTATAAGGCTGGAGAGGGCCTGTAAGATGCCTAGACCAGCATAACCCTGTAGGTATTCGGGCCATGACATCCCACTAAGTCCTTAGTACACAATGACCGGACAGCTTGTCATGGCTGCAATGTGCTGTGTGAGGCGCGGAGGCAGGTGGAGTTTAACTCTTTCCTTGTCACTCCGTATAGTATTTCTGACAAAATGCAGTATTATGAAACAATAACACAGTTAATGTCCGTAGCTTGTAGCAGACCAAGGATATTTGGTCAGATATTGATCAGAGCGTATGGAGACCAGGTCGGATTGGTTTGCAGTCAGCATTTTTTGAAGAGAGCGCTGGGTGAGTTTTAAGTTTGGGGTGTGGTACCGGGGTCGGGTTAGAGTTAGGATCCTCTGCCAGGGGGCGTCAGCGTTTTGGCACAGTGTGAGCATGCTGCAGCTGTTGTTTGTACCAAGTGTGTAGAACAGCGAAGGCTACAGAGAGGAGAAACCTCTCCAGGCCTGCTGTCAGATGACCATTCCTGACATAGCTCTGATTTTTCACAAGTAGCAGCTATGACCACAGCAGAGGCCTTTCAGAGTGGCCAGATGGAAGACGTACCGTGTGATATCTCCTCTCCTGTTCGATGGTGTCACCACAGAGAGAGGATTACGTGCTTTTTTTTTTTGTACGTAAGGCAAATAGAAGAAGGAAATTATTTGCTATGCCATCTCTGGGTCCCTGTTGGTGCTGGGCAGGTTTTTTGTGGCATCTGGAGGATTTACTTATTAGCTGATTATGAGAATTGCCTGACTTGCAAGCACACATATGTTGATGTCACAGTGAACATGATTGGCGAGCAAAACAAATCAGTTGTTTTTTCTAAAAAAAAAAAAAAAAAAAAAAGCCATCTGTTGTTGTTCTTGTTCAGCCTTTGGTTCAGATAATGGCTTTACAGCTACTACACATTCAAAAAAACATCTACTTAAGTCTCATTTTATACTGTTACTCCAGTGTGCTGTTCTATATTACTGCTTTTCTCTCAACAACTCATACAATTACACCTAATTACAAGCTCTGGTCCTTGACTGCGGAGCGTTAAGAATGAAAGCTGTGGTGAACGTGGAGGATTTAAGAGCATGCTCTCTCTTGGGCAATATGTCTCCAAGCTACACATCCTTAAATGAATGTTGGAGCATTGTAAGCTCTTGGAATGGAATAACTGAGACTGTAGTTGCACCAAGTTTGTGCTTTTACTCTTTGAAAGTTATTTTCTTTTATTGTAGCGTTTCATTGTGGTGGGGTTAATTGAATGTGAAGCATGTATTCTAAGGTGGAGGATGAAGATGAATCATAGCCATGTTTTATAGAACAAAAACAATAATGTGAAAAGAGTGGGGGGCAAGACCAATTTTTTACCTGGTTGCCACCTGCATTAGTCTTAACAAATCACCCTCTGCACATCCTGCCTGGTCTCAGTTGTGAGAGACACAACAATAGGACTGCGCATGGCATCTATTATTAGAAAACTTTTTTTGGAGGCCTTGATTCTCATCTACTCTCTCTTCTCATTCATCGAGACATTTTGCCTAAACCTGACGCACGTGGGATGTTGGACACAATAAGTCTCTGTGTTTTCTTTCCCTGAACTTAAAATGAAAACCGAATGTTTCAGTTGTAAACACAAGGCCTTATGTAATGCCCCTTCACACTCCACGTTAATAATTCAGGACAACGAACTGAAACCAAACAGCTTTCAACATGCAAAGGTCTCAGCCAGAGAGGATTTATTGGCACGACCGATCCGTTCGAGAAATGTGAAAGTGGAATGAGGGCAGACATCAGAAAAGCCCGTTGAAAGCAAGGCTGGGCCTTAACTTGTGGCTGTTACCTTGGCTCAAAATGAACTTTGTGGTCGAAGTATTTGTTCAGACATGTGTTCCCTACTTGGCAATTATTTGAAAGAAGTGTGGGATTTTCTCATCCTCAGACATCTGAAGTCATAATCAGAGGTGCATTCCAAAGATATGCAAGTCAGATGGGTTTATCCAAGTCTAAATTAGCTGGGGAATAGAGCACTGAGTGTCTGTCTGTCTGTCTGTCTTTGCCCTGGCATTGTGTCCAGTGTGTCATACTGTTATTAGGCCAGCATATGTTGGTAGAGAAGTGGACAAAAAATGGCTGAAATGGTAATAAGTAGAACACAGTGTCGCTACATTCCTGTTTCAGTCATTTATAATGCTAAATGAGCAGCATTTGTTTTATAACATTACAACAGCAACAGCTTCATGCACCATGAAATTTGGTGGTTTAATGCTGCATAAACATTAGACGTGCTGGCGAGGGGCACAGGAGCATTTGGAATATTTACAGAATGATTTAAAAAGTGTTATTTATTCTTGACTATATTATATTTGATTAAAGAGATGATGAATAGCCCTTTTTCAGGATAAACTTCAGGCTATTTGTTTTCTGTCCATTCATGAATTTTTTTACAAAATGGGATTTTATTCAGATTGTCATTGTTTGGATGTGTTACCAGGAGGTGTGTTGTTACTTTTTTTGATGCTAACTAGCTAGCTAATGAGCTAACATCACAGTGGATGTTTTGATATGTCACAGCAGAAAAAGCAAGTGTAATTCACAACATTGCATTACACTGAGGTTTACTAGCTCTATGCTAACATGTGTGCTATGTTTCTGCTGCGGCTGGTGGACAGTGTAAGGTACATGTTGCAATGCAGCCATCTTTAATGCTATGAGTTACACCTGTGTTCTCCCTGCTATGAAAAGTCAAAATGTCTGTTGTGAAAAAGGCCCTCATGTTGTCATCTCCCTTGTCTTGTTTCCCCCCCCCAACAACAGCTTTCACGGCTCACTGATTGCAATCAGAAAGCTCCTGACATACCATTTAGTCACTCTGCAATCCATTCCTTCACATGAATTTCTATTTGCACTAACATCTCATTCCCACTCAGTGACATCTTCACTGCTTTTAATCAGGGTTTGCTATTTTTAGGGCCTTGGACATTTACTCTGCTAATTCTGTAAACATTGTTTTCTTGCAGCAGCCAAGTCTTGTATGATCAAAGCCAGAGCTGATGGCAATAGCTGCTTGTATATACTGTTGATTCAGCTGTGTGATACTATTGTCGGCATCATAACTGTTTATTTGACCGTGAATTGTTGCTGTCCTTATCTGTAGTTAGAGGGACTATTGTTCCATTATGTTCCTACGCAAGAGCCTACTCATTGTGCACACACTTTGTGTTTCACTGGGATATACTGAACACAATGGAGAAGTCAGCAACTTGTTGAAGTGTTACTGATCTGTTGATGCAGTGCGAGATACAATTCATTCTGTCTTCCCGTTGTTTTCAGGATTTCAACATGTATATATTGTAAAGGTGTATACATTTTACTTAGACTTACATAAAGTAAGTTCAATTTAAAATTCAAGCGCACTTGAAATCTTGCTTTTGTTTGGCTATTGTTTTCATAGCAATTCGCTGCTCCATTTTCATTAGAGTGGATTCGTGTGGAATCTGCACAATCCCACTGCAGACCTTGTTCAGATGAGTCACACAGTATCTTGCAATTGAAAAAAGGGTACTGTGGGTCGACAGAAGCAGGAAGAATTAATCTTTTTCTGAAACACGTGTTTTTGAAATGCAGCAGTTATCAGAATAATCTAACAGTGTCTGAGGGATCATTTCTGAGACTGTAGTTTTGCTTCTTTATGAAGATTTCATTGATTTAATTCTTATGTTTGTGAGGGAAGGCACTTTTTCTTGATGCTGCTGTTTCCAAGACAAATTGTGCATTATTTAAGGGTACACAACACAGAGTATATTATACAATAAGGTACAGTACTTGAAAACTATTCTATGAATCTATGTAGACTTTGTGTTACAGACTGTGGAAAGGATTTATCTTATTCAGTTTAAGTAATCTGTCCACACCCACTGATAATATTCAGCCTTTGCATGGGATAGTTGTCCAGCAATAGAGTGGGAGTTAGGAGGATGGGACTTCCGATAATAAGTTGGTGGGGACTCACTTTTCGATAAAGGAAATGACTAATGACCATGTACATCAAGGTGTGAATGTCGAAAGGAGGGAGAGTCTAGCGCTTTGCTGTTGTTTGTGTGCACAGTGCAAAAACAACATCCAGAGATCTTTTATTGTTTTTTATTCAACTGTAATGGCTTCAGCAATTTCTTTTAAACAGTCACAGTACATTTGTCAGTGAACTGCTCCTCTTCCCAAGATGCAAAGAAGTGACTTTGATCCAATCATTCACAATAAAAATAAAAGGCTCATCAATTTTGAAATGGACATTTTATTTTTGTAAATGTGCAGGATAATTATCCAAGTCTATTAAAACTTCCCAGAGGGTTGGAAACACTTAACGCTGCGTGCGGCAGCAGGAAAACAACGCTGTGCGAGAGATTTGCTTGATGACTGGGAGTGTTGTCAGTCACAGTCCGTGGTTTGATGATGTGTTTCTGTTGCTGTGTACCTCTGCAGGGAACGGTTATGTTAACCCCAGGGGCTCTCCGGGCGTCCTCAGCACACCCAGCGGCAATGGCCTGGGTAAAGTCATGCCCACCAAGTCTCCACCACCCCCTGGAGGGAACATGGGAATGGGAAGCCGCAAGCCAGACCTAAGGGTTGTTATCCCTCCATCTACCAAGGGGATGATGCCCCCACTGGTGAGTACAGAGCACTCCACTGCACACAAGTGTCACCAGCTAAAGGACCTCTAAGTATCTCTGCTGCAGGGCTGACCTGAGCTTTGTTCAGTGTCTTAATCGAGACATTCGTAGCAGAATGTGCAGTCTGCCACAAACATTTTTGACGTTATCACATCAGTGTAACATGGTGTGCTAGTGAGGTTGTCACCTCACCACGGACTGTCTGCCATGTGGGACCTGCTGACAGGGTGTATCTGAGCAGCGTTCCTCCTGTGCTGCGTTCTTCTTGCATCACCTCCATTAAAACATGGGCCGAGTCAAGAATCTGTTGCCAAGAATCTGTAGCCCAGGTGTCATAACTCGTCAATTATTTCTGTTTAAATGAGAGGCGTTCTCTAATTATAATAATGAAGGTGCGAAGCGCTCTGACCACAATGAACACCTGAGGCTAAACTACACTCTCCTGGCCATAAATCAACATTCAGAAAAGAACCATAAGTGGGAGATTTTCAGACGCTGGCCAGCCAATGTACTATTTCCAACTTTGCGTGTCGGTGGTGTTGTCAGCAACAGGAGCCACTCCAGGAAAATGATTGTGTTTGGTAAATATACCTCGGGTTACTGTGGGTGCTCCTCCTTGTGCCGAGCCACAGCTAGCCTGGAGCGCGGTGTTTAAACAGCCGTGTGTTACCGTGTCGACATGTGGAATCAGTAGAGCGGGACGGGCTGTGTCGTAAGAGGTCTGAAACAGGTTAGGCAGCGGCTGGAGGAAGGTTCTGTTCTGTCTGAGCCAACGGAGCATTTTAGAAGGAGGCT